>NC_071394.1:54759318-55401193 GCF_022682495.2 Desmodus rotundus | reverse complement strand
GTTATTAAATCTCCTGGAGTTGGCTAAAGTAAACTATAATTATTTTCAAATAGAAAAAAAAGCCACAAATTTCCTTTCCCTCTCCTTACAGACCAATTTCTTATCCCAAGTTACATATTTTCAACTTCATCACACAACAGAATGGTAGGTCAAACCCCCATCTTCAGCACATTAAAATTCTTTCCTACCCCTGAACCTGTGGCACCAACATGACTGCTATTTCGGTATCATGATTACTTTATAATTGTTCTGTGGTTTTCCTATCAGTTGTTTTTCGGGGTCAATATACACAATTGAGAGCAAATATACTATTCATTATAACTGTCTTCAAGAACCAGCTAAAGCTATGTTTCCTATTTTATCTACTAGCACTTCCACAAAGCATCATTAGTGTTTCTTCACTATCGCCAATGAAGTGTCATTACCATCCAAAGAAGACACTGAGAAGAGAAAGGATCAAAGTGAGTTTTTCTACTGAGAGCCATGACCCAATTTTCTCAATCCAGATCTTTATTTCATTTCCCCTAAACCTTACTGCTTCTCTGTTCATGTACAATGAAAACTAAGCATTGGCAAAATATAAAAACTGATCAAAAGTTATTTTATGTTTCTGGTAGAGAAATTTTCCTAATTTAATGAAACACTAAAACAGAATTTACTAGACTATGGGCTTTTCAGGTACAAGGAAAACTGCTTTACAAAAAAAAATTCAAAATTCAACATAATATTGTATGTCAACTGTAATTTAAAAATTTGTAATTATTTTTTTAAAATCCTAAATTGCCTATCTACTGTCCCTCAGTGACAAATTATCAAACACTTCAAGTTAGTTTCTTTATATTTTGCAACACCCAAAATTGCAATTGTACTAAGTAGGGTATTTCAGCATCAATGCAAAGTCTAAAAAATATCTGGCACTGGGTAAAATGCTAAATACTGAAAGAGGAGTTGATCTTTGGAAAGAGATTGCCTTGTTTTCTAAGGAATGTAACAGAGTAATTTCAGCAACTCTCTTTAAGAAATGCTTAGGGAAATATTTAGGGTGAGCAGAAAACTTTCCTATTTATGGTGCCTAAATATATCCCCTGCTACTCTTCAGCTTATCAGGAACACCTCCATCCTTGTGAACTGAATGCATCTAGCAGCCCGCAGGCCCCTCCCCAAAGTATAGAAGCATGTCACACTTGTGATGGTGGTTATTCAGTCAGCTGGTCATCCACTGAGCTACGAATGTTTGAGGCTGTGGAATGCTTTGCACAGCCCTAGTGCTTAGCACAGCCAAACATAGTTCTCAGATGAAAAATGTCTAAAAACTGATCACTTGAAACACTTAAAAATTTTGAGAAATGCTGTACTGGAAAAAGAATGAAGAACATAAGACATAATTTCACACATTACTCAGAAACTCCTCAAAGCCTGGAGTCAGATACATTGTGTCAATGACAAAATACTCAGAAGAATTCTTATAATCATTAATAATGTGTTAAACAAATGAATATTCTTTATATGAGTCATATACTATATTTCATAGATTTCTAGGGTCACATCTCTTCACATATTAGCAATTCTTACGTGAGTGTGCATCTTTTGTTGCAATAGATAATGACATGGTGTTTTATGTTTTCTATCTTAGTTGAAGCTAAAAGAATAGATTGTCTTACAATCAATAGAGGTTCAGTTTTGAGGGTGTATATTTCTTTTTTTTTAAAGTTCACACTACACTCTTTTTTAAAAATATTTTATTTATTTATTTTTAGAGAGAGGGGAAGGGAGGGAGAAGGAGAGGGATAGAAAAATCTATGTGTGGTTGCCTCTCACTTGGTCCCCACTGGGGACCTGGCCTGCAAACCAGGCATGTGCCCTGACTGGAATCAAACAGGCAACCCTTTGGTTCACAGCCCGTGCTCAATTCACTGAGCTACACCAGCCAGGGCTTGAGGGTGTATATTTCTATTTCAATTTTTAAATGCCCTTAGGCTGTTCTGAGAAGTTGTACCTTGAATTTGAATTTGAATGTCATGGACTCATTTTTAATGGAAAGATTTATGTAAGGTTTGGTCAAATTTAATTTTGCCAAGAAGGGTGATAAAAAATACATGTGCCAAAAAATAAATAAAAATTAAAATAAACACATGTAGCATACTATCTGTTTCAAAAGGGATATTCTAAAAACAAAAATATAGGGAAAACTTTACCTCAAAATTAGGGCAAATCCTTTACATTTGATTATATTAGCTCTATTAAAAAACTCATATTGTACTTATTTTTCTTTTTTTTAATTATTTTATTGTTGTTCAATTACACTTGTGTGCATTCCTCTCCCCTCTACTCCCCCCACCCAAGCCAAACCCACTTCCCTCCCTTGCTTCCACCTTTCCCCTTGGTTCTGTCCATGAGTCCTTTACAGTAGTTCCTAAAAACCCTTCCCCTCATTGTCCCCTCCCCTCTGGTTATTGTTAGATTGTTCTTAACTTCAATGTCTCTGGTTATATTTTGTTTGCTTTTTTCTTTTGTTGATTATGTTCCAGTTAAAGGTGAGGTCATATGGTATTTGTCCCTCACCACCTGGCTTACTTCACTTATCATAATGCTCTCCAGTTCCATCCATGCTGTCTCAAAGGGTAGGAGTTCCTTCTTTCTTGGAAGACAAAAAACCCAATTAAAAAATGGGCAAAAAGGTGAATAGATACTTCTCCAAGGAGGACATACAAGAGGGCCCAAGAGGGCCCAGAGACACATGTCCTTATTTTTCTTTCCCCTTTTACTATGTGGACTTGCACCAATTGATGGTCTAGCATATTGCAAACACTCCTCTGGGATATTATGATACAAATACTCAAACACACATTCATAGCCCTATTCCTATAGACAAGGAACATTCAGAGCAAAGCATGGCAACCACACTATTGAGAGAACATGGAGATGGAGACATTTCCAGAACACTTTTCTCTTGATGTCAAAAATCAAAATACCTTTTATCCCAGCTTCTTTTAAAGAGGAAGAAGTATTTTATTTCATGTTAATAGTATCTATTTGAACTAAATTTATTAATATCACTATTTTAGGGTCTAGACCAATGGCTGAACAGTGGCCTTTTGTTGAGGTCAGTTTCATATCTAATCTTCTCTTTGAACTGGCAGGGTAATTGTTTTGGTAATTTTATCCTGTGAATCTTTTCTCTCTCTAAGGTCTCAAATCTAAAATTAGCTTGCTTCTGGCTTTAAATCTTCACTTTTGGCCCCTTCTCTTCAACCTGGCCCCTCACACCCACCGCCAATGAAAGCCAAACCCAAGTTATTCATGCTTCTGATCCACAAAGCAACTCCCATTTCTGAGCTACCCACCCCTAGCATCCCTTCCTTTTTCACTACTCTGAACTCCTCCCAGGTAATCACATTTGGAAAGTATTTAGATTCATTTCTGTAGTTGATATTTTGGCAAATCGTTTCCCTGGTCCAACTCTTATAAAAAGAAGTTCAACCGCAGCTTCAAATACCAAGTAAATATTTGTTAAATAACAGGACAAAAACAGAATTAACTGATTAGCTCCAGTAATTCTTACTCACATACTGTACTTAATAACTATCTTGATTCCCAGTTTTGGCTGTAGAAGGAATTTTCCCTTAGGTCTTCAGAATATTTTCTTAGGCATGTGTTTTCTTTCTATGGGTAAATAATGAGAAAACAAAGACTGTCAACAAAAGAATGACCAGTATACTTTTGATTTAGTTTCTCAATTAGCATCTTGGTGGGGCTGTGGAGGTAAAAATTGTGGCTAGGTGGGACTTCCTCAACTTTTAGGAAAAAATCAGATCCCATTCACCTATCGCAAAACTCTCATTTTACATATGGGAGACTGAAGAAGAAAGAGTGGACATGATTTGTCCCAAAATATATGAGGAGAGGAGAAAATGGCAAACTTGGAATTAAAACATCTCTTGCCTCTAAGTTAGCTTGCTATGGGAAAGTAAATACAAAAATTTTCCTCAGTCATATGGAATAGTTAATACAAATGTAAAAAATTAAGAGATTAAATGGACAAAAGATTCACAACCAGATTTGATATTTAATCACTTCTTCCTCAGTAATTAGTAGAATATCAAGAAAATAATAAGAAATATAAAATATTTGGGATGTGATGGTGGTGAGATAGGTGGGAGCAGAGTCCACGTCCCCTCAGCACCAGTGAAATGCCTAGCTGATCTGAGGAACAAAGCAAACAGCCAACAGTATTCCAGCATATGTGAAGATTGGAAACCAAAGACAGAGGACATTGAAAGGTCAGACGGTAAGAAGAGAGCTTAAGAACAATAAGGTCCCTGGGACCAGGGCAGGGACCAGGGCAGCGGGAAGCCCCCGCCGGGTCGCAGGGTCTGCTGCTGCAGGATTCTTGGGAGAGAGCCAGGTGGGGCTGTGTGAGAAGCCAGGTGCTTGTTTGGAAGTGGGGGGGTGAGGGGCCGGGCTTGAATAGGAGGAATTTCTTGAAAAGAGAAAATAGAGGCACTCAGCAGCTGCTTAGAGAATTCACCACAGTGGCCGTGGCTTCTGGCGCCCCCACCCCTCAGCCCCTGGACTGTGAACACTGGATAATCAGCCCCAGCACACACCTAAAGCCCAGTTGGTGAGCACCCAGATCAGTGGCCTGGGCGCCCACACCGGAAACCCCAGGTGGGCGCACACTCTGATCAGCTGCCCAGCTGCCCAGGGTGCACAGGCTCAAAGCCAGGGATCAGTGTGCACCCAGATTAGTGACCCAGCTGCCTACACACAGACCCAAAGCGGCCAGGTGGGTACCGTTCCCCAACCAGCGGCCTGCACGCCCACACATGAAACCTCCAGTGGTGCACACTCTGATCAGCGGCCTGGCTGCCTGTGGGCGACCACGCCTGAAGCACGTGGGACTGAACATATCCTACCTAGCCCCTGCGCATAGAGCCCTGCAGGGCCTACTCATCCTCTAGGAGGAAGGCAGAACGCCCAGCAGAGGGGAGCTGCAGGGCTAGGGGAGACTGCAGTCCCCAGAAAGACTTGACCCAGTAGGGGGCTGAACTACCCTGAAGGAGCACCGAGATCCCCTAGCATCTAGGACAGCAAAGAGCAAGAAGGGGGAGTGTGAGTTGCCCCTAATTTGTGCACCGCAAGGACAGCACAACTGGTGGACTAAAGGCCTAGGGGGGAGCAGAATGGCACTGAGGAACTGGATTGGAGGCTGAAAACAGTGAAGAGTGTGGCTCAGGAAGGAAGAAAAGTGAAACCAATCCCTCCACCAACCCCCTCCCGTTCCACAGACAGGAAGACCAACAGAACTGACCTGACTGGTTTAAAGCCAGCAGAAGACTTTTTTTTTCTTTCCCCCTAAATTCCTTCTTTGTTTCTGTACTTCTTTCTTTTTTTATTCCTTCTTCCTTCCTTTCTTTACTTTCTCATTCCTCATGCCTGCCTTCTTTTATTTATTTTTTTATTTTATTTTTTGTTAAAATTCCTTCTTATTTTTCCTCCGATCTTTTTTATTCCTTCTTCCTTCCTTCCTTCCTTCCTTCCTTCCTTCCTTCCTTCCTTCCTTCCTTCATTTCTTTTGCTATTCCTTTTTCCTTCCATTTCTTCTCCTTATACTTTTTTCTTCTTTCTCCTTTTCCCACAGGTGAGACAATAAAACCTGGACCTCTAAAAAACCAGACATAGACCCTGATAGACCCATAAATGACAGCCCAAGACCAGTAAGCTGAGGAGATTAAGGAGACAGCACCACTGAATCCCATTGGCATTCTCCACAATAAACCCAAGGAGTCAGAATAGATCAATATAAGAAACAGAGACTAACAAGAAGAGTCTCACAAAAAAATGGGAAGACAAAGAAACAATCCCCAAATGAAAAGAAAGGAGGAAGCCTCAGAAAGAATGCTAACTGAAAAAGAGGCAAGTCAACTATCAGATACTGAGTTTAAAGCAATGGTTATCAGGAAGCTCACTGAGCTCACAGAGAACTACCAGAAACCACAGGGAAACTACAATGAACTCACTGCAAACTATATCAACATGAAAAAGGAAATAGAAACTATCAACAAGGGCCAAGAGGAAATGAAGAATACAATTTCTGAATTGAAAAAACACACTAGAAGGAATGAAAAGCAGACTTGATGAAGCAGAGGATAGGATCAGCGAGCTGGAGGACAAAGTAGAAAAAAACACCCAGAAAGAGCAAGAAAGGAAAAGAGGCTCAGAAAGAATGAAGAGGAATTAAGGGAAATGCAGGACAACATGAAACATGAAACAACATGTAATAATATCCATATAATAGAGATACCAGAAGGAGAAGAAGATATAGAAAACCTGTTTGAAAAAGTAATGATGGAAAATTTCCCTAATCTGATGAGACGAAAAGTCACCTAAATCCAGAAAACACAGAGAGTCCCAATCAAGAGAAACACAAACAGGCCCACTGCAAGACACATCATAATTAAAATGGCAAAATCCTAAGACAAATAAAGGATCTTAAAAGCAGCAAAGGAGAAACAGGAAGTAACATACAAGGGAGCCCCAATAAGGTTAGCAACTGACTTCTCAATGGAAACTCTCCAAGCCACAAGAGAATGGCAAAAAAATATTCCAAGTAACTAGAACCAGAGGCCTGCAATCAAGGCTACTTTACCCAGCAAGGCTATCAATCAAGATAGAAGGCCAAATAAAGAGCTTCCCAGACAAAAGGAGTCTAAAACAATACACCTCAACCAAACCAGCTCTGCAAGAGATGCTAAAGGGACTGCTTTAAGGAAAGGAAGGAAAAGAGAGAGAGGAACACAGGTATGAAAAAACAGCAATGAATAAGTACCTATCAATAATAACCTTAAATGTAAATGGATTAAATGCTCCAATCAAAAGACATAGAATAGCTGAATGGATAAGAAAACATGACCTACACATATGCGACCTACAAGAGACCCACCTCAGGACAAAAGACCTACACAGACTGAAAGCGAAGGGCTGGAAACAAATTTTCCAAGCAAATGGACAGGGAAAAAAAGCAGGGGTAGCAATAATCATATCAGACAAAATAGACTTCAAAAGAAGGGCCATAAAGAGAGACCCAGAAGGTCATCATAATACGCAAGGGAAGAATCCACCAAGAAGACATAAACATTGTAAATATATAGGCTCCCAACATTGAAGCACCCAAAAACATAAAGAAAATCTTGGAGGACTTCAAGAAAGATATTGACAGCAACACAATTATAGTAGGGGACTTTAACACCCCACTGTCAAAAATGGTCAGATCTTCCAAAAAAAATATCAACAATGATATTGTGTCACTTAATAATACCCTAGATGAACCAAGATGACAGCATAGGTAGACACACTGCGCCTCCTCGCACAACTAGAACTGACAGAAAATCGAATAGCAAGGAAGTCCGACATCAAGGAAATAAAAAAATGAACCTTCATTCAGACCGGTAGGAGGGGCTGAGAAGGGCAGCCAGGGCGGAGAGGACTCGAGTTGCCGTGGAGGGACCAAGACGGGTGGAGTGTGGGACAAAAGCGGCAGGCAGTCTGACCACTGGCAGACCCTGCGGCCCCACATTAGCACAGATAAACCAAGAGGGCCAGACTCAGAGTTGCGGAGAATGGGGCAGGCAGAGCAACGGGTAGCACCCCATGGCACCACATTCGCGCACAGATAAACTAGACAAACGGTGGGGAGCAAAGCAGACTGCGCAACCCAGGACTCCAGCGCCAGGAAATAAACCCTCAAACTTCTGATTGAAAATGCCCCTGGGGGTTGGGGAGGCAGCAGGAGAGAGTGCCAGCCTCACAGGAGAGGTCGTTGGAGAGACCCACAGGGGCCTATGGCATGCAAAAGCCCACCCACTCGGGAAGCAAGCACCAGAGGGGCCCAGTTTAATTGTGGGTAGCGGAGTGAAAGATTGAGGTCCAGTGGAAAGTGGAGCGGGCGCCATTGTTCCCTCTCGGCCCCTCCCCCATGTACAGCATCACAGCTCAGCAACCAGTGTTACCCCGCCCCCGGGGAACACCTAAGGCTCTGCCCCTTTAAGTAACAAATGCGCCAAGACCAAAAAAAAAAAAAAAATGGCCCAAATGACAGAACGAACACTTCAAAGCTCCAGAAAAAAAATACAACTAAGTGAAGAAGAGATAGCCAACTATTGGGATGCACAGTTCAAAACACTAGTTATCAAGACGCTCACAGAATTGGTTGAATTTGTTCGAAAACCAGATGAAAAAATGAAGCCTATGCTAAGAGAAACAAAGGAAAATGTACAGGGAACCAATAGTGATGGGAAGGAAACTGGGACTCAAATCAATGGTGTGGACCACAAGGAAGAAAGAAACATTCAACTAGAAAAGAATGAAGAAACAAGAATTCGGAAAAATGAGGAGAGCCTTGGGAACCTCCAGGACATCTTGAAACGTTCCAACATCCGAATTATAGGGGTGCCAGAAGGAGAAGAGGAAGAACAAAAACTTGAAAACTTATTTGAACAAATAATGAAGGAGAACTTCCCCAGTCTGGCAAAGGAAATAGACTTCCGGGAAGTCCAGGAAGCTCAGAGAGTCCCAAAGAAGCTGGACCCAAGGAGGAACACACCAAGGCACATCATAATTACATTACCCAAGATTAAACAGGAGACAATCTTAGAAGCAGCAAGAGAAAAGAACACAGTTACCTACAAAGGGGTTCCCATTAAGACTGTCAGCTGATTTCTCCAAAGAGACCTTACAGGCAAGAAGGGGCCGGCAAGAAGTATTCCAAGTCATGAGAGGCAAGGGCCTACATCCAAGATTACTGTATCCAGCAAAGCTATCATTTAGAATGCAAGACAAGATAAAGTGCTTCTCAGATAAGGTCAAGTTAAAGGAGTTCATCATCACCAAGCCCTTATTATATGAAATGTTAAAGGAACTTATATAAGAAAGAGAAGATAAAAAATATGAACAGTAAAAATGACAGCAAACTCACAGTTACTAACAACCACATCTAAAACAAAAACAACAGCAAACTAAGCCAACACTAGAACAGGAACAGAACCACAGAAATGGAGATCACATGGAGGGTTATCAATAGGGGAGCAGGAGGGGGAGACTGTGGGGAAAGGTACAGAGAATAAGTAGCATAGATTATAGGTGGAAAATAGACAGGGGGAGGATAAGAATAGTGTAGGAAATGTAGAAGCCAAAGAACTTATAAGTATGACCCATGGACATGAACTATAGGGGGGGACTGTGGGAGGGAGGGGGTGGACAGGATGGAGTGGAATGAGGGGGAATGGGACAACTGTAATAGCATAATCAATAAATATATTTTTTAAAATAATAATAATACCCTAGATGAAATGGACTTAACTGATATATATAGAGCTTTTCATACCAAAGAAGCAAAATACACAATGTTTTCATGTATACATGGAACACTTTCAAAGATAGACCACATGATAGGACACAAAGCAAGCCTCAACAAATTCAAGAAAATTGAAATCATATCAAGCATTTTCTCTGACCACAAGGGACTGAAACTAGAAACCAACCCCAAAGGAAAAAACCCAAAACATTCGAAATCGTGGAGAGTGAATAGCATGCTATTAAACAATGAATGGGTCAAGAATGAGATTAGGGAAGAAATCAAAAACTTTCTGGAAACAAATGAAATTGAACTCACAACAACCCAAAACCTATGGGACAAGCAAATGCAGTCCTGAGAGGGAAGTTCATAGCAATATAGGCGTACCTTAAAAAGACAGAAACATTTCAAACAAACAACCTAACCCTACGCCTACAAGAACTGGAGGAACAACAACAAAGACAGCCCAGAGCAAGCAAAAGGAAGGAAATAACCAAGATCAGAGCAGAGTTAAATGACATAGAGATTAAAAGCACAATTCAAAGGATCAATGATTCCAGGAGCTGGTTCTTTGAAAAGATAAACAAAATCAACAAGCCTTTAAGTAGGCTCATCAAGAAAAAAAGAGAGAGGACCCAAATAAACACAATTAGAAATGAAAGAGGAGAGATTACAACTGATACCACAGAAATACAAAGGGTTGTAAGAAATTACTATGAAGAACTGTATGCCAAGAAATTTGAAACCTAGATGAAATGGACACATTTCTAGAAAAATAATCTTCCAAAATTGAATGAAGAAGAAGCAGAAAACCTGAACAGACCAATAACAGCAGAGGAAATTAAAGCAGTCATCAAAAAACTCCCAACACACAAAGGCCCTGGACCAGATGGTTTCACAGGAGAATTCTACAAAGCATTTAAGGAAGAGCTAACCCCTATCCTTCACAGACTATTCAAAAAAACCCAAACTGATGGAAGACTCCCAAACTCTTTTTTTGAAGCCAGCATCATCCTAATCCCAAAACCAGATAAAGACACAACGAAGAAGGAAAACTTCAGGCCAATATCGCTGATGAACAAAGACGCTAAAATTCTCAACAAAATATTGGCAAACCGCATCCAGCAATACATTAAAAAGATCATACACCATGACCAAGTGGGATTCATCCCAGGGATGCAAGGATGGGACAATATTCACAAATCAATAAACATAATACATCACATAAACAACAGCAAAGACAAAAATCACATGATCATATCCATAGATGCAGAAAAAGCATTTGATAAGATATAGCACCCATTTCTGATAAAAAACCTCAACAAAGTGGGAATAGAGGGAGCATTCCTCAACATAATAAAGGCCATATATGAGAGACCTACAGCCAACATCATACTCAATGGACAGAAACTTACAGCTTTCCCACTAAGATCAGGAACAAGACAAGGATGCCCTCTCTCACCACTCCTATTCAACATAGTATTGGAAGTCCTAGCCACAGCAATCAGACAAGAAAAGGCAATAAAAGGCATCCAAATTGGAAAGGAGGAAATGAAACTGTCACTGTTTGCAGATGACATGATAGTGTACATGGAAAATCCTATAGACCCCACCAAAAAACTACTTGACCTGATAAATGAATTTGGCAAAACAGCTGGATACAAAGTCAATACTCAGAAATCAAAGGCATTCCTGTACACCAACAATGAAACTACAGAAACAGAAATCAGGAAAAAAAATCCCATTTGATATAGCAACAAGAAAAATAAAGTACCTAGGAATAAACCTAACCAAGGAGGTAAGAGACCTGTACTCAGAAAACTACACAACATTGAAGAAAGAAATTAAGGAAGACACAAACAAATGGAAGCATGTACCATGCTCATGGATTGGAAGAATTAATATCATCAAAATGGCCATACTACCCAAAGTGATTTATAGATTCAACGAAATCATTATTAAAGTACCCATGACATATTTCACAGATGTAGAACAAACATTTCAGAAATTTATATGGAACCATAAATGACCCCGAATAGCTGCAGCAATTTTGAGAAAGAAGAGCAAAGCAGGAGGGATCACAATACCTGATATCAAACTGTATTGCGAGGCCACTATAATCAAAACAACCTGGCGCTGGCATAAAAACAGGCACATAGACCAATGGAACAGAACAGAGAGCCCAGAAATAAGCCCAAGTCTTTACAGTCAATTAAATTTGACAAAAGAGGCAGGAGCATAAAATGGAGCAAAAATAGCTTCTTCAACAAATGATCTTGGGAGATCTGGACACCTACGTGCAAAAAAATGAAACTCGATCACCAACTTACACCATACGCAAAAATAAATTCAAGGTGGATAAAAGACTTAAATATAAGTCATAACACCATAAAAATCCTAGAGGAAAACATTGGCAGGAAAATCTCAGACATTCCATGCAGCAACATCCTCACAGACACCTCCCCTAAAGCAAGGGACGTAAAGGAAAGAGTAAAGAACTGGGACGTTATCAAAATAAAAAAGCTTTTATATGGCTAAAGAAAACAGCATTAAAATAAAAAGAGAACCAACAGTATGGGAAAACATATTTGCCAATGATACCTCAGACACGGGTCTGATCTCCAAAATGTATAAAGAACTCACATGACTCCACTCCAGGAAGACAAACAACCCAATTAAAAAATGGGCAAAGGACTTGAACAGACACTTCTCCAGGGAAGACATACAGAGGGCCCAGAGACATATGAAAAGATGCTCAGCATCACTAGCCATCGGAGAGATACAAATTAAAACTACAATGAGGTACCATCTCACACCAGTCAGAGTGGCCAGCATAAACAAATCCACAAACAAATGTTGGAGAGGATGGGGAGAAAAGGTAACCCTAGTGCACTGTTGGTGGGAATGCAGACTGGTGAGGCCACTGTGGAAAACAGTATGGAATTTCCTCACAAAACTAAAATGGAACTGCCCTCTGACCCAGCAATTCCGCTGCTGGGATTATACCCTAAGAACCCTGAAACACCAATCCAAAAGAACCTATGCACCCCAATGTTCATAGCAGCATAATTTACAATAGCCAAGTGCTGGCAGCAACCTAAGTGCCCATCAGTAAACGAGTGGATCCAAAAACTATGGTATATTTACACAATGGAATTCTATGCAGCAGAGAGAAAGAAGGACTTATACCCTTTGCAACAGCATGGATGGAACTGGAGAGCAATATGTTAAGTGAAATAAGCCAGATGGTGAGGGACAAATACCATATGATCTCACCTTTAACTGGAACATAGTCAACAAAGGAAAAAAGGAAACAAAATGTAACCAGCAACATTGAAGTTAACAACAATCTGACAATAACCAGAGGGGAGTGGGGAGGGGACAGTGGGGAGAGGAGTTTATAGGAAGTACTATAAAGGACACATGGACAAAATCAAGGGGGAGGGTGGAGGTTGGGGAGGGAGGTGGTTTGGCTAGGGTGGGGCGTTGAGGGATGGGAAGAAAAGGCAGACAACTGTAATTGAATAACAATAAAAATTTTTTAAAAGGAAATACAAATATTTGAACAATACTATAAATAACCTTAATCTAATTATCATTTATAGAATAGTAAAACTACAAGGCAAAATATACACATTCTTTTTGAGTACTTATTCTTTTTGAAGTATTGGTTGTGACAAAATAAAGTTGTCCCTTTATTTTCCTCCCCTTTATTGCTCTCTGCCCCACAACCCCACCTCCTACTGTTGTATCCGGAACGCGATCAGAAAATTAAATGGAGACGTGTGGAGTGCACTTAGGTGGTACTTTATTTTTACCTGCGCAGGGGCGAACTCCCAGGGTGCCCGTTAAGGCTGCAAAGGGGAGTCACGCCGAAAGCTCACAGGCTAGCTCTTTTATATGCGGGAGAAGCAAGCAAGCAAGTTACAAAAGCGGGAGTTGCGGTTATCTCTGCATAGCCCTTGGGTCAGGAGGAACCTTAGCTCTGGGGTCAGGAGGAACTGTCTGTCTCCTGTTGATAAGAACTATCCGTCTGTCTCCTGTTGATAAGCTTATTTCAGGATGATGATTTGTTTCTCTTCCTTATCCATTCTTGTGACCTTCAAGAGGTTTTCTGCTTAGCAATCTAGCTCTCTTGCCTAGCCCTCAACACTACCAGCATTCCCTCCCCCTTAGTTCATGTCCATGGGTCATACTTATAAGTTCTTTGGCTTCTCCATTTCCTATACTATTCTTAACCTCCCCCTGTCTATTTTCTACCTACCATTTATACTTCTTCTTCCCTGTACCTTTTCCCTCATTCTCCCCCTCCTCCTCCTGGCTGATAATCCTCCATGTGATCTCTATTTGTGTGATTCTGTTCCAGTCCTAGTTATTTGCTTAGTTTGCTTTTGTTTTTGCTTTTTAGGTTCAGGTGTTGATATTTGTGAGTTTGACATCAAACTTGAGTATTTCTTGAAAGTCTCCAGGACTTTGGTGTTGCAATCATCTCTCTTAATCCATGGCTTGGATCTATAGTCTTGCGACAGTAAATGAGCTATCCAGGGTGGGAATGGCAGGAGGCTTATTTTGGTCATCTGAGTCAGGAGAGTATTTTAATTTTGTTGGACAGATTTATTTGAAATGTGCAGTTTTCTTGAATCTAAAGACCAGCATCTTTCTTCAGAAGGGTAACTGGTTGAAAATCCCTTTTAAAATATTTCCTAGCAACTTTGCATCACTCAACATGAATGAATGTAGCACTCATCTGTAGATGCCACATTGAAAAGAATATGATAGCACAAGACTGTATGCAATTCAGAATAGAATCTGATTTGATGTTTTCTCAAATGACAATCTGTAGTAACTATAAAGTATTTTGATTTCCTGGTATAATGTTCAATTTCCAAGGATTATATCAAGTGATATGTTTTCTTAGCTATATCTTTTTCCTTTTATTTAATTTATTTGGGTGACATTGGTCAATAGGGTCACATAGGTTTCAAGTGTACATTACAGTGATACATAAACTATATATTGTGTTGTGTACCCACCACCCATAGTCAAATCAGCTTCCATCATCATATACTTGCCTCCCTTTACCCTCTACCACTGCCCCACTTCCTTCCCTCTGGTCACCACCATACTGTTGTCTGTCTGTATCTCAGAGTTTCAGTTTTATATCCCACATATGAATGAAACCATATGGTTCTTAGCTTTTTCTGACTGACTTATTTCACTTACCATAATATTCTCAAGGTCCATCCATCCATGTTGTCACAAATGGCAGTATTTCACCTTTTCTTTTGGCTGAGTAGTATTCTAATGTATTTATGTACCAAATCTTCTTTACTTAGCCCTCCATGAAAGGACACCTTTGTTGTCTCCATGTCTTGGCCACTGTGAATAATGCTGCAATGAACTAGGGGTATACATATCTTTGCAAATAAATGATTTCAAGTTTTGGGGGTAGATTCCCAGAAGAGGGACTATCGGGTCATATGATAACTCTATTTTTATTTAAAGACATGTTTTCTATTGACTAAAATAATGGAGAAAATTTTACTAGTCTTATTTTAAGTGGTGTATAAATTAGCATGTGTGTACAGGATAAAAACCTGAAAGAAAATTGAAATGATCTAGGAAACCTGGTTGTATACAGGTAAGAAAATGGATTATTCAGCCACAGCCATGGTAACATGGATGCTAATGCCATTGGCTAAGATAACACTAGGACATTGTGAAATTGACTACTAAAAAATTCCCAAGACATGTTGATCAATGGAAGAGAATAGAGCAGAAGTAAACCCACAACTTTATAGTCAATTAATATTTGGCAGAGGGAGCAAACACATACAAAGAGCTAAAGATAATTTATTCAATAAATGGTGTTGGAAAAATTGGGCAGATACATGCAGAAAATGAAATTAGACCATATTTTTATGCCACACACAAGAACAAACTCAAAATGGACCAAAGACTTAAATGTTAGACCAAAACCACAAAAGTCATAGAAGAAAACATAGGCAGCAAAATCTCAGACATTGTTCATAGCCAAGATTGGATATGAACAATGTCCATATTGTTTTGGATATCTCTTTTATTGGATATCTCTCCCCAAGCAAGGGAAACAAAAGAAATAAACAAATGGGACTACATCAAACTAAAAAGTTTTTGCACAGCAAAGGAAATCATCAACAAAATAAAAAGACAACCCACAAAATGGGAGAACATATTCGCTGATACATCTGATAAGAGGTTACTACCCCAAATTTGTAAAGAATTCACAAAACTCAACACCATAAAAACAGCCCAATTAAAAAGATGGGCATAGGACCTGAATAGACACTTCTCCAAAGAGGACATACAAATGGCCAATAGACATATGAAAAGATACTCAACATCACTAATCATCAGAGAAATGCAAATTAAAACCACAATGAGACACCATCTCACACCTGTCACAATAGCTATCATCAATTAATCAACAAAAAGTTTTGGTGAGGATATGGAGAATGGGGAACCCTTTTGCACTGTTGATGAAAATGCAGAGTGGTGCATCCACAGTGGAAAGCAGGATGGAGATACATCAAAAAATTAAAAATGGATCTGCATTTTGACCCAGGAATATCACTTCTAGGAATACATACAAAGGAACCCAAAACACTAATTCAAAAGAACCTAAGCACCTCTATGTTTACTGCAGCATTATTTACAATCACCAAGATATGGAAGCAGCCCAAGGATCCACCAGTAGATGAGTAGATAAAACAACTATGGCACATTTACACAATGGAAGACTACTCAACCATAAAAGAGAAGAAAATCTTACCCTTTGTGACAGTGTGGTTGGACCTAGAGAACATTATGCTAAGTGAAATAAGGCAGTCAGAGAAAGACAAATACCTTATGATTTCACTTATATGTGGAATATAATGACCAAACTGAACAACAAGGAAAATAGGGACAGATTCATAGATGGGTAGAAGGATGACAGCTAGTGGGGAAGCAGTGTAGATGAGGGGGTGGAGGGATTGAGAGCAAAGGAAAAAGCACTCATAGACATGGACAACAGTGTGGTGATTGTTGGGGGAGGGCAGTATAAAGGAACTAAATGGTAAGGGAAAAAAATACAATAAAGGTTAAATCTATTTTAAAAATTCCCAACCTATATATACTAGTTCTTAATAGACTTATCCAATTTGCCAGAGAAACAAAGCAAACAACCTCATCTGTTATTGATCTTGATTTAGTTAACAAGGTTATAAGAGATAGAACAGTACCAAGAATAAATTTGTAGTATTTCATTCATATATTCTAAAGTATTTTATCCTTTCAGATTTTAGAAGTATTGTGAGGCATAATTCTGTTATCTTACCTGGAATCAGAACATAGGATTAGATTACTTTTGGATGCCCTTGTAACTCTGATTCATTGCAACTTAATGTGGATCCCCAAAAGACTTGCTTGTTGTCTAAGACCTTGAACTTGACAGCCCCAAAATACACAAAGACTAAAGAAAATTTTTTATGACACAAGAGAAAAATTTTGCCAAACTATATCAGCTCACTGGAAAATCCAGGAATCCCAAAATCAGATTGACAGATTTATTATTTCTTAACTAGAAATAGCAAACTATGCTTTCTGATAAAAGTGAGTAATTGAAGGCTTTAAAACACAGAGGAAATTGAATATAATCATATATTTATCCTTTAAAGGTGTTCTCAGAGATTTCTAATTATTATCACTCACCTAATTTAAACTGATTTAATTATTTTCCTACTTTGAGTCTTGCAGAAGAAATGTGATTTACCTAAAATAAACTGTTTAATCCTTGCAGGGTGGCTCAGTTGGTTAGAGCATCATCCTTTACACCAAAATTTTCCAATTTCGATCTCTGGTCAGGGCACATACAGGAAGCATTAGATTAATCTCTCTCTCTCTCTCTCTCTCTCTCTCTCTCTCACTCTCTCTCTTCCTTTCTCTCTCTTTCAAATCAATAAACATATCCTCAAAAGAGAATAAAAAATTAATTAATTAATTAAAATAAAATAAACTGTTTAGCACTTTTATATCTTATACTAAACCAACATATGTTCTGTTTCTTGTTCTTTTTTGCCCTTCAATTTTGGCTGACTTTTTCTCATATTAGGTACAACTGGAAATTGTACAGAACTTTAATTGAAATAAATGTGACCAAAATTCAAGTCTGAAGTTATTTGGTTGTATAATCATCATTCTCTAATTCTTCTGTTTAATTTTTACCCCATTATCTGACCACAGCTGTTGGTATTGGCTCATTAATAACTCTTTCTGAATTTCTAATACCCTAGAACTCAAAGGAGTAGCTCAACAAGTACTGACAATCCAGAGTTTTGAGGGGGGTTTTTTCAACTTAAAATAAATTTATTTCAAGTGTTAGCATTTTTTAAAATCTGGAATTACATATGTAAACTATCACTGTAACCTTTCAGTGTTTAGGGTCTCTGAAGGTTTCTTTCTTTTTTTAAATTGAATTTATTAGGGTCACATAGACAACCCAAAGTTTTCATGTAGGTTTGATCCCTAATCTCAGAACATTTCCTGGCAATTTTATGGAAAGTCTGGACTATGCCAAATGCCACATGTTCTCTCTGTGTTTAATGTGTCTTCACTTAAAGATGAAAATGTGTCAGCAGAGGGCAGAAGGGTGTAGGTGTGTGTATGTGTGTTAGGTAAAAATCTCTGGCTATAAACTCAAGAATGCAAGAAATGTACATTTCTTTATTTTTCTGTAATTAAATTTTATTTCACTTTTAAGGTCCCTTTCCCCAGGTAGAGGAAACTAAATCTTGATCATTTCAAGGTCCAGTTCCCTAATGAACCCCTAAATTATCTGGACTTTAGTCTCTTCATTGAAACATAAGAGGGTTTGACTCATTCTTAAAGGGTTCTTCTAGGTCAGGCATGCTAACATAATGTCAGAGATGGCCATAGGAGCCCTCTCTGGGGCTGAGGACAGGGTGTTTTCCATGGACACTGCCACTATGATTACATAGACATATAAAATTATCTAAAGTCACTTTACTTGTAGCCTTCATGAAAAGTAACAGTTTCTTGCCTTGGATGTAAAATGATTCTAAATTCAACAATCTAATGGAAAGTATGAAAGAATGGCAAATCCATCATTTCATTTAGTTGGACCAAAAGGGTTATTTTAATTTTTCCTTTTTTTAAACTTTATTTCTTATTAAATTTATTGGGAAGACATTGCCTTTAAAAATTATGTTTCAAGTGTACAATTCAAGTGTATCAATATACATCATCTGTGTATTGATTGTGTGCCCACCATCCAAAATCAAATCTCTATTACCATACAGTCCTTACTTCTTAATATACTTTCTTCACTTGGCTTCTAGGATATCTCACTCTTTTCTCCCTCTAAATCACCAGTGATTTCTCCTTAGTTTTCTTTGATGGTTCCTCTTCCCCATGACTTCATATTGAAGGTTCCCAATTACCAGTTTTGGGGCCTCTTCTCTCTGTAGCTTAAATGGAAACCTGGTGGCATCCAAACTTAAATCTCTTAGACCTTTCTTTTGAACTTCAGATTCATATACCTTAATTGTAAAAGAGCAATATCTCTCCCTGGCTGGGGTGGTTCAGTGGATTGAGTGCCAGCCTGCAAACCACAAGGTTGCTGGTTCAATTCCTAGCCAGGTCACATGTCTGGGTTATGAGCCAAGTCGCCAGTAGGTGGAGCATGAGAAGCAACCACACATTGATGTTTCTCTCCCTCTCTCCTTCCCTTCCTCTCTAAAATAAGTAAATAAAATATTTTAATAAATAAGTAAATAAAAGGCACTTGACTTTAAAGATTAAAAGGACATCATATATGTGGAGGGGGGAAGAAAAGGAAACAGCCATGTGAAGGACTATTTTACATAGATGCGGAAATCTGAGAAGTGGAAGAGATGCAAGAGAAAAATCTAAGTATGGAATGGTAAAAATCAAGGGGTGAGGGGGAAGTTCAAATAGAAAAGAGTAATTAACTGTGGCAAATAGTCTATGAGGTCAAATAAGATGAAGAGACAAATGCCCATGTGTGATTTTGGTGACCATGGTTTTAATGGTGGGAGGCAAATGCAAGGCTGAAATGAGTAAAGGAAACTTGTGAGTGAAGGCAAGGAGAGGAAGACACTTGAATGTACCAAGACTGAGACAGAACAACAGCTGAAGGAAAACTTAATGGCTGAAATGTGGAAGGAGAGGGGATATTGTGAAAGCAGCCATGAAGAACAGAACTATGAGGAGAGAAGTCCAGGATATCAAGACAAGAATGATTGAGGAAGCTTCCCAGCTTGCAGGAGCAATTACAGCACATGTCCTGAGGCTGGGGTGCTGACAGGTGGATCTTGGAATAGGATGATATGTCTTAGGTGTTTGAATTTCACAGACCAACCAATAAAAAAGAAATAAATAGTCCAGATAGAGTTGCCAACTTTTTTAATTTCTCAAAGACAAAACTTGTTTTACTGCATAAAATATTCTTGGTTGGCAGCTTCTTTCTTTCAGCAATTTAACTTTACTATCCCATTATCTCCCAGACTGCAGTGTCTACTGAGAAATCCACTGATAGCTTTATGGGAGTTCCCTTGAATAAAAAAAATTTTGTCTCTTGCTGCTTTGTCTTTGAATTCTCTTTGTCTTTGATTTTAGACAATATTATTATAATGTCTTGGATACAGTTTTGAAGGCTGGCATCTTGCACTCACACAGAGGCCTGAGCTGGCTTCAGGGGAGAAAGTGAGGAGAGACTCAAATGGCCAGCATCGGTGAACATACATAGCTCTGGGCCAAAGCTGGTGAAAGCTTCAAGGAGTCTGAAGCAGCTATGCAGACCATTAGTTCTTCAGTGATGAAATCTTCTGAGTTTGTAGAGCAGGTCACTGTGAAATGTAAGTGTTCCCACTGTGTAGCCACTATTGGGGTAGCCCCTGCTTTTCCTCCTCATTTCAAGCTGCCTTCATACAAAGCTCTGCCAGTTTGGGTGGGGTAAAAAATTGAACAAGACTTCATCCAGTGCCCCAAACATGCTCACCCCACTCTTCCTTCCTGGTGAGGGGAACTCTTTCTAGCTGGGAAGTTCCATCTTGGCACTGAGCAATGCTGGCTTGGAAGCTGAAGTGAATGCAAAATGAATCTGTCTCACCCCTCTTCTTGTGCAGTTATTCTTTGTTTTGTTTTGTTTTGTTTTATTCCAGTGTGTTTCCAAAAGTGGACTTCAGAATTCTCCCAGAATTGTTGTTATTCATGGATTGCTGTCTAATTATTGATCTTGGTGGTGAGTGGTGAGACAAATGTTGGGGTCTCCTAGATCACCATTTTGATGATGTCACTTTCCTCAAAGACGTTTTTTAAAAACTACCCATCGCCACCAATATTTTTAAAAGAGAAAGGAAGTAATCTCAAAAAATGACAGTTCCTTTATTAAATGTGACCAAGTTCATTTTATGAAACTCTCAGTGCATTGTCTTTTTTAATTATTATTTTGTACTGGACTAACAGAAAGTTTATTATAATCTGCCCTTGACCCCAAAAAACAGCATTTGGGAATCAAGATCCAGATCAAGCAGTTCTACTTGGTCAACAGTCCTCTCAATGTACTGGGCCTGTTCTGCACTTGACAGGCCAGGACTCTAGCCTCAGTGGGCTCTTCCCTCTTTCCAATACTACTAAGCCCCTCCCTGGCCCCTGGCCCCTGGCCCCCTGGTCCACATAGGGAATAACGTAGTTTCTCTTTAAATGACTCCATCTCTGATTCCACATTTTAAATTTGTCTCTAAGACCTTTGAGAGCAAGGATTGCCATTCATTTTAATGTCTAGCATAGTGTCCAGCTCAAATGTTGTGTTCAGTTTGTTTCAATGGATGAATGGATAAATGGAAGGAAGGAAGGAAGGAAGGAAGGAAGGAAGGAAGGAAGGAAGGAAGAATCTGGAATTTTGATGACTGCCTGATAATTGGAACCCCATACAACATTGTTCTTGAACATTCTGGAAAATTCACACATTTTGAACCTTTAATTCTACATGTTTGCACACAACCTTCCTTTGTTATTGCTCCTCCAATAGCTTTGTATTCTTCTTTCCATATTCACACTTTACAATTGCTCTCCTGTGCTGATGCCTGCTCTGTCCCAACCTTGAATGTTTCTGTTATAATCACTGGAGAACTTACTGTTTCAAAAAAGTAGCTTCCATGTTTTTCTCTCAATGAATAAATATCTCCAAAGGTTTCGGGATTTTTTTTTTTAAATCTGCATTTCCTTAGTCAGCATCAGAGACTCCTTGAAATGCTAGATGTAGAGAAGGACCTGTTAAAAGAAAAAATAAAGGAAGCTTTGACTCAGCAGTCTCAAGAACAGAAGGAAATATTAGAAAGGTGTTTGGAGGAAGAAAGGCAAAGAAATAAAGAGACATTAGTATCTGCTGCAAAGCTTGAGAAAGAAGCAATGAAGGATGAAGTTTTAAAAGCCTTAAAAGAAGAAAGAAATTAGAAACAGCTCATGCTGAAGAACGGGAGTTATGGAAGACTGAGCATGCAAAAGATTAAGAAAAAGTATCTCAGGCAATTCAAGAAGCTATACAAGAACAAAGGAAAATTAGTCAGCATCTGAGGCTCCTTAAATCTGCATTTCCACACATTGAAATTATGTAAAGATGTATTAGAGATTTATAAATAAAATTATGTTTCAATTCCAAAATCAGTTAGTGAAAGGTTTTGAACCTTAATCAAACTGTGGCCTTGGAAATGGAGTGGTAACCCAAACATAAAACCAGAAAAACAGTAGAAATGTTGAAGTTCAATATTGAACTACCATTGGAATTGAAGAAATGAAAGAAAAATCTAAAGGTGAAGCTCTGCACATCAGTGAACTACTCTCAGTAGAGTGAAGGGGGAGGGATGGAGAAGGCTCCATGGTATAAGACACATGGGGAAGCCTGAGAGTAAACATGGGTACCACGAGAAGAACTAGGTTTTGAAAAGCCAACATGTGCACCCTGGCCAGAAAGGTGGTGGGTTCAATTTCTGAGATCAGGGCACATACCTAGGTGGCAGGTTCCATCCACCAATCCACGTGCATATGATCCCCTAGCCAAGTGCTTTTCTCCCTTTGCTCTCTTCCACTCATCCCACTCCTGATCCCACAGTCAATTTCCACATTGTTGTTTATGTCCGTGGTCATTCATACATGTTATCTAGTCCCTTCCCCTTATTTCCACCATTATCTCCTTCCCCCAACCCTCTGTTCACTTTCAGTCTGTTCCATGTTACCATGCCTGTGGTTCTATTTTGTTCATTAGTTTACTGTTCATTACATTCCTCTTATAGGTGAGATCATATGGTATTTGTCTTTCACTGACTGGCTTATTTCACTAAGCATAATACTATCCAGTTCCATCCATGCTGTCACAAAAGGTAGGAGTTCCTTCTTTCATTCTGCTGTGTAGTATTCCATTGTGTAAATGTACCCCAGTTTTTTAATCCACTCGTTTACTCATGGGCACTTAGATTGTTTCTAGCACTTAGCTACTATAAATAGCACTACTATGAACATAGTGGTGCATAAGCTCTTTTGAATTGATGACTCAGGATTCTTAGGGTATATTCCCAGCAGTGGAATGACTGGGTCAAAACGCAGTTCCATTTTCACTTTCTTGAGGAAATTCCATACTGTTTTCCACAGTGGATGCACTAGACTGCATTCCCACCAACAATGCACTAGGGTTCCCTTTTCTCCATATCCTCACCAGAACTTATTTGTAGATTTATTAGTGGTGGCCATTCTGACCTCTGTGAGGTGATATCTTATTGTGGTTTTAATTTGTTTCTCTCTGATGGCATCTTTTTATTTTTTTGATATATTTATTGATTATGCTATTACAGTTGTCCCTTTCCCCCCCTTCACTCAACTCCATCCTGCCCACCCCCTCCCTCCCACATTCCCCCTCTATAGTTCATGTCCATGGGTCATACTTACAGTTCTTTGGCTTCTACATTTCCTACACTATTCTTACCCTCTTCCTGTCTATTTTCCACCTATCATTTATGCTATTTATTCCCTGTACCTTTCCCCCCTCTCTCCCCCTCCCAATCCCCTATTGATAACCCTCCATGTGATCTCCATTTCTGTGGTTCTGTTTCTATTCTACTTGTCTGCTTAATTTTCTTTTGTTTTGGTTTTAGGTGTGGTTGTTAATAACTGTGAGTTTGCTGTCATTTTTCCTGTTCATATTTTTTATCTTCTTTTTCTTAGGTAACTCCCTTTAACATTTCATATAATAATGGCTTGGTGATGATGAACTCCTTTAACTTGACCTTATCTGAGAAGCACTTTATCTGCCCTTCCATTCTAAATGATAGCTTTGCA
Organism: Desmodus rotundus; assembly: GCF_022682495.2. NCBI lineage: Eukaryota > Metazoa > Chordata > Mammalia > Chiroptera > Phyllostomidae > Desmodus > Desmodus rotundus. The sequence continues at coordinate 55,377,450 of NC_071394.1, read as the reverse complement.
GGATAGAGCAATCTTGGATGTAGGTCCTTGGCTTTCATGACTTGGAATACTTCTTGCCAGCCCCTTCTTGCCTGTAAGGTCTCTTTGGAGAAATCAGCTGACAGTCTTATGGGAACTCCTTTGTAGGCAACTGTCTCCTTTTCTCTTGCTGCTTCTAAGATTCTCTCCTTCTGTTTCATCTTGGCTAATGTAATTATGATGTGCCTTGGTGTGTTCCTCCTTGGGTCCAGCTTCTTTGGGACTCTCTGAGCTTCCTGGACTTCCTGGAAGTCTGTTTCCTTTGCCAGACTGGGAAAGTTCTCCTTCATTATTTGTTCAAATAAGTTTTCAATTTTTTGTTCTTCCTCTTCTCCTTCTGACACCCCTATAATTTGGATGTTGGAACGTTTCAAGATGTCCTAGAGGTTCCTAAGCCTCTCCTCATTTTTCCGAGTTCTTGTTTCTTCATTCTTTTCTGGTTGGATGTTTCTTTCTTCCTTCTGGTCCACACCATTGATTTGAGTCCCAGTTTCCTTCCCATCACTATTGGTTCCCTGTACATTTTCCTTTGTTTCTCTTAGCATAGCCTTCATTTTTTCATCTAGTTTTTGACCAAATTCAACCAATTCTGTGAGCATCTTAATAACCAGTGTTTTGAACTGTGCATCCGATAGGTTAGCTATCTCTTCCTCACTTAGTTGTATTTTTTCTGGAGCTTTGAAGTGTTCTGTCATTTGGGCCATTTTTTTTTTTGTCTTGGCGTCTGTTACTTAAAGGGGCGGAGCCTTAGGTGTTCACCAGGGCGGGGTAAGGCTGGTTGTTGCCGTGTGATGCTGTACATGGGGGAGAGTCCAAGAGGGAGCAATGGTGTTTGCTCCACTCTCTGCCGTATTTCAGTCACTCCCTCTGCTACCCACAATAAAATGGGGCCCCTCTGGTGCTGGTTCCCAGATAGGTGGGCTTGTGCACACTCTAGGCCCCTGTGGGTCTCTGCAACAATCTCTCCTGTGAGTCTGGGAGTCTCTCCTGCTGCCACCCCAACCCCCACGGGTGTTTTCAATCAGAGGTTTGAGGCTTTATTTCCCCACGCTGGAGCCCTGGGTTGTGCAGTCTGCTTCGCTCCCCTGCCATTCGTCCTGGTTTATCTGTGCGCGAATGTGGGGCCGCAGTGTCTGCTAGTGGTCAGACTGCCTGCCCCTTTTGTCCCACACTCCGCCAGTCTCGGTCCCGCCATAGCCACGCGAGTCCTCTCCACCCAGGTTCCTGTCTCCACCCCTCCTACGGGTCTGGATGAATGTTTATTTTTTATCTACTTGGTGTCGGACTTCCTTGTCGTTCGATTTTCTGTCAGTTCTGGTTGTGCGAGGAGGCGCAGTGTGTCTACCTACGCCACCATCTTGATTCTCTGATGGCATCTTTTTATATGTCTCTGGGCTATCTGTATGTCCTCCTTGGAGAAGTGTCTATTCAGATCCTTCATCCCCTTTTTTATTGGATTGTATGTCTTCCTGGTGTTGTGTCATATGAGTTTTTTATATATTTTGGAGATCACACCCTTGTCTAATGTATCATTGGCAAATATGTTCTCCTATACATTCAGTTCTCTTTTCATTTTGATGATGGTTTCTTTAGCTGTGCAGAAGATTTTTAGTTTGATGTAGTCCCATTTTTTATTTTTCCTTTATTTCTCTTGCCCTAGGAGATATATCAGCAAAAATATTGCTCTGTGGGATATCTGAAATTTTCCTGCCTATGTTTTCCACTAAGAGTTTTATGGTATCATGACTTGTATTTAAGTCTTAGCCACTTTGTGTTTATTCTGGTGTATGGTGTAAGTTGGTAGTCTAGTTTTATTTTTTTGCATGTGCCAGTCCCGTTCTCCCAATACCATTTATTTAAGAGGCTGCTTTACTCCATTATATGTTCATGCCCCTTTGTCAAATAATAATTGACCATAGAAACTTGGGTTTATTTCTGGACTCTCTATTCTGTTCCCTTGATCTATGTGTCTATTGTTATGCCTGTACCTGACTATTTTGATTAAAGTGGCCTTGTAGTATAGTTTGATTTCAGATATTGTGATCCCTCCTACTTTGTTTTCCTTTCTTAAGATTGTTGAGACTATCTGGGGTCTTTTGAGTTCCATATAAATTTTTGAAATATTTTCTCTAGACCTGCAAAATATGCCATTGGTGTTTTAACAAGAATTGTGTCAAATCTATAGATTACTTTGGGTAGTATGGACAATTTGATGATGTTAATTCTTCTGACCTATGAGCACTGTAAAAGCTCCCATTTATTTTTGTATTCCTTAATTTCTTTCTTCACTGTTCTATAGTTTTCCAAGTACCGGTCTTTTACCTCCTTGGTTATATTTATTCCTAGGTACTTTATTTTTCTTGTTGCTATAGTAAATGGGATTTTTTCCTAGTATCGATATTTCATTGTTGGTGTACAAAAATGCCATCAACTTCTGAATATTGTGTTTGTATCCCACTATTTTGCTGAATTCACTTATTAGGTCAAGTAGTTTTTTGGTGGAGACTATAGGGAAGGCAGGTCAAACTTATTTCCACTGGGGACCACATGAGCCTCACAGTTGCTTTCAAAGGGCCTAATATAATTTTAAGACTGTATAAATGTAACTACTCCTTAACAGTTAAGGGAGAGCTCGGCACTGCTGCTGGGTAGAAACAAGGTACCAGGCTGGATAAAACAAGGTGGACAGCCAGATTCAGTCTGTGGGCCTTGTGTTTGCCTCCTGTGCTATAGGGTTTCCTATATACACTATCATGTCATCTGCAATTAATGACTGTTTTGCTTCCTCCTTTTCAATCTGGATGACTTTCATTTCTTTTTCTTATCTGATCACTGTGGCTAGACCTTCCAGTACTATGTTGAATAAAAGTGATGAAAGCAGACACCCTTGTCTTATTCCTGATCTTAAGGAGAAAACTTAGTTTTTGCCCATTGAGTATAATGTCTGTAGATTCCTCATAAATGGCTTTCATTATGTTGAGGTATGTTTCCTCCATTCCCACTGTATTGACTGTTTTTATCATAAATGGGTGCTGGATTTTATCAAATGCTTTTTCAACATCTATTGATATAATCATATATTTGTGTCCTTCATTTTCTTTATGTGGTAGATTATGTTTATTGATTTGCAAATATTGTACCATGCTTGTATCCCTGGGATGAATCTCACTTAATCATGGTGTGTGATCTTTTTAATATATTGCTAAATCTCTAATGCCAGTATTGTGTTGAGGATTTTAATATCTATGTTCATCAATGATATTGGCCTGTACTTTCCTTTCTTTGTTGTGTCTTTACCTATTCTTAGAATTTGGGTGATACTGGCCTTGTAAAAAGAGTTTAGGAGTCTTACCTCTTCTTGAATTTTTTGGAAGAGTTTGAGAAGGATAGGAGTTAGTTCTTCCTTAAATGTCTGGTATAATTCATCTGTGAAGCCATCCAGTCCAGGGCTTTTGTGTGCTGGCAATTTTTTATTACTGCTTCAATTTCACTCATTGTTATTGGTCTCTTCAGGTTTTCTGCTTCTTCTTGATTCAGTTTTGGCAGATTGTATGTTCCTAGAAACTTGTCCATTTGCCCAGGTTGTCCAATTTCCTCACATACAGTTATTCATAGTAATCTCTTACAATCCTTTGTATTTCTGTGGTGTTGATTATAACTTTTCTTTCATTTCTGATTTTATTTATTTGGGTCCCCTCTCTTTTTTTCTTAATGACTCTGATCAAAAGTTTATCAATTTTATTTACCTTTTCAGAGAACCAGGCTCCTGGATTTATTGGTCCTTTGAATTGTTCTTTTAGTCTCAATGTCATTTAATTCTACCTTGTTCTTGATTATTTATTTCCTTCTACTTGCTCTGGGCATTATTTGTTATTGTTCCTCCAGTACTTGTACATGTATGTTTAGTATGTTTATTTGAGATTCTTCTATATTCTTTAGGTAGGCCTGTATTGCTATGAACTTCCCTCTCCGCAGCGCCTTCACTGTGTCCCATGAGTTTTGGACTGTTGGGTGTTCATTTTCATTTTTCTAGATACTTTTTTTATTTCTTCCTTGGTCTTGTTGTTGATCCATTAATTATTTAATAACATGTTATTCAGTCTACATGTATTTGATCATTTTTGAGTTTTTTCCTTGAGATTGGTTTCTAGTTTCAACCCATTTTGATCTGACCACATGCTTGATATGATTTCAATTTTCTTGAATTTGTTGGGTTTTGTTTTGTGTCCTATCTGGTGGTTCTATGTGCTTTTGAAAAGAATGTATATTTTGCTTCTTTGTGGTTAAAGGTTCTGCATATATCAATTAAGACCATTTGATCTAGAATGTTATCAGTATCACAATATCCTTGCTGATTCATTTGGAAGATCTATACATTGTTGACAATACAGTGTTAAAATCCCCTATGATGACTCTGTTGTTGTCAATATCTTTCTTGAAGTCTTCCAAGATTTTCTTTATATATTTATGTTGAAATATATTTACCCTATTTTTTTATTGGAACATTTAATCCATTTACATTTAAGGTTATTATTGATGCTTTTTCATTGTCATTTTTTCCATATTTCTCTCTCTTCTTCTTCTTCTTCTTTTCATAACAGTCCCTTTAGCATCTCTTGCAGTCCTGGCTTAGTGGAGATGTACAGTTTCAGCCTTTTTTTTTTGGCTGGGAAGCTTTTTATTTCACCTTCCATTTTAAGTGAGAGCCTTTCTATATAGAGTAGTCTTGGTTGTAGATCCTTGTTTTTCATTACCTGAAATATTTCATGCCAGTCTCTTCTGGCTTATAGTGTTTATATCAATCCTTATTGGAGCTCCCTTGTATGTTACCTGCTGTTTCTCCCCTACTGCCTTTAAGATTCTTTGTCTTTAAATTTTGCCATTTTAATTATGATGTGTCTTGGAGTAGGTCTCTTTGGGGTCATTTTGATGGGGACCTTCTGTGCTTCCTGCACTTGCATGACTTTTTCTCTCACCAAGTTAAGAAAGTTTTCTGCCATTATTTTTTCAAATGGATTTTCTATCCTTTGCTCCTTTTTTTCTCCTTCTGCTGTTCTTATTATGCTAATGTTCTTATGTTTCATGTTGTCCTGAAGTTCCCTGAAACTATCCCCATTCTTTCTGAGTCTTTTTTTGTTTTGTTTCTCTGACTTGGTATTTCTTTTTACCTTCCAGCTGCTGATATGGTCCTCTGCTTCATCTAGTCTGCTTTTAACTCTTTCTAGTGTATTTTTCACTTCAGATATTGTATTCTTCATTTCTTCCTGGTTCCTGTTCATAGTTTTTATGTCCTTTTTCATGCTGCTGTAGTTCCCACTAAGTTCCTTGTAGTTCTCACTGAGTTCTTTGAACATCCTTACAACCATTATTTTGAATTCTTTATCTGATAGAGTCCTTGCCTCAATTTCATTTAGCTCTTTTTCTGGGGATTTCTCCATTCCTTTCAACTGGGGGTTCTTTCTTTGTCTCCCCACTTTAGGTGCTTCTTTTTGTTTGTTTCTTCATCTCATGTTACTCTATTTTACCTGCCTGTCTTTATGGGGTGTACTTGTGTGGTAGGAGTTCTGTGGGATTCAGTGGTGCAGTTTCTTTGATCTCCTGATCTGGATGCTCTTGAGTTGCCCTTTATTCACTTTATGTGGGCTCTATTATTGTACCTGGGCTTTGATTATTGGTGGCTCATTCATTGATGGGTTCTACCATCCAGCTGGCTGACTGGGAGTCATAACTTCTGCCACATCTTGTATGCTATTGTACAGGTGCTGGTTAACAAAGCAATATTACCAGGAAACTAAACCCATGCCAGCAAAAATACACCCTACCACATCAGCAATATCAACAGCAATTGAGCAAAGATTAATAAAGGTGGAGAGAGATTAAGAATTTCATGAGATAGAACAAAAGGGAATATGATATGACTAAAGGAGGGAAAAATTATTTTGAGTGGGAAGAGGGAGGAAAAATAATAAGACTAGGGAATAAAAACAAGGCAAAGAAAGGAAGATAATAAAATTTAAAACATAGTAAAACAGAGAAGGTGATAGCAAAATGGAGTAAAAAAAGGGAAGAGTATACTATGAGGTTTGAGATGAAATTTAAAAGATAGTGAATTAAAAGGAACAAAATTGTAGAAAAACCACAGCAGGGTCAATAACAACAGTTGGGCAAAGATTGGTAAAGGTGAAAAGGGAATAAGAATATTATACAAAGGAGAAAAGAGAATATGAGTTGTGTATAGTAAAGAAAAGTGATTTTGAGAGGAAAGAAGGAGGAAAAATAGTAAGAGTAAGGAATAGAATCCAGAATAATAAAAGGCAAAAAAAATAAATTTCCTACTTCAAATAAGCAAGGGCAGGAAGGAGGCAAAGGAGTAAGGCAGGGAGAGATAACCTATTAAATTTGAAGTACTAAAATATAGAGAACAAGTAGGAATACTGTTGAAGAAGAACTGAAATAACCATAATTCCCATGCCAAAGAAACCACAATTTATAAAGTTTGGAAGGAAATGAGATTGTAAGAGGGGGATAAAAAATGTGAACTGACTAAAGGAAGGAGGAATGCTTGTGAGAGGATAGAAGGGGGAGAAATACTGAGTAAGGAATAGGAAAAAAGCATAGAGTGGGAGAAAATGAAATTTACAACAAAAACAAAAAAAAGGGCAGGAAGAAGGCAAAATCAAGTAAAACAAGGGAAAGGTGCTTTGTGAGATTTCAAATAACAATAAAGTAAAAAATAAGAAAAATCTGAATAAAAAGAATAAAATAAAAGATAAAGAGTAGTGAATTAATTGGAATACAATTGAAGCAAAAGAAGAAATATTAAAAGTCTATGTGAAAGGAAGAAAAAACACAAATTCTGAAGTAAAGCAAGGTGAAATTTGTCCCAGCCATTTGGTGTTCACCTTCTGACTTCTCTTTCTGGATCCTCTGGGTTTTTTTTTTTTTTTTATCAGCTTAAGGTCCCAAAATTTGGTCACCCAACTTGGTGCAACACCGCCGATACCCGCCGATATCACCTTCACCTTCCTCTAGAGGGAGTTTCTGTTGTGATCAGGAAGGCGGGACCCCTAGATCTCTCCTGGGAGGCACTATTTAGTGTTCTGTGAAAATTGTGGGTGTGTTCCTCCTGTCCCTGCACTACCCATCTTAGTCTGTCCCAGCTTATTTTCCATAATGTATAGTTTCTGATTAATTAGCTGTCCATTTCATAGGGTGTGGGGTAGCTCTCTTCTGCTTGGTGTTGATGGCAGCTCTGTGTGTAAGCCAAGGCTGGACAGGGCCCTGATTCCCTCTTGCTATACCACTTTCTGAACTCCCTGCTTTGTTGACTTCAGTGAAATAGGGCCCTAAGAACCAGTGTATTTTGTCTCCCTAGGAGAAATTCAAAATGGGCCCTTTAGACATACCTCTTGCTGCCTTTCTCTTGGGGAAATGCACCCTGCAAGGTTCTTGACCCTGACCTTCCTGTTTTGCAGATCCCTGCTCCAGCAGGGGCTGGGTGTGACCTTCTCTTCCCATAGGTTCTATCTCTACCTCAAGGGAAGGGAACTTTGTCTGGCTTTAAATGATCTCAGGTGCACACCTTCTGCCCTTCCAGCTCCCATCCCACTGCCCTCAGAGCAGACAGAAGCCACACTCTCCACTCTGTGCTGCCTCCACCCCCTTGCCAGCTGCACCAGGCTGGGGCTGAGAAATCCCCTCACTTTGCACCTTTCTGATCAATCTACCCAGCTGCACTGGGAGGGAGCAAACCACACCCTCAATCTTTTCCCCTTGCTAGCAGGGCAGCTGCATGTGGGGTCTCTGCACAACACTCCTCAACTGCCCTTTTACAAAGTCTCTCTGGGTGTTCCCACTGCAGCACTGAGTCACTGTCCAGCTTTCCATACATGCCACCTCTCCATAAAGCCAAGAGTCTCTTACCTCCTCCACCTAACCCAGGTGCCAACAGAATCCCTCTCTCTCTCTCTCTGGCACTCTCCCAGTTGTCATTTGTTGCTGCAGCTAAGGATGTGCTGCTCACTGTGTGTGTGTAGCCTGCATCTCCCAAACTTAGTGTATCCAAGTCACTCCCAGCCCAGGTCTGGGGATTCCCTGCCCTGGGAGTGGAGGGAGCTTCAAAGCTGGGATCTCTGAACAGGCTCTTTGTGGCTATAGGTGCCTGGCATAGGACATTTCTCCTTCCAACTATAAAATCTCCTTACAACCCATTGTGAAGCATCTTCTGTACTCCTTGGTTTCCAAACTTCACATTAGCTAAGATTCTGTTGAATTTTCAGTTTATTTTTTGGAAGATCAGCCAAGTGTCCAAAGTTGGGTGCAAGAGCAAGTGGACTCAGCTTCCACCTACTTGGCCACCATTTTTGTTCTACCTAAAATTTAAGTTAGGAGCCCTGGCCAGATAGTTTGGTTAGTTGGAGTGTCATCCCATACACTGAAATGTTGTGGGTTCAATCCCCAGTCAAGACGCATGCAGGAGGAAACTGATCGATGTTTCTCTCTCTCTCTCTCTTCCTCTCTCTCTCTCAAATCAATGAACATACCTCAGGTGAGGATTAAAAATATTTAAGTTAGGAATACCTAAAAACTGTAACATTAAGGATCATTCCAACTTGAAGCTAAAATAACACGATGTGGAAATTGTGATGACTGGTGGCTCAAAAGGAAACATTTAGAGTAAGGACTATTGCAAAGTTTATGCCAACTTTGTTTCATATAATAGCACCATCTCATTAATCTTTTCAAAATTTCTCAATACATGAGAATATGGCTATAGATCTTCATTCAGTCTTTTTTTATATTATCTTCTAGTAGTTCAAAGGTTAGAAAAAAAGGAAACTAAAACTCAATCAGCCTCTTTATAAGCTGCTAAATCCATATGCTTTTCATCAACTGTTTGATATCTGTGGTACACTCTTATTAAACAAAACTCATGATGTACTTATGAAACCATAAATCTGTATATTCATGAATCTGCCTCATACATAACAATATAGAAGTAAATAAAATGCACATGTCCAGGAGGCAAGTTGACTAAGTTTGCCATTATTCCATTATTTTTAATTCATTACATATCTAAGAGATCTTGTATCAAGTACCCTACCCACTGAGTGTAAATCCTGAACTTTTCAGAAAACACAAACTGATTGACTTGAACTCTGGTAAAATATGAATTTGAAGTTGAAACAATACCATCAGGATACTTTCAGATTACTAATTTCCTTTAAAGAATGGCTAATTGGAGTTTGTAATGGGCAGATATTAACACAGATTTGCAGATGTTTTGAAGCATCCTCTTAAAAAGTATATCAGAACCTAATATTTTATGAAAAGAGAAATATGTGTGCTTTCAATGACTTCATCTATCAACTTATTGACGTGAGTTTGCGATGTATATTTCTAAATACAGCTACCTTCTGCTCTAGTTGGCAAAGTAACTCTTAGAACTTTAAATATTTTATGAAATAGATTTTTTCCTATAGAAAATGATGCTGCTTTGGGTTATAATTTTATTGAGCTCTAACTCACATGCTACAGTTTAATATTGACTTTTATTCCAGCCATCATTTTGAAGAGATGAATAGCTCCCACTACAAATATCTAGAAACATAACAAATATACTTTTACATGTAAACTCCAATTTAGTAGCAATTTTTTTAAAGACAATCCCAAAGGGATAATGAGCAGAAACAGTAAATAAGAACAGTAAGTGTGCAAACATCTAGGATAGCCCTGGGTATATACTGATCTCAATAATATAAGGGACTTGGGTTTTATTGCTTAAGCAAGGACAAGAAACAAGAACTTAGAAAATGAGGAATTGATGTTGATGTCCTTCATATAAACCAGGGACTGTGCAAGAGATACACCTTCAAAGAAAATATGAACAAGAAGAAAAACACTGACACAAGGAGAAAATAGGATGACTTGGTGTTGATTTGGGTGAGGATAGAAAAGATTTCTACTAAAAGTTATTACCATTGACCTGTCCCATTGTGGACTTACGTTTAAATTTATACTGTCCATGTGTGGCCAGGGAAGGATCCTCCAACCTTAGTCATGAATACAAAAATGTCTTCAAACCCATTCTAACCAGGTGTGCTAGGTAAAACCAAATATAAAATTATTGTAGTAGAAGATGTTCTCAGTCCAGGCCATGAAGAATTCTCATAAGAAAAATTCACTAAAAAGGTACTTACAATCCAGGTTTTAAAACAGAGGAGGCAGGTACCAGCTTCCCTGGCCCTGGGCCAGTGTGAGCACTTGGGCCGTGGCAGCACGGTGCTGGTAAAGCTGGTGGCCTCCAGTCTGCACACCTAGGTAAATCCCAGCGCCAAAGCAGGAGTCACCAAGTATGAACACTAAGACTCCTTAGAGGCCCTGGCAGCAGCCTTGCAGGAAGAGGAATAAGAAGGGAAGAAGGTGGTGCCAGCAGCTGGTGTGGGCAGTGGCTGATTTTAACACCGGGTTTTCTGGAGTGGATGAGCATACATGTATAACCTATGAGACTCTGTGGACTTTTCTGATATTTACCACTCTAATGAAGCAAGAATAGCTGAAAACTGCCCATAAGGAAACTATGGCAAAGTTAGAGAACATGTTGGAGAATAAATTAAATTTAAAGGAAGTTCAGCCAGTAATCATCAGGAAAGACATTCCTAGTGTCTCTGGCAGATCTGTATCAGAAAAGCACTCCTATCACCCTTTCTTGTTAATAACATCATATGCAGAGCCTGATTTGAATAAGTCTTCCTCCTTGTATATGCCTTCTTCTGAAGATGAGTAGCCCAACTTAGAAAAAGAACATCCTGAGAAAAATAGATGATGACTTATGCCAAGGAGCTCATCAATAGCAACAGGTGGACAAACTTTTCTGTGGAAGAGTACATTCAGTGTGAAGATGAAGACATTCCAGCAGTTGAAAAAAAGGGTAGAAACCAAAAGAGTGAGTGCCAATGATCACAGTACCTGAGCTTTTTCAAATGATGATTACAGAGCAGAAGAAAAAAGTGGAGAACATGGAATCTAAATCAGATATTGAAATTGTACACAAACTGCTCATAAAAATAAGAATGCTGTATGCCTGAAACAGTTGATGTTGTATGTCAATTGCATCTCAATTTTTAAAAATAAATAAATATATACATTTTCAAAAAGAAGAAGATTCTGGCCCTAGCTGAGTAGCTCAGTTAGTTAGAGTGTCATCCCAGTTCACCAGGTTGCAGGTCTGATCCCCAGTCAGAGCACAGACAAGAATCAACCAATGAATGCATAAATTAGTGGAACAACAAATTGATGTTTCTCTCCTCTCTTCTCTCTCTCTGTCTCTCTCTCTGTCTCTCTCACTCTCTTCCTAGAAAGAAAGAAAGGTTCTGAGTGTAAGAAGAAATTATGAGCCAATCTAATTTCTGAATTGTCTTTCCCCTCAACATGATTTAGTCAAGCAACAGAAAGAACTGAGGAGATCTATAAATTAGGTGCCAGGCTGCTGATTTTTTGAAGAATCTCTTCAAGGGATACCAGGAACACCTTTCAGAATGCAAGTGTCCAAAACTCTTAAATTCATGAATCGTTTAGTCTCCATGCAGTCTCACATTTATTCACTAAAGTAAAAAATTTTGGCAGACATTGAAGTGGAAGAAGAAAGCCTAAAAGAAACACGTATCTACTTCCAAGGCACAAGTCACCAGTAAGAAGTGCAAGTGTGAAGCCCATGCCTTGTAACTGCAGCTCTCCAGCACCCACAGTACCTTCCAGAGAAAGGGAATATGCCACAAGGAGTCATCTGAGGAAAATACAATGTTACAAGAGAGAAACTGGATACTAACTAAACAGAAGCAAAGAATGAAAGAATCACAGAAACTTCTGACACGTCAGACTAGGCTTTTATGACTTACATCAGAGTTTAGCTCAAATTTCTAAGTCCAGAGTAAAATCGCTCAGAAAGAATGAAAAAGGAAAGATGAAAAATATCAATGAGAACTAGAAGAAATTGAAGAAAACTTTTAAAAGCGTCTGTTACTATTTAAAAGAGTTGCTCAGAAAAATGCAAGAATGGCAACAAAAAAAGTATTGTTCTGACACCCGTAAAGCACTAAGAATATCTGGTGAGTTTGTTTCAAAGAAAGACCAAAGTGGAAAAGTATCTGGGTATTTCAGGAATCAAGAAATGAAAAGTTCCACTGAAGATAAAGCTTTAATGAAGAAGAAAGAATTGGAGGGAAAATCATTTTGTTGATACCACAGCCAGGATTCTTGCAAGGAAAAAGATGAAGCATATGAAGAGAGTGAAGAGAAATCTGTTGAAGAATAAAATGGAATCAGCAGTGTTCTCTCTGTGCCCATGTTTTTTGCAGCATCTGGTGTCAGCAACAGCACTTGTACTAGGAACTTCAATGGCAGCCCCTCCATTAATGTGTAAGGCTCCTGAGCAAAGTCATCTGTAACCTGAAAAGGCTGATTCCATCTGATTGGTCATTAGGCCATTAGAATAAGGCTTTACCTATTCAAGTTTTATAATTGCTGCATATAGTCTGTTTGATCTTACTTATATTTCTAAAAAGCATTTGAGAATCACAGCTGTGACAAACTGATTAACTGTAAAAATATACATTGCTTCATTATTTTGGGTGAGGAAAAATGGCTTAGCATTGAGAGCAGAGAGGAAACTTGGATTTTTGGTAATTTGTTTAAAAAAGGTTCTTCTGGAAAGCATGAATCAATAAATATTTTAAATTAAAAAAACAGATGAGACAGAAAAATCTATAATGAAGACAAGTCACCAGGTACAGTAAATAATATTCTAGGCTACTTCATAGAGACTTGAAAATAAACATATTAAAAATAAACATTTAAAAACATAAAAGAAGACAAAACTCTGGAATTTTCAGAGCTTTTCAAATGGCAAAATAAGATTTCTAAAAAAATTTAAATGACATTCTTATAATACAAAGTTAAATTTAGACTTTAAAGAGGGCAATAGTAAAAACAATGGGGGAAGCATGATTTGAAACATATGGGTAAGAATTCTTTGTAATTAATGAAAGATAAGTTTTCAGGTTCAGTAAGCATAGTAAGTCACAGACAAAATAAATTTAAAAGAATCTAACATAGCTAGATTTTATTAAAAACTATTGAATACTAATAACAAAAAGAAAAATTTAATAGAGCCAGAGAGTCAAGGAAAAACAATTAAGTTGAAAACAGATTTCCTAATAACAATAGAAGTCAGAACACAAAGGATTAATTAATTTAAATTAACAAAAGAAAATCATTGGCATTCTAGAATTTTATAATGAACTCAAAAATCATCTAAGAGTAAGGGCAATATAAACCCATTTTCTAACAGACAAAATAGGAAAATATTAACTACTCATTTATTAAATGATCAAATTAAGTAAGTAAAAAGCTGAACCCACAAGAAAGATCATAATGAAAAATGATGGACAAAGAAATTGGTAAACATGCTGTTAAATATGAGTAAAACCAAAATATTGATTTGGCACAATGACTGTTAATATCAATGACAGTGTGTGTAAAATGGAAAATCAGAAATATGAAATATGACTAAAATATGGGACAAGAATAACACATGAAAATAAAACAGGAAAGATCATTGTAGTTAAAATGTCTAAAGTCTCTGTTTTATTTGGTCAAAGGAAGGTGACTGGTTAATTTTACATCTTGTTAATTCAACTGTCTTTTTTAGGGTAACATTAAAATGAAGAGAAATAGAATGTGAAATATCCAAAACAAGAGAGGGAATGAAATAAAGAAAATTTAATCAATCTAAATGAACTTAGAAAAAGAGAAAGAAAAAGAAACAGAAAAAGCAGGATAAGGAGAAATTACAGAATAAAATGATAAGAAGTTACTCAATTCCAAAGAAAGAAATCAAAAGATCTCTGTATATTTTGACAACCTCTGTCTTTTAAACTATGATTTGAGTCCACTTTTTATTGTGTTTAATAGGAGAGAGAGAGACGGGACGATAACAGTAAGATATTTGAGACATACCTAAACCAGGATACACTGAAAGATTAAAAATGAAAGAAAAAATCTAGAGAAATACTGAAAAAAAGAAATTAACCATGAGGAAGACATTATGAATATGTTTGCTGTAGTTAACATGGCCTGATAATTTATAAACAAATATTTATGGAATTAGCAGGAGATAAAAATAATCTACAATCATAATAGAAGATATCAGTTTTTAAAAACTAGGAGAGATCTAAATTAAAATAAAACATTAATACGCTTGATCTGAAGAACAATATATCATATATACAAGCACATACTAATTAGAAGATTGACCTCATTTCAAATACACATGGAACAGTTACCAAAACTTGCCATGTTCTAACTACTAAGTCAATTTCAACAAATACTAAGGATTTGATTTCATTTAGAATTTCCCTATCCACAATGCAATTATTTAAAAAAACAGTAATAAGAAGAGGACTTATTTTGAAAGCTACACGGCATATTTATAAATAACTCATGATTCAAAGAAAAGATCATAATGGAAATTTTAAAACAATTAAAATTAACTGAAAATGTAAATAAAATTGACAAGCCTTTAAGCAGACTCATCAAGAAAAAAAGAAAGAGGACTCAAAAATATTAAAGTGGAAATGAAAGAGGAGAGATTACAACTGATATCACTGAAATACAAGGATTGTAAGAAATTACAAAAAAACTATATGCCAAGAAATTTGGAAACCTCAGTGAAATGGACAATTTCTAGAAAAATATAATCTTTCAAAATGGAATAACGAAGAAGCAGAAAGCCTGAGCAGACAAATAACAGCTGATGAAATTGAAGCAGTAATCAAAAAACTCCCAACACACAAAAGCCCTGAACCAGATGGTTTCACAGGAGAATTCTAAAGAGCATAGCAGGAAGAGCTAACCCCTATCCTTCCCAAATTATTCCAAAATATCCAAGAAGACAGAGGACTCCCAGACACTTTTTATGAAGCAAGCATCATCCTAATCCCAAAACCAGATAAAGACACAACAAAGAAAGAAAACTTCAGACCAATATCACCGATGAACATAGACGTTAAAATTCTCAACAACACATTGGCAAACTGCATCCAGCAATACATTAATAAGATCATACACCATGATCAAGGGGGGTTCATCCCAGGGATGCAAGGATGGGACAATATTCACAAATCAATAAACATAATACATCACATCAACAACAGCAAAGACAAAAATCACATGATCATATCAATAGATGCAGAAAAAGCATTTGATAAGATACAGCACCCATTTCTGATAGAAACACTCAGCAAAGTGGGAATAGAGGGAACATTCCTTAGCATAATAAAGGCCATGTATGAGAGACCTACAGCCAACATCATACCCTATGGGAAAAACTAAAATCTTTCCCCCCAAGATCAGGAAGAAGACAAGGTTGTCCACTTTCACCACTTTTTTTCAATATAGTATTGGCAGTCCTAGCCACAGTAATCAGACAAATAAATAAATAAATAGCATTAAATTAGAAAGGAGGAAGTAAAACTGTCACTGTTTGTATATAATATGATAGTGTACATAGAAAACCCTATAGACTCCACCAAAAAAAAGCTCAACCTAATCAGTAAATTTGGCAAAATAGCAGGATACAAAGTCAATATTCAGAAATTAAAGGTATTTTTGTACATCAACAATGAAATATCAGAAACAAATCAGGTGGAAAAAATCCCATTTGCTATAGCAACAACAACAATAAACTACCTAGGAATAAACCTAACCAAGCAGGTAAAAGACCTGTATTCAGAAAAATACACAACACTGAAGAAAGAAATTAAGGAAGACACAAATAAATGGAAGCATATACCGTGTTCATGGATTGGAAGAATTAACATCATCAAAATGTCCATACTACCCAAAGCAATTTATAGATTCAATGAAATCCCTATTAAAGAACCAATGACATATTTCACAGATAGACAGCAAACAGTTCAGAAATTTATATGGAACCATAAATGATCCCGAATAGCCAAAGCAATTTTGAAAAAGAACAAAGTTGGAGGAATCACAATACCTGGTATCAAACTATATTACAAGGCCACTATAATCAAAACAATCTGGTACTGGCATAAGAAAAGACACATAGACCAATGGAACAGAATAGAGAGCCTGGAAATAAACCCAAGTCTCTACGGTCAATTAATATTCAACAAAGAGGGCAGAAGCATAAAATGAAGTAAAAATAGCTTCTTCAATAAATGGTGTTGGGAGATCTGTACAGCTACATGAAAAAAAATGAAACTCAACCACCAACTTACACCATACACAAAAATAAACTCAAGGTGGATAAAAGACTGATATAAATATAAGCCCCAACACCATAAAAGTCCTAGAGGAGAACATAGGCAGGAAAATCTCAGATATTCCATGCAGCAATATTTTCATTGATACATCCCCTAGGGCAAGGGATATAAAGGAAAGAATAAATAAATGGGACTTCATCAAAATAATATTCTGCATGGCTAAATAAAATATCAGCAAAATGAACAGAAAACCAAATGTATGGGAAAATACATTCACAAATGATACCTTGGACAAGGTTTGATCTCCAAAATATATAAAGAACTCACACAACTACACTTCAGGAAGACAACCCAATTTAAAAAATGAGCAAGGGACCTGAACAGACACTTCTCCAAGGATACAGATGGTCCAGAATTATGTGAAAGGATGCTCAGCATCACTACCTATCAGAGAGATGCAAATTAAAACCACAAAGAGATGCCAGTTCACACCTGTCAGAATGGCCATCATGAACAAATCAACAAACAACAAATGCTGGTGAGGTTGTGGACAAAAGGGAACCCTAGTGCACTGTTGGTGGGAATGCAGACTGGTGCAGCCACTGTGGAAAGCAGTATGGAATTTCCTTAGAAAACTAAAAATGGTACTGCCTTTGGACCTGGCTATTTCACTGCTGGAATTATACCCCAAGAATCTTGAGACAACAACTCAAAAGAACCAATACACCGCAATGTTCATACAGCACAATTAATAATAGCCAAGTGCTGGAAGCAATCTGAGCGCCCATCAGTAAATGAATGGATCAAAAAACTATGTTACATTTACACAATGGAATTCTATGCAGCTGAGAGAAAGAAGGAGCTTATACCTTTTGCAAGACCATGGATGGAACTGGAGAACATTATACTAAGAGAAATAGTCAGGCTGTGAAAGACAAATACCATATGATCTCACCTTTAACAGGAACCTAATCAACAAAACAAACAAGCAAAATCTAACCAGAGACACTGAAATAAAAAACAAACTGACAGTAACCAAAGGGGAGCGGGGAGAGGGATAATGGGGGAAAGTAGGGGAAGGGCCATCAAGGAACATTTATAAAGAACACATGTTCAAAGCCAAAGAGGGTAGGTTTCAGGGTGGGAGGTGGGGAAAAAATAAAATAAACATAAAAATAAACATCATGTAAATATTACATATAAAAACTGAATTGTGCAATTAAAAGGCACCTAAGGAAAATTTATAGCTCTATATATTTCAAAATGTAAAGAAAATAGTTAATGGGCTAAACTAATTCAATTCAAGAAATTAGAAGATAATCAGACTTCAACCAGGGAAAGTTGATCTACTCCCTCAACAGCTTTCAAATATGCAAAACGCTGTTATTAACTGTAGTGACCATGCTGTACATTGCATCTCCAGGACTAACTTATTTCATAACTGGAAGTTTTTACCTATTGAGTGCCTTCACCCAGTTTACCATTTGTCTTTCAAAATTTTTTAAAGTATAAAAATAGTAATAAATTAATATGCATTTAAAATAAGTCACAAAATGAGCCCTATTAAAACTAATCAAATTAGACAGTATGGAATGCATATAATTCACAACTAAGTACATAAAAGCACTGGATCCTGGCTGTACTGAGATTGAAGCTGAAGCTCTTTAATAAGCAAGTCGCTTAAATTCTTTGGGCTTTACTTCCTTCATCTGTATAATGAGAGAGTTGACCCAGATAATTACTAAGGTCCCTGTACAGCTATAAATTTCAACTCAAAGCACTTTACAAGATTTCCAGCAAGAAAATCGGGAACAGTAATTTGAATTTTAAAAGCATAATTTGAAACTGAAGCCATTAACTTACACTTGGATGTTCCATGACTTCTCATATCGTTCAGTTGTTCAATTGTCCACCCCTATGTTCATGGTAATTACTGTGTCATGTCCTGTCATTCCTTCCTTCCAACCATATCCACCTTGTATCCTGACCAGGTTGTTACAGAAAATCACCTCTCCTCTCCTGTCACACCAATTTTCCCCAACTTGGGCAGACTCACCTTTCGCTGTGTTGTAAGGTATATTTGGATAAATTCATTTCTGTAATATTTTTGAGTCCTCATTTAATCACTGATTAAACTTTAGGTTCTTTTAGTGTGAGAAACAGAAACTCATTCTAGCTGGATTCTGGGGAGCAGCAGCCAGGAGAAAGACAATTACTGGAAAGATTCTGAGTACCTCTCGGAATCAAAGGAAAAGATAATTTAGGAAAGGAAAGTTTCAAAGATTTCTGCATCAAATTATTGGCCTTTTCCCAAGAGCACTACCATTTTGAAAACTCAGCCCCAAATGCCCTCAAGTCTCTTGGGAATTCTTTTCTATTTCTTTAATTCCTATGATACAGATTCTCATTGTTCCAGTTTGGGTAAAATACAAGATGCACCAAAAGTAAGTTTACAGTTGTTGGGTATTTTTTTTGGGGGGGGGGTTATTGTTGTTCAATTACAATTGTCTGCATTTTCTCCCCATCCCTCCACCCCACCCCAGCCAATCCCACCTCCCTCCCCCACCTCCACCCTCCCCCTTGATTTTGTCCTTGTGTCCTTTATAGTGGCTCCTGTAAACTCCTCTCCCCACTGGCCCTCCCCACTCCCCTCTTGCTATTGTTAGATTGTTCTTAACTTCAATGTCTCTGGTTATATTTTGTTTACTTTTTTCTTCTATTGATTATGTTCCAGTTAAAGGTGAGATCATATGGTATTTGTCCCTCACCGCCTGGCTTATTTCACTTAACATAATGCTCTCCAGTTCCATCCATGCTGTTGCAAAGGGTATAAGCTCCTTCTTTCTCTCTGCTGCATAGAATTCCATCGTGTAAATGTACTATAGTTTTTTGATCCACTCATTTGCTGATGGGCACTTAGGTTGCTGCCAGTACTCAGCTATTGTAAACTGTGCTGCTATGAACATTGAGGTGCATAGGTTCTTTTGGATTGGTGTTTCAGGGCAATGATACCTCAGATAAGGGCCTGATCTCCAAAATATATAAAGAACTCACACGACTCCACTCCAGGAAGACAAACAACCCAATTAAAGAAGGGGCAAAGGACTTCAACAGACACTTCTCCAAGGAAGACATACACAGGGCCCAGAGACAATGAAAAGATGCTCAGCATCATTAGCCATCAGAGAGATGCAAATTAAAACCACAATGAGGTACCATCTCACACTGGTCAGAGTGGCCAACATAAACAAATCAACAAACAAGTGTTGGAGAGGATACAGTTGTTTTTATGGAAAAATAATATAATAACTAATAAATGATAGTACAAGAATAAACTCTTATGTTTCACATACAATTGTAAACCTACTTTTGCCCCACGCTGTATAGGCCTTTAGTTCAACTGGCTTTGTGGACTTTACTATGTAATACTGACAAGATCCAACCCTTGAATTTAACCCCAGTTTCCAGAAACCAATTATTGGGGGCCAGAAAGCAACCTTAGAAGGAGTCTCCTATGAGCAGTCGCTGCCATGATGTGGGTCACGTGAGAAGAGTGTGTTTGCCTGCTTTTTGGTAACAGCTTAAAGAGTTTCACTCTGGAGTCAGCACAATAAAATGCATTTTGAAAATATTTCCATACATTTCTCCTATTCTTGACATCCTGGGGATGATTTCAACTCATTAATATTTATGCGCTCACCATAGCGACCAGCATTACCCTGCCCCGGGGAACACCTAAAGCTCTGCCCCTTTAAGTAACAGACGTGCCAAGACAAAAAAAAATGACCCAAATGACAGAACAGATCAAAGCTCCAGAAATAATTCAACTAAGCAGTGAATAGATAGCCAACCTATCAGATGCACAGTTCAAAACACTGGTAATCAAGAAGCTCACAGAATTGGTTGAATTTGGTCGAAAACTAGATGAAAAAATGAAGGCTATGCTAAGAGAGACAAAGGAAAAATGTACAGGGAACCAATAGAGATGCGAAGGAAACTGGGACTCAAATCAATGGTGTGGACCAGAAGGAAGAAAGAAACATCCAATCAGAAAAGAATGAAGGAACAAGAATTCGGAAAAATGAGGAGAGGCTTAGGAACCTCCAGGACATCTTGAAACGTTCCAACATCCGAATTATAGGGGTGCCAGAAGGAGAAGAGGAAGAACAAAAAATGGAAAACTTATTTGAACAAATAATGAAGGAGAACTTCCCCAGTCTGGCAAAGGAAACAGACTTCCAGGAAGTCCAGGAAGCTCAGAGAGTCCCAAAGAAGCTGGACCCAAGGAGGAACACACCAAGGCACATCATAATTACATTAGCCAAGATGAAACAGAAGGAGAGATTCTTACAAGCAGCAAGAGAAAAGGACACAGTTACCTACAAAGGGGTTCCCATAAGACTGTCAGCTGATTTCTCCAAAGAGACCTTACAGGCAAGAAGGGGCTGGCAAGAAGTATTCCAAGTCATGAAAGGCAAGGACCTACATCCAAGATTGCTCTATCCTGCAAAGCTATAGTTTAGAATGGAAGGGCAGATAAAGTGCTTCTCAGATAAGGTCAAGTTAAAGGAGTTCATCATCACCAAGCCCTTATTATATGAAATGTTAAAGGGACTTATCTAAAAAAAGGAGATAAAAAATATGAACAGTAAAAATGACAGCAAACTCACAGTTACTAACAACCACATCTAAAACAAAAACAAAAGCAAACTAAGCCAACACTAGAACAGGAACAGAACCACAGAAATGGAGATCACATGCAGGGTTATCAATAGGGGAGCAGGAGGGGGAGAGTGTGGGGAAAGGTACAGAGAATAAGTAGCATAAATGATAGGTGGAAAATAGACAGGGGGAGGGTAAGAATAGTGTAGGAAATGTAGAAGCCAAAGAACTTATAAGTATGACCCATGGACATGAACTATAGGTGGGGAATGTAGGAAAGAGGGGGTGGGCAGGATGGAATGGAGTGAGGGGGGGAATGGGACAACTGTAATAGCATAATCAATAAATATATGAAAACCTTTAGCAATTAAAAAAAAGACACATGCTTTTGTGAATACTTAAGTACCATATAACTGTTTAGCTTCTGTGAGATGTATCCAAAGAGAATAGAACCATTGAGGTGATAGTCACATTGGCTATTTTGTGAAATCTCTTTTTCTCCTTGTACATTACCTCCTCCTCCCCTTCTTCTATAACTGCTCTTCCCAGAGCAATGTCTGGTAACATCCTCATGGAAATATTTGCCTTGAGTGAGGAGAGCTAATCAACCACTTTGGACAGAGCTTTCTAGTTAGTTGTCTCCAGTATGTCTTTTTCTCCTGATTTATTAGCAAAGACTCCCATATGTTAATGAAGATAACAAAGTCAGAGGTGGATTAAACACACAGAAAACAGGAATCTTAATTTCATGACCTCTCTTTGTGTGCAGAGCAGTGTGTGAGCTGGATAAGGAGCCAGAATTATTATGTTCTGTACACAAGATGATTTCACTGTATAGTGATCTCAGGACCATGATGTTGAGAGTCTGGATAGAGTACTTTGCGGTGAAGTTTAGGATTACAGAATCCTGCTTTTCAGTGAATGACCTTGGCTCATTGTCTTTTAGTAATTTCCTGATGCTCTATTGCATGTGGGTGTTAAGACTGTGATGTTCTAACACTGGCAGTGGGTTTAATTACATTTTTAGTCAAATCTAAATAAGGCAAATTTTTACCATGCCTCTACCTGTACCTCTAGTCATTTGTTTTTAGGGTTAATAAAAGTTTGTTTTAAAAAAACATACACACATTTATTTAGCATCTGGTATATATACATCATTTAGAGGTTACAGTGGCAGAGAAACAGGTTCAAAGAACTGAAAGACACAGTTTAAGTGTAAGGCAGCATTTTCAAGCTAGTGATAGCACCCATTAATGGATGGTGAAATTAATTCAGTAGACCATGATCAATATCAAAAGGGAAAGAAATGAAACAGTATAGGACAGAAGAATAAATAAAATACCTCATATGTAGTAAGGAGTATTGTTTTCCAAAACATTTTTTCCACATGGATACGTGTGTGTATTGGGTCATGATATAAAAAATATTCCTGACAGTGTGTCATAATCCACAGAACTTCAGAGCCACCACTGTCAGGAGTTTTGCTATAGAAACACTGGAATTTACATGATATTCCTTTGGGAACTAGAAACCCCTCTCCCAATATAGCTTTTATTTTTGAAATGCTTAAATAGGTGATATTTTTAAATGTCAGAAAAATGGAAACAAAATTGTGCAATTGTTGGTTTCACAAGTCCAATGTAATATTATCTCATAAAAATAAAACTTTTAATTTTGAACTAAAAGCAAAAATAATTTTCTCTCAAATATGCAGAAACAACATTTTGCATATGTGAAAAATCTTGAAGTTCATCTTTAAAGCTTCCAATTTAATAGAAGTCAATCTTCCATAAAATTATCTATCAACATATATCTGAATAAATATACTGTTGGTCCTATGCATTCTTTGTGCTGATTTTGAGCTTGGTTTAGTAAAAAAAAAAATTGCTCTCAATGTACAACATTATTCAAAAGATAATAGAAATGTAGAAATTTACATAAATAGAAAATCCTCTAAACTATGTAATAAATATTTTCATTGCAAATATATACATGATCTTAATGGCCAAAGAGTGTATAAAAATATTATCTAATTTTATACTTTCAAGTCATGGGATAAAGTCATTCATTGGGTATGTTTGGTTTATTTCAAATAAGTGAATACATTTAACTTTATTATATTCATATATTTTTACTGGGATTGATCATTCTGCTTAATTAAAGTTGTTTCACTGTTGGAGTCTCCATTTCACTAGTTTTGTTATAGTATTGACTGCATTTTACTTTCATTTGAATAAAATTTAAAAGGGAAAAATATAAAAAGAAGGAATTACAAATAGATTTAAAAGTTTAATTCTCAATTTTTTCCAACTTAGAAAACAGACAGGGCATGTTTTAGTTGGGTGACTATCTTAGTCTTCTCACTCTCCATGGGAGAAGGCAAGAATTACAAATGAACCCAGATGGTGGAATTTTCCTTCTAAACAAGGCCCCCAAATATTTGTTTTACATGTTTACATTTAGCTTTTGCTGATTAAGCATATCCAATGAATTTCAGCAGAAGTTCCAGTAAAAATATATGGATTATGGTCAGCAGTATTGGGTGAGACATTTGTGCAGATCTCACTGGTTGCAGGCTCTCTGCTATACATGCCTCATTAACATTTAGAGACCACTTCATAGAACAGTGGGAAAAGACTGCAGTCATCTGACAGGTGGTGCTGACGTTTAAACATGAAACTTGATGGAGCAGCTTTTTTGTTTATATTCAATTGAGATCTTAAAAATCTTTTTCTAAAAATGTATTTATTGATTATGCTTATACAGGATGATTATATATTGATTATGATTATACAGTCATCCCATTTCCCTCCCTTCACTCCACTCCATCCTGCCCACCCCCTCCCTCACACATTCCCCCCCCCCATAGTTCATGTTCATGAGTCATACTTGTAAGTTCTTTGGCTTCTACATTTCCTATACTATTCTTACCCTCCCCCTGTCTATTTTCTACCTACCATTTATGCTACATATTCTCTGTACCTTTCCCCGCTCTCTCCCCCACCCACTCCCTTGTTGATAACCCTCCATGTGATCTCCATTTCTGTGGTTCTGTTCCTGTTCTAGTGTTGGCTTAGTTTGCTTCTGTTTTTGTTTTAGGTGTGGTTGTTAATTACTGTGAGTTTGCTGCCATTTTTACTGTTCCTATTTTTTATCTTCTTTTTCTTAGATAAATCTCTTTAACAACATTTCATATAATAAGGGCTTGGTGATGATGAACTCCTTGAACTTGACCTTATCTGAGAAGCACTTTATCTGCCCTTCCATTCTAAATGATAGAGTAATCTTGGATGTAGGTCCTTGCCTTTCATGACTTGGAATACTTCTTGCCTGTAAGGTCTCTTTTGAGAAATCAGCTTGAGAAGTCTTATGGGAACTCCTTTGTAGGCAACTGTGTCCTTTTCTCTTGTGGCCTCTAAGATTCTCTCCTTTCTGTTTAATCTTGGGTAATGTAATTACGACGTGCCTTGGTGTGTTCCTCCTTGGGTCCAGCTTCTTTGGGACTCTCTGAGCTTCCTGGACATCCTGGAAGTCTATTTCCTTTGCCAGATTAGGGAAGTTCTCCTTCATTATTTGCTCAAATAAGTTTTCAGTTTTTTGTTCTTCCTCTTCTCCTTCTGGCACCCCTATAATTCGGATGTTGGAACGTTTCAAGATGTCCTGGAGGTTCCTAAGCCTCTCCTCATTTTTCCAAATTCTTGTTTCGTCATTCTTTTCTGGTTGGATGTTTCTTTCTTCCTTCTGGTCCACACCGTTGATTTGAGTCCCAGTTTCTTTCCCATCACTATTGGTTCCCTGTACATTTTCCTTTGTTTCTCTTAGCGACCAAATTCAACCAATTCTGTGAGCATCCTGATTACCAGTGTTTTGAACTGTGCATCTGATAGGTTGGCTATCTGTTCACTGCTTAGTTGTATTTTTTCTGGAGCTTTGATCTGTTCTTTCCTTTGGGCCATTTTTTTTTGTCTTGGCATGCCTGTTATGTAAAGGGGAGGAGCCTTAGGTGTTCACCAGGGCTGGTTGTTGTGCTGTGGCCCTGTATGTGGGGGAGGGGCTGAGAGGGAGCAATGGCGCTTGCTCCACTCTCTGCCAGATTTCAGTCATTCCCTCTGCTACCCACAATCAAACTGGGCCCCTCTAGTGCTGATTTCCAAGTGGGTGAGCTTGTGCAAGCTCTAGGCCCCTGTGGGTCTCTCCAACGACCTGTCCTGTGAGGCTGGGAGTTTCTCCTGCTGCTGCCCCAATCCCCAGGGCTATTTTCAATCAGAGGTTTGAAGCTTCACCTCCCTGCACTGGAACCCTGGGTTGCATGGTCTGCTTCGCTCCCCGCCATTTGTCCCAGTTTATCTGTGCGCGAATGTGGGGCGTGGGCTGTGCTAGCTGCCACACTGTCTGCCCTGCTCCAGAATCCTCCACCTCACTGGGTCCACCAGCCACTTCCTTGCTGAGAGTCCTCTCCACCCCAGCTGCCCATCTCTGCCCCACCTACAGGTCTGGATAAATGTTTCTTCTTTATCTCCTTGGTTTTCAGACTTCCGTACAGTTCGACTTTCTGTCAGTTCTGGTTGTTTTTTTGTTTTTAAATTGTTGTTGTCCTTTTGGTTGTGTGAGGAGGCACAGTGTGTCTACCTACGCCTCCATCTGGCCAGAAGCTGAGATCTTAAAAATCTTAATACTCAAATTGGGTGCTGTGTATATGGTTTTGAGGCCTTATTGGAATCCAGAGATATGGTATCCAGAAAGCTTTGTCTTTTAGTCTCTTTACTAAAAATATACAATGGCCAATCTTTAAATATGAATCAATTTAACAGAGAAACAAGTAGGATAATGAGTATTTTGAGTTTATACAGTACAAATAACTCAGAATTTTTTATGACATCTCTATGATAATAGTATAACACATAAAATTATGTACTATAGATAATACTTAATAATGACAAATAACTATGTTACTGGCTTATGTATTTACTATACCAAACTGTTTATCATTATTTTAGAGTGGACTCTTTCTACTTTTATAAGAAATATTTTCTATATAGCAATAGGCCATGATATACTGGCAGTAGCCTCATACATCCCCTATTTACCATGTCTCCGATTGCATCATTTTCTCTGGTGTTTGCTTTAATTTTGTGTTGTTTTGTGCTGTGACATGCTGTACAGGTTTATAGTGTAGGAACAGTAGTTTAGACCACAGAGCCTGGGTGTTGTAGGTTGCAGGCTGTTACATCTAGTTTTGTGTATGCTCATTCTATGGTTCTATGGTGTTCACACAAGAAGGGAAGGGAATTTCCTAAAGATGCATTACTCAGAATGCATCCCTGTCATTAAACGGCATATGGCTGTATTTACATGCACCCCAAATGGCTGTGGTGCAGGTGGCCCGATGAAGCTCTACAAGGGATCCATCTCAGTTCACCTGGGATGGGGATTAGACAGGAATTTTGACCAATTTCCAGCCCATAATAAAGGATACATTTGCTTAGTGCCTGTGCTCCATATTCCTCATGATCCTAATAGGGATACCCAAGCACATGTTAGAAAGATTCAAGGACTTGGAGTCCAGATTGATCCTCTTGTTGGAGGTAAATGAGTCCTGAAATTAATACAGGGCAGAGGACTGGGAGGATGAGCCTACATTCTCCCTTGTCACAACCTCCACTGGGAGAACCCCCGAGAGAATTCAACAGTCTCTGGTGGAGAGTACATGACACACCATCATACAACTGCAAAACATTGTTCAAATATAAGGAAGAATTTTTTTAAGTCTATCTTCCAAGAAGAAAAAAAGTAGGTGTATTCCCTCTTTTTACCCTCTTCTCTTATTTGGGGATATTATGGGCCTGCAGTGTGAGAGATCTGGGTTGCTCAGAAGTGTAAGAGGATTGTCAAATTTGAGGATCCTTGAACAGGCTATGTATGGATGGAGGTATTTTAGTTTGGGGCATTCCATTTGATTCTGGAATGTTGAGAAAGGCATAAGAACCAAGTCCAGAGAAAAAATAATATTTTAGGCTTACAATTTGATCTCATTTTAAGAAGAGAGGTAAAGAAATAAGTACTTTTCTGGTTGTCTAGGCCAGTTTGCCCACAGAAGAAAGAAACAGGGAGTGAGGACAGAAGTTTTCCCCAGGAATAAAGCCTGCATTTGTTAAGGTATTACCGGGTATTTTCTCTAGAAGGATATTTCTCTCTAAGAGCAACAACTTTACTCTAATTAATGGAATGTGTACACTTTTCTTTGGTACTTTTTACTAGTAAAAGCCTAAAAATATCATGTCAGAGGAGCAATTGATACAGATTTTTTTCAATTACATCAACTCCAATTAAGCATTAGTACCAACAGAGAAAATTATACCATGATGACTAAGAATAGGCAGCTAAGATCCACCTGGTGGCCTACTTACTAGCTATTACTCTAAGTAAATCTTCCCTTGTGAATTAATTGCACACAGCTACCAGTGAAACATAAATTATCTAATGGTGAGTTGGCTTCTGGATCTTTACTAGTACCACTTTGAAAAATTATTAGTCAAAAGCCACAATTCACTGTCAGAAACCATGGTTAAATAAACGATA
This sequence comes from Desmodus rotundus, assembly GCF_022682495.2. Classification (NCBI taxonomy): domain Eukaryota; kingdom Metazoa; phylum Chordata; class Mammalia; order Chiroptera; family Phyllostomidae; genus Desmodus; species Desmodus rotundus. The sequence goes on along the minus strand of NC_071394.1, from coordinate 55,349,905 downwards.
AAGTAGTATTATTATTATGTAAAATTCTCCATCATTTGTGAACTTCACCAAGTAGGTAAACAATTAGGAGACAGGCAATCTCGAATGTCTTAGGAGACATTCGATCTCCACCTGTTGGTTTCAAAATAAGATAAGTAACCTTATAGATGTCCCCAGTATAGAAACTCTTTAAATGAAGCCATTGCTGTAAATATAATCTTCATGGTTTCTTATAATAAAAAGTGAAGGAAACTACTTTGAAGGCAGAGCTGATGTTTCAGACCAGATTTTCTTGGTATCACAGAGTATTATGTTAATGCCAGTCCTGTTAGAAGTACATGTGTGTTTACAGGGCCCTCTCCAAAGTAAAGTCTCAAGCATAGAAAATAAACAGTGATGTTGACTCACTGTTTATTTATCATTGCTAACCCAGAATTCATTAAATGGCACCACCTGTCCTAAGCTTTAATTTGAGCCACAAAAATTCTCAATGTATTGCCATGTTACTAAAAAGACATGTGCACCACACATTTCCACCTCGTCTGCCTTTCTGGGTCTAAGAATTACAGCCAGGAAGTGATTAAAAACAGCATTTAAATTAAGACAAGGTCAGGTGAGTGTCTTGGATGACCCAAGGCATGTGGATCTGGTTGAGCAGTTAGCTTTTGTTTACGCCAAGGGCTTGATATTTCTACATTAAAATGGTTTAAAAGCCCATGCAAGCTACTGACATTTATTGATTCCAATATATTTTTGGCTCCTTGGAAAATGTCCCATGTGGAAACTTTCACAGTTTGAAATGTCTCCTCAGACATCTATTCTTTGCCAGAGAACAGCATTTCATACCCCAACGGCTCCCCTTAATGTTCTCAGTGTCATACTCACAACTGGCCTCCAGTGCTGAAATACTGAAAATTTACTCCTTTGGATAGATTTCACCCTCAAGAAGCTCACTCATGTTTTAGTCTCTCAACCTCTCTCCTTGCTCAATGTCAGGATTAACTAAAATGCTTCAACTCTGCTACATCAAGACTGGTTTAACAATTGTGAAAGTAACATAATTATTCATTTACTTAAAAGGAATATTTGTAAATCCAATAAAGAAATTCTGTTCACATACTACAACAGCCAACTTCTGGTAAATGCAGTATAAAGACATGAGGAGGACACTAGCAAAACATAAAGGAGGGCTCTTTAGCCACCATGGCAATGGCACATTTTAATCTGGTTCAGGTCAACAAAAACTCTGCACCTCGGTGTTTCAAGAATATCCTCAAAGGGACTGGAAAGACAATGGGGAGGAGAGATAATTCTAGAGATTCAAAAGTCATCGAGAAAAAAAAATTCTCCCTAGAGGTCAGTTGACAATACCAATATGCATGGACTTGAAAGGAATACAGCGTTGAGAGGTACTGTAGTATCATGTGATAGACTACTACCAAAATCCCAGACTAGTCAGCTTCAAGTGCACATTCAGGAGACATCACAATAACACTGCTTTGCAAAGTCTTTGGAAACTGAACTGGTAATGGAGCAATTGCTCCTAGAAGGTGGACTGAACCCAACTGGTCAATTTGCCTGCCTACACAAAAGTATCAATAGTATCCATAGAATAGAAAGAAGGCCCATAGCCTCCTAATATAATATTCAGAGTGTCTATGATATAATCCAAATTACTTGGCAGATGAAAAACCAGGAAAATCTTAATTCATAGGGGAAAATATAACCAACAGATTTATATTTTGAGATAACAAAGATGTTGGCATTATCTGACAAAGACTTTAAGGCAGATGTTATAAAAATGTTCAAATACGTTAAGGACAAACATACTTGAAAGAAATGGAAAGTCACAGCAAGGTAATATGAGATATAAAGAAAACCAAATGGAAATTTTAAACTAATTTCTTCTAAAAAATAAGAAATAAAACCCCAAAACAATAACAAAACAATTTGTATATTTATCTTTTTGGGGGGGGGGTGAGAACATTAAGTTCTACCCTCCTAGAAAATTTCAATTATATATTACAGTTATCAACTATAGTCTTCATGTTTTACATGAGGTCCTCAGACTTTATTCACCTTATAGCTGAAAGTTTGTGTGATTTTACCAATCTCTCCCTTTTTCCTCCACCTCCAGCTCCTGACACACTGCTTTTCTACTCTCTATTTTTGAGTTTGACTTTTTTAAAATTTAGATTCCACATATAAGTGATACCAGGACATAATATTTGTCTTTCTCTTTATGGGTCCATCCATGTTGTAACAAATGGTAGAATTTCCTCCATTCTCATGGTTGAATAATATTCCATTATATATATATATATACCACATCTTCTTTATCCATTCATTCATTAATGGACACAGGTTGTTTCCATACCTTGGCTATTGTGAATAATGTTGATTAAATGTAGGAGTGCAGGTATCTGTTTGATATCCTGTTTTCAGTTCATTTGAAAATATACTCAGAAATGGGATTACTGGATCATATGCATTTTTGAGGATCCTCCATAGAGTTTTCTATAAGTGGCTAAACTGATTTACATTCCTACCGGCAGGGCAGTTTCCCTTTTTTCCCCCTATCTTTCTCAATACCTGTCATCTGTCTTTTAGATAATAACCATTGTAACAGGTGTGAGAAGATATCTTTTTGTGGTTTTGATTTGCATTTTCCAGATGGTTAGTTATGATGAGCACCTTTTCATGTACCTATTGGCCATTTGCATGTCTTCTTTGGCAAAATGTCTGTTCAGGTCGTCTGCCCATTTTTGAATTGGATTTGTTTTTGTTTTTGTTTTTGGTTATTGAGTTGTGTGTGAGTTTTTGAAATATATTTTGGACAGTCACCCACGCCTTATCAGATATTTGATTTGTAAATAGTTTCTTCCATTTCATCAGTTGCCTTTTCTTTTTGTTTATGGTTTCCTTTGCTATGCAGAAACTTTTTAGTATGATGTAGTCCTACTTGTTTATTTTTAGTTTTGTTACCTTTGCTATTGGTGTGAAATCCAAAAAATCACCATCAAGACCTAAGTTAAGGAGCTTATCACCTATGTTTTCTTCCAGGGTTTTTATGGTTTCAGGACTTATGCTCAAGTCTTTAATCCAGTTTGAGTTGATATTTGTGTATGGGGTAAGATAGTGGTCCAATTTTAATACCTTTGTATGTGATTGACCATTTTTCTCAGCACCTTTTATTGAAGACACTGTTGTGTATTTTTGGCTCCTTTGTCATATTACTATGCAATTCTATGTCTGGCAAAAATATTCTTTAGGGGCAGAGAAAAAAACAGACTCAACTGAAGGAAAAATAAGAGCATTTCTTGTAAGCAGACTGGTTATAAGAGAAATGCTTCAAGAGAGTTGATTGGATGAAAGGGAAATAATACCAGAAGGAAATTTGAAATAACAGGAATGAGGGAAGAGTAGCAGTAATATATATACCTGGGTAAATAAAATAGGCCATTGTTTACCTGCTGAATTCTTTAAAATGTATTTGAAAATTGAAAGCACAGATTTTTACATCATTTTAAAACAATTTCTTCCAGAAAAATAAAAGCAGAGGGAGTCATTCCCAACTCATTTTATGAGGTCAGCATAACCCTGATACCAAACCAGATAAGGACAAACAATCGCAATGAAAAAGACCAATATCTTTAATGAATACAGATGCAAAAATCCTCAACAAAATATTAGCAAACTGAACCTAGCAATATGTCAAAAGAATCATACACTATGACTAAGTGGGGTTTATTTTGTCAATGCAAGACTTATTCAATATTTGAAAATAAATCAATGTAAACCATTATACTAACAGTATAAAGAAGAAAAACCACATAATAAAATGAAGGGAAGAAAACATTTAACAACATTCAATGTCCATTCATAATAAAAGCTCTCAGCACACCTAGAAGGGAACTTCTTCAACCTGATGAAGGGCATCTACCAAAATCCCAGAACTAATGTCATACATCATGGTGAAAGACTGAATGCTTTACCCCTAAGGTTAGCAACAGGGCAATGACTCCTATTCAGCATTGTGTTGTAAGCCCAAACTAGTTTAATAAGGAAAGAAAAAAAGTTAAATCACATCAAGATTGGATAGGAAAAAGAACTGTCAGAGAATTCATTATCGTCTACATAGAAAACCTCTAAAGGAGTAACAAAAATCACCTAAAGCTAACAAGTACATTTATCAAGGTCACAGAATATAAGATAAACATACAAACATCAATCTTACTTTTATATACTAGCAATAAACCATTGTAAACCAAAAATTTTAAAACTACAACTTCATATCCATATAACCTTGAGATACTCAGGTATAAATCTACAAAAACAAATACTAGATCAGTATAATGAAAATGAAAAATTGCTGATGAAAGAAATAGAGGAAGGCCTGAATAAACAGAGAAACAAACTGTTTTCATGAATTGAAAAACTCAACATCTGGCAGTGGCTCCTCAGTCATATAGAAAATTGGTGACTCACTTGGAATATCTATCTGCTAAACTTGTAGTCAATCTTCCAAACCCAACTGTGCTATAATAAAGAATTTGTCTCATCTTTGACCATGATTCTTGGCTGGAGCTCCTAAAGGCCTTGGAATTTCCTGAGTGGATGTCTTTGTTATACTAATGAGGTGACTCATGCTTGGCCCTTAGATGGGGCTGATCATCAAAAATTCCAACTACATTATTATAGGGTTGAAGTTTGGGCCAGTGCTACCTCTGGGGAGGGGTGGGTAAGTGATGGAGATTGAGTTCAATCACATAGCCAATAATATAATCAATCATACCTATATAACAAAACCTAAATAAAAACCCTGGACACCAAACTCAGTGGAGCTTCCTGTTTGGTCAACACATCAATATGCTGGAAGAGTGATATGCCCTGACTTTATGGAGAGGTCACAAAAGTCCTGCATTTCTCTCATACTTCATCCTACCTGTATGTTTTATAATTAAACTGTTATCATAAGTAAAAATAAAAACTCAACATAGTAAGAATGTCAATTCTCCCAAAGTGATTTATAGATTTAATGAAATTCCAATCAAAATCTTAGCAGGTGTTTTGCATAGGTATAAATAAGCTTCTTCTAAAGTTTATTCAAGACAGGGTAGCATTGGCAAAGTGATGCATACAAGGCTCAGTGGAACAGAGAACAGAGTCAAGAAACAGAACCACAAAAATATGGCCAGTTGTTATTTGATAAAGCTGCAAAAGCAAGATAGTGGACACAAAACATAGGGTAGGAACAATTAGAAATCCATATAAAAAACCTCTCATCCTAAACCTTATCATACCCTTTGAAAAAGTAACTCAAAATGATTTCCATATGTAAATGAAACACATAAAATTATAAAAAATTATCAGAAAAACAGAAAACTGCTATGTCTTGGGATTAGGCAAAGAAATCTTAGACATACCACCAAAAGTGTGATGCATAAAAGAAAAACTTGGATTTCAAAGATAAATTGGACTTTATCTAAAGTAAAACCTTTTGCTCTATGAGTGACAATGTTAAGTAAAAGACAAGCTACAGATTGGTAGAAAATACTGTTAAGCACACATCCAACAGAATACTTGAATCTAGAATATATAAGGAAGTCTCAAAACTCAACAATAAGAATAAAACCATTCAATTAAAAAATGGGGAAAAGACTTGAACAACCTTCTGGCCAAGATGGAGGCATAGGTAGACACACTGTGCCTCCTCACACAACCAAAAGGACAACAACAATTTAAAAACAAAAAACAACCAGAACTGACAGAAAGTCGAACTGTACGGAAGTCTGAAAACCAAGGAGATAAAGAAGAAACATTTATCCAGACCTGTAGGTGGGGCAGAGATGGGCAGCTGGGGTGGAGAGGACTCTCAGCAAGGAGGTGGCTGGTGGACCCAGTGAGGTGGAGGATTCTGGAGCAGGGCAGACAGTGTGGCAGCTAGCACAGCCCACGCCCCACATTCGCGCACAGATAAACTGGGACAAATGGCGGGGAGCGAAGCAGACCATGCAACCCAGGGTTCCAGTGCAGGGAGGTGAAGCTTCAAACCTCTGATTGAAAATAGCCCTGGGGATTGGGGCAGCAGCAGGAGAAACTCCCAGCCTCACAGGACAGGTCGTTGGAGAGACCCACAGGGGCCTAGAGCTTGCACAAGCTCACCCACTTGGAAATCAGCACTAGAGGGGCCCAGTTTGATTGTGGGTAGCAGAGGGAATGACTGAAATCTGGCAGAGAGTGGAGCAAGCGCCATTGCTCCCTCTCAGCCCCTCCCCCACATACAGGGCCACAGCACAACAACCAGCCCTGGTGAACACCTAAGGCTCCTCCCCTTTACATAACAGGCATGCCAAGACAAAAAAAAATGGCCCAAAGGAAAGAACAGATCAAAGCTCCAGAAAAAATACAACTAAGCAGTGAACAGATAGCCAACCTATCAGATGCACAGTTCAAAACACTGGTAATCAGGATGCTCACAGAATTGGTTGAATTTGGTCGCTAAGAGAAACAAAGGAAAATGTACAGGGAACCAATAGTGATGGGAAAGAAACTGGGACTCAAATCAACGGTGTGGACCAGAAGGAAGAAAGAAACATCCAACCAGAAAAGAATGACGAAACAAGAATTTGGAAAAATGAGGAGAGGCTTAGGAACCTCCAGGACATCTTGAAACGTTCCAACATCCGAATTATAGGGGTGCCAGAAGGAGAAGAGGAAGAACAAAAAACTGAAAACTTATTTGAGCAAATAATGAAGGAGAACTTCCCTAATCTGGCAAAGGAAATAGACTTCCAGGATGTCCAGGAAGCTCAGAGAGTCCCAAAGAAGCTGGACCCAAGGAGGAACACACCAAGGCACGTCGTAATTACATTACCCAAGATTAAACAGAAAGGAGAGAATCTTAGAGGCCACAAGAGAAAAGGACACAGTTGCCTACAAAGGAGTTCCCATAAGACTTCTCAAGCTGATTTCTCAAAAGAGACCTTACAGGCAAGAAGTATTCCAAGTCATGAAAGGCAAGGACCTACATCCAAGATTACTCTATCATTTAGAATGGAAGGGCAGATAAAGTGCTTCTCAGATAAGGTCAAGTTCAAGGAGTTCATCATCACCAAGCCCTTATTATATGAAATGTTGTTAAAGAGATTTATCTAAGAAAAAGAAGATAAAAAATAGGAACAGTAAAAATGGCAGCAAACTCACAGTAATTAACAACCACACCTAAAACAAAAACAGAAGCAAACTAAGCCAACACTAGAACAGGAACAGAACCACAGAAATGGAGATCACATGGAGGGTTATCAACAAGGGAGTGGGTGGGGGAGAGAGCGGGGAAAGGTACAGAGAATATGTAGCATAAATGGTAGGTAGAAAATAGACAGGGGGAGGGTAAGAATAGTATAGGAAATGTAGAAGCCAAAGAACTTATAAGTATGACTCATGAACATGAACTATGGGGGGGGGGAATGTGTGAGGGAGGGGGTGGGCAGGATGGAGTGGAGTGAAGGGAGGGAAATGGGATGACTGTATAATCATAATCAATATATAATCATCCTGTATAAGCATAATCAATAAATACATTTTTAGAAAAAGATTTTTAAGATCTCAATTGAATATAAACAAAAAAGCTGCTCCATCAAGTTTCATGTTTAAACGTCAGCACCACCTGTCAGATGACTGCAGTCTTTTCCCACTGTTCTATGAAGTGGTCTCTAAATGTTAATGAGGCATGTATAGCAGAGAGCCTGCAACCAGTGAGATCTGCACAAATGTCTCACCCAATACTGCTGACCATAATCCATATATTTTTACTGGAACTTCTGCTGAAATTCATTGGATATGCTTAATCAGCAAAAGCTAAATGTAAACATGTAAAACAAATATTTGGGGGCCTTGTTTAGAAGGAAAATTCCACCATCTGGGTTCATTTGTAATTCTTGCCTTCTCCCATGGAGAGTGAGAAGACTAAGATAGTCACCCAACTAAAACATGCCCTGTCTGTTTTCTAAGTTGGAAAAAATTGAGAATTAAACTTTTAAATCTATTTGTAATTCCTTCTTTTTATATTTTTCCCTTTTAAATTTTATTCAAATGAAAGTAAAATGCAGTCAATACTATAACAAAACTAGTGAAATGGAGACTCCAACAGTGAAACAACTTTAATTAAGCAGAATGATCAATCCCAGTAAAAATATATGAATATAATAAAGTTAAATGTATTCACTTATTTGAAATAAACCAAACATACCCAATGAATGACTTTATCCCATGACTTGAAAGTATAAAATTAGATAATATTTTTATACACTCTTTGGCCATTAAGATCATGTATATATTTGCAATGAAAATATTTATTACATAGTTTAGAGGATTTTCTATTTATGTAAATTTCTACATTTCTATTATCTTTTGAATAATGTTGTACATTGAGAGCAATTTTTTTTTTACTAAACCAAGCTCAAAATCAGCACAAAGAATGCATAGGACCAACAGTATATTTATTCAGATATATGTTGATAGATAATTTTATGGAAGATTGACTTCTATTAAATTGGAAGCTTTAAAGATGAACTTCAAGATTTTTCACATATGCAAAATGTTGTTTCTGCATATTTGAGAGAAAATTATTTTTGCTTTTAGTTCAAAATTAAAAGTTTTATTTTTATGAGATAATATTACATTGGACTTGTGAAACCAACAATTGCACAATTTTGTTTCCATTTTTCTGACATTTAAAAATATCACCTATTTAAGCATTTCAAAAATAAAAGCTATATTGGGAGAGGGGTTTCTAGTTCCCAAAGGAATATCATGTAAATTCCAGTGTTTCTATAGCAAAACTCCTGACAGTGGTGGCTCTGAAGTTCTGTGGATTATGACACACTGTCAGGAATATTTTTTATATCATGACCCAATACACACACGTATCCATGTGGAAAAAATGTTTTGGAAAACAATACTCCTTACTACATATGAGGTATTTTATTTATTCTTCTGTCCTATACTGTTTCATTTCTTTCCCTTTTGATATTGATCATGGTCTACTGAATTAATTTCACCATCCATTAATGGGTGCTATCACTAGCTTGAAAATGCTGCCTTACACTTAAACTGTGTCTTTCAGTTCTTTGAACCTGTTTCTCTGCCACTGTAACCTCTAAATGATGTATATATACCAGATGCTAAATAAATGTGTGTATGTTTTTTTAAAACAAACTTTTATTAACCCTAAAAACAAATGACTAGAGGTACAGGTAGAGGCATGGTAAAAATTTGCCTTATTTAGATTTGACTAAAAATGTAATTAAACCCACTGCCAGTGTTAGAACATCACAGTCTTAACACCCACATGCAATAGAGCATCAGGAAATTACTAAAAGACAATGAGCCAAGGTCATTCACTGAAAAGCAGGATTCTGTAATCCTAAACTTCACCGCAAAGTACTCTATCCAGACTCTCAACATCATGGTCCTGAGATCACTATACAGTGAAATCATCTTGTGTACAGAACATAATAATTCTGGCTCCTTATCCAGCTCACACACTGCTCTGCACACAAAGAGAGGTCATGAAATTAAGATTCCTGTTTTCTGTGTGTTTAATCCACCTCTGACTTTGTTATCTTCACTAACATATGGGAGTCTTTGCTAATAAATCAGGAGAAAAAGACATACTGGAGACAACTAACTAGAAAGCTCTGTCCAAAGTGGTTGATTAGCTCTCCTCACTCAAGGCAAATATTTCCATGAGGATGTTACCAGACATTGCTCTGGGAAGAGCAGTTATAGAAGAAGGGGAGGAGGAGGTAATGTACAAGGAGAAAAAGAGATTTCACAAAATAGCCAATGTGACTATCACCTCAATGGTTCTATTCTCTTTGGGTACATCTCACAGAAGCTAAACAGTTATATGGTACTTAAGTATTCACAAAAGCATGTGTCTTTTTTTTAATTGCTAAAGGTTTTCATATATTTATTGATTATGCTATTACAGTTGTCCCATTCCCCCCCTCACTCCATTCCATCCTGCCCACCCCCTCTTTCCTACATTCCCCACCTATAGTTCATGTCCATGGGTCATACTTATAAGTTCTTTGGCTTCTACATTTCCTACACTATTCTTACCCTCCCCCTGTCTATTTTCCACCTATCATTTATGCTACTTATTCTCTGTACCTTTCCCCACACTCTCCCCCTCCTGCTCCCCTATTGATAACCCTGCATGTGATCTCCATTTCTGTGGTTCTGTTCCTGTTCTAGTGTTGGCTTAGTTTGCTTTTGTTTTTGTTTTAGATGTGGTTGTTAGTAACTGTGAGTTTGCTGTCATTTTTACTGTTCATATTTTTTATCTCCTTTTTTTAGATAAGTCCCTTTAACATTTCATATAATAAGGGCTTGGTGATGATGAACTCCTTTAACTTGACCTTATCTGAGAAGCACTTTATCTGCCCTTCCATTCTAAACTATAGCTTTGCAGGATAGAGCAATCTTGGATGTAGGTCCTTGCCTTTCATGACTTGGAATACTTCTTGCCAGCCCCTTCTTGCCTGTAAGGTCTCTTTGGAGAAATCAGCTGACAGTCTTATGGGAACCCCTTTGTAGGTAACTGTGTCCTTTTCTCTTGCTGCTTGTAAGAATCTCTCCTTCTGTTTCATCTTGGCTAATGTAATTATGATGTGCCTTGGTGTGTTCCTCCTTGGGTCCAGCTTCTTTGGGACTCTCTGAGCTTCCTGGACTTCCTGGAAGTCTGTTTCCTTTGCCAGACTGGGGAAGTTCTCCTTCATTATTTGTTCAAATAAGTTTTCCATTTTTTGTTCTTCCTCTTCTCCTTCTGGCACCCCTATAATTCGGATGTTGGAACGTTTCAAGATGTCCTGGAGGTTCCTAAGCCTCTCCTCATTTTTCCGAATTCTTGTTCCTTCATTCTTTTCTGATTGGATGTTTCTTTCTTCCTTCTGGTCCACACCATTGATTTGAGTCCCAGTTTCCTTCGCATCTCTATTGGTTCCCTGTACATTTTTCCTTTGTCTCTCTTAGCATAGCCTTCATTTTTTCATCTAGTTTTCGACCAAATTCAACCAATTCTGTGAGCTTCTTGATTACCAGTGTTTTGAACTGTGCATCTGATAGGTTGGCTATCTATTCACTGCTTAGTTGAATTATTTCTGGAGCTTTGATCTGTTCTGTCATTTGGGCCATATTTTTTTTGTCTTGGCACGTCTGTTACTTAAAGGGGCGGAGCCTTAGGTGTTCACTGGGGCGGGGTAATGCTGATCACTGTGCTGTGAGGCTGTACATGGGGGAGTGGCCTAGAGGGAGCAATGGCGCTTGCTCCACTCCCCACCAGATTTCAGTCACTCCCTCTGCTACCCACAATGAAACTGAGCCCCTCTGGTGCTGGTTCCCGAGTCAGTGGGCTTATGCAAGCTCTAGGCCCCTGTGGGTCTCTCCAGTGTCCTGTCCTGTGAGGGTGGGAGTTTCTCCTGCTGCCCCCCCAACCCCCACGGGTGTTTTCAATCAGAGGTTTGAGGATTTATTTCCTCTGCTCTGGAGTCCTGTGTTGCATGGTCTGCTTAGCTCCCCGCCATTTGTTCTGGTTTATCTGTGCACAAATGTGTGGCTCTGGGGTGCTTACCCCACTCTGCCTGCCCTGTTCTCCTCCCACTCTGAGTTCGGCCCTCTCAGTTTATTTGTGCGCGAATGTAGGGCCATAGGGTCTGCTAGTGGTCAGACTGCCTGCCCCATTCGTCCCACACTCCTCCAGTCTTGGTCGCCAGTCTCAGTTCCGCCATGGCAATGCGAGTCCTCTCTGCCCCAGCTGCCCTTCTCGGCTCCTCCTACCGGTCTGGATGAATGTTTATTTTTTATCTCCTTGGTGTCAGACTTTCTTGCTGTTCGATTTTCTGCCAGTTCTGGTTGTGTGAGGAGGCACAGTGTGTCTACCTACACCTCCCTCTTGGTTCTCTAAAAGCATGTGTCTTGTTGAAAGTCATTTGTCCCAATTTGAGCTCAAGAGTTAACTGACAGGTTAATGATAATTTTTTTAACCATTCATTTTGTTAATATTTAATGATCTGCTTTTTGTTGGCAGGAATTTAGTTTTTTAATCAAACATACAATATATATTTTTTATTTCCCAGATCAAAAAGAGACACTAAGATTTTCAAAAATCCATGAAATATTTTTTTAAGTTTTTCTCCTATTTTTTTCTTTCCTTGGTACCAATAAAAAGACCTAAAATAGTCATTATCATCTTTCTAGGCTGCTAGGACATTTTGATCCTGGATGCCTTACATAGTTTACGCACATTAAACAGAAATGTGGATCCAAGTTTTTCCAACTAAAATTCCCTGAGGCCTTTTATTCATACCTTATGCCTTCCCATCATTCCTCATCCCAAACTTACTCAGCTCACTCAGCAAAAGAAAGAAAAACACTGTGCCAAGATTTCAAAGCTAGTAATCGAGGAAGTGGAGGGCTTTAAAAATTGTTTTTCTCATTTTTTCATCTAAGCCAAAACTTCTCAGGTTCTCTTTTGTATTTTTTCCAGTCTCTTTACACAAAAGGAACCATTATTTAAATCATTTAAATTATATAGCCTGAACTAGGAAATCTAAAGATAGTGTATGTGCTATAAGATCATTCTCATGGTTGTATTATCCCATATGATGCAATACTAAGACACTCCTAAATATATTAAACTTTCTACTTAAAAATCTAAAATTCTTTTTAATATCTTAATATTTTTAGTATTGATAAAAACAGTACACATAGAAGATAAGTATAAAATATATCTTATATGAGTAAGAATAATGCTAGTATCTGTAACAAATAAACTCCCAAATGTCCATGGATTAATCTTATATATTTTTCTTGATAATGCAAGTTAAATATGGATATTCCTGATAAGCAGCAAATTTCCTCCATGCTCTATAGCTCTTTCTGTCTTTTGACTCGACCATCCTCTGAGCCCTGACAACTGTGTCTATTCCAATGAGAAGAGAAAGTTGGGGAGAAGAACCAGGAAAGATTTGCATGGGCCAGATCTCTTTATGGCAGAAATCATTTGGATCTAGTAATATTTAATTCCTACCTACAGAAGAAGTACCATGGTAAAAACAAAAAATCCCCTGAAGTCCCTTCTGTGATTCTAGGTTTTTGAGAAGTTAATAGATTAATATTTAACAATCAGCATCTATATCATTTGTTTTGCAAGCCTTAATATTATTCAACCATGATTTAGAATAGATCTATATTTGTATAATGTTGTTCCCTACTATACTCCTTTGTGTAATATTCAGATGTTTAATCAATATTGGAATTTTAGCTACAAATGAACTGTGCATAGATGTATTGACTGAAAAACATAGAGTGGACCTCATTTAAGACTGAAGACATAAATGGGTGCTGTAGCTTATCAAATGCTTTTTCCACATCTATTGATATAATCATATGGTTTTTGTCTTTGCTTTTGTTTATGTGGTGTATTATGTTTATTGATTTGCAAATATTGTACCATCCTTGCATCCCTGGGATGAATCCCACTTGACCACGGTGTATGATCAGAGACATATGAAAAGATGCTCAGCCTCACTAGCCATCAGAGAGATGCAAATTAAAACCACAATGAGGTACCATCTGACACCAGTCAGAGTGGCCAACATAAACAAATCAACAAACAAATGTTAGAGAGGATGCGGAGATAAAGGAAGGGAACCCTAGTACATTGTTGGTGGGAATGCAGACTGGTGAGGCCACTGTGGAAAACAGTATGGAATTTCCTCAGAAAACTAAACATGGAACTGCCCTCTGACCCAGCAATTCTGCTGCTGGGATTATACCCTAAGAACCCTGAAACACCAATCCAAAAGAACGTGTGCACCCCAATGTTCATAGCAGCACAATTTACAATAGCCAAGTACTAAAAGCAACCTAAGTGCCCATCAGCAAATGAGTGGATCAAAAAATTATGGTACATTTACACAATGGAATTCTACGCAACAGAGAGAAAGGAGGAGCTTATACCCTTTGCAATGGCATGGATGGAACTGGAGAGCATTATGCTAAGTGAAATAAGCCAGGCGGTGAGGGACAAATACCATATGATCTCACCTTTAACTGGAACATAAGCAACAAAAGAAAAAGCAAACAAAATATAACCAGAGACATTGAAGTTAAGAACAATCTAACAATAGACAGAGGGGAGTGGGGAGGGGATAGTGGGGAGAGGAGTTTACAGGAGCCACTATAAAGGACACATGGACAAAATCAGGGGGAGGGGGTAGGTGGGGGAGGGAGGTGGGGTTGGCTGGGGTGGGGTGGAGGGATGGGAAGAAAATGCAGACAACTGTAACTGAATAACAATAAAATTTTTTTTAAAAAGACTAAAGACATAAGTGAGTACTGGTACGCAAAGGTACACAAGCATGACATTTCACTGGCAACAGAGGTACCCCCCATCTAGTGTTGCTTAGTCCTTTCTTATAAAGTTATATTGAATTTTTATATTGAAACCTGAAACCAAATGAAACTTTTTTGATGCAGGGTTTATTTCTGGAGGTTTGGGGTTTGTCTATAAACTCCAAATCCATGTGTGGTTCATAGAAAATGTTGGTAAGACTCAGTCAGCTTTTAGAAAGCATGGATAGAATTTCAAGCAATTAGGAACAAGAGAATGAATGTGTTTTGTTTACTTTAGACCAAGTTCTGTGGATTTTGAATTTAGAATTGAACAATTGGGGTTTAAGTTCTATTCACGGGGAAAACATGACTTCCTAGTGGAAAGAAAAGACCAGAAGAAAACAACTTTTACTTTGGAAAAATATAAAATTGGTCATGCATGGACTCTGGAACAAAGCATAGTGGTTGAAAAGTGGTTGCCTGAGAGGAATTTAAAGAAATTGTGTAATAGAGTATGTTACTGCTGGTTGTTATTCTCCCTATTGAAGTGAATTCCCAGAAACTATAAGAGGTGTCGACACACACAGTCTTCTTGTTGAGGAAGAAAATGTTAACATAAGCCATATATTAATGGACAAAATTCAGCAAGTTGTTTTTAAAATAAACAACTGAATGTTTTTAAAAGCAAACAGTTAATGCATTGTCTCAATTCAGCTGATTGTATTCCAAGTAATAAGTTCCTGGGAGGTAAATGAATGAACTCATTATTCTCATCATTTCTGAGCAGGAAGTCTGCAATTTGGTGTTGAGTCAAATCCATGTGTGTGCTGTTTGATAGTGTCAGCCTTACAACCTTAAAGCTTAGACAACTACAACCAAGACCAGGGCTGATTCACCCAATGAAGAAAACCCTGACTATTATATATTTGTGAGCTGATGTTTTTCCTTTTTGGCATTTCATCAATTTTGATTGGAAGGCTTCATGGAAGAAGTGAATCTACAAGAGGTACGGCTAAAAAAAAAAAAGATAAACTGGCATAGTAAGAGAAAAAAATAACTTCTTCCAATTATGTGAAGAGAGTGTAAAGAGGTATGGATCACAAATGTCAGAGGATGTAGTTAAGGGTGATTAAGTCCCAGACCCGGGAAGATGAAGAGAGAGATTTGGCAACAAGAAGATTTCTGCCATGGCTTATATTCAGTATTGGACTCTCTTTTGCTAGAAAAACACATTTTTAAATTAAGGATAGAAATATTTGTAAAAATTCAAACAGACTATTAAATCTAAAACTCTTGAAATCAGTTCTACGCCTCAAAATACAGCCAGATCCTTCTCTCCCAGGAGAAAAATAGGAGATTTCTAGAGAAGAGTTTTGGACTAACCTGGCCTGTAAGGGGGATTCATTTGTTAACAAACCCAGATCAATTCTAAAGCCAGTGAGGTCTGGTTTTCAAATAAACCTGGACGGGGTGAAAGGTTGGGATGAAAGCCATCAGAAACCTGCAAACAGGTGAAAGTTAACAAAGCAGGATAATTTGAATTGATTTTTAAGACTTCCCCCAACCCAACTTTGGAGGAGCCAACTGAAACCCTGAATGGTTTTGTTCCAGATTTGGAATTGTTTAAATAAGTTTGCCTGCAAACACCCAAGGAAACAAAATGTCATGTTTTGTGAAACATTGCTTAATTTGAAAGCTATATCCTGAAAAGACCCAGACTTAACCCGGGTTCATAAAAAGTATTGGAAAGTTTTACATTTTTTTAAGCTGAATGACTTGTATGCAAATTGAAGAACTTTGCTTTTTTGTGAGGGGGGGAGGGTAGTTTAATTTAATTCAGATTTCATGACTTCTATATTTTAATTCAATAACAGGGGGTGAAAGGCTTAGAAAAGCTGGGAAGAAGACAGTAATTGAAATAAAAGGTAGAATTAATAATCAAAAAATTCCCTGCTTGAATAATTCAAACTCCCAAGCAGATACAAATTCAGGAAAAAAAAAAAGAATTCTAAACAGAGAACCTTTGTTACAATTTCATCTAAGAGGCAGATGGCAACAAAACTCCAGCCTGGAAAATATGAAAGGATTGAGGAAAAAAAAAAAAACCTCCTCCAGTCTGTCCAGTCTACCACTTTGTCCTCATTATTTCTCTAAACAGATTATGTTAAGGTCCCAATAGTATAACTAAGTATAATCATCTGAACCCAGCAATGATAAAGAAAAGTCAGGAGGGGTATGGAAAGAAGATGATAAACTCAGGGATTAATTGAGAACTTGGGACTCAATATATTTTTATTCTTAGGCAAAATCAGTAAACTGCAATTAAACTGTAAATTTACTGAAGACCATGACAGTGGTTTCTCTACCCTTTTTTAAATACCCAAGGTATCTAACAGTGTGTTAGCTAGAAAGTAGGTTCTGACAAGTTCATGCTCTTAAAGATGCCTTTAAAATATATCAATCCAAATATATGGATAAAATATATCCACAGAAATGATCTAGAAAAAAATCATCAATCCAAAAGCAATGACCAACCATCACATCAATTTCCCATTAACAGGAACCAGAGCTCTTTGGAAAAATAGCTGATTCCCAGTCAGTGGGGAAAAATATAAAATGTGCTCTTGAAGAACTGTATCATTCCAGAAATAAAGGAAGCTATCAAATTATATTATGAGCATAATAAGAATTCAGGAACCAACTTGAATAGGCTTATAGTGGGTTAAGATAAGACAATGTGAGCATTGGTAACATAATAAAGCCAATGGATTGAAACACAGGAAATATGTTTAAATCCCTGAGTTCATAATATTACCCAAAAGGCTATCATTGGTCATCTTTGAAGAATATTAGAAAACCAAGCCACTATTTTGAAAACTGGAAAGTAATAAGAAGAGCTCAAGCATTTAGTTGTTAATGTACACTCTGGCATAGTGACCAATATTAGAGGGTATGAAGGAGAAAGCAAAGGATGCAGCACTCAAAATTAGCAAGCTAATCTTATAAAATATGGAAGATGAAGTAAGAAGTCCAAGTGCTAAAAAGGAATAAAAACAAATAAAATTTTCAAAAAATAGAAGTTCAAGGACTCTCCCTCACACAGCCTTTCACAATTCTTTTTTTTTAATTTTATTTATTTATTTATTTTTAGAGAGAGGGCAAGGGAAAGACTAAGAGAGAGAGAGAAACGTCAATGTGTGGTTGCCTCTTGAGCATCCCCTACTGGGGACCTGGCCGACAACCCAGGTATGTGCACTGACTGGCAATGTATTCTGTGACCCTTTGATTCACAGGACATCACTCAACCCACTGAGCCACACCAGCCACGGCTCCTTTCACAAAACTAACTACTTCTCCAGAGTCAACCCTATTAAGAGTTTTAGTGTTAATTTTTTTATTTGCTTACATATTTCTTTACATAAAATGAATTATACATAATATGTATGTATTAATCTTAAGTTTGCTCTTGGCAATCTTTCCACTTAATCTTTTAATAACTGTGTAGTGTTATGGATGTGCTATAATTTGTTTATTAACTCTCTTATTGATAAAAAACAGATTGTTTTGAGTTTTTTTATTCCAAACTCTGTTACCAGGGATATCTTTATTCATATGTCTCATTATAGATACACAATATTTATTTTAATGAAACAGTCTTTTTAATTTTTTATTATTGTTCAATTACAGTTACCCCCATTTTCCCCCATTACTCTCCCCTGCCCAACCCACCAACCACCCCATACTTTCTATTCACCCCACCCCCTGTTGTCTTTGTCCATGGGTCCATTTACATGTTCCTTGACTTGACTCTTCCCCTTCTTTCCCCCATTATCTCCATTCCCCCTCACCTCAATCATTGTCAGTTTGTTCTTTATTTCCAATTCTCTGGTTCTTTTCTGCTCACTTGTTTGTTTTGTTGATTAGGTTCTACTTATAGCTGAGATCATATGGTATTTGTCTTTCACCACCTGACTTATTTCACTTAGCATAATACTCTCCAGTTCCATCCATGCTGTTGCGAAAGGTAGGAGCTCCTCCATTCTTTCTGCTGTGTAGTATTACTCCACTGTGTAAGTGTACCACAGTTTTTCTTTTTTTTTTTTGCATTTTATTTTTTTATTTTTTAAGGGTTTGTTTTTTATTTTAATTTTGTATTGTTATTCAATTACAGTTGTATGCCTTTTCTCCCCATCCCTCCACCCCATCCCAGCTGAACCCACCTCCCTCCCCAACCTCCACCCTCCCCCTTGATTTTGTCCATGTATCCTTTATAGTAGTTCCTGAAAACCCCTCTCCTCATTGTCCCCTCGCCACTCCCCCCTAACCATTGTTAGACTGTTCTTAACTTCAATGTCTCTGGTTAAATTTACTTTTCTTTTTTCTTCTATTTATTGTGTTCCAGTTAAAGGTGAGATCATATGGTATTTGTCCCTCACCATCTGGCTTATTTCACTTAACATATTGCTCTCCAGTTCCATCCATGCTGTTACAAAGGGTATAAGCTCCTTCTTCTCTCTGCTGCATAGAATTCCATTGTGTAAATATACCATAGTTTTTGGATCCACTCGTTTGTTGATGGGCACTTAGGTTGCTTCCAGTACTTGGCTATTGTAAATTGTGCTGCTATGAACATTGGGGTGCACAGGTTCTTTTGGACTGGTGTTTCAGGGTTCTTAGGGTATAATCCCAGCAGCGGAATTGCTGGGTCAAAGGGCAGTTCCATTTTTAGTTTTCTGAGGAAATTCCATACTGTTTTCCACAGTGGCCTCACCAGTCTGCATTCCCACCAACAGTGCACTAGGGTTCCCTTTTCTCCACATCCTCTCCAACATTTGTTTGCTGATTTGTTTATGTTGGCCACCCTGACTGGTATGAGATGGTACCTCATTGTGTTTTAATTTGCATCTCTCTGATGGCTAGTGATGCTGAGCATCTTTTCATATGTCTCTGGGCCCTCTGTATGTCTTCCTTGGAGAAGTGTCTGTTCAAGTCCTTTGCCCATTTTTTAATTGGGTTGTTTGTCTTCCTGGAGTGCAGTCGTGTGAGTTCTTTATATATTTTGGAGATCAGGCCCTTGTCTTAGGTATCATTGGCAAATATGTTTTCCCATACTGTTGGTTCTCTTTGTATTTTAATGCTGTTTTCTTTAGCCATGCAGAAGCTTTTTATTTTGATGAGGTCCCATTTGTTTATTCTTTCCTTTATATTCCTTGCTTTAGGGGACATGTCTGTGAGGAGGTTGCTGTGTGGAATGTCTGAGATTTTCCTACCAATGTTTTCCTCTAGGACTTTTATGGTGTTACGACTTATATTTAAGTCTTTTATCCATCTTGAGTTTATTTTTGTGTATGGCGTAAGTTGGTGATCGAGTTTCATTTTTTTGGTCTACCACAGTTTTTCATCCTCTCATTTACTGATGGGCACCTAGGCTGTTTCCAGCACTTGGCTATTGTAAATTTGGCTGCTATGAACACTGAGGTGCATAGATTCTTTTGAATTGGTGCTTCAGGATTCTTAGAGTATAATCCCAGCACTGGAATTGCAGGGTCGAAAGACAGTTCCATTTTTAGTTTCTTGAGGAAATTCCATACAGTTTTCCACAGTGGCTGCACCAGTCTGCATTCCCACCAACAGTGTACTAGGGTTCCCTTTTCTCTACATCCTTGACAGCACTTGTTTTTTTTCTTTTAGCATAATCAATAAAATATATTTATTATTTTTTTACTATTTTATTTTTTTATTGTTATTCAATTACAGTTGTATGCCTTTTCTCCCCATCCCTCCAACCCACCCCAGCTGAACTCACCTCCTTCCCCCATCTCCACCTCCCCCATCCTGTCCATGGGTCCTTCACAGTAGCTTCTGCAATCCCCTCCTCCCACCGTCCCCACCCCACTCCCCCCTGGCTATTGTTAGATTGTTCTTAACTTCAACTTGACAGCACTTGTTATTGTTGATTTGCTTATGATGGCCATTCTCACTGGTGTGAAGTGGTATCTCATTGTGGTTTTAATTTGCATCTCTCTGATGGCTAGCGACACTGAGCATCCTTTCAGATGTCTCTGGGCCTTAGGTATGTCCTCTTTGGAGAAGTGTCTGTTCGGGTCCTTTGCCCATGTTTTAATTGGATTGTTTGTCTTCCTGGTGTGGAGGAGTGTGAGTTCTTCACTTATTTTGGAGAAAAACCCCTTATCTGGCATCATTGGCAAATATGTTTTCCCATGTTGTTGGTTCCCTTTTCATTTTGCTGATGTTTTCTTTAGCCATGCAGAAGCTTCTTATTTTGATGAGATCCCATTTGTTTATTTTTTTTATGTCCCTTGTTCTAGAGGACATATCATGAAAATATTGCTGTGTGAAATATCTGAGATTTTCCTGCCTATGTTCTCCTAAAGGACCTTTATGGTGTCATGACTTATGTTTAAATATTTTATCCACCTTGAATTTATTTTTGTATATGGTATAAGTTGGTACTCAAGTTTCATTTTTTTGCATATAGCTGTCCAGTTCTCCCAACATCATTTGTTGAAGAGGCTATTTTTTCTCCATTTTATACTGCTATCCCCTTTGTCGAATATTAAGTGACCATAGATTTTTTGGTTTATTTCTAGGCTCTCTATTCAGTTCCATGTGTCTGTTCTTATGCCACTACCAGGCTGTTTTGATTGCAGTGGTCTCATAATTATGTTTGATATCAGGTATGTGATTCCTCCTACGTCTTTCTCAAAATTGATGCAGCTATTCAGGGTCATTTTTGGTTCAATATAAATTTTTGAAATGTTTCTTCTATATTTTTTAAATATGTCATTGATACTTTAATAGTTATTGCATTGAATCTATAAATTGCATTGGGTATTATGGACATTTTGATGATGATAATTCTTCCAATCCATGAACACAATATATGTTTCCATTTGTATGTGTCTTCCTTAATTTCTTCAGTGTTGTGTAGTTTTCTGAGTACAGGTTTATCTCCTTGGTTAAGCTTATTCCTAGGTATTTTATTTTTCTTGTTGCTATATCAAAAGGGATTTTTTTCCTGATTTCTGTTTCTGATATTTCATTGTTGGTGCACAAAAATGCCTTCGATTTCTGAATACTGACTTTGTATCCTGCTGTTTTGCCAAATTCATTTATTAGGTTGAGTAGTTTTTTGGTGGAGTCTACAGGATTTTCTATGTACACTATCATGTCATCTACAAACAATGACAGTTTTGTTTCCTCTTTTCCAATTTGGATGCCTTTTATTTCCTTTTCTTGTCTGATTGCTGTGGCTATCAACTTTTATGTTGAAAGGAAGTGGTAAAAGTGGAAAACCTTGTCTTCTTCCCATTGGCCATGATGTTGGCTGTAGGTCTCTTATATATGGCCTTTATTAGGTTGAGGAATGCTCCCTCTATTCCCACTTTGCTGAATGTTTTTATCATAAATGGGTGCTGTACCTTATCAAACGCTTTTCCTCATCTTGATGTGATCATGTTATTTTTATATTTGCTTTTGTTTGTGTGATGTATTACATTTATTGATTTGCAAATATTGTACCATCCTTGCATCCCTGGGATGAATCCCACTTGATCATGGTGTATAATTATTTTAACGTTTACCTGGTTTTGGGATTAGGATGACTCTGGCCTCATAAAAAGAGTTTGGGAGTCTTCCATCTTCTTGGATTTTTTGGAATAATTTGTGAAGGATAGGGGTTAGCTCTTCCTTAAATGCTCTGTAGAATTCTGTGAAACTGCCTGGTCTGGGACTTTTGTGTGTTGGAAACTTTTTGATTATTGTTTCCATTTCATCAGCTGTTATTGTTCTGCTCAGGCTTTCTGCTGCTTCTTTATTCAGTTATGGAAAATTATATTTTTCTAGAAATTTGTCCATTTCACCTAGGTTTTCAAATTTCTTGGCATATAGTTCTTTGTGGTAATTTCTTACAATCCTTTGTATTTCAGTGGTATCAGTTGTAATCTCTCCTCTTTCATTTCTGATTGTGTTTATTTGGGTCCTCTCTTTTTTTTTTTCGTGATTTGTTTGCTTATAAGCTTGTCGATTTTGTTTATCTTTTCAAAGAACCAGCTACTGGATTTATTGATCCTTAGACTTGTGCTTTTAGTCTCTATGTCATTTAACTCTGCTCTGATCTTGGTTATTTCCTTCTTTCTCTTTGCTTTGGGCTGTCTTTGTTGCTGGTCTCTAAGTTCTTGTAGATGTAGAGTTAGGTTGTTTATTTGAAATGTTTCTATCTTTTTAAGGTAGGCCTATATTGCTATGAACTTCCCTCTCAGGACTGCCGTCGCTGTGTCCCATAAGTTTTGGGTTGTTTTGAGTTCATTTTCATTTGTTTCCAGAGACATTTTTATTTCTTCCTTGATCTCATTTTTGACCACTCATTGTTTAATTGCATGCTATACAATCTCCATGAGTGTGAGTGTTTTCGAGTTTTTTCCTTGAGGTTGGTTTCTAGTTCTAGTCCCTTGTGGTCAGAGAAAATGCTTGTTATGATTTCAATTTTCTTGAATTTGTTGAGGCTTGTTTTGTGTCCTATCAGGTGGTCTATCTTTGAAAATGTTCCATATGCAGATGAAAAGAATGTGCATTTCGCTTCCTTGGGTTGAAAGGCTCTATATATATCAGTTAAGTTCATTTGATCTAGGACATTGTTCAATGCTGCAGTGTCTTTGGTGATATTTTGTTTGGAAGATCTGTCCATTTTTGACAGTGGGGTGTTGAAATCCCCTACTATAATTGTGTTGCTGTCAATATCTTTCTTGAAGTCCTCCAAGATTTTCTTTATGTATTCGGGTGCTCCTATGTTGGGTGCATATAGATTTACAATATTTGTGTCTTCTTGATGGATTCTTCCCTTGAGTATTATGAAGTGACCTTCTGGGTCTCTTTTTATGACCCCTTTTTTGAAGTCTATTTTGTCTGCTATGAGTATTGTTACCCCAGCTTTTTTTTTCCTGTCCATTTATTTTGAAAATGTGTTTCCAGCCCTTCCCTTCCAGTCTGTGTAGGTCTTTTGTTCTGATGTGGGTCTCTTGTAGGCAGCAAATGTGTGTGTCATGATTTCCTCAGTTATTTCTATACATTCAGCTATTCTATGTCTTTTGATTGGAGCATTTAATCCATTTACATTTAAGGTTATTATTAATAGGTACTTACTCATTGCCATTTTTTCATACATGTGTTTTTCTCTCTCACTCTTTTTCTTCCTGTTCTCAATGCAGTGCCTTTAGCATATCTTACAGGGATGGTTTTGTGGAGGTGTATACTTTTAGACTTCTTTTGTCTGTGAAGCTCATTATTTGTTCTTCCATTTTAATTGAGAGCCTTGCTGGGTAAAGTAGCCTCGGTTGCAGGCTTCTGGTTCTCATTACTTGGAATATTTCTTGCCATTCTCTTCTGGCTTGGAGCATTTCCATTGAGAAGTCAGTTGCTAACCTTATTGGGGCTCCCTTGTATGTTACTTCCTGTTTCTCCCTTGCTGCCTTTAAGATCCTCTCTTTGTCTTGGAATTTTGCCATTTTAATTATGATGTGTCTTGCAGTGGGCCTGTTTGGGTTCCTCTTGCTTGGGACTCTCTGTGTTTCTGGATTTGTGTGACTTTTTGTCTTATCAAATTAGGGAAATTTTCCATCATTACTTTTTCAAACAGGTTTTCTATCCCTTGCGCTTCTTCTTCTCCTTCTTGTATTCCTATCATATGGATATTATTACATTTCATGTTGTTTTGCAGCTCCCTTACCACCTCTTCATTCTTTCTGACTCTATTTTCCTTTATTCGCTCTATATGGGTGATTTTTTTCTACTTTGTCCTCCAACTCACTGATTCGATCCTCTGCTTCATCCAGCCTCTTTGTAATTGCTTCTAGTGTGATTTTATTTCTGAGATTTTATTGTTCATTTCTTCCTGGTTTTTGTTTATATTTCTATTTCCTTTTTCATGCTGATGTAATTCTCACTCAGATCCTTGTAGTTGTCTGTGAGTTTTTTGAGCATCCTTATAACCATTATTTTGAATTCTATATCTGATAGTTTGGTTACCTCCATTTTGTTTAACTCTTTTAGTAGGGAGTTTCCCATTCCTTTTGATTGCATGTTATTTTTTTGTCTCCCCATTTTAGGTGACTCTTTTTGTTTGTTTCTATGCTTCCTGATGTTTCACTTCGCTAGCTGTCTTTGTAGAGTGAACTTCTCTTATAGGAATTCTATGGGATTCAGTGGTCTCTTTCATCTCCTTGTCTAGACACTCTAGGTTTGCCTTTTGTGCTGTTTGTGTGGAGTCTCTTGTTGTACTTGGGTTTTTACCTTTTGGTGGTTCTTTTGTTGGTGGTTTCTCTCCTCCAGGAAGTATACTGATGTTCTCAGCTCCCACCTTATCTTATATGTGATCAGTGGTAGGGGGTAGGCAAAATGGATAAGACAGTGGGAGAGTATTTTATGGGGTTTAAAGTACCAGCAAGTAGAGAAGAGATAGGAGATTCTTTGAATAAGTATAGCATTAACTGTTATATTTCACCCAACTAGCCACTTTTTTGAAAAGTGAGAGAGAGATAAGATCCTTGTTAGAGGGGAGGAGGATTGTGAGCTGAATCCAGAAAACAGAGAGCTTGTGCAAGATTCGATGATGAGATATATTGAGAGTAAAGGATAGAAAGTAGGCATAGTGTGAGATAGAATAGAGTTAACCACAACAATAATAATGCTCAGGAATAAAGTGAAGTTGGCTAAGATCAGGGTGTGTTGCTGTGTAGTACATACAATTGTATGGAACAACAATTATTTATAATACTACTGGAACAAAAATAATATGACAAAAATATATGATCTGGATAACCAGAATAGAAAGTACACAATCAAGAGTAGTCTGTTATTAGAACATGAATGAGGTGAAAGAATGAAAATTAAAATACAATAAAGAGAGAATAAGGAAAACCAGTCAAACAATGCAATTAAACAGAGAAATAAAACAAGGAAAACTAAACATAAGGATGAAAAATTTAAAAAATACTAATAACATAAAAGTAGCAAAAATAATGAAGAAATAATAATAATTCACATAAACAATAAAATACCAGCTCTATGGGATAACAAAGTGACATTTGTCTCAGCTTCTAAGTTTTTGGGTTTAGCCTTGTGCTCCCCCTTTCGATCTGTCACTGGACCTTTCATAACTCCACATCCTATTGTCTCACTTGGGGGAAGAAAAAAAAAAAAGGAAAAAGAAGACAGAGGAAAGAAAAAAAAATAAGCCTCCTGCTGACTTTAAACCCATTCGGCCAGTTCTGCTGGTCTTCCTGGATGCCACTGGAAGAGGGGGACTGAGCTTCGCTTTTCTCCCTTCCTATGGTTTTGAGAGTATGGGGACCAGGTCTGAGCTGCAATTTTCACAATTGCCCAGCCTCCAGCCCAGGTCCTCCATGACCTGCCAGGCTCAAATCAGCCACTCAGACTCTGCGTGTGCAGCACAGGACAAGCTCAGGTGTATGGTTCTACTTAGACATTCAGTCTCTTGGTGCACACAGCTGAAATCTCCCTCCGGGCGAGCCAGCCACTGTTCTAGAGTTCCTTACAAAGCAGCTGCCTGCCGTTCTTAACAAGCGCACAGCTTTTCACACAGCTCAACTTTCCAACCATCCCAGTCAGGGCCAGACACGGCCCAACTCCTCCCTTCTCCAGGTGTCGCCTAGCACCCCAATTTCTCTGGTGCCAGCATCCATAGTCCCAGCAGATGTATACCTCCTCTGTGTGTCTCCCACTTTGTCTCTATTCCCCCCAGCGACATCCAGTATCCAGGTCCCTCCTGGTGTCGGGCTGCCCTCCCTGCTCTGTTAGGGGAGGGAGCTGGTGATCTAATTCTCCTCCCAGTATCCTGTGGCAGGTGCCAGGCTGGGGGCACCTAGGTCCCTGCGCAGGGACCTTACCATCCCAACACAATTGCCTCACCATCTGTTTTTCAATGTCCTCTACAATTTTTGGCCTCCAAACTTCATATATGCTGGGGTTCCATTGACTGTTCACTCTGTTCCTCAGAAGATCAGCTAGATGTTCCAGCTGGGCACAGACAGAACTGGGCTCCACTCCCACCTTGCCACCATCTTGCCATTATATTGAAATATAATGTATATTAATTAATCAATTAAACAATTTGATAAAATTTGGCATACAAAAATAATCACAACATCAGCCCTACCCACCTATACAGAGAAAACCATGTCAGCCTCCCCCAGGTTTTCTCTGGCCCCTTTGTAATCCTGCTCCTTCACACCTGTCCCAATTCCCAGGCAATCACAGAACTGCTTTCTGTTGCTTATCAAAGAAAATGGCACTGGACTGAATTAAACAATCTAGGAAGATGTTATTCAAGACTAATGCAATAGAAGTGAAGATTACTTCAATAGGCTGAGAAAGTATCTATATCTCAAAGGGACCAAGGAAGAATTCACAATTGTCATTTTCTCATTTAAATGCTCTAAGAAAAGAGAGGTTAGGGGCTATAGTCAGAAAAAAAACTAACATTTAGTTAACTGGAAGGGAGCATTAGGACCATCTTAGTCACACTGTAGATTAGTTTGCATTTTCTAGAATTTCATGCAAGTGGATTTTCTAGAATTTCATGCAAGTGGAATCATAAAGGAAGTAAACTTTTCATCAGGCTTTTTTTACTCAACATCAATGTTTTTATATTCATAAATGCTGCTGCATGTATTAATGGCTTCTTTTTATTGCTTATGAGTGTTGTATTCACACATCACAATTTCCTTATTCATTTATTGATGGATGAACATTTGGGTCATTTCCAGTTGGAGCTATGATATGTAGAGCTGCTATGAAGACTCATGTACAAGTCTTTGCATGGAATATACTTTCAGTTCTCCTGGTTAAATGCCTAAGAATCAAACAGATGATATACACCTACCATATGTTTAAAAAACTACCAATTTGGTTTTACTCTACATTCCCACCTGCAGTTGCTACACATCCTCATTGCCACTCGGTATGACCCATCTTTCTCAATGTAGACATTCCAGTAGTTGTGTAGTTGTGTCTCTGTGGTATAATTTACATGTCCGTGACGACCAAAGGTGAGCACTTTTTTATGGGCTCATTTGTCATCCATGTGTCCTCTTTGATAAAATGTCAGTTCAAATCTTTTACCTATATTTTTATTGGGTTATTTGTTTTCTCATTAAAAATTTTTATATATTTAGCCATCAAAATTCTTTATGAGATATAAGAATTACATGCACTTTCCCAATTGTGGTTTGTATTTTCATTCTGATAACAGTGTCTTTTAAAAAGAAGATGATACCCAGGGCAAGAGTTTGATCTCCAAAATAAGTGAAGAACTCACACTCCTCCACACCAGGAAGACAAACAATCCAATTAAAACATGGGCAAAGGACCCGAACAGACACTTCTCCAAAGAGGACATACCTAAGGCCCAGAGACATCTGAAAGGATGCTCAGTGTCACTAGCCATCAGAGAGATGCAAATTAAAACCACAATGTGATACCACTTCACACCAGTGAGAATGGCCATCATAAGCAAATCAACAATAAGAAGTGCTGTCAAGGATGTAGAGAAAAGGGAACCCTAGTGCACTGTTGGTGGGAATGCAGACTGGTGCAGCCACTGTGGAAAACTGTATGGAATTTCCTCAAGAAACTAAAAATGGAACTGTCTTTCGACCCTGCAATTCCAGTGCTGGGATTATACTCTAAGAATCCTGAAGCACCAATTCAAAAGAATCTATGCACCTCAGTGTTCATAGCAGCCAAATTTACAATAGCCAAGTGCTGGAAACAGCCTAGGTGCCCTTCAGTAAATGAGTGGATGAAAAACTGGTACACTTACATAATGGAATAATACTACACAGCAGAAAGAACAGAGGAGCTCCTACCTTTCGCAACAGCATGGATGGAACTGGAGAGTATTATGCTAAGTGAAAAAAGCCAGATGGTGAAAGACAAATACCATATGATCTCACCTGTAAGTAGAACCTAATCAACAAAACAAA
This sequence comes from Desmodus rotundus, assembly GCF_022682495.2. NCBI lineage: Eukaryota > Metazoa > Chordata > Mammalia > Chiroptera > Phyllostomidae > Desmodus > Desmodus rotundus. The sequence goes on along the minus strand of NC_071394.1, from coordinate 55,321,502 downwards.
CAAGTGAGCAGAAAATGTAGAAATCATCTGAACGCGTATGTCAGTTGATGAGGAAATGTAGCATTGCCTTCTCAGAGTCTATAATGCATTTGCAGAGGAAAGCAATAGAAAATAAGGTTTTGCTAATAGGCAATTATTTAAAGTAATTACATCAAAAAATGTAATTACTATGAACCCTTTGCCTTGGTCAAATGGTCACATGGCCATACCTTTGGGTTCTCTCCTGAACAAGCTTTCTCATTCCCTTCAATATACATAGGCTGAGAATTCCCCAAATCTTTTAGGTTTGCTTCCTTTCTGATTAACAATTTCATCTTTAGGTTATTTTTCTTTTCTCAAATTTTATTGTAAGCAATCAAGAGAAGCCAAGCCGCACCCTCAACACATGGCTTAGAAATTTTCTCATCCAAGGATCCAGTTTCATCACTCTTACGTTCTACCTTCCACCAAACACAAGAACATGAGCACAATTCAGCCAAGTTCTTGACCACTTTATAACAAGGACAGACTTTCCTCCTGTTTCCAATCACACATTCTTTGTTTCTGCCTGAGACCTCATCCAAATGGCCTTTACCACCCACGTTCCTATAAAAATTCTGCTTAGGATTACTTAGATTTTCTCTAAGATTGAGTTTTATCTACAGCTTTTCTTTCTTTCTGGGTCCTCACCAGAATTCACTTCTAAGTAGGTTTTTTAGAAGATGCCTTAGGATTTCTACATAGACAACCATATCAATTGCAAATAGAGACAGTTTTTCTTCTTCCTTTCCAACTTTATCCCTTTTATTTCTTTTAGTTGCCTTATTGCACTGACTAGTATTCCAGTAGGGTAATGAATAAACATGATGGCAGTGAACATCTTTGCCTTATTCCTGATCTAAGAGAGGAAATACCAGTCTTTCACTGTTAAATGATATTAATTTTGGATTTTTCATGGATGCTTTTATCAGATTGAGGAAGTTTTCTTCTATGCCTACTATGCTCAAGTTTTTTATCTTTAATGTGTTTTGAATTTTGTGAAAATTTTGTTTTGCATTTGCTGAGGTGATCATATAATGTTTCATCTTTATACTGTTAATTCTTCCATATCATTTTCAAACATGAAAATGAGCTTTCATTCCTTAGATAAACTTTACTCAGCCATAATGTGGGATGCATCTTTTTCTATATATTAATGTAGTCAATTCAGGCTGCTATAACAGAATAACATAGACTGGATGGCTTATAAACAACAGAAATTTATTTTTCACAGTACTGGAGGCTGGAAGTCCAAGATCTAGGTACCCAGATGGTTGAGTGAGAACTCTACTGGTTTCTCACTCTCTATCGGTTTGCATACTGCCAATTTCTCATTTTATCTCACATGGTTGAGGGTAGAGTAAGCACACCTTAGTCCCCACCCCATACCTCAACTAACCTTATTTACATCCCAAAGGCCCCACCTTCTAATACCATCATACCAGGGTATTGAGATTTCAGATACAAATTTTGGAAGGATGCAAACATTTAGTCCATAGCAGTGTCTGATCTCTTCTCTTATAAATCTTTGTTGGATTTTGTTATCAGTGTTATAACACTGACCACATAAAATAACATGGAAAGCATTCCCTTTTCTAGTTTCTGAAACTTTATACCTGGCTGGTATCATTTCTTACTTTTTACTTGACAGAATTTACCAAAAAAAAAAAAAACATCTGGGCCTTGAGTTTTCTTTGCAGACAGGTTTTTTCATTTTAACAAATTCAAGTTCTTCAACAATTGTATGTCTATTCCAATTTTTTACTTCTTCTTGAGTCACTTTTAGTAAGGTGTTTTTCAAGAAATTTATTCATTTCATCTAGTTGCTAAATTTATTGGCACAATTTGTTCCTAATATTCTTTTATTTTCCTATTTAAATTGATAAGATACATAATAGTATTCCTTCTTTTTGATATTTCCTCTTTTATTTGTAATATTAGTAATTTATATTTATCTATTTCTTAATTTGTCTTGTTGGGCTTATCAACTTTACTAATCTTTCAAAGAACAAATTTTGAGCTTTGTTAATTTTTTTGTCCCTAAATCATGAGCCTCTATACTGACTCTATTATTTTTTCCTTCTTATTTTAGGTTGAATTTACTTCTTTCTATAGTTCTTGAAGTGAAAAAATGCACCAAAATTTTAAACCTTCTTTAAAGCTAGAAATGTCCAAGTATTGTCTTTACTGTATCCCATGAATTTTGATATGTTGTACTTTTATTATAATTTATTATAACTCAGAATACTTTCTTATTCTCTTATGGTTTTATCTTCAAGCCATGGGTTACTTAGATATGTGTTATTTAATTTTCAAATGTTTAGAAAATCACTAGATAATTAAGTTACCACTTTCTGATTTGACTCTATGGTCATAGAATATACTTTTTAATATACAAATCTTTGGAAATGTATTGAAATTTCCTTTATGACCTAGTAGATGTATACTTTTCTAAATAATTGATATGCAGTTGAAAGTGATGTTTATTCCACAGCTACTGGGTTTCATAAATGTCAATTAGATCATGTTTGTTGGTAATGTGCTCAGATCTTCTATATTCAAGCTAATTTTTTACTAAAAGATTGATGTTAAGTTCTCCAACTATTTTTTCTATTAGTTCTGTCCATTTTCGCTTCATGAATTTTGAAGCTTTGCTATTAGATGCATATATGTATTAAGGATTGTCTTGATAATGAATTGGTGTTTTACGATTTACAAATGTCCCTCTTTATCTCTTATAAAATGCTTTGTCTTAAAGTCTACTTTTTCTGAAATTAGTATAGTCACACTGGCTTTATTATGCAGTTTGCCTGGTATATCGCTTTCCATTATTTTATGTTCAATTTCTTCATATCTTTAAATCTAAAGTGCATGACTAATAGACACATATTCCTGTATCTTACATTTTTATCTAATCTAACAATCCCTGACCTTGAACTAGAACACTTGCTTTAATGTCATTTATATCCAATATAATTTGTTGTGGTGTGTTTAAGTGCATCACCTTGTTAATTATTTTCCATTTGTCTCTTCTGGTTTTTTATTCTGTTGCTCCTTTCACTGGTATTTTGTTTCTATCCTTCCTATTAGCTTCTCAGCTCTTTTTAAAATTTAATTTTAGTGTTCTTCCAGGGCTATCAATGCATCCTTAACTTATCAGAGTCTGTTCAGAATTAAAATTGTACTATTTCACACTTCCCACTTGTGGCTTTGTATTTGACATATTTCCCTTCATACTTCATACTTTACACTCTGCAAATCTAATAGGCTCACAATAGTATAATTTCATTTATCCATCACCCCCAACTTTTATGCATTTTTGGTTACTTATTTACTTCTATATATAGTATAAAGTCCACCTTGCAGTGCTATTATTTTGTTTTGTTTTAAAAAGTCAGTTGCCTTTTAAAGAAATTATGAAGTGATAAAAATAACCTTTCATATCACCCACTTATTTGCTGTTTCTAGCACTTTTTTCCTTTGCTTTCTGTAGATTTGTGTTCACCTAGTGTCATTTCTCCATCAGTATGAAGAATGCCTTTAGCACTTTTTGTTTTGCCAATGTGCTGGATCCAAACCTCTCGGCTTCCATTTATCTGAAAATGTTTTTACTTTACTCAGTTTTTAAGGGGTATTTTCTCCAGATATAGAATTCTGAGGATTTTCCCCCATCAGCACTTTAAAGACATTTCTGTTGTCTTCTGACATCCACTGTTTCTGGTGGAAACTCGGCAAGCATTCATATTGGTGTTCACTTATATGTTATGTCTTTTTTCCCCCTCTGGCACCTCTCAAGTTCTTTTATTCCCAGCAGTCTGACTCTGATGTGTCTAGGTGCATCTTTCTTGGTATTTATCTTTCATTGAGCTCCACAGTTTTCTTGGATCTGTAAGTCAACATTTTTCATCAAATTAAAAGAAATTTGGAATTATTAAATTACATATTTTTTCTGTCCATTTTCACTTTCCTCTAAGGCCGCTATAACACATACAGAGGTGGGCAAAAGTAGGCTTACAGTTGAAATACAAATAAAAAATACAATAGTTAATAAGTAATAATACAAGAGTGAACTCAGGTACTCACAACTGTAAACCTACTTTTGCCCACCCCTGTATATCTGAGGAGCTGATATTATCCATGTATCCTGGGGTTCTGTTCCTTTATCTTTCTTTACCATCTCCCCCACTCTGAAGCCTCACTGGTGAATTCTTCACCTCAGTACTTTTGTTTTATCAGTACTTTTTTTTATCAGATTTTCCATTTGGTTCTTTTTTATGCTTTTTATTTCTCTACTGAGATTCCTTATCTGTTGACTACTTCAGAATATATTTTCTTTTAATTCTATGAATATACATTGTTCTTTAGCTCCTTTAAATCCAGCATTTGAATCACATCACATTGTGTTTCTGTTCACCGCTAGTTTTTTGATTGACTGTGGATCCTATTTTCCTATATCTTTGCACGTCTGGTAATTTTTTTACTATTTACTGGACATTGTTAGTGATACATTAGAAAGACTCTGGATTCTGTTAGCTTTCCCTGAAGGGTATTGATTTTTGGTCAATTACTGGCTAGTAAACTTTAAATTGTGTAGGCTTGTTTTTATGCTTTGTTATAGGGGATACATAGAAACCAGAGATGTTTCCCAAGTACTTCTAATTGGCAGGACTCAGCCTCCAAAATCTGTCTACCTGCAGACTTTGTCAAGGCTGTGTTGTAAGCTTGGTTAGGGTGGGTGCAGAGCAATGGTATTCACTGAAGATGATTTTCTCCCTGGGTGACATTTGGCAATATCTGAAGATATTGTAGATTGTCACAACAGGAGATCAGTGGGAAGCTACTGGCATTTAGTGGGTACAGGCTGGGGATACTGCTAAATATCCTGCAATATACACAACAGCTGTATACAAGAATTATCTGGTCCAAAATATCAAGAGTGTCAGAACTGAAAACCTCTGGTCTAATTACTTAAGCCTTATTCTAGGGCATGGTCCTTACCTCTGCTGGGGGGATTAACGAGGTGTGGAGGCCGTCCACTCTGCCAGGAATGAACGCCAATGACTTTAATCACTACTTGAGTCCTTATCTCTCTCCTGAGCTGCTCTGTGGTCAGTCTAAAGTAGTCATACTCTGAGCTGTTTTTTTGCTGGGAGGATTTTTTTTTTTACTTTTTAATCTTTTATTATTATCTATACTCTTGGAAAGATTACCTTTTTTTTCTTTTCCTTTTTTTTTATTGTTGTTCAAGTACAGTTGTCTCAATTTTCCCTCCATCACTCCCACCCACCCTAGCCATCCCCACTTCTCATCCTCGACCTTACCCCCCCTTTGGTTTTGTCCATGTGTCCTTTATACATGTTCCTTGACAATCCTTCCCCTTTTCCCCCCACTACCCCTTCCAACCTCCCCTCTGGTTACTGTCAGTTTGTTCTCAATTTCAGTGTCTCTGGTTATATTTTGCTTGCTTGATTCTTTTGTTGATTAGGTTCCATCTATTGGTGAGATCATATGGTATTTCTCTTTCACCGCCTGGCTAATTCCACTTAGCACAATGCTCTCCAGTTCCATCCAAGCTGTCACAAAGGGTAGGAGCTCCTCCTTTCTTTCTGCTGCGTAGTATTCCATCCTATAAATGTACCACAGTTTTTTCATCCATTCATTTACTGATGGGCACATAAGTTGTTTCCAGTACTTGGCTGTTGTAAATTGGGCTACTATGAACATTGGGGTGCATAGATTCTTTGAATTGGTGTTTCAGGATTCTTAGGGTATAGTCCCAGCAATGGAATTTCTGGGTCAAAAGGGAGTTCCATTTTTAGTTTTCTGAGGAAATTCCATACTGTTTTCCTCATTGGCTGCACCAGTCTGCATTCCCACCAACAGTGCAGTAGGTTTTCTTCACAACCTTGCCAACACTTGGTGTTTGTTGCTTTGGATATAATGGCCATTCAGTGAAGTGGTATCTCACTTTGGTTTTAATTTGCATCCCTCTGATGGCTAGTGAAGCTGAGCATCTTCTCATGTATATCTGGAACCTCTGTATGTCCTCCTTGGAGAGGTGTCTGTTCAAGTCCTTTGCCCATTTTTTAATTGGGTTGTTTGTCTTCCTGGAGCAGAGTCATGTGAGTTCTTTATATGTTTTGGAGATCAAATCCTTGTCTGAGGGTCACTGGCAAATATGTTTTCCCATATGGTTGGTTCTCTTTGTATTTTAATGCCGTTTTCTTTAGCAGTGCAGAAGCTTTTTATTTTGATGACATCCCATTTGTTTATTCTTTGTTTACATTCCTTGCTGTAAGGCACATATTGGTGAAAACATTGCTGCCATGGTATATCTGAGATTTTCCTGGCTATGTTCTCCTGAAGGACTTTTATAGTGTCATGACTTGTATTTAAGTCCTTTATCCATCTTGAGTTTATTTTTGTGTGTGGTACAAGTTAGTAGTCGAGCTTCATTTTTCAGCATGTACCTGTCCAGATCTCCCAACACCATTTGTTGAACACGCTATTTTTATTTATTCCAATTTATTCCAATTTATGCTTTTGCCCCCTTTGTCAAATACTAATGGACCATAGAGACTTGGGTTTATTTATGGGCTCTCTATTCTGTTCCATTGGTCTATGTGTCTGTTCTTATGCCAGTACCAGGCTATTTTGATTATAGTGGCCTTGTAGTATAGTTTAATATCAGGTACTGTGTACCCTCCTACTTTGTTCTTCTTTCTCAGAATTGCTGCAGCTATTCAGGGTCATTTATGGTTCCATATAAATTTTTGAAGTGTTTGTTCTATATTTGTGAAATATGTCATTAGTATTTTAATAGGTATTGCATTGAATCTATAAATCGCTTTGGGTAGTATGGCCATTTTGATGATGTTAATTCTTCCAATCCATGAGCACGGTACATGCTTCCATTTGTGTGTGTCTTCCTTAATTTCTTTCTTCAGTGTTTTGTAGTTTTCTTAGTACAGGTCGTTGCCTTCTTGGTTAGGTTTATTCCTAGGTATTTTATTTTTCTTGTTTCTATGTCAATGGGATTTTTTTTCCTGATTTCTGTTTCTGATATTTCATTGTTGATGTACAAAAATGACTTCAATTTCTGAATATTGACTATCCTGCTATTTTGCCAAATTCACTTATTAGGTTAAGTAGTTTTTGATAGAGTCTATAGGGTTTTCTATGTACACTATCATGTCATCTGTAAACAATGACAGGTTTGCTTCCTCCTTTCCAATTTCATGCCCTTCTTTCTCTTGTCTGATTGCCGTGGCTAGGACTTCCAATACTATGTTGAATAGAAGCCATGAAAGTGGACATTCTTGTCTTGTTCCTGATCTTAGGGGGAAAGCTTTTAGTTTATGCCCGCTGAGTATGATGTTGGTTGTAGTTTTCTCATATATGGTCTTTATTATGTTGAGGAATGCTCCCTGTACTCCCTCTTTGCTGAGTGATTTTATCATAAATGGGTGGTGTACCTTAGCAAATGCTTTTACCACATCTATTGATATGATCATCTTAACAGTGGTCAAAAGTTAAAATTGGAAAGCTTTGGAAGTAACATACTTTCCTTTAAGCACAAAATTTTTTGTTTTGTTTTGTTTTTGTCATTTTTTAAATTGTTGCTAAAATACAGTTGTCTCCATTTCCCACTTCACTTCCCCCCACCCTACTCACCCCACCTCCAACCCTCTGTCCTTCCCCTGATTGGCTTTGTCCATGGGTCTTTTATACATGTTCCTTGACAACCCTTTCCCTTCTTTCTCCTATTATCTCCCTCCCCTTCTGGTTAATGTCAGTTTGTTCTTTATTTCAATGTCTCTGGTTCTATTTTGCTCACTTGTTTGCTTTGTTGATTAGGTTCCACTTATAGGTGAGATCATATGGTATTTCTCTTTCAATGCCTGGCTTACTTCATTTAGCATAATGCTTTCTAGTTACATCCATGCTGTCGTGAAGGGTGGGCGCTCCTTCTTTCTTTCTGCTACATAGTATTCCATCATGTAAATGTACCAGTTTTTCATCCACTCATTTACTGATGGGCTCCAGCACTTGGCTATTGCAAATTGTGCTGCTATGAAAATTGGGGTGCATAGGTTTTTTTGAATTGGTATTTCAGGGTTCTTAGGGTATAATCCCAGCAGTGGAATTGCTGGGTCAAAAGGCAGTTCTATTTTTAGTTTTTTGAGAAAATTCCATACTGTTTTCCACAGTGGTTGTAGCAGTCTGCATTCCCACCAACAATGTACTAGGATTCCCTTTTCCCCACAACCTCACTAGCACTTGTTGTTTGTTGATTGGTTTATGATGGCCATCCTGACCTGTGTGAAGTGGTATCTCATTGTGGTTTTAATTTGCATTTCTCTGATGGCCATAATCCCAGATATTCCATGCAGCAATATTTTCACCAATATTTCCCCTAAAGTAAGGGACATAAAGGAAAGAGTAAACAAATTGGACTTCATCAAAACAAGAAGCTCTGCATGGCTAAAGAAAACATCAGCAAAATGAAAAGTGAACCCACTGTATGGGAAAATATATTTGCTAGTGCTACCTCAGATAAGGGTATGATCTCAAAAATCTATAAAGAACACAAGTCCACTCCAGGAAGACAAACAATCCAATTTAAAAAATTGGCAAAGGACCTTATGGGAGGATTTTAGTTCACATTATTTTCTCAGTGTAAACCTTTACTTTCTTTTGAGCATTGAACTTAATAACTTCGTAATCTCTGAAAGTATGCCATCATATTTTTTATTATGATGTATATTTGATAGTTTGTATGACTTTGTTTAATATCAGATTCTAAATTCAAAAGATAGTTCAATCTGATGACACAAAATGTTAGATACACTGTCCATGTGTGTGAAAAATTACCTATGTGATTAGGAATTAGCTTATACATATGAATGTGAATATTGCTGTTGGTATGGAAACTTGACCCTTAGCATTACATTTTATTACCATCTTATAATTTCACCCATACTATTGGTTTTTTTCTAATAATGGAATTTAACAATAGCACAACATTATCACAGAGCCAATGTAAAAACAATGAATAAAGAGAAAGGCTGAAGACAAAACTTCTAACCTTCCCAAAGGAGTTTATGACAAGGTATTATGCATGAGATACACCACCCTTCTTGAATTGGAGTATTTTGAGGTCCATTATAAGCATGTTTTTTTCTGAAGCTCCACACAGCCTTGTTGTCTTGTACCTTGGCACCTGCTCTACCCCATCCACACATTCTGACCCACAAATCAGTCCTTTCTTCCTCCTAAGTCCACACCGAGTGCTCAACTCAGAAGCAAGTAATACAGGGTATTATTTTCATCAGCACACTGCCTTTCTCATCCATAGGAGAATTCTCTTTCTCTCCCCCCCTCTTCTTTTTCATTATGTACTACACGATTAAAGCTATTATCCTCACTCTAGAAATTATATTTCCTGATATGGCTTTGGATCTACTACCTTACCTAGTAAAACAGGTGTTCTGAGTAATTAGACAATTAAGACATTCTGATTTGAATAGTGGAGATAATATAACTGGGCCAAATATTTGGCATAAAAAAAAATGTAGGTAATGTCTGAATACTAAATTATTTATTGCATTAATTTGACTTTTGTGTCTTTATCTATGGTGCTTTTTTCTTTTCTGAAAATACTACAGAGTTGTATGTGCACTTGACTTTCCATGGGTATTCAAAATTGTTCCTTTGAAAGAATAAACAAATGGGACCTCATCAAAATAAAGAGCTTCTGCAGGGCTAAAGAAAACAGCATTAGAGAACCAAGATGGTGGCGTAGGTAGACACACTGCGCCTCCTTGCACAACCAGAACTCACAGAAAATCGAATGGCAAGGAAGTCCGACACCAAGCAGATAAAAAAGAAACATACATCCAGACCGGCAGGAGGGGCGGAGACAGGCACCAGGGTGGAGAGGACTCTCTTGGCCCTGGCGGACCAAGACTGGTGGAGTGTGGGACGAACAGGGCAGGCAGTCTGACCACTAGCAGACCCTGAGGCCCCACATTTGTGCACAGATAAACCCGGACAAACAGCGGGGAGCGAAGCAGAGCACATAACCCAGGGCTCCAGCATGGGGAAAAAAAGCTTCAAACCTCTGATTGAAAACGCCCGTGGGGGTTGTGGTGGCAGCAGGAGAGACTCACAGCCTCACAGGAGAGGTCATTGGAGAGACCCACAGGGGCCTAGAGTGTGCACAAGCCCACCCACTCGGGAACCAGCACCAGAGGGGCCTAATTTGATTATGGGTAGCAGAGGGAGGGACTGCAATCCTGTGGAGAGTGGAACAGTCGCCATTGTTCCCTCTCGGCCCCCCCCCCCCATGTACAGCCTCACAGCACAGCAACCAGTGTTACCCCACCCTGGTGAACACCTAAGGCTCCACCCCTTAAAGTAGCAGATGCCCCAAGACAAAAAAAAGAAAAAGGCCCAAATGACAGAACACTTCAAAGCTCCAGAAAAAATACAACTAAGCGAGGAAGAGATAGCCAACCTATCAGATGCACAGTTCAAAACACTGGTTATTAAGACGCTCACAGAATTGGTTGAATCTGTTCGAAAACTAGATGAAAAAATGAAGGCTATGCCAAGAGAAACAAAGGAAAATGTACAGGGAACCAATAGTGATGGGAAGGAAACTGGGACTCAGATCAACGGTGTGGACCAGAAGGAAGAAAGAAACATCCAACCAGAAAAGAATGAAGAAACAAGAATTCCGAAAAATGAGGAGAGGCTTAGGAACCTCCAGGACATCTTGAAATGTTCCAACATTCGAATTATAGGGGTGCCAGAAGGAAAAGAGGAAGAACAAAAAATGGAAAACTTATTTGAACAAATAATGAAGGAGAACTTCCCCAGTCTGGCAAAGGAAATAGACTTCCAGGAAGTCCAGGAAGCTCAGAGAGTCCCAAAGAAGCTGGACCCAAGGAGGAACACACCAAGGTACATCATCATTACATTAGCCAAGATGAAACAGAAGGAGAGAATCTTACAAGCAGCAAGAGAAAAGAACACAGTTACCTACAAATGGGTTCCCATAAGACTGTCAGCTGATTTCTCCAGAGACCTTACAGGCAAGAAGGGACTGGCAAGAAGTATTCCAAGTCATGAAAGGCAAGGGCCTATATCCAAGATTACTGTATCCAGCAAAGCTATCATTTAGAATGGAAGGGCAGATAAAGTGCTTCTCAGATAAGGTCAAGTTCAAGGAATTCATCATCACCAAGCCATTATTATATGAAATGTTAAAGGGACTTATCTAAGAAAAAGAAAATAAAAAATATGTACAGTAAAAAGGACAGCAAACTCACAGTTATAAACAACCACACCTAAAACCAAAACAAAAGAAAACTAAGAAAACAACTAGAACAGAAACAGAACCACAGAAATGGAGATGACATGGAGGGTTATCAATAGGGGATTGGGAGGGGGAGAGAGGGGGGAAAGGTACAGAGAATAAGTAGCATAAATGATAGGTGGAAACTAGACAGGGAGAGGGTAAGAATAGCATAGGAAATGTAGAAGCCAAAGAACTTATAGGTATGACCCATGGACATGAACTATAAGGGGGGAATGTGGGAGGGAGGGGGTGGTCAGGATGGAGTTGAATGAAGGGGCAGAAAAGGAACAACTGTAATAGCATAATCAATAAATATATCAAAAACAAAGAAACAGGATTCAAATATATTCCATACATTGCAAAAAAAGAAAAAAGAAAAGAAAACAGCATTAAAATACAAAGAGAACCAACAGTATGGGAAAACATATTTGCCAATGATACCTCAGACAAGGGCCTGATCTCCAAAATATATAAAGAACTCACACGACTGCACTCCAGGAAGACAAACAACCCAATTAAAAAATGGGCAAAGGACTTGAACAGACACTTCTCCAAGGAAGACATACACAGGGCCCAGAGACATATGAAAAAATGCTCAGCATCACTAGCCATCAGTGAGATGCAAATTAAAACCACAATGAGGTACCATCTCACACCGGTTAGAGTGGCCAACATAAACAAATCAACAAACAAATGTTGGAGAGGATGTGGAGAAAAGGGAACCCTAGTGCACTGTTGGTGGGAATGCAGACTGGTGAGGCCACTGTGGAAAACAGTATGGAATTTCCTCAGAAAACTAAAAATGGAACTGCCTTTTGACCCAGCAATTCCACTGCTGGGATTATACCCTAAGAACCCTGAAACACCAATCCAAAGGAAGGTGTGCACCCCAATGTTCATAGCAGGACAATTTACAATAGCCAAGTACTGAAAACAACGTAAGTGCCCATCAGCAAATGAATGGATCAAAAAATTATGGTACATTTAGACAATGGAATTGTAAGCAGCAGAGAGAAAGAAGGAGCTTATACCCTTTGCAATGGCATGGATGGAACTGGAGAGCATTATGCTAAATGAAATAAGCCAGGTGGCGAGGGACAAATACCATATGGTCTCACCTTTAACTGGAACATAATAAATAGAAGAAAAAAGCAAACAAAATATAACCAGAGACATTGAAATTAAGAACATTGTAACAATAGCCACAGGGGAGTGGGGAGGGGATAATGGGGAGAGGGGTCTATAGGAGCTACTATAAAGGACACAAGGACAAAATCAAGGGGGAGGGTAGAGGTGGGGGAAGGAGGTGGGACTGGCTGAGATGGGGTGGAGGGAAGGGGAGAAAATGCAGACAATTGTAACTGAATAAAAATAAATAAATAAATTTTAAAAAATTGTTCCTTTGTTGTTTGCTCATTTGGGGAAAACAGGTCAATTTAATTTTCATTTAACTTTCTTTGCTCAATATAAAACAAAAGTATCAACAGTACTCAGTCTCTACTTGATGATTAGAATAATAGCTAAGCTTACAAAGGCTAGAAATATGGGTGGTAATTTGAATATTTATAATCCATAACTAAATAGAAGAAACAGAATTAGCTATATCAAAATAGACATAAATATCATAAGAAGAGTAATATTTGAAACCCATTAAACATGCAACAAAATGAATTGGAAAAAAAATACTTTCTCGGTGTTTATCATTTTCATGCTGTCCCGTTAGGTGGCTGGCTGCAAAATAGATCCTTGAATGATCAGGATCTATATGTAATTCTTTAAGGTGACATTCACTTTCACCATGAAATTGTGTTTGTTTAAGTAAATCCTGAATCATTAATTTTTTGTTATAAGAAATATATGGCATATAGCTAAATATCTTGAATATCTAACTCCTGCTTGTTTTACTATTACCCACATTATGCTTTGATTTTAAATGAAACAAATACATGTTTTCTCAAAAAGATTACAAAATTAGTACTTGCAGGGTACATATTTATTTTTCAATTACTTTTATTGATCTCACAGGCAGAATAGTATCTTGTTCTCTCTGTTACAATCAACAACACTGAAAATCTACAACTCTGGTGTCAATATCAATAACTACTGAAAATCAAGCAAGCAATTTACAACTATCTACAATTAAGGAAAATGGATTCCAAAGGCATATAATTGCTATGACAGTAAAATAATATTTATGCATTAAGACATAAATAGCCAACACAAATTTAGTGCCTTGGGCATTTTTCTAATTATGATAGCTACACAAATTTGAGAAACTGAGGAGCACATCCGCTAGTCACCAAGAAAACACATAAAAGTGCCTATTTTGCTAATAGTGTATGTTTAGCTCTTTAGCTTGACATTGTGTGATAGTGTCATCCCGTCCAAAGCATCAGAAATCAATACTACATGTGCCTCAAGCTTTTCTACAGATGAATGATTTGATGAAGATGCCCTCATTTCAAAACTGAGGTAATTAATGTTTATCTTCAGTTGAAACATTTCAGAAGGCTTATTGAACCCAAGAACGCCAATGGCAGACTACTGGATGAACAGCGACATCTAGTGGTCACAATATCCCTAAACAAACATTTAAAAAATACAATATAATCTCCAAGGTAGCCATAAAACAAGTGAAATGGCCATGATGCATCATCTTTAATATTGACAAAGGATTATTTCCAGTGAAGCTGTAACAGAAAGTTATAGACATTTCTTAGTACATTTTCTCTGATTCAGCAATGATACAAATTTAAGGAAAAGCCAGCACTGGGCTTCTAATCGTTATTCTTAATGAACAACCCTTACATAGGTAAACATCTTTTGCAGATTTTTATAAATATCCAATTTTGATTTCTTCATGTCTGAGTTTCTACTTCTAACAGAGTAACAAATAACATTGTGAACTACTGAATAATCAGTTTTGTGGATCTTTTATGGACCATGGATTGGAATGTTCCAGCAACAAATTTCACTCTATACAACAGTGCACTGAGGAGCAAAATTGAGACATTATAAAAGCTTCTAGTCTATTAATGACTGTTGGATTGAATTTACACTGGAAATATTATTAACTTTTTTATAAACAATGAACATCGGGTTCACCAAACTTTTCTGAAATAACTGTATCATGAAATGGAATTATAGAACCCTTTGACGAACAACAACAAAAAAATCATTGTCTCCTAGGTATGACTGATTCCTATTCATGAAAAATTCATTCCAGTCTTTGGCTGTTTTGCACAGCCAATCTAAGGCAGTCCAGGCACGCTTATGTTGTTCGCTAAAAACTTAGTTCCTTATTGTCTGTACATATTTTCTGCCAAAGACTAGAAATCTCTCCTAAGGCCTTTCTGCCCAGCTCTAGAAAAACTCTGTCTTCCTATCACCATGATAGATTTTTCCTGAGCCAAACTGTATGATGCAGCTCCCTGGTTGTTCATGGGATGCACTGTGATCACCCCTTCCACACAGACTAAGACACCCCCTAAATTGCCTAGACATATATGAATGGATCCTGGTGGATGTCACTGTCTAACCATTTATTTCATCTTCCCTAAATTAACTGCCAAGGGCTAAGACTAGAACTTTCTCTTCCTCTGTAACCTTCTAAAGCTTGTTGATGATCATAAACAGATGCAAGTCCTAGACAATCGTTTTTGGGTTAATACACCAGCCTTCCAAATGCAGAATAAGCATATTTAGTACCCCAGGTCATCAAATTCCACTACCCAGCCACATGCTATGATAGTGATTAGCTGGACACTCACCAAATGCCACTTTTATGCATAAAGGGGGCTGTAGAGGCCAAGTCCCCAGCAAACATGCTCCAGTGGGCATCTCTCACCCAAGTATATAAGCAGTTAATCTTATTAAATCAATGCATGTGATTCATATGCATTTATAGTTAACTCTAGAGTCAAAAGTAAATATAAAGCCTGGGGTTTTCTCCAGCCGACTCCACCCAGTAACTACTTAGTCTTGTTTTCCCAAGGTTCTCAACTACAGGAGGATGCATGGGCAATGGGTACGGGGTGTCACGGCAATGCTTACTAAGAGGCCAAGCAGCCCTGAGTGGTTCTGGAGGCTCCTGAAAGTTGCATTCTGCTGCTCTGTACTACACAGTGTAGACTTCATTCATCCTTTCTCTCTCTCCCTTTGCCTCCCTTATTTCTGCCTGAAGCTAGCAGTGCTAGCATGTAGCACTGCTGTGCCCTGCTGCTGTCTGAACCCATGCTGTGTAACAAAGATGACGTCCGAATTCCAGGGAGAAATTCTGCTAACTACTCAACACTCAGCATATCTAGAGACTCAGATAAAGAGCTATGGGCAACCTCAGTTTATTATTACTGTCTACTTATAATAATAACCTCTGCCACCCCCCCCTCCAAAATTCAAAGCTTGAACCGGTATTTTGAGTTCAAGGACTATTCTCAACCTATCATATTTACATGCCTTAACCTTGTGAGTATTTTAAGGGTAGATTAATTCAATTTGGAAAATCAGTAGTCTTAACGCTACCAGCCCACGAAAAAAAATTTCTTTGCCTCCTCCCCCTGCATAAACTACCCAAAGAATAAAGTAAAATATGCTTTTTACTGTTGCCCAGGGTCATTCTCCCCTGGGCCTGGCAGAGTGGACAAGGTCAGGTTAAATGGTAGGGTGAATTGCCACCACTGGATCCCCACAAGCCTAGAAATAATTTGGTCTGGGTCTGAGTGCTGATATCATGCTTCCAAGTCTCTTTCTGAAAAGCATAAAAGCAAAATATCCCATTCCTGCAAGCAAACCAACCACAAGGGTGGTGCCAAGAACTTTTGGGGCCCTTTTCTTGGCCACCCGGAGTGCTGTCGGCAGCACTGCAGAGATTAATATATTGTTGACATGCCCTAAAACCTTGTTAAATGTTTTTCTCTTCAAGACACGCTCATAGTATGTTTCCAAGTTGGGTCGCTTTCCATTTCCCCAGTTTCTCCTTGCAAACCCCAGGAACTTCAGTCGATGCAATGTGACAGCGAGCGAGACGTCTGCCAGGGTGAAGGACTCTCCACAGAGCCAAGGCTGGCGGCCCTCTTCTAATCAGAGAAAGGGACACAGAGAATTAAGGGCAAGCCCAGCATAGACAGAGTCTAGCTGGTATCTTTCACCTCTTAAAAAGAGTCTTGAGGACAAGTATGAGCATAGAAGATGAAGGTCATGGTACATTTTCTTGACAATCATACTCAATGATTAATTTTATGCTAAAAACAAAGTCCATGAAAATGTATCCCAAGCTAAGGGAGACTTGACATTTGCCAGTCACCTAAGTCCCTAAGTGAAACTGGGATCACTGGAGCTCAAAACCTGTCTATCATTTTGTGAACAATTCTGAGAAGCTGAGAGCCTCAAAGCCAGAGGAGTGAATGGATATTTCCTTCTGGTTTAGGCAAACTGCAGGTGAGCTTTAAGAATATCCATAAAGTTGGTCCTGAAATGTCACTCAGTGAGTGGTGCTCTTAGTTACTTGTTAAAAGCATAACAGAATCCCTATTGTGAAGCAATGGTCTTCAACTTCGTTGTCAATTGGAATATTGCAAGGGGAAGTGGGCACATGCTTGCACCTGGGCCCTGGCTGCATCGTGAAGTCAGGTTCACAGGTACAATGCCTGGGTGCTCACCAGCTAGCCTGCACGTCTGCAGCTGCTCACCCATTTTATACTTGACTGCAGATTAGAAGTTGTCTCCCTGCCTAAGGAAAAAATTAGAGGTAGCATTCAAGTAATTACTCAGGTTATTCAACCAAACTAACTACTGTAATTACAAATTTGCGAAATAGGCTAGGTTGGAATTTCTCAACCATAATTTAAATTGTGCAGAAAAATTCTTCAGCAGTCATATTTCATGGAGATACAGACTGACTTTCAATTATAGGCCTAGGTTTTGCTGAATTCAATGTTGCTGTTATTTTAATTTAAACTGCTAATGAAAACAACAGTTACAGAACATTTTAATTGAAATCTAAGACTGTTTCTATAAATACTCCAGGAAAAGAGAAAAAAATACAAACAAATGAGAACCTACCTGGGGTTTCTTCATTTCTTCTTTGCAACTCAGTTTCAACCTGATCCAACACTTTCTCCAACTCATCAAGAATTTTCTTCAAATATTTGACATTGTCATGGTCAAGCAGCTTTGACTAATTAACAAAAAAACTCAATAGGTGAGAGCAAGGAAGATATAAACTATTGCAGTGTTAGAAACTGTTTATTCTAGACAATGAGAAGAATTAGAATAACTTTGTAAAAGCAAAATTGGGGGGAAATGTGCCCACTGTGAAAATACCCCAGGGCCAGACCCACCACTCACTGGCCTCTCCTTGGGGCACCAGGTGACCAGAGAGGGGGAAGACCATGAGGGGCACAATGAGAATCCTCTTGGGCCCAACTCAAGAATGGCATTTCAGCAGGCTTCACTGGATGAATAACTTGAATCACAGAAGGCTCAGGGGCAGGGGAGAAATCTGAATGCAGTGAAGTAAAGAGTGAGTGTAAAGTAAGAAGTGCTTGTGTGCAGGTGACTGGTTTCTTCTGAGAAGCCCCCTAGCTAAGGTAAAGGAAGATGGGAAGTTGAGCGAAGGTAGAGGTGTCGATGCTTGCTACATCTTTACCGTGGGAGAAGCTGGCACAGTAACTGATGAAGCACAGCCCTGCCCCATAGAAGGCAGACAGCCACAGACAGAGGTCAGCCTAGGCCTGAATGTGGCAGAGTACCCAAACTGACAGTCCTCAAATATTTAATTAACTTGATTTTATACTTTACAACTTTCCTTTGCAACCAGCATGTGCAATATCCACTTTTTAAGTGGTTGTCATTAGGTTTGAATATCAAACAATAAAAATTATTAATGCACAGCATAAGCCAAAGGTGAATTATGTACTGGTGACTTCTATTTAACAGATGATGTTCTAAAATAGTAATACTTTACAAAAGGTAGAACATTTAGTACAAACAGCGGTTGTCGGTTGAGGACAGCCTGTTTACTTACTTTAAGTCGCTTCTGTTTCGCAATGTATGCCTCTTGTAGATCTGGGTTTTCTTCAGCAAGTTTCTTCAGTTCAGATTCGGTGTTACCAATTTGGCCTGATGATGGAATCATTTTTGAAATGAAAATTATTTCCTCCCTTCTATGTAAGAAACATGGAGAAACTAGATGGTAAGAGCATGCGCTCGGGATTTATGCCCTGCGTCTGCCTCAGGCATACCCTCTCTGTGGACACTTTAACATGGAGCTACTAGAGTATCTGCCGCTCAGGGTGAGGGTTCTATGGAAAGCACCGTGGAAAGCACTTAGGGCAAGGCCCAGCACATTGTAAGTGCTCGGTGCAGGGTACTGGTTCTACCTTTCAATACCTTTCAAGTTTTCTGTAAGGAACTTCTACAGAAGAGAAGGGAAAAGCTGCATTTAAAAAAAGTATATAAACTCTAGGTTATAGAATTATATGTATCAGAATTCTTGTTTCAAATCATATATGAGAATTTATGAAGAGAAGGTAGGGGAACAAAAAGAAAGTGAGAAGAAGGAAGAGGGGGGGAAGAGAGTGGAGAAAGAAGGGAAGGGAAGGAAGAGGAGAAGAGCAAGGAGGAGAGGTATCAAAAAGCAAGACAAATAACATAAGAGAATGATAAATGTAAGGCATGGTTTTTTGGAAAGAACATAGTTTCTAGATTTAGAAGATGTAGATGTGAGTGTTCCTAGTCAGGCACCCCCAGAGTTTAACCAGCCACCATCCTCAACCTCCCTGCCCCCAATTATTGTGCCACACAGCACCCATCCTTCTACTTTGCTCCTCAGGTACCAACCCTAGTCCATCATCAGGACAAGTCAGGAGAGAGGTGGATCTGTCAACTCAAGCTCTGTAATTCTGCAATCACTGAATATGGAGGTAGAGTAAAGGTTAGACAGCCTGTAGTTCAGCTCCCTCACATAATGAACAAAAAGCAAGGACCAGAAATGCAAGCTCAGTTGCCTATATTCCCCACAGACCCCAGCCTTCCTAATTCCTAGTCTATCTGTCCACGAGAACATGTTATGGTCTTTACTTTTCCACAGGCCACGCTTCTGAGTTTTGTCCAGACTTGGCCCTCACAGTCAAGAGCTAGAAAATCAGGATCTATAGAAGATAAATGCACAGCTGAATAGCAGCTGAAGCACAGATTAACCTGACTGTGCGTGGACAGATCTACAACGTGCACGTGCGTAGAGCAAACTCAGCGACACTCTTCCTGTCTCCTCTTGATGATCATGAGATATGCTATGTCTCAAAATAAATTAAAAGAATCTCAAGAGAGAATCCCAGGACTTTAAGATGTTTACATACTGCGAATCCTTGTTGTTGCATAAGCTGGGATCATGGAGTCCACAGTTAGCTCAGGATGTAAAATGCAGCCATGTGTATAAGCGTCCATTGGCAAGGAGTCGAGCAGTTCTCGGTAGTGTTGTACCCGTGGATAATACATGCTTCCTTTATCAGGCATTAACCTGGGTGTTTTTTCTAAAGTGCACACACAAACACATACACAAACATTAAAGTTATAAATGAAGTGCTACATCAAAAGCAAAAACAAAACCCCCAATTATCTTATTATTAACATCTTCACTATTATATCAAAGCATTTAAAAGATATCTCCCCAGTCCACATATTCGAAATTTGAAATGGCCTAATGTACCAGACCAAACCCCAAATCATGATCATACTTGCACTCTCGCACTTCTCCACCTTACAAATTACTACCCAACCCTCAGGGTCTAGGTCGTTGTGCCGGCTCATCCACAAAGCATCCCCTGACCTCCTGCAGCTACCAGCATCTGGCTGGGTCAGGTGTGCCTTCCTCTGTACACACAGAGTCCCTTGTATGTACTCCATTACAGCCCTTATCACTGTAATTATTTTTATCTTTTTGCCCCATGAATCCCTTCAGGGTCAGGAACCTGTGGTTCAGGGTCTAGCATTGTTCCTCATATGTATGAAGCACTTGGTAAAGTTTGTTAGGCCCTTGGTAGAGTTTGGTTAAGAATGAAAGCTCATTATAGAAAGATGTTCAGGGACTAATCTTTTCTAGGTTCCAATTAATACCAAGAGCGACCCTGTTGATGCTATGTGAGTGTGAAATGACAATCTTACTGGAATTTCTAGTATTTTATCTCTGGAAAGTGGGTTCTATACAAATCCTCATTTGCTGGTTAAAAACTAGACTATAGACTCCCTGAGGGCAGGGACTACATCCTCTCTTGTATCCTCAGTATCTAATATAAATATTTGGCTCATAGTACATGTACAGTAAATTTTAATTAGTAATTAACATATTCCCCAATTTCTAGTTATTACAGAATATAGCAGACCCATATATTCACGGCTTCACTTGCCATGGTTTCAGGTGCCCACATTCAACCACAGTCCAAAAACATTAAGAGAAAACTTCCATAAATAAATAATTTGTGAGTTTTAAATTGCACACCGTTCTGAGTGTGTGATTACATCTCATGCTGTCCTCCCCTATTGGCCAGTTAGTATCCATCTCAGACTGTCAGAGCATCGCAGTGCTTGTGTTCAAGTCACCCTTATTTTACTTTATAAAGGCCCTAAAGCCATTCACATAACTTTCATTTTGGTGTATTACTATAATTGCTCTATATTATTATTGTTGTTGTTAATCTCTTTCTGTGCCTAATTTATGAATTAAACTTTATCATAGATATGTATGTATGTATAAGAAAAAACATAATACACAGGGTTTGGTACTATCCACAGTTGTAGGCATCCACTGAAGAACTTAATTTTCAGAGACTACCCAAGAATGATAAAGATGAATCACATGACCCAAAGGCCAGAGCAATGGCCCTTTAGAATCACTTTCCACTTCTGACTCTCACTCAAACTACCCTAAAAAATACCAACTAGCTTATTCCGACAAGTGAAAAGAACAACTTCAACTTTATTGATTCATTTCTTAGTTTGGGTTATTTATTTAATTTAGAATCATTTTTAGCATCACTCACTCATTGATATGTTTTGACAGTTCAGAGTTGGTTGCAGAGCATTTCAGGCAAGGTCTCATAATGCCGGACGAAGTGGAACAAGCTTTTGAAGCCATTAGGCTATTTCTGACTTTCTAAGAAAATAGAAGATGGATTACCCTTTAAACCTGCTAGGGAATCCAATTCTGAAGGCTGCATTAGAATCATCAAGAATGGAATTTCAGCTACACACTGCCTGTCAACAGTAGATTTACCCAATGACAGCACCTCCTTGCTGACCTTTCGAGATCTCAGTGGATTACCAGGATGCCAATCAATGTGTGGTAAATGCTTCCCACTTCCAAGAGATCAGCATGCTGGAGGACTTCTAAGGTCTTTGAAATTCAAAAGAGTTCTTAGCCCTTTGTGCACCACCCCCCTCTTCTCAAAATATTGTTTTTATATGCATAAAATACAAATATAGCATTGCATAGGAAATTGATTATATTAAAATATAGTTATGAAAGTAATTTTAAATGATAAAATACTAATATGGGTGCCCATTTGTTAATACATTAACACCATCTAGCAGCAGGCCTGCCATAATTTCAAAATAATATGAGCATAAATGATATTTTAAAATGTCTGAAATAACTTCATATGCCACTATGAACATATCTGTGATTTCTATTGGTAACAATGTCACAGCCACTCCTGATACTGCTGTGGGTTGTGCATACATTAGAAATGAAAGGAAATAATAAATTTCTATAGGAAATTAGCAAAAATAAGATATAATTTTTCCCTATCTGAGATCACAGATCTCCTGAATTCTATTCATAGACCACTAAGGGTAAACTGTGGTGTGAGAATCCCTAAGCTTCCCAAAACACCCTCAGGGGCTTTACAATGTCAAAGTTATTTTTATAGTAATTCTAAGAGGTTGGGTGCTTTTTTATTCTTTTCTCTCTCAAGTTGTCCAGAGGCTACATGACATGTACTGACTCCATCATCCTAACAGGTCATTTCTTGTGTGTTTGTGCATGCTTGTGTTTTAAGCTTTTCTCCACTTTTATTTCCAATATGGTGGATATTGATAGATGTGGCCACATAAACAAACACTCTCGGGTATCCTCAATAACTTTTAACAAAAAGGGGCTCTGAAATCAAGTTTAAGAACCACAGCTTTAGGTATCTAAGAACCTCAAATTAATACCATAAATGGTCCAGCATTTTAAAATGCTTCCCAAACAGTTAAATTTGTGGCCACTTGCTCTGGCTGCCTTCCAGTGCCAGGCCTGACGCTTGTGCCCAGGAGAGCATGCCATTTCATCCTGGAAAATGAAGAGAGCAGGAAAAATAAGTCTGGTTTCTTTAGGGAAAGGTTGCATGTGGCCAGGACAGAATGCTTCCAAGGAGGACAGATGTTGAATTCATGAAAATAATGTTCTTCTATGCCACAGGTGGCAAACACAAGGCCCACTGGGCCAAATCCAGCCCTCCACCTTGATTTATCCAGCCCGGCACCTTGTTTCTACCCGGCGGCAGCACCGAGCTCCTTGCCCCTAGTTAAGGAGTAGTTACATTTACACAGTCCTAAAATTACATTCAGCCCTTTCTAGGCAACCGCAAGGCTGATGTGGCCCCCGATGAAAATGAGTTTGACACCCCTGTTGTATGCAGTACACCATTGTTATGTAACTATAACATCTCCTGAAATGCTGTGTCAGAGGAGAAAACACCTGGGGCCCCACATTCTCTTCCAGTCTCAGCCCTTCCTGGAAGGCGCCCTGTCCAGCATCAAATGTGTAACATCCTGCCATCCTCCTTTCACCAGAGCACAGCACTGTCTGCTGCCTATGGAAATACATTTTCCCAACACAGCTGGGAATTTCCTTTGAACTATACAGCTTCCCTGTCACTTCATCAAATTTTATATTTTGCAGTCCTTTCATCGTTGTTATAATACTGTGAAAATAAATAAACAGAACCCTCATTTAAATGGAGACATGAGGCTGGAAGAGAGACCTCTCATGCATGTCACTCAATGCTGACTAACAGGAAGAGATGCACTTGCATCTCCAACAGGAAATGACACTAGTACCTCAGCTGGAGAAGGAAAAGTTTCCTGCCTGCCCAGTAACAGCTCCACCAATGGGAGGCCACCAGAACTCAGCCAATGAGAAGTCACTGTACTTTGAACAGCTGATGTCCTCCAATGAATTCTTCCTTTACAACAGTCTCTCCTGAGTCCATACAAAAGTGTTCCTCTTCTTTGTTTCTCTAAATTTGCACATAGTTCACCATTAAACCATGGGTCCCAAATTGCAATTCTTTGTTGTTCCCAAGTGAACACATTATGTTGGAGAAATAGCTGGCTATTTCTTAAAAAGTCAATAATGCTAAAAAAAAAAAAGAAAAAGAAAGAAAGAAAATATTTCCTTGGAATTACACTCAATCAGGGGTGGGAAAGTAATAGAAGACTTATAAGAACAGAACAGGGCATCAAACAGCTTTTAAGAACTGGGCAATAAGAGTTCCCAGCACTGGGGAACAGGGTTGCAGTAGTGGAAGTCACGATCAGTGACTAAGCTGGAAAAACAAATAAGAATAAATAAATTAGTTGGCGTCAGACCTGACTTCCTAGAAGACTGAGTAGGGGACAAGACAGGTCTTGTGTTGCACCTGTCCCTGTATTGCTGGTTAGAACAAGAGCGGCCTTGAGCCATTTTAAAAAATTATATTCAGTTCCACCAAGAGCAAAAAATAAAAAGGATCTAAGGGTTTAAAGTCATAAGCTTTCATTATTTTACTAAATACACTAATCTGATTTCCTACATTCCCCAGTGATGACAGATAAAAGAGGCCTTATTGTGCCTGTTACCAAGAAAGACCCCCTCCACTCCCATGTATCTGAATACCTTTCAGGTCTTCTTTATTAGCTCACTGAAAACAGATTAGACTGCATTTCTAATTGGATCTTTTTGTTGACTTTTTTTTATCCCACTTACATCACTTAGTGAGGACATTAGTGTATAAGATAATATGCATCAAGTGGCTGGGCAAGATTGTACCCTTCGACTAGTCATACCACTGGCCATTCCAAAATGCAATAATGGTAAACAAATTATGACTGGAAGCAAAAAGGTATGGTTAAAAACTAACTATAACTCAAGGTTCTTTTAACTTTGATGCTAGAAAGATCAAATCTAAACACAGGCAAGAAAAAATTACATGGCATCAAATTATACGAGTTCATTAAATGCACCCAGGATTTTCTGAGGCCCCAAATTTAGAGTGTTATTTTCAAAAATTGTATACCTTAAATGTTTACCTACTTTTATTTAATTTATATTATATTTAAGACTTTTAACAAAAACATCCATAATTGGGGACAAAAACTCTTTTATCGGTTTGTTCTCATTGTTGGATACACATAGTACAGAACTAGGACCTCTGCATTTTATTATCCACACCTGTCCACAAATATTGGACAAATCAAATAGTAAAAAAGTTACTTTTTAAAGCCACTTTTATTGGCACAGCATGAGTTTTAAATTCATTTTCTTTTCCTTAGCATATACCATATATTTTCTCCACCCTGGTTTAGAATTCTGGGGCTAATCTGCATTTTCAGCGATGTGCTAAAAGGCACACAAAGTTGTTCAACTGCATATGAGAGCCTTATATGGATAGACATAAAATTAATGATTCTATGAACCTTAATAACAACTGGGAATTCCTTACATAAATAAATAACTTCATTTTCTAATGTAGCAGTGACTTCAGAATTAATGTTCTTTTGAAAATCTGGGGTGGTTGATTTCCAACATATATTAATAAAATAATATCTATAAAATTATATTTCCTAGTCAAAATTATGTGATTCCTTAATTTCATATCAGTGATAAAGAGCAAAATTCAACTGAGTAAATTTGAAGATCTAATTGGCTTTATTAAACAATTTATGAATTGGGTGGGCAGTATCCCATCCAGCAACTAGAAGGAATCTTGGAGGGGTTGTATAAAGTGGAAGGTTTCTATAGGAAGAAGGGTGGTCAAGGGAGCTATTAGCAAAAGAAAAGGAAGGATTATTTTAGGCCAGCACATCTTTTGTGGGGTAATAGGCCTGCAAGGGTTTTATCATGCAGATTACCTCTTTTTCCTTTGGAGGATGGAGGGGGCCCATGTGACAGATTACCTTCCTGGTGCTGGACCAGGAGATTCTAGACTGGTTGGTTAAGATTACATTTCTGGTGGAGGCTGAGACTGCAGTTAGGTTGGTGTTACGTGTCATGGGCTTTAGCACAAGTGTCACCATTTGTAGTCCATGGTTTGCTCTTTAATACCAGAATACTTGTATTATTTCCAAGCCAAATACTACTTCCTAATAATACTTTAAATGATATATATATAGACATAAGACAGGGACATAAACTTCAAAGAATTGTTATATATTAAATTACCAAAATTCACTATTCACTGTATTACGTTCTTGTTTCCAGGTTACCACTGGCAGTAATACATAGTGTATGTTCTAGCATTTTGTAGTTATTGCATGCCCACATTTTTTATTATTTAGTGACTAAATTAGAGTTCACCAAAAGTAATTATGAGTAGTATAAGAAATATCTAGATTTTAAAATCAATATTATTAGTGTGTATATTCGTCACATCCATTGTTCCTGAGTTCTCCTAGTTTGCTTACTATCATACCTCATGTAGATTAATAAATTGCTCACTTTACTATAACTATTCTTCATTACATGCCCAGATAGGAAAAGCTCTCATATACATAAAAAAGTCTATAAAGCCAAGTAGTAATAATAGCACATGCATGTATTGCAGGCAGGTTTGGCATTATCTTCAAGTTTATAGAATGAAATTATTTTTGAAAATTAATAATTATTATATTTTGAAGATTTAATGATTTGGGTCTTTTTAATTGGGACCTTGTACCAATTAACACCCAACAAACATCTATTGAAAGAATGAAGAGATTGCTCTTGGAGAGCCTTTGGTTGAACAGCCATAACAGAGTACTTCTAAATTCTTCCTTTGACTCAAGCACTGACCTCAGGAACATCACTGATGTCTACACCAGCCTTCCATGTAACTGCTTTAAAGAAAAAACCAAACACAGCCATCACTCAACTTAGATATTCACTTTCTTTGGCCAAGACTTGGAAAGTATTGTTTTGGCAATCAAATTTCTCCCCTGAAACTAGCAGTCATTTAGTAGACTTATACCATAAAGATTTCAATATGGAAATACTGACTACCCAGAAATATCGAGAAAGGTTTGCAGATCAGCAAGCCATCATTTTTACTATAATCCCCAGCTGATATACCAAATCAGGATAGCAAATAGTAACAGCAAAGGGGATACTAGTTCACTATACTCTGTTTTTTAGATGAATGGATAAACTTAATTAAATTCTGCCACTATAACCATGGGCAAATATATACCTCATGAAATACATTCACTTACTATCATTCTAATTTGCCAACTTCTTCAGAGTCTCATCCATAATTGGACAAAACACTACCTATTCCAACCAGTTAAGAATGTAGCAGGTTACGATTCACCATGTTCTGGATAGAACCTACACTTTTGAAACAATATGAGATCACGCTAGCATTTTTGTTTTATGATTGGCTTTTACTGGTAACTTACTAGTCAGTCAGGTCTCCCATTCTTCATTAATGGAAATGATTTTTAAAAACAAAATTCACATACTACATTTACCCTTGTTAAACTTTATCTTAGTTATTGTTCCATTAGAAACATTTCATAAGCTAGTCATTTTAACTATCCTCACTTTTCTGTTATCTACAAATGTAATATTATTTCCTCTATGTCATTATTCAAGTCATTTATGGAATTGTTTGGCTCCTCAGACAATAGAAGCCTGTAAGAAAACCAGAAGAGATCCCTGTCCAGGCTGACATCTATTTTCAACAATTCATTCACTTCAATCATTCACATGTGTTTACGAAGTTCCTATTAAAGAACATACACCGTATGAGGCCCTGGGAATACAGTTGTTAATGAGACAGACACTGCCTCTGACCTCATCACACTTAGACTGGTCCACAAGCAATTAAAATAATTAAAATAAAGTGAGATAAAGTTATTATAGGATAAGTTAAATGACAGTATATACCTAAAGGAGCAACCTAATATAAGAAATCTAAAATGAGTATTCTTCAATATGGTGGTTTGTTCATCTAAAAATGTGCATTTCATCTAGCTGTATTTGCTCCTTCATTCCACAAGGGTATCATATGAAATACTTGTAAATGCTCTACTTAAATCTCTACTTAAATCAAGATACACTATATCAGAATCATGCCTGGCATAAAACAGACTAATATTTTTCAAAGTGTTATTTAATGGCATTCTCCAGTAATGTAAACTTAAGCTGGTTTCTTTTAACTGAGATGCTCAAAATTTACATATACAAGGTCTGTTCAGAAGTTATCTAGCAATGTAATATGAAAAATAAAGACATTTATTGAAGAAAATACAAGATACAAGAAACATTGTACATAGGACAACGACTCCTCAGTCCCCTTCAAAGTAGGCACCTTGGGACCTCACACCAGTCACCATCAACTGTCCCATTATATTTTTCTGAATCTCATCAACAGTCTGAAATTTCTTCCCTTTCAAAGATGATTTAAGTTTTGGGAAAAGCCAGAAGTCACAGGGCACCAAATTTGTAGGGCTGTAGGGGGGCTAAGTCATCTGGGTGATTTGATGTTTCACAAAAAATCTCTGCATGAGCCATGATGCGTGAGCAGGTACATTGTTATGATGAAGCAGCCAGTCACCAGTTGTCCATTGCTGTGACCTTCTGAATCATCCAAATAGTTTCCACAGAAACTGTTCAAGCTTAATGCAAAATTTGAGGCAGGTTCCTTGCTCTACTCACACAGTCATTTTAAATGCAATGGTCACACAGTACACATGCTCATTCAATGACATCTACCACCTGCCCTGACTAGTACAGTGAAGTCATCATTGTTCACATATGCATATTCCAGTCCACTCTCCTTGGCTTCTAGGTTACATGGATGTTGTGCAAACTGTTCTCATTATATTAACAATGGCTGGGCTTTTTCTAGATGAACCTCATATTTCTTTAAATTTTTGACAATCCATTCTAGAACTCTGCCACAATTAAAGATACTTACTTATAGCTCTGCTTTCAGCTTAAACAATTACTTAATGCACATTAATTTGCAGTGATGCTTCTCAAATTTAATGTCTATTTGAATCACTTGGGAATCTTGTTAAAACACAGATTCTGATTCAAGAGATGTGCAGTAGAGTCTAACTCTGCATTTCTAACAAGCTCCCAGTGATACCAGTGATATTGGTCAATAGAACACTAAGTAACAAGGATTGGTAGAACTCCCCTCTCCCCATCCTTGACTATTGGGATATTTGTCTATCACTTATCTGACTCTTTCCCTAATCTCCATGAGTTCCTAATGATAAACATAAAGTATCTCAATGATAATTGTGATAACACTTCTATGTTGTTGTTGTTTTATTTAATACTTAGGGATAAACTTCTTCTGTAGACGAGACTAGACTTCATTCATGTAACTGTTCTCTTGCTGTCTTTATATCTACCACGGGTTTTAGGTCCTTTAGTCTTAATCTTTTTCAACCCTGTCCAACTGAATAACTACTCTCCTAGGGAAGCAGAATGAGTAAAATAGGAACCAATTGGACTTGCTTTATCTCTGCAATTGATAAAACTGCATCACCTAATACAAAAGAAGTCAAGTCACCAAGAACATGCAGTAAGTTAGGGCCAGCTTCAGACTAAAGCCAGGATTCTTGACTGCCTACTTATTCTGTTGGTACAACCAGAATTAAAGTCAGTAGCTTCCATATTTTCATCTTGACATTTAGCCCAAAATGGCTTCTCCTCTGATTCACTACATAGTAATAAAAGCCTAGTATTTCCCTTGTTAGAGCAGGATTCAGACTGTGTTTCACTTTTGTTATTATACAGTCAAAGAAAATGAGAAAGCCTGACAATCATTAACATTACCATGTTATAAAGTAACATATTTCATATTAATGAATATCTTAGAGGAGAAACAATGTAAGGAGAAAGAGAAAAGGAGAAGGAGAATAGTAGTAGTAGTAGTTCAAGGGATACTAACAAAAGATTTAAATATGAGTTTCCAGTTACTGTAGCTTTTTAACATTTGTGATTATTTAAAACAGACTTCTTGTACAACTATTTTTGTTTTATGCACATCATTATAGTCACTTCTCCCAAGAATACAAATTATTATTTAACAGACTTGTCCATTTCCAAAAAGCTTAAGGTTGAGAAAATTGTATTAAATCAATTAGCCACCATTTTCAGTATAATCCCAAGCATATAGACTCAGAGGAATGGCAAGTAATGGTGAAGGAAAATGAAGTTCATTAAATTATTTGGTTTAGATCAATGGCCACCTCTAATAAAACCTCTAGCCTGAATCCTAGAGAGCTAAACATTTGGATTAAGAACAGAAGTAGCTCATCTACTTCTCATTGCTCATCTATATCCCTGGGGTCCCTGTCCCATTCAGGTCCCATATCTAAGTATTTTCCTTTGAAGTAAAAAAGAAAAGACTTTTTTGGCTAAATTCATTTCTTCTTTTCCAATGAGTTGAGGTTATATTCTGGTTTTAATCTGCCCAACTGACATCACTATAACTGGTGGCAGATGAAGAGTAACTGGATCTTGTGCAGCTGAAAGCTAGAAGCCCTGTGCTCTGTTCTGAATCCTGCTAGTGATCAGCTGTGTAAATGGGCAAATCAGTGAAGCTGCAGTTCACCTCAAAATGTTGCCATGAAGAGCAAGAGACACAACGTATATGTGGCAATAACTATGGGAAACAGTTGGTATAACATGAAGGTATGGATTTGAAAGACTTGCATTCCAGCCCCATCCTGTCATAAAATAACTATATTACCTTAGGCAACAACTCGTGTACAAAATAGGAATAACTAGTCTACTGCACCTGTCTCATGTGGGTTCTTTGAAGACTAAATAGAACAGAACTTATAAAATGCCTGATAGAAAACAGACTATCAACAAGTGATCATTAATTAAATGCACTATATCAATTTAAGCCCTATAATTCCTTACAAAAGATATGAAAGTAGGACTATACAGGAGTAAAAGGGGCAAAGAACTCAAAGTATACCATCATTCTATTCCCCCTTGACTAAAATCTATTCCTGTGTTTCCCTCTTATTGTTTTTAAGGTGGGACCATTTGGTAGACTACATGAAACTGATTTGCATAGTGCACATTTAAAATCAGTATTATAAATTTGACTTCAAGGTAAGTAAATTACCACCACAAGCCACATACCTGCAGAGTTTTTGTCAGTAAATTTAAAGCATTAAAATTTGTAGTTTACATGAAATTATTTTAAATGGAGTTTATACAGTTTTGTACAAAACATATGTTATTGACCTATTTTATTTTTGTGTGCTTATGGAAATGGAAAAGGTTTTTATCACCAAACCACCATCATGAAAGCAAAATGAAGGGGAAAAAAGGAAGAAAAGGAAGGAGGGAAGAAGGAAGGAAAGGAAGAGGGATGAAGGAAAACAGAAACTTGTGTTAAAAGTAAATCCAAGAAATCACAAATAGCCTTAACATTACCATCCAGGAAAGTCTGTTCAAGATAATCAATGATCTGAGTGGCCTCACATATAATGTTTTCCCCGTGGATAAGGACAGGCACTTCTCCAGTTGAGTTCAAACGCATAAACCAAGGCTCATTGTGCTCACTGAGGGGCAGACTTACATCATGTTCCTCGCACTTCAATGCCTTTTCAGCAATTACCAAGCGCACCTGGAAGAGTTCACACTGGTTACCACAGTGCATGCAGGCTTTCAATTCAATGACATCTCCGGATACCACTGAGCAATTTTTCTGTGCTTCCCCAAGTTATTAATATTTTCAACACCCTTTTTTTTAACTATAGCCATGCACAGCATAGCTACCTTCAGGTCAAGGACAGACTGCATACATGACAATGGTCCCATAAGATTACAATGGAGCTGAAAACTTCCTGTTGCTTAGTGATGTTGTAGCCATCTTAACATCATAGCACAACACATCACTCAGGTGTTTGTGGTGATGCTGGAATAAACAACCTACTGCGCTGCTAGTTGTATAAAATTATGTACCTACTATTATGTACAGTACATAACACCTGATAATGATAACACATGACTACGTTACTGGTCTATGTATATACTATACTCTACTTTTTATCATTATTTTAGAGTATACTTGTTGGAAAACAGTATGTCATGATACACCAGCAACAGCCTCACATATTTCGTGTTTACGCATCTCTTGTTTGCATCATTTTCTCTTGTGCTTGATTTAATTTCATGTAATTTTGTACAGTAACATGCTGTGCAGGCCTGTAGCCTAGGAGCCACAGGCTATACCGTACAGCCTACACCATCCAGGTCCGTGCACATGCGTGCACTCTATGATGTTCACAGACCGACAAAATCACCTAATGATGCATTTCTCAGAATGTGTACCTGTGGTTAAGCCCCAGGTGACTGTATTCCTATTCTAGAATTAACAAATCAGATATGTTCTAGTGTCTTGTTCTTATACATTAGAAAGATAAGTAATGAAAATGATTCTGGCTATAATAATTTACAATCACCCTCCCCACCACCAGTATTTTGTGCCCTAAACCTAATTGTATCCTTTCCCAGACAAGAGTCTGAAATACAGATACGCTAGGCCTTGTGAAAGAGAGTGGATAGGAACAAAATGAAATAAAACCAGGAACTTCAGATCATTCAGCTGTTTGAAGGTTTGTCCCTCTGCCTTACTCTGCAAAGCCAAACGGACAAGACCTCCAGAGCAAACACCAGAAAGTGAAGCGTTTGGTCTTATTTCAGGAATGGCGGTACCTGGGTCCTATCCTTTCCGTCTCTAGCCGATTCTCCCTGCTCCCCCTCTAAGGTGCACCCCTGCCATGGAGGGAGCACCGACAAGGTTAGGGAGTTGAAGGCCTGTTTCTAGCTGGGCCAGCAGCCGGGTGAGGCCCAGGGGGGAGCTGTCCGCGTGCTGAAAACCGATCCTCACCACCCGCCCTCCCAATGGAGGCCTTTACCTTTTGGGAGCTGAAGGAATGCGTCCAGTGATACAGAATGAGCTTAACCTCTGCATCCGACTTCCCTTCCGCCACCAAAGGCGCGCCCCCTCTCTGCTCGTCCTGCATCCTAGCCATTTCGAGGTGCGCCCTATCCTTCTCCCACCCCCACTGCCCCGCAAAGCATCGATAGTTTTTCCACGATGCCTCCGGGAGGAGCCGGGAAAGCGAGTCTGCGCAGACGAACGGGCCACTGGGAAGTGTAGTTTCTGCGGCCAGAAGGCTGCGGGGCCCCGACTGCAAAGATTTGGGGGTGTCAGTTCCCCAGAAAGCCTCTGGAGTACGGAAGTTACCGGAGAGGTACAACGGAACGTTTTTTAGGAGAAATGACCTAAAATCCCCTGATTATTAAAGTGAGTAATGAATAATGTTGATTGCAAATACTCCTTGGTTTTGGAAGTGGAGTAGAGTTGCTGAGGTATAAACGCAGCAATTTTCCAATATTCCTTGGGTTCTTCTGGGAGAGTCGGAGCCTTTGGTGGAAAGTTCCAATTGCCCGACAAAGTAACAGGATAAGGATTTATGTGTTATCAGCAGACGCTACTATGGAGTCATGCAAAGTAATTATAGTTATTATTATTATCCTCATAAGCAACTAATACACAATGGTGAGGTAAAATAGCTTAGCTGTTAAACACAGAAATTTTAGACCAGATCTACCTGGATTTATGTCCTGCTTTTTCTTTTTCTTTTTTTTTTTTATGTCTTGTTTTTTCGATTCCCACCCCCCAACACCTTTTTTTTTTCTTTTGGAGGGGAAAATTTATTACCCTAGTAAGGTTTTGTTACAATTAAGTAACAAAATACAGTGTTAAACACTTAAAACAGCCCAGCATGTTGTAGGCACACAGTATTATTCACAAGTTAAGTTGCCTTATGCACATTCTCTTTATAATCATGATTAGAATCATAATTTTATACTAGTCTAGTTATTATTGTACACCTCTTAAGATCTGGTGTCTTAGTAAATTAATAAAATTTCTCTCTTAGTAAATAGGTATTAATATGACCATGAATGCTTGTATAATACATTCAGCAAATATTTATTGAGTAGCTACTATGTTCCAAGCATTATGCTGGACCCTGAAAATACAAGATGTATAAGACCTGATACCTGACACCCAAGATATAAGTCTGGTAGCAGAGAAAACAAAATAAATAGCCAACCACAGCAGAGACAAGACCTAAATGTCTTAGCTCAGTGAACACAAGTATTATGCAAAAAGAGAGGCAGTAGTTATCCAAAACTCAAGTGAAAAAAAGGCCCCTTATAAGATACAAATCTCATAAGGTCCTTCTTCCCCTTTATAATACTTCATGCTTTTAAGTTAATTCAAATGCTACAGCAAAAGCGATCCCTGCCAAGTTTGTTTTTTATCAGTTCGTGCTTCAAATGGAAAGGGAAAAGCAAAACTTTGAAATCAGACAGAGTGGGATTCGAATTCTAGCTCCACCCCCAATGACCTCCCTTGAACCTCCACTTTATCATGTGTGAAACACAGATATATAGAAATATGTGGCAGCCCTGGCAACTGAATGAGACAGTGTACATAAAGCACTTCACACATTGCCTGCCAGACAGCAGTTGATGAAAACATACGTGGAAAGCCCCTCCAAGCCATTAAGAGGACATCATATTACACTTGATCCTCTCTCTTTATGACTCAAAATTTTGCAACTATTTATATAATCCCCTCTCCATTCCTCTTCAAAAGATCTTTATTTTTTAATTCTCCAGCTTCAGGTTCCAACGTATACTATACCTCAATATCTGAATAAACTCAGTATCCTTGGTAAGCTGCCTGTCACTTACAGCTGAAAGAGTCATGACAATAAAGCCCAGGTCTGTCAAACACTGAGCACTTTCTCTACCACGTCTTCCCCCCAGTAAAGCCATATAGTAAACATTGAATGAACTGATTGATTCCTGTGTTAGTGTTTAATGTAAAACATTCATATATACCCTTGGGAGTGTTAATGTGTACAGAGCTTCTGAAGGGAAATGTATCAATATACATCAAAAAGCTTGAAAATGGTTATAACTTTCAACCTTCCAATTCCTATGTTTGCATTTTAACTCAGAAATAACTGCAGCAAATTGGTGGCCCTAAAAATCCATTTTCCCCTTCTTCAATGGTAACAGAAATTTTAGGTAAGCCCATGGCTGCTGAGAATAAAGACTGCATTTCCCAGGTTCCATTGCAGCTAAAGGTGGCCCTGTGACTGTGTTCTAAAAAATGGGATGTAATGCACATGCCACAGGGCAAGTTCTAGAAAGCCCCCTTAAAGAGACAGCTGGCCCCATGTCTCTTCTTTATCCCATTCTCCATCCTGCCTCCAGGAGGGTATAGGCTGACAGGGACCCTCAGAATGGGCAAGTCCTGAGCTGGAAGGAAATTAAGTCCCTGAGGACAGGACATTTTGGACATGACACATTCATACAGTCACTGGGAGTCAGAGCTGACTCAATGGCATGTAACACACATAGGGACTTTGAGAAGCAGAGCCACCATATCCACCGGACTGTACACCTCCAAATTTTTACTTGAAGAAGAAATAAAGCACCTCATTTAAGCCAGTTATTTGGTGCTTTCCAAGTGCTATTATCTTAACCTATCTTCACTGAGATATCAATCTTATAAATATTGGTGGCTTTTATTTCTTTGTGCTTCTCCATACTATCATTTTTCTATAGTGAATATGTGCTGCTTTTACTTCTTACAGATTTGAACATTAAAAGAATATTAGTGGACAGATGAGACCAGGAAACATGGTTGTGTTTCGGTACTAAGTCACCTCACAACAGGGCAGAAAAAGAACTAAGCATGTTTGCATTGATCCATAATCCCTACTATTTTCCATCCCACTAAATCGACTTATAGGTAATAGAACAACCTTATTATCCATTCACACATTTATTCAACTTGTGTGTGTATTCTGCTGCTGTGTGTTTGTCCATCACATTCGGAGAACAGGAGCCAGATCCAGGTCAGTTTACTTCTTCAATGTGCATTTGCTGAGCTTTCCCTGTTCCAGGAACAGTCCTAGAAACCGAAGATATGGAGTTAAAAGTCACAGTCACCAGTATCAGAGAACTCAAATATGGAGGGAGAGAGATGAGATTACGACACAGGGTGGATATCAGGAGCTTATGATAGGACTACAGAGAAAGGATCCTAATAAGTGTCTTCCCAGAAGTTAGGCCCCATAACTAGTTACCATAACTAGAATGATACTGGTGCAATTACCAAGATATCTAGTGTTGGGCCACCACTGGCTCATGCAGGCTGAAGAGAGCTGATAGCTAAATTTTCAGGAATTTTTCAACCTAGATGTTCAACACAGCTAATATTAACAATTAAACAAAACTGAATTGCATTTAAATAATTTTAAAATAGAGCTAGCAAACTCTCAAAACTCATCACTCCTGATCATTTTGCTGTGTTTATTATTATCTATACTTGATATTTGTTATGTCTGTTATAGTCACATGAAGGAAATCACATATAAAGGTATACTGCTGTACATCTCTTCCTGACTCCCTGTTCAGTGGTGTTATGTTAGTAGCCTGAGATTGGCTGTGGTAGGAGTCACACAACAGAAATTGGCCAGTGTTATCTATCATGTTTGGTTTTTTCCCCAGAGTTGGTTGTTAAACATTTACCTGCACACCATGGAATGTATGAATTTTATTTAGTATTTAGTAAATTATTTCGATGATGATTATGAGGATCAGGAGAACTCTGGGTAAATCTGTGAGTGAATGAGTGAGTGAGTGAGTGAGTGAGTTTGCATATTAACCTGCTTTTGGTACATTTTTATGTCCCAGCCAGCTTAATTCTGCTTCCTTCCCCATACTCCAACACCACTACCCTTACATTTTCATCCTCTTCACTGGGCTTAGGAAGGAAGTAGATATGCACGTGTCTGTCTGGTCACTGTCAAACACAGCACTTTCTCTTGCACATCTTCCCAGGAGCAAAACCATAGACCTAAAAACACTGAATGAATTGATTATTGCACTGGTGTTAAATATTTATAATAACCTATAAACAAAGTATAATGTAGAACTTTGTCTAAAGATAACAGATCACTGTCTTACAATCTCATTTGGACCCCATGATAGCCTGAGGTAGCTGCCATCCCTAATTTATAATTGAGGAAAATAAGGTTTCATGACTGAGAGACTGGTCCAAAATCCTAGAGCTACTAAGTAGATGAGCTATATCTCAAACACGACTTTTCTGACTACTAGTCAAGTATTGTTTTTTACTATATTATGCTAGCTTTAATAACAAAAGAGAAAAATTTGTGGCATTTCAATCTTTACAGTGTGAGGTCGACTTTGGGGAAAACATAGCCACCTTCTTGAAAATCAGTCCACATAGGTATATACACTTCTGTTAAAGCACAAACTATAGTATCAAATACTGTTTATATGTCTGTCTTGCGCATTAGACTCAGAGCTGCTTAAAGTCAAGGCCTAATATTATTCATTTTATTATTCCCAAGAATCCAGATTAGTGCCTGGTACATAAAAGATGCTCTAAAACTGCTTATTAATTAATGGAGAAAAAGAATAGGTCACTTCAATAAATGGTGTTGGGAAAATTGGACAGATACGTGCAGAAAAATGAAACTAGACCACCTTCTTACGCCACACACAAGAATGAAGTCAAAATGGATCAAAGACTTAAATGTTAGACCTGAAACCATGAAAGTCCTAGTTCCTTTTAATTTACCAAAAAGAAAGAGTAGATCACCACCAACAAAAACAGCAACAGCAAACAAAACAACAGCTAACAATAATAATAATAAATTATAGCCTGTTTAGTCTACTGCTTTAGGAATTCTATGTGTAAAGGTACTTTCATTTGACAAAATTTTGTTTTTACAAATCTGGGCTGAGGATTACAGCTCTATTAATTGACTATTTATTATATTAACATTTATTGAAATTCTTTATTTCTATGTGAATGAATTTAAAATGGAATTGATTGATCACATAACCTCTCTGAGCTTGAGCCTTACCTATAAAATTACAATAAAAAATCTATCAGACATACTGGCTATGCAGAGGGATCCAGTTTGTGAAAATTCCCTGAGCTAAATCATTAGGATTTGTTTGATTTTATTTATGTCTTATGCTTCAATCAAATTTTAAATTATAATGTAGAACTGTTATGGCTGAATGATGTATATATTTATAAAAGTTACCCTATGTAAATTCCTAAAGTCCTATCTAAATAAAGATCTTCTTATCTATTTTTACAGGTATTAGGATATATATATAATTTTTAAATATATTTAGAATAAGTCAGATGTTGTAACCTTTTGACAAATTACTCTAGGAATTCTAGGAATACTCTAGGTTTCTGTATTTTAAAGTACTTTCATGAATGACCAGCAGAGGTCTCTATGTTTTAAAGAGAAATCAATCCTCTGCTACTTTCTTTCTTGACAAATTAGAAAACAGAAATGTCTCTAGTCTCTAAACAATGTATTTAACTAATTAAGCTATTTAATTCAAAATGAAATTTCCCAAAATTAGAAAAAAATCTTTTTCCACTTTCACCTGATAGTAGCAACGTTAACACTAAGCAAGCACCCAGGAGCTACTTTGCGGGCTCTGTCCTGACCCAAGCAAGTCATCTGACCCATGGGAATTGAAAGGATATGTAATTTGTATCCGTATGTATAACAAAAAAAGGGAGAGGGAGCTATTTAGAAATTATTTTTTAGAATTTTTATCTCAAATATGAAGAACTCTTATCTCAAATATGAAGAATTCGTACTCTCTGATACTCTCAAACATCTACAAAACTCTAAGTATTATCTAACTTAATGAGGTAAAACATGGCTCATCTGAGTTAACTGATTCGCTAAAAGAATTGTGATGGTTCTAGCTAGTTTACTGGAGCTCTAATCAACTTCACTCCTGTATTTGATTTATCACAGTGGTTTTCAAAGTGTGGTCCCCTAACAAACAATAGCAACTGAATCTGAAAATGTGGAGGTGGAGCCCAACAATCAGTGTTTTATAAAGCTCTCCAGCTTTTTAAACTGATGGGGAAAAAATCCATCAGTTTTACTGATGCATATTAAACTTGAGAACTACCAATTTAGTTCATAATTGATGAATCATCCCAATTCTCAACCCCTAGTTTGTCCCACCTGTAGAATTTGTAGAGCAGAATAGTGTATGAAAATCAAAGGCTGATTTATGGTATCTGGAAGGAAAGATCAAATAATTTGGAACCACTTTCATAAAACAGCCTCGTAAAACCCTATCGTGCCAAGCCACTAGCACACAGACTCAAGATGCCAAGACTCCTCCACTTTTCCCTCAAAAATATAGATTACCCCCTGTGGGCTTCTAAGCAAAAGCCTCCTTGACCTTAGAATAGCCCAGACTTGCTTTTCAAGACTCTAAAATGTTTCCTCTGGTCTTCTTGCATCCCAGAGCAAATGTCATACATAATTCCAAGTGCATCTTGTTAATTCAGGAGGCTCTGTAGACTTACAATAATTTCATTAATATTTTAGTTCCTAAAAGAATGACTGCAATGTTAATAGTGCACTAAATTCTTTATTTTTTTAGTAGAGAATTCACATTGTTTTTCTAGTGTAGAGGGTTTGACACATTGCCCACCCTCTCTCATTCATCTCGACTGTGAGGAATGGTGTACATTTCAGAGTGGCTACATCGGTATGGGCCAGTAAACAATTCAAAGATGCACTTGCACTACACAGTTGTTAATATTTTTGGAGTGTTTAGTGTGTGCCCTGAACTATTTTGTGGATATTATAAGTACATTGTATTTAACACTTGCAAAATCTCTTAAGGCAGGGAGAAATATCTCTATTTTATAAATGAGGATATTGAGAAACAGTCAGGAAATTTTCCAAACTCTCATTGCTATTAATAAGTGTCCAAACTGGGACTTAACCCGAGAGGACTGATTTAGAGACCACGTTCTCACCACTGCAAGAGCCAGCCTCAGTCAGTGAGGGACAACCACAGAGCCATCCTCTGTGATGCCACTAGTCCTGTGCAAATGTTACCTATTCCTCAAGTCACTAATTGTTTTACTTCAGAAATTTTTTGCCCAAAATTTTTTAGAACTTGTAGGGGGGGAAAAAAAAAGGCTGGGAGGAACAGAGTGGAGAGAAACCTCCTAAAACTAAACCAACACTTATTACAAATTTGTACCAACATTTCCTTAATGATATCTAGTTTCTTACTAAAAACAGTACTCATTTGATTTTCCCAATAATTCCCTTTGTAAGATAAGGAATCAGAACAGGGATATGAAGCCAGATACCCTAATAATTGGTAGAGAGGGAACCAAACCACCAGGCTTCTAGCTCCAAATTCTATGCACCTTCCACCACATCCCACAGCTCCCACTCACTGGGGCACAGATCTGAGCTGTTGTCCCTCAGTATCTGTGTGGGGTTTATTCCAGGACAGGCCCACCCCACCTGCTATACCGAAATTCATGAATGCTCAAGTCCCCTATATAAAACTGTAGAGCAATGCGTACAGTTGGTCCTCCACATCTGTATTTTTTAAACCACAGGTTGAAAATGCTATTTTCCATTCTCCATTGGTTGAATCCATGGATGCAAAAGCCAACTGTATGGAAAAAAGAAATCCAAGTATAAAGAGACCTGTGAAGTTCACACCAGTGTTGTTCAAGGGTCAACCATATTGAGACTAATCATGATTTTTTAAATGTTAAATACCTTATAATGTTTCACACAAGGTATGTAACAATTATAAAAGATAATGATAGAACAGTACAAATAACTAGTATTTTTTAACACTCTGGGTAAACAGTAGCTACTAATATAACTTGTCCTATAGTCAAAGGGGCTGGCTGCCAGAGTGGGTATACTTTGGCACTTCGTTTTGGCAATTCTAATGATGTAATATGAAGTTTAGCCATTTATACTTCAAAAACACATGTGAAATAATCAGTGTTATGTGGAAATAAAATATTTCTAATAAAAGAAATGACAAATGATAAAATACTTAGATAGTACTCACAGCTAGATTCAGATGCATTTCTGAACTTCATGCTGTTCCTACTGGAATAGATCACTAGAAGAACATGTGGTGATTATGTTAATAGTATGCAAATATCACTTAGAATATGAAGGTAAGATAAGTCAAAGGGGAAAAGAAGAGTCCCTTCCCAGTGTGCTCTACTGGTATTTGAATAATTTCACTCAGGCTTCTTTCATTAATGTAACACTAATGAAGAGCCTGTTTATAAATGATTGCAACTGTAAAGCCTCCAGGATTCGTATGTGCAATCTTGGAAAAAGCATATGCCATATAAGATACTTAATGTTTAGGTCTAAAATTACAGGTTTTTATTAGTTATATTTCACAAAGTTAAGTGTTTTCTTAATAATTCAAGTGCTTTCTTAGTAATTGAAGTGTGCTTGTATACCATTCATCCTTTGTTATAACCACAGAATGCCATCCTCACAGTGGAAGGTGACTTTTTCTTCTTATTTCCCAATAAATGATTTGGGTAGTCTTTTCTTTTTATCTTTAAAGGAATCTTTCCATGGATTTAAGAGCATTTGGTATTTATCTTTGTAATTCAAATTAGAATATTTAAGTATGCACTGCAATTTATTTTTCCAGTGTCCTTGCTCTTGTGTTACTGTAGTCAGTGAATAATCAGCAGAGAAGTTAATTTCTGCCTGCATTATCTCTGGCCACGTGAGAAAAATGGCATAAAATCTCAAAGACATAAGTTTTAAAGAAAGAAAATGCTCATGTCACAAAGGTTGCTCTAAGGAAGATTTTGCTTTTTGAATGTATAAATAGGACAAGATAAGGTCCTGGCAGCAGCAGGTCATGGGCACCAAAGAGTCATCTATGTTCCTTTGGCACCAACTTCAACACACTGGCACGATTTTTTTTCTTAACCACCCAAAGTCACCAGGGACATTTGGAAAACGAACATGAGAGCTAATGCTATAAAATCTACTTCCTTTATCTGGTCTTAATAGGATCCTAAAAAATGTTAATAGTAACAATAGAATAGAGACTTTTACACTGAGATACCAAAGTCTAAAGCAACATTTGTTTTTATTTTTTACAGATTCCATTTTTCAAATAAAAGCAATGTTGTGGGTCATAGATAAAGAGTAATTTCAATCCTAAGCATGTAACTGAAACAAATAAAAGTGTGGAATTGAATCTGTGCCTGTTAAAGCTACAGGAAAAAAATGAGTGACATGTGGCCACCACGAACCTGTTCCTACATGACATTGGGAACTGGTTGGAGAGACCCTTGGTCCACAAAGATCATGGAGAGAAGGACATTGGCTTTATAAGAAGTTCTATTTTTTAGAGTAGGGATTATAAACAGGGAAAGAGAAACTGATCAAATTCAGTTGATGCTTTGATTTCCAAAATGCAGGGGAAAAATCAGGGACATATAGTAGCTTAAAAACTTTTCATGCCAAGCGACTGCCACTGTGTGCAAGTTAGGCAAACGTGAAAGCCCAGTCCTGCTAATTCCAAGTGGCAAAAGAATGAAAAGATGGTAAAACCACAACCACCCAGAGACATGGCCATATCTTAGATGAAATTGAAACATATAGGAAATGGTACAGAAGATGACAGACACCCTGGGAGTCCCAGAAATGGCTAGAGTCCAGTGACTTGGTCTGCAGGGGAGACTTGAGGAGTTTTGGAGAGAGATGCCCCTTCACCCAAGACCTCATGGAGCAAAGGTATTGATTCTGTACTGTGAGGGGGCTGAAATTGATGGAAGTTCTTCAAAGAACCAGTGACTACAAAGCGCCTCTTTTTCACCTTACTCATTATGCATGTGCCTTCATGGCTGTGGCAGCTGCAACTAACAGCAAGTTCTCAGGCAGACATGCAGGGAAGTTCTCAGCTCAGCTCTCATGAGCCCTGAGCCAGCTGTCCCAAAAGCTGATTTAGGATGTGCTCCCCTGTGGCCAGAAGTTGCTGAGCACCCCCAGCTCTGCACGCGAAGTCACGGCCCTGAAGTCAAGCATGTCCTCTCCGTCAGCGTCAACTTTTGTACGCGTTTCCTCCAAACCCCTGAGCCAGCCTCTGTAGCCAGGAGACCTGCTGGGTGCCACAAATGTGATCCTGTCTGTTGTTTCAACCTCAGCAGAAGAGCTCCATGACCATATTTATTGCTGTTGCTATTCTGGGGGCTGGATGACGTTTTTCTCCCCTTGTGGCTGAGCACTGCCCGTTCATCTTTCACCACCCCCTCCAAGTCTGCACAGCTAAAACCAGGGATACAAATAGATTCTACTAGGAGGAAAGTTAAAATGAGCAGTTCTTAAGTATTCTTAAATCAATTTGCTGTATGGCATTAAAACCTTGAAATTCTGTTGTCCTGTGTTTGAAATGTGTGCTATTAGCATCCCACTATTATCATACACAGTGATTGGTGGTAGCTTTGCTAAGGAAAAAAAAATGGATAAAGGGGGAAAAAACCACCCTGATAATCACAG
This sequence comes from Desmodus rotundus, assembly GCF_022682495.2. NCBI lineage: Eukaryota > Metazoa > Chordata > Mammalia > Chiroptera > Phyllostomidae > Desmodus > Desmodus rotundus. Next base: position 55,278,382 of record NC_071394.1, on the reverse strand, counting down.
CTTGGAAATTTGGCAAATGTTAACTTTTCCACTGCCAAGTATTGGGAGTATCCAAATGTTACTGGCCCATGAAGATGTTTCACTTGCCTCTGTCCCTTCAGTCTGCCTTACTAAGACACTCCTCTTCTGTGACGTGAAAGGGACTCAGTGACAAGCTGCAGAAAGTCCTATTAAGGATACAATGATACAGGGCACAGATGACGGCTCCTGGAAAGTAACTATATACAGATTTTCTAAATGAAGGCCTTAGGCACATAACTACCACATGCATTACATGATACGCCAAATGGGAGTGATTCTGGCTTTACCACTAACCCTATTCCTTACCCATCAGCCACCATATGTCCTAATCCCTCCACGTCTGTACTCACCTGGGTGACCATCTGCACTTGCCAATTCTTACATGTCTAGCATGGCTAAAATAACTCTTTAGATTCTATGCATTCTGATGCAAATCCCATTTGTCCTGTACACACAAGGGAGCATGTTGGGAGGCAGGGGGTTGCAGAGGTGGCATGAGAGGCTCTAGAGCCAGCTGCCTGGCTTCGAATCCCTGCTCAGCCATGGCCCAGCCTGGGACCTCATTAGGTATCCATGTCCTCTTTAAAATAAGGATGATCACAGTGACTCCCTCATGGGATTACTGTGAGAATTACAAGAGAAAACTATATGCAAACACAGAAAGATTAAAAGGCTGAGAACAAGAGCCTTGTTTCTATCAGAGCAGAGGCTTGAACCTCACTTCACTCCAGCACCTTCCCTTGGGATCGGCTGTGGTTCATCTTTGGCCGGTCTGTTCACTATTAAAATGACAGGACACAGGAGTTGTGCTTCGGATTCGGGTGTCCTTGGCTGCCTGCTGGGGAAATACCTTTTCGGTAACCAGGGTGGACCTTCACATGCACTATCAGCTAGGTGGCAGCTTGGCTAATTTGCACCTAAAAAGTCCATAAACTACAAAACTACTTAAAGCCCTTAGAACAAGGACCGGTTCTTAGTGTTAAGAAAGTGATGTCTATAAATATATATCACATATATGATTTTTGCCCTAAGTGGTTTGTGTTTTTGTCTTTTCTCCCTCTTTTCAGTTGCATATTTTTGTACCTATTTCCACATATGGTAGAAAGACTCTTAATTTTGTTCCTTTCATGGCAACGCAGCCACCTCCCATATAATACAGATCTCTTTGGGGTCAACATTCAGTCTCCCTTCTCCCTCCCTCTGGTGGTAGGGAGGGTGGGGGGGGATGGACCTAGTGGACTTAGTATTCACCTGCATTCAGGGGCAAGACATCTGATGTGATAACCAGCCTCTGGTCCTCACCGGCCTCCCTGAGTTGTCTTGTCCAGCTGGACCGCTGGGATTTGACCTTTATCCTTTCTGATGTGCTGAATGGTTCATATCTGAGGTCACTTTTGGCTGGTCTTCTAGCATAGTCAGGCATGGTTGGCATGTGGCCATTCACCCCTCCCCACCAATGCTGAGTCAACCTTGGCTCTAACTGATCCTCTGAAATTCAGCCACATCGTCCATCCTTGCCTTTGTGCCATCTACTCAAAGCCTTACCTCTCAGCCTACCCCACAGCCCACGGACAGCCCGCCAGCTAACAATTCTCATCTATGTCAGGTCAGGAGAACTCATCTCAGGTTTCCTCCAAACGTCAACCCCCAACCCCAGAGCTAGGGAGATCAAGGAGGCCTGTCATAGCTCATGTTCCCCAGGAAATAGACTTTCAGATTTCACCTATAAAACATTTATTGGCAAATGTTCTCCAGAACAACACCTGTAGGGAAGTGAAGGGAGCCAGCCAGGTGGACAAGCTAGAACTGCCAAGCAGCTGTGAAGAAAGTGATTGTACAGGTTGCTCTGGAGCTGTTCTTCAGGTGAGGCAAGGAGGGGGGACCTCTATGTCCCCCTGCAATGCACAGTCATTGGTCGTGGGCTGCCCTGAGAATTCACATGACCTTGAGCTAGGAGGCCTTCTTTGGCTAGGGGCATGGCCTGGAAAAGGGTTCAGCTGCCAGCACTCACAGTGGCTGGGGCAGCAAGTGCTGGTTCCAGAAGGAGATCCGGCAGCGTGTCAGTGCCCACTGTATGGCTGTCTCAGGCTCCATCTGCCTATGTACCATCCATGTCCTTCTGTCCTGACATGGCTATTCTGTGTTCATTCTAATTATCTGATGAGGCTGCTGCCATCCCCCTCCACAGATGTCTGGGACAGAAGCAGAATATGTGACTCTTCTGACCTCAGATTCCCAATATATCTGGGAATTTTTCTCCCCCATCAACCTCTCCCAACATTCTGATATCTTGTCCCACATCCTCCCTTATCTACGGTTCACAGTACAAACCCTCTGATCAATTCTCCAATTCATGGCTTTTGGGGACCTGACAAATCATTTCATTTCTCCTAACAAAGACTGAATCTTACAAATGTGAGCCTTGATCTCTTGTATATCATTTCTCCTAAAGTAAAAATTTGATTTCAAGTTTGAAGTTTCAAGTTTACTCCTTTGTACCTTCTCTGCCCCTCTCCCTAAAGTGATGGACCTCATTGATAGACAGGAAGACATGGGACACTTTGAAACAGTAAAACTTTAGTTGATATTCCATATAAATTATGATCAACTCAGAATTGTAGATGACATCATTTTCTGTCTTGTCAGGAAATGCACATTTCTCTTACTGGCCACTCTGTGCACTTGGTAAATTATACAAACTGTTGAGAGCTCTCGGTTTTACAGAGCCCCACTCACACTTCTCAGGGAGCTATTCTCTACATGCCTGAGGGATGGGCTCACTCGCATTTCCAAGGCCCGGAATATTTTTTTCCTGCACTCCAGAGCATTGGTTTGTGCCCCTGACTTTGGAGGTTGCTAGTAAGGTAAGCCTTTTTCAGCACATGGCAGGGAGGTAGAGACCTCTCAGTGGTCTCTTTGTAATCTCATCTGTCCTGAGTCCCATAAGCAGGAACCACAGGGTCTTGTGACCATGCCCAAGTTGGCCTCTCCTTATAATCAAATCTTAATGATCCCTCTTGACCCTACCTAACCTTCCATTCCAAGAATCCCTCTTTAGAATGTTAGAAGGGATGATTTATCCTGTCCCAATGGCTCCATGTGGGAAGGCAATTTCCCTTTTTTAACTCTAGACAGTCTCTGAGAATAATCCACTCTCATATTTAGAATTGTTGTCCAAACAAAAGCCCCCCCACCCATGGGGGTTTGTCCATGTATTCTAAGGGGTCAGGCAATTCTCTCTAGATTTTCCATCTCCGTGGACAGTGATCTTGTGTTTATGTGTAGGCTGACTTTGGCACTGAGTCTTTCTACTTCAATTAGTGTCTGACTAATGAGAAGAGAGGCAGACCTACTACTTAAATGATGCATCTCCATCAAGCAATCACCAAATGGTGCCAGCTCCCTGTACCAGGAAAGACTTCCTAATCGATGTACAGAGTCCTCGAGGCACTAGCATGTGCTGAATCAGGGAAGCTGTGTCTCCGTGGGCAGTGCCATACTTTTTAAAATGCAAGCAGAGATTTCATTTTACCCAAACATCATCTGTCACATTAAATTCAGGTTGTTATTTTCAGTATTCCTTGTTTTCAATTTATGTTGAGTTTATGTTGTAAATAAACTATAAGCATAGGGAGGTATACCTTCTTTTATAGTTTACATATTTAACTATACAAAACAACTATTATATATTCAAATTAAATCAAAATTATTTAAATAACCATGGGAGAGACATCTGGATAAATTTTTGTTTTCCTTCAAAAGCTATTGGTGCATTTCTCAAGTATGAAAAACACTTGTTCTATAGCAGGGAGTCACATCTTACTTCAGTGTATGTGTCAGAATCATCAGGGAGAGGCTGCATTTAGCACCCTTTTAATATTTTCTTTCCAAAACTACCCTTCTTCCTCTTTTCCTATCTCTGCCCTACACCAGTTATGGGGAAGTGACTGAAGAGTCATAATTTCTTACTGAGCTCTTAGACTAAGATCACAAACAGGCCCTGGTCCCTGCCTCCCTTCCCACTATCATCTCTCACCAAGATCCTCTCCCTTGCTCAGTGACCCTGAGCACATTGGCCTGTTTTCATTCTTTCTGTATGTGAAGCTCTTATCTAGCTCAGAGTTGTTTCCTCCTCTCCAGCTGATATCCTACTTACTTCCCCAGATATTGCTCACTCATCCTTCAGAGATCAGCTTAAATGTCACTCTGTTAGAGAGGCATCTGAGCAATATCTGTTGGAAGGATGGATGGATGGGTGAATGGATGGATGGATGCTTAAAGATGCCTTTCCTAACCTTGCAATCTAAATAAAAGTTTCCCTTAATATTATTTTTATAGCAGTACTTTTTCTTATGTATCACAGCAATTTCCAATGATTTATTGATTTAGTATGTATCTTCCCCAACCCAGTGGACTTTACATTCCATAAGGGCAGGTAACCAATAACTTTGTACCCATTAGAGGGCATTCTGTGTAGAAAAAATCCACTATACCTACACTGAGTCAATGAATGAAAGGAAAACCTGAAGATTACATTTACATCACTGAAATAGCTGTAAAGCAGGAATAAGGCTTTTCCTAATACTTTAAGTCTTTTATTTAATGGATTTCATTAAGATGGAACAATACAAAAGAATGAGGTATTTTGAGGGAAAGTAACATGTGGCCTTTGAGATCAAAAAGAATCACCAAGTGAAACTGCTCTTGTATACAGTCTCAGAGACATTGGTCAAAGACAAAATATACACTGTAATCAGTATGATTCTACTGATTATACAGTATGATTCTCAGCAAAACTCAATTTTTACTTGGACAGAAGAGCTCTTAAGATATATGTAATTCAACAGTCAAAAAACCGTTCACTAAAACTAATAGAACGGAAACATTTTTTTCATCTATCTGACATAATTATTATTTTTTCAAATATGGAAGAGGTAGTCCCAGAATCATTTGGACACATTCCTTTCCTGCGTGTTCAACCCTAAGACTCTCCTATCTCAAAACTGCTCTAAATCCCAAGGAGTGATGGATAGAAAAATCCAGGTGCCAATAACCAGGAGCAAGGGGCAGGCCAGTGAGTCCAGCTGCCACAGTTCCCAGGCAGTGCAGGGCCACGTGTAACTTGCCAGCAGGATCAAGGCTACTATTCTAAACTAGCTGGAAATTGCAGGAGCAGGGGCTCGGAGTATTTTGCTGTGTGGTAACCCTAAGCTCTTAGCTTAGCCCAGGTCCTGTGCCTTGGGGAAAGGAGACCGACTTCTCAAGGCCAGAGCTCCCTAAAGAGAGCACACCTTCCTGAGGCCATGCTCCAGAGATGTTGGGCAAGGAATGAACACCTTACACATTTACCAGCTTGTCTAGAGTTATCAGATTTTTAAGTTCAAGATTTCAAGTCCACCCCATTAATGGCTTGTCTTATTTTGCAAGAATCACTGTCTATTATACACTCATCCTTAGGAGGCATGCTCTTAGGCAGTACTTTTGAATTTTGTTTTTAAAATGAGGAGGAGGATATTACTTATAATTATCAAAGGACTTTGAGAGAGTATTCATGTAAGAAAAATGAACTCATATTAGGATCGCTAGTATCAGGCAACTCTGAATTTATTTTATCAGTTTGTGGATTCTAACACAGTCCACATGAGAACACTCAGAGTAATTACTTAAAACAAGATTCCTGAGCCCAACTCAAACCCAGTGAATCAAAATCTACCAAGGGAGTGGCCTGGACATGTGTATATTCAATAAGTGCCCCTGGTGACTGTCATCAGGGAAGTTTTAGGAATTGTCCTACAGAAATGATTCTTCACCAGAAAAAATACCTTGGGACCACCACTGGGGAGGCTCTCAGAATGTATGTGATGGGGCCTCTCTCAGAGAGATTTCTAAGGGAGGGTATGGTCTGGATAAGCATCTTTTGAAAATACTTACGGAGGGATTCTCACCTGTACTTTGATAAAGTGTCAGTCCTAAAGGAATCCTTTATATGTATCTTATGTGTTGAAGAAGAAAATATTAAAGAAATAAATGTTGGTGCATACTTCTTTCTAGAAGTGGCAAAACTTTTCAGACCAGCAAACGCAGCAGGACTGACAAACAGGTATACAGCTGCAGGTTCCTAAATGTTCACTCTGTCACAGTCAGGCAGACAGTTGATGAATTACGCTATCATTTGGCAAGTCCCAAGTCACTCATGCCATCTGGATTGCCCTGACAGTCCTTTTCTGATCGGGACACAGGTTTCAAGAGTCCTAAAATTCATGAGGTCCGTACACTGCTGTGCCCATGTTGCTGGATCATATGGCAACTGGCAGCTCAACTCAATCACATATAAAGTATAGATTTTTAAAATAATAACATCTAACCACCATGCTGTACACCTGAAACTAATGTAATATTGAATGTCAACTGTAATTGAAGAAAATAAAATTTTAAAAGATGATATTTATCCACTAATGATCTGTGAACTCAAATATTAGGAAGCATAAAGAGAAATACATTAGATACCCTAAATGCCCCAGAAAGCCTGAATATTCACAATAATTAACATTATGCACTAATTATTAAACCTAGAAAAATCCATCCATCTCTCCATTCAATTCAATTCAGTGTCTAAACCAGTGAATTTCCATTTTGTGTCTCTCTGCATAATTCTTCCACAGTGTTTTGATTTGTGCTGTGAATTTAGTATGTAAATAGTGCTAGCTGTACAGGGATGTTTGAACCAAACAATAACAATGAACTAGATGCTGTGTAAATAGAAAAATAAATTAAAATAACATGCTAAGATGCTGAAGATTGATGTTTCAATTTAATTATTAATAAGTGGTACAATTTCAAAGTTTAAAATAAATAAATCAAAATGAGCATTGCTAACCTGTCACCCTATATTTTTCTTTGTATCTTTACAAGTTTTCACATACATACAAATACAGCATGTCACATATACTGATCTGTACCTTGTTTTTTTCTAACTGATAGATCTTGAGGATTTTTTTAATCAGTACATAGAAAGTTTTTGTTCCTTTTTGAGAATCATGAAACCTAAATTTCAATTCAATTTTATTAGGCTTAAATCAGACTTTCATCTCTCTTTGTCCAAGGCTCACCTGTACATGTGTTTGAGTGTGTGGATGTGTGTGCATTTTAAAAAGATCTGGATGTATCAGTTCAGGGTCTCCAAAAAGCAGATGCCAGGACAGAATTAGACATACAAAAGAATTACGGGGAGAACACATGTGAAGGATAAAAGCCAGAAGAAGCAGGAGTAGGTGGGGAGAGTCTTTAGGTCACCATGCAGCTGTTGGCTGGAGATAGTCCCAGTGGAGCATGGCCTCACCACAAACCCTGCCAGGACCCAAAGGTACAGCCACTCGAGAAAGTTCACGAGATCCCTACTTGCAGAAAGTTCTCTTGAAGGGAGACCTGAGTAGTCCACAGCCATGGCCAACACACCTCCCCTTCCATTCCAAAGAGTGCCTTCTCCACACATTCAGGGAGCAACTCCCATGGGCCTCTCTTCTTGAGGGAAAGCTTAGAAAAGTAAATTTAATAAGACAACTAGGAACTCTGTCTCTGCAGTTGGTCATGGGGCTGCAAGTGCTTATCTGCTGCCTCTTCTTCTCTTCATTCTTAATTGACCTCACCCCAAGTTATCATAGCAGTAGGGTCTGGTAGTTTTCCTGGTGGTGTGACCCAAACCTTCACTCCTGGAGGGTCTGAGCCCTTCTCAGAGCAAGGCTACTGATGCATGTGTTCATAGCTACAAGGGGTCTGTGGAGAACCAGTAAGCAACCAATGGATCACCTGGCTTCTGCACCTGTTTTTTTCTGTCCCCGTTGTACAAAAGCCTCTTCCTGCTCCCCAGGGTCAATTATTCCTGCCAGTATGGTAATTCCTCTTCTCAACTGCTGATCCCTGGGCACAAGAGTCAATGGACCTGCCAGACAGCAGCCAGAATTTGCAGTTCAGTAGCACTCTCACTTTGTCTACTTGCAAGAGTGAGATCCACTGGAAACCCTGCAGAGCCTGGAGTTGCAGGAATAGAAAATAAAGACACTGAGTAGGTCATTTGGATGTGATGTTAACTAGAGTGCTCTTGCTTCTTGATTAGTATTCTCAAGGAGTAGTTTCTGTTGTTGGCAGGCTGGACAGAGACACTAGTAGCTAAATTGACCTTGATAAATGGGAGCCCTTCCTTTTGGGCCATGTATAACCTCCATCTCTGCCACCGAGGCTACCAGTTCATGTGGCTCTTGTTCCTGGGCTGGGCTGGGTGATGAGGAAAGATGGCTGCCATCACCTGGCTAAGTCACCTACTTGGGTTTGTGTCTTCCATGGAAGCCCATTGACATGCTGTACAAAACTACTCACACACATTGTACATTCATCCACATGTTTCTAATCTTCCAGTCCTGTCCCTTCTAGGCCTCTGACCAGATAGCCAAGCTGTGGGCCATTGTCCAGAAATCTACATATATTCCCACCTCAGGCCACTTTTCCTTTCACACACAATAGATGACCAAATTTACCGCTCACAGTTCTGCCCCCTAGAAGGATTACCACCCCTTCCCAACCAGGTGACTGCAATGCAGCCTCCACTCATTTTCAGCTTCATCCACATCCCAATCCTGTCCTTCTATTAGGTTGTCTAAAAAGTCCATTTAATTTTTTTCCATAAAATAAAAGACACATTTCATTTTCACCAACAGCGTTATTGATTTGGGTATTCTGATGTCAGCTATCTCTTGCATGGTATAACATTGATTGTTCTCAAATAATGTTTCGATTTCATCACTATCAACTTCAGTTGGTTTACTGGATTGTGCAGCATGTCCAGCAAGAAATATCCAGCACAAAACTTCACAAACCACTTTGGACACATTCGATCAGTCATGGCACCTTATCCATATACTGCACAAATCTTTTTTGTCTGTGTTTCAGTTGAGTTTTTATCTTTCTTGAAATAATAAAGCATAATGTGCTGAAAATGTTGCATATTTTCTTCCATCTTCAATAATGAAATGGCTACACAAAAATTCATCAATTTTGGTAAGTTTTTTTCATGCAAACTGATATAACAGCTGTCACAATACAATCTAACAAAAATTTAAGTATATTTTATTGATTGTTATTAAAGTTTCCCAATTTTATCTCCCCTCTACCCTCCTCCACCCTGCACCTCCCACCCTCCAGCATCCCCCGCCACTTAGTTCATGTCCTTGTGTTGTGCCTGTAAGTTCTTTGACTTCTCCATTTCCTATACTAGTCTTAACCTCCCCTTGTCTATTTTGTGCCTACCATTTATGCTTCTTATCCCTTGTACCTTTTTCCCACATTCTCCCCTTCCCCTCCCCACTGATAACCCTCCATGTGATCTCCATTTCTGTGATTCTGTTCCAGTTCTAGCTATTTGCTTAGTCTTTGTTTTTTAGGTTCAGTCATTGGTAGTTGTGACTTTGTTGTCATTTTACTATTCATAGTTTTAGATCATTTTCTGAGATAAGTCCCTTTAACATTTCATAAGGGCTTGGTGATGATGAACTCCTTTAACTTGACCTTATCCTGGAAGCACCTTATCTGCCCTCCCATCCTAAATGATAGCTTTGCTGGATAGAGTAATCTTGGATGGAGGTCCTTGCCTTTCATGACTTCAAATACTTCTTTCCAGCCCCTTCTTACCTGTAAGGTTTCTTTAGAGAAATCAGCTGATAGTCTTTTGGGAACTCCTTTGTAGATAACTCTTTCCTTTCCACTTGCTGCTTTTAAGATTTTTTCCTTATCTTTAATCTTGGATAACTGAATTATGATGTCTTGATGTTTCTTCTTGGATCCTACTTCTTTGAACTCTGTGAGCATCCTGGACTTGCATGTCTATTTCCTTTGCCAAACTGGGGAAGTTTTCCTTCATTATTTGTTCAAATGAGTTTTCAATTACTTGCTCTTCCTCTTCTCCTTCTGGCTCCCACATGATTCAGATGTTGAAATGTTTAAAGTTGTCCCAGAGATTCCTAAGCCTCTCCTCATTATTTTGAATTCTTGTTTCTTCACTCTGCTCTGGTTGGATGTTTATTTCTTCCTTTTGTTCCAAATTGTCAATCTGAGTCCTGTTTTCCTTCCCTTCACTGTTGATTCCCTGTACATTTTGCTTTATTTTACTTTGTATAGCTTTCATGTATTCCTTCATTTTGTGACCATATTCAATCATTTCTGTGAGTATCCTGATTACCAGTGTTTTGAACTCTGCATCTGATAGGTTGTCTATCTCATCACTTAGTTCTTTTTCTCAGTTTTGATGTGTTCTTTCTTTTGGACCATATTTCTTTGTCTTGGCACACCTATTACATTGGGCGGGGGGAGCCTTAGGTATTCACCAGGGCTGGGCAATGCACTTTGGTGTGTTGTGGCACTGTTTGTGAGGATGGGTCCGAGAGGGAACAATGCTACCTCCTCCCTTGCCTGGCTCTTGCCCCACTTTCTGTCACTTCCCTCACTTCCCACAAGCAAATTGGGCCCTTCTGGTGCTAATTCCCAGGTGGATGGGCTTGTGTAAGTTCTAGGATGCTTTGGGCCTCTCCAAAAGGCTCTCCAACAGGCTCTCCTGTGAGACTCACAGTTTTTCCTGTGGCCTCAACCCCCACAGGTTTTTACAGCCAGACGTTCTGAGGCTTTATTTCCCTGCACTGGAACTTTGGGTTGTGTGGTCTGTCTCACTTCCCAGTTGGTCCTCCCAGCTTATCTGCAGGCAGATGTGGGAAGTCCTGTCTGCCACCCACCAACTCGACTGCTTGGTCTACCACCTTGCCACGCATCCTTTCTGCCCTGGCTTCCCGTCTCCATGCCTCCTACCAGTGTGGATGAATGTTTCTTCTTTAACTCCTTGGTTATTGGACTTCCATGCAGGTTGATTTTCTGGCAGTTCTGGTTATTTTTTGTTTTTAAATTGGTTGTTATCCTTATTTTGGTTTTGCAAGGAAGTGAAGTGTTTCTATCTATGCCTCCATCTTGGCTGGAATCCACAATCTAACCAAATTATTTCAAACGAAGTTAAAGATAACTATTCACTATTATAACTATCCTACCGAAAAAAAAAAAAACAAACTTTTTGGCCAACCCAATATAAACCTAGGGCAGGCTTTTATCCCTCCTTCAGCTGTTGGTATGGAACCCTAATCTTCCCATGATGAGAGTTGGGGGAAGGGTATTAGTGCAGCTTTAGGAGACATGGAGTCTGGGTAACCCGTTCTTACAGGTTTCTCATGCCCTCTGGCCCTGGACCTACCATGTCTGTCTCATGATAGACTGTTTCTTGGTCTGTTTGTCTTTTCCTTGGCAGGTTCAATAAGATCCAGCTCATAATGGGAAATTCTAGATGAATGGTCAGTTGGAATCCTATGGCCAAACATTTCTTTACTACCATGGTCAAGTAACTTACCAGGAACTGCTTCTCAAAGCAATAGAATTCTCTTTAGCAGATAAAACAGCCTTGCTTCAGATCCCCACAGACCTTCAGTGTGAGTCTTCCACTAGGGTTTGCCATATTCCTCTTATTACATCTTTCTTACCCCTGACACCAAACACCAACATGAAAGGTTCTGCCTGATCATAGAGCCCAAGAGGCAGGGCTGCTTAGGACACTGCCTGGGCCTCCTGTGGAGCTCTTTCCTGCTCTGAACCCTCTCAGGGATGGCAGCCTGCCTTCTATGTCACTCGGCACATAGGCTGTAGCAGTTTCTAAGTGTGGCATGTGTTGCTTCCAGAATCCAAGAGACCTGCCAGGTGCCCTGGTTCCTTTTTTGCACTGGAGGCCAAAAAATGCACAATTTGCCTCTTATTTACAGCAGATGTCCTGAACAAGCATGGCCCTGGTGTGAACACCATGGCTGAGCTGAAGTCATGGCAGCTGGAGACTGTCTAATAAGTACCATCCTCTCAGCACCTGAGCAAGATACCCCATGGGATCTTCCAACTTCTCAGTGAGCTTTAACAGTACTTGCCATGTGAAAGTAATAATGAAATGCAAGCAATGACAAAAATGTGATAGCATATGTAAGGAAAGGGAGAGGAATTTAAGCCTTATCTGAAATGCAATCAGTGTCTGAAGAACCCAACCAAGGCTTTGAGGTGTGCTGCTGAGGTGACAGGAACAGCAAACCTTGGCAAGGACAGAATATGCCCCATGTCACTCAGTTAGAAGGAAGCTTTTTCTGTTCCTGACTTGTTTGAAGTCCCTTTCCAGAGCTCTTAGAACCATTCCTTCCTCAGTAAGAATTCACATTTCTTTTACTGCCTACTAATTGATTTCCTTTTTTCTCTCCTTCAGCTATCATCACTTAACAGCTGTTTATAACTTAGTGGTGCTTTCTGCAAATTGTGTGTCTCCTTTCTTTATTCAGCTCTTCAGAAAAAGATTATCTCATCAATATTCCCAACCTTTACCATCTCAATACCAACACTCTCGAATATACTTTTAAGTTGACTTGTCACTCCCAAGTTGTATTATTTCAAATACAGTGTTGCCCAGTATCTTCATATTTTCAGAATAATGCTGATTTTCAGTGTATCACAAGAGAGATGCAATTGTCATCTTGTCTACCCAGGTCCCAGAGACCTTTTCCAGGAGGTCTCCTCTGTCTCAGTCACAGACATGACCCCTTCATTCTTTCCCTCTATAGGGTGCCTCTTAACTCAAGATCCCTCCTTTAGAGATGTCTGGAAGGATGCCCCTTCCACTTCATCCACAAAGCTAAATAATATGCCCCAAAACAACTTCAACCATAGCAGCTCACAAAACCACTCTTGATGTGGACACCGGCCCACAGTGTCCGCAGCATTATGGATGAGAGGAGACAAATTCACACAGACTATGGAAATCCTGTGGAGGAAAAGGGATGACACAGCCACTCTCTCAGTGAAAGAGAGGGCCGGACCCCTCCCTTGCCTGGACAGGCTTTTATTGAGTTTAATTTGCATAGGAATACAGGGCATACATGTAAAAGCTCATCAATCATTGTCAGGCAGAAATGATAAAACAATAGATAATACACAAAGAACTCTGAGGGCTTATTCTGAGTCAGGGTCATATAGCTAAAGGGCCATAAAACTTTGGGGAACAAACTCATTTCATGCTTGGACCTCATCATTTAAATTGAGGGTATTAGCAAAGTAGGTTTCATAGGATTTTATGCATTCTTTTGTAGGCTTGATCACCCTAGAGAACCCACCCTTTCCAGCACAGTACTGCACCCACCTCCAGCATTGTTTCAGGCTTAAGGCGTTGTTTCAGGCTTCAGTCAGGGAGGGGAAGTAAGGCAGCCAAGAGATCAGTAGGAGACTTCTTGCAGACAGAATGAGGACTCAGGCTATGTCAAAGCTGAGGGGCGAGGGTCCACCATCCCCTTTTTCTATAGCACCCCAAGTCCTTCCCTGAGGGCCCCTTTGCGACCATGCCTGTTTTAGGTTGTCCCTCCTTTGAGGAATCTTACCTGTCATTGGCTAACCAGTCATCTGCCCAGGGCCAAGCAGGGTGAGGTGAAAGGGGGCAGAGGCGGTGCTCCTACAAGGAAGATAACCTTTGTCTCCTAAGTCACTTCTGGTCCCAAGGCCTTTTTACTCAGCCTTAGCCACAAGGGGTTACAGTTTCTGAAACCAGACAGGGCGGTTCCCAACACACTCTGTCCTCTGAATTCTTAGGAATCTTGGCACTTACTTGCCACTGTAGTTGTCTCCTATGTACTTTAATTGTGTCATTTTTTATCTCCTGCCTTTTTAGAGATCTTTTACAACCTTAAAGAGCAAGATCTGAACCTTATTTCGCTGTGTCTCCAAACTTAACCCAGTAATCATATGTACATATGCATATATGCACACACGTACATTTTATGGTTTCAGGTGCTAAGTCTTCAGTGAGACCTGCAACCTGCTCTGTGCCCTCAATCTTACTACCTCTTTTAAGCCTCCCTTTAGTCTGTCATTAGTTACTCATTATTAGAACTTTCCTGAAACTCTCTGTGAGCCTCGTCATTGGCACACACTAAGTCTATGACGAGCCCTGCCCATTAGGAAGAGCAGGGAGAGAGCCACAAGGGTCAAGTCATGCGAATAAACCAAGGCACTGCTCTTGAGACTTAAATAAGGCTCAGTTGGTGTTTCTGTATTGAAATTAGACTTGTTCTAAATTAGACTTTTTGCACCAAAGGTAGGGTTGCCTAGTTGTACAGATATGCTAGCAGGTATCCAGCAATTACACAAAATTCTGGTATCATATCACTCATGTCTAGAACACAAAAGATAGCTTAAAATCAAGGAGACTAGAAAAGGATAAGGAGAAAACTACACAGGATATGAGCCAGCTGAAGTGGTGGGTGAGGAAGAAGCAGGAGATGTGAGACATATGGGTTTTACAGAAGCCAAGGGAGATGCATGTTCACAAGTATCAAATTCGCAGCTGCCTCTATCAGGACAAGAACTGAAGAGATGCCATTATATATGTCAACTAGAAAGTCCTCCCATGGCTAGACAAGCTCCACTATACCGGTGAGGACAGAACCCAAATCGAGTGTCACGAGAGTGAGTGATGTGAGATAAATACTCAAATGTAACACACTGTACTCTTTCAAGGAGGCCTATAGTTTTAAGGGCAGACAGAGAAGACTTGAGGTAAAAGCAGTACCATGGACCCTTGGTTCTTGAACTTAATTCATTCTGGAGGCTATTTGAGAAGTCATTTGTCCAAAAACTGAATCATGCTAATACTCATGCATTCCTTCCTTTGTCACCTGAAAGCCATGGGACTGATTATACAGGTATCAGCATTAGGGGTTGTTGGGCCGATAATTGAAGTTTTGTTCGACAACAAAGACATTTTTTCTGTGAACAACTTGGTCAAGAACTGAATTATTCAAGATGGAAGACATTCAAGAACAGAGGCTTGACTGTATCTAGAAATAAGGACTGTTTTCACATGGAGGCACACATGAGCCCATCTGATAGATGGAGGAAAGAAATTATAGTATATTCAAAAGAAGGAAGGAATTGACCCAGAACTAGCGCAGGAAAAGGACATCTTTTCCTCTAGGTTGGGGTGAGTGGGGAGAAAAAGAAAATGAGAACTGATGTTAAATTCTGAAGAGAGGAAAGCGAGGGCAGGTGTGCCATGTGTTGGCTCCTTTCCTCTCTAAGGAAGAAGACAAGGCCTCTGCTTGTTCTCAGGCTGAGAGGAGCCTGGAACAATCATAGGAAGTCACCTGAGAAGAGATTATGGAGCCATGTGGAGGGATAGGTCTGAGGTCTGCACCCATGTTTCCAACGGCAACTGGTAAATGATGTGATTTTCTCCAGAAGGGGCTTCTAGGAGTGGGGAATGAGCAATGGCTTGGGATTAGGGACTCTGTGGGCAAATGCACCAGGAGGACCCTGTGGAAAGGACAGTGTGGTAGAAATGGCTTATAGAGCCATTGGACAGGGTAGGATCAGGCCAGGGGGACAGGGATGGCAGCAAAGGAATGGAGACCTTGATACAAGTTGATGATTTGTTCAGTGAGTGGGGAAGATGAAACAGTGTTGGCAAACACTGAGATTGTCAAGGTCCAGTTTGAAGGGTTGGTTTACATCAGGGTCAAGGTAAGGTCCAGGCTGTATCTCAGGACTTTATGATAAAGGTCATGATACTGAGAAAGGCTTGAAGGCAGGATAAAGCTGCCCAGAACAATGGCAGGGGACAACATGTGGGGGCAGAGTACATAAACCATTAGTCCTAGATGAACACAGGGGACTGACCTAGGGAAGATGGTGACAAGATTGGCCCCTATGGCTTGAGTGAATAATGCAAGTCTCAAAAGGAGGTGCTACTGAACAATAGCTGTCAGAGGAGAAAAAGCAAGAATAACTTACAGATGGACCTCATTTTATTGTTTCACTTTATTGAACTTCACAGATGTTGTATATTTAGCAAATTGATGGCAAGACCCTCCATACACACATAAGAAATTATGACTTTCTTTATTGTGATACTCACTTTATTGAGGTGGTCTGGAAACAAACCCACAAAATCACCGAGGTACTCCTGTACTTATCGACTCATTAAGTTTTAGTTCTTACCTGCATTACCCAACTGCCTACTAAATATCTCTGGGATATATTCCTAGATAATTATTTCCCACATGTACATATCTTCCCAACCTCTGTAATTCACTCTTTTTCCTCCATTTCTTTAATGCTAGACAGTAGCATTACCATTCATCTGGGAAGCTGTTCTTAAAAATAAGAAAAGCCATCTTCACCATCCCTTCTTGCTCCCCACTTAGGGGACTTCCTCCTCACATTTGACTCCTCTCACTCTTGCTCCAAAGCAGGAAGGTGATAAAGAGAACCACTGAGCCAGATAGACTTCAGTTTGAAATCTGCTTGTCCATTTCTGCCTTGAATGATCTTGGGCACATAAATGTCTTACACCTTATTTCTGTTCTCCTATAAAATGGTTATAAAACTAGTACTAACCACATGGGTTATTATGAGGTTTAAGTGAATTAATGCATGTGAAGAACTTAGCACAAAATCTGGCATACAGTGGTTGCCTTCAATGTTTTGAAAGCCATTCATTTTGGAATTTTCTTCCTCCACTGACTTTATGTTGTCTGCAAAGCTTCAGATCATATTTCTTAATTCTTTATTTATTGTAGACAGATTTCTTAAATTCTTTGAATGCTGTATTACAAAGGTGCTAGTAATACTCCTTCTGACATATAAGTCAAGTAATTTTAATTGTATGTGCTTTTTTACACATTTGGAATCACATCTTTTAAACAATATAAACGCTGGCAGATTAGCTTTGGGTCATTTGTAAACTTTTTATTAAAAATTCTTAATAATTCTAAATTATTAAGTAAATAAAATTAAATCATTAATAAGTTTTTAAACACAACTTCATTTTTAAAAAATGATTAAAATCTAAGTACAACATCCTCACCAACATGTTGTTACTAGAGATTCACACTCAAAATAGCTTACCTTTTGTTATAAAGTTTGCTAGAATGGCAGTCTCTAATAGCTGGGTTTGAACTGGAGGAAAAGAAACTGCTAGAGTGGTTGTTGGCCTACGGGCTTAAATGGCCTCCCCCACCCCACCTGTCAAACCAACATTCACATTCTCTTCTTACTAATCCCTTCTTAAAGCTAAATTCAACTCCCCCATATCCAGGGCAAAGGTTCAGAGTGAGAGGGAAAATAAGGACATTACTAACCCTGACTAGTAAATGCAACATTATTCCACTGCCTACTCTCTGCCATCCATCATTCTCGGCACCTCTTCCTAGTTCACTTTCCAGTCTTTTCCAACCATTACCATTGAACCTGAACCCTGACATCAATGAACACATCCATGTGACTGGGGAAACATTCCACTGTGATGGCAGCAGGTAAATAAGAGCATGGCTAGTATTGTTACTTCGCCAAAAATTGTTCAGTAAGGTACCTAGTATTCAATACTAATTTTCTTCCATGACGAGAGTCAATGGCAGAGTCAGGTTACACTTAAGATTACTTGAAATTTAAAAGCAGATAGCTGGTGGTGGATTCTCTCGTTTACTAAAGGTTCCTTCCAAGGAAGACATTATTAGGGATAGCAAGAAGAAAAGATTAAGAGATAAATGGTCAGAGAATCAAATCAATGATTTGGAACACAAGGAAGAAAAAAATCAGAAAAATAAGAAGAAAAAGAATCCAAAAAAATAAGGATAGTATAAGCAGCCTCTGAGACAGCTTCAAGCAGTCCAACTTTCACAATATAGGGTTGCTGGAAGGAGAAGAGAAAGAGCAAGAAACTGGAAATCTACTTGAAAAATAATGAAAGAAACTTTCCTAATTTGGTGAAGGAAATAGACATGCAAGTTCAGGAAGGACAGAGAACCCCAAATACCATAGATGCAAAGAGGCCCACTCCAAGACACATCATAATTAAAATGCCAAAGGTTAAAGATAAAGAGAGAATCTTAAAAGCAGCAAGAGAAAAGAAGTTAGTTACCTACAGGGGAGTTCCCATAAGACTGCTGGCTCATTCCTCAAAAGAACTTTGCAGGCTAGAAGGGATTGGCAAGAAATATTCAAAGTCATGAAAACCAGGGACCTATAGCCACGATTGCTCTACCCAGCAAAGCTGTCATTTAGAATCAAAGGGCAGATAGAGAGCTTCCCAGATGAGAGAAACTAAAGGAGTTCATCATCATCAAACCATTATTACATGAAATGTTAAAGGGACCTACTTAAGAAAAAGATCAAAACTATGAATAAAACGGTAAAAAAAAAAATATATATATATATCAACAATTGAATCTAAAAAACAAACTAAGCAAACAGGAAGAACAGAGACAGAATCATGGATGTAGAGAGAGTTTTGATGGTTGCCAGGTGGGAGGAGGTAGTGGGGGAATGAATGAAGAGATGAGGGGATTAAGAGGCACAGATAGGTAGTTACAGAATAGCCATGGGGATGTAAAGTACAGTATAGGAAATGGGAGTAGCCAAAGAACTTTTATGTGTGACCCACGGACATGAACAATGGTGGGGGGATTGCCTGAGGGAGTGGGGGTGGCTGGGTGGAAAGGAGCAAAGGGGGTAAAATCAGGACAACTGTAACAGCATAACCAATAAAATATAATTTAAAGTGAAAAAACATCAAAATTGGTGAATATTTGTGCAGCGATTTTAATATTGAAGATGGAAGAAAATAGGCAACATTTTCAGTGTATTATGCTTTATTATTTCAAGACAGGTAAAAATGCAACTGAAATGCAGAAAAAGACTTGTGCAGTGTATGGAAAAGATGCTATGACTGATTGAATGTGTCAAAAGTGATTTGCAAATTCTCTTGGTATTATTGACATTTTGGCTAAATAATTCTTTGCTGTGGGGCTGTCTTATGTATCGGAAGATGTTTAGCAGCAGCCCTGGCCTCTACCCACCTGAAGCCAATAGATGGAGATAGCTGACATACTCAAAACATCCACATCAATAAAGTTAGTGAAGATGGAAAAAAGAGATAAATGGCCGTATCTTTTATCCTCCTCAAATTTCTATACTTTACCTAGATGTATATGTACCATGATCCTGTGTGTATCCACCATAGATGGACTAGACAACTTTTACAGAAAGTAGAAACTCACTCTGGGCTGTGTATTCCAGAAAATTCATCACTTGCATGAGAGCTAATTAGGAAAAGTAAAAATCATTCAGTGTTTCCATCATGCTTGCAAACAAAAACATAGACTTTAAATATTCCTATGTGGATCCAACACAAATGGGTAGATCCAAAAATATATAATCAAGGCACAAAGGATACTCTATGAAGAAAGCCAGTTTTAAGAGGGAAAAAAATGTCTTTGCAACCAGTTTCTCCTATGAAACAGATCCCCCAAATAGATCGAAATGTGTCTGTGTGAACTGCTGACCCTGGTGTCCCATAACAAAGAAATGCAGTTATGGCTCAGCTGCAACATCCTGGGCCCTCCTGTTCCCAGTGGCCTAAATCAATCCCCAGCCCCGGGTGAGATGCTGAGCAAGATGCGGAATTATTTCAGGCCACTAGGGTAAGCTCTATTCCTGGCAGCTCTGTAGGCAGTACCATGGATGAGGGTTTCTAATTCTCTTTGGTGATTTGGTTCTGTGTAAACTGAGATTTTTTTTCTTTTAGCATTTCAGACAGATAAGCAGGAAAGGCCCGCTCCAGTCCTGAGATGGAAGCAATCAAGGTCTATTTCAGTTCCTTTTCTGTGCAGTTTAGTCTGCTTTTCCCTGCTGCCTTCCCTGACACCTGTCCTTATATTTTTATCTGATTATCAAATATCTATGAAAGTTTGGCAGCCTCTGGTGCTCACTCAGTCATCCAAAAGCATCTTAGCCTAAGGAATGCCAGGAATACTCTGCAAAGTGTGTCCTTGAGAGGCCAACCTAAGACTCCTGGCTGTGGACCACACAGAAGTGTCCCATGGGCATTTTGACGGTGAGGTTAAGACCAATGCCTGCTCTCACCAGAGACAACACTGACTGATTGATTCAACTTGCCTGTTACCAATCTCATTCCCGGCTTTGCAATGCAGCCATAGTATACTCAGTTGTCATCTAACACAACAAAGGAAAAGCAACTCTTGTCACCTCCATATGGGAGCTGGTGAAATCGAGGTTTAAAAGTGTAAAAGAGTTGTTGAAAGTGGATTCAACAAAGCAGTGTTGTAGCTGGAAAGATCAGCTGACACCTGTCCCTGCTTTTGTAGGTCACAGACTCTAAGTTTTAGAGCAGTGTTTTACTTTACCATATACCTCCTTGAAAGCTTCTGTTTACTTTCTTAAACTGTGGATACCAGTGGAGAGGTACCAGGTGTACATTCCAGACACTTACCGGATCTACACCGACTGAGCCATCTGCCTGTTGGGTACACAGCTCCAGGCTAAAGAATTTCTAAGGTTGTTGGAACAAATGAGGCATTAAGGGGAATGACCTCTGATGTACAAGGAAATAGCTTATAAGCCTGCAAAGACAGATTTAAAACATCCTCTCCATTATTACAAATAAAAAACTAACCAATTGATTCTGTGCTTTTTTCAAACTGCTCTGCATCTTCCCCTGCATCTTCACTAAATAAATGCAAACATATGTGTTTTGAAATAGGTAGGTGTCAACGAACACCCTGCACAATTACATCTAGGCTGCTACCGATTTCTATCACAGGCATACATATATATGGAGGATATTAAGTCACGATGACAGCGGAGCATGACAAATGAAACAGAACACAAGTTCGAATGCCGAAAAAATGCAATTAAAACCCCATGCAGACAAACACGCACACAGGAGTTTTCCCTCACACACAAGTGGCCGCACTTACAGGCGCTTAACCACCTTGCTAAACCCCAAGCACAAACCCAGGAGGTTCCGCCGCCCGCGAGCTGTCTCCACGCACGCATGCAGCCGCGCCTTCAACTCCAGGTGGGGACTGTCGCGCGTCCCTGGGGACAGTAGCCCTGCCACCGCCAACCCTTACGCAAGCACACGCGCACCCTGCGCCCCCGCCAGAGAAGCGGTGGCCCCGGGCTGGGTGCTGGGCCCGGTGGGGCGGGAGCGCGGCGGGGCCGGGCCTCCGCGCCTAGGGAGGGGACAGGGGCGGGCGCGGGGCGGTGCCCAGCTCACGTGGGCGGGCGGGAGCAGCTGAAGGTCCGCTCGGAGCCCGGGCTGTCCTCTCGCTCACGGCGCTGGCCAGGGAGGCCGCGGTGGTGGAGGAGGAGGAGGAGGAGGAGGAGGAGGAAGGCGGCGGTGGCGAAAGCGGAGGGAAGGACGGGGGCGGCGTCGGACTGGAGCGGAGCGGCGGCGCGAGCTGCCCAGGGCGCGGTCGTGTGCTCGCCCGCCGGGCCCCCACCCCCGAGCTACACCCTGCCGTGCCCAGCTCTGCCCGCGTCCGTGCCCCCGCGGGGAGCGCGCCGGGGCTGCCCCCCGAATGACGGGCGGAAGGTTCGACTTCGACGATGGCGGCACCTACTGCGGCGGCTGGGAGGAGGGCAAGGCGCATGGGCACGGCATCTGCACGGGGCCCAAGGGCCAGGGCGAGTACTCGGGCTCCTGGTCGCACGGCTTCGAGGTGGTCGGAGGCTACACCTGGCCCAGCGGCAACACCTACCAGGGCTACTGGGCTCAGGGCAAGCGGCACGGGCTGGGGGTGGAGACGAAGGGCAAGTGGATGTACCGGGGGGAGTGGTCACATGGTTTCAAGGGGCGCTACGGGGTCCGGCAGAGCCTGTGCACCCCCGCTCGCTACGAGGGTACCTGGAGTAACGGGCTGCAGGACGGGTACGGCGTGGAGACCTACGGGGACGGAGGTGAGCGGCGTCGCAGGGGGCTGGGAAGGCTGGCGCGGTGGGCTTTGCCTTGGCTACTGGGCTGAGGGGGTGGGGGGCGGGGACGCGAGGCGCACGTGCCCGGAAACCCGCCAAAACACCTGGGCAGTCACCCACCTACCCCCCGCTCCAGCCCTCCTCCAGAAGGTGCGTTGGGATGCAACTGGTGCGCGGGGCGGGGGGGGGGGGGGGGGTGACCTGACCCGGTTCTGAGAGCGGGCGCTGTGTCCACACCCGGGGCAGCCAGGCGTGAATATACCTGGCCAGCGCCAACGCAGCACTGCCGCCGGGAGGAAGCGCTGCCCGGGAAGGTTGGGCTGGGGAGAGGACGCAGTCACTTGAGCCTGTCACATTACGTTCCTGATCCCTTCCTCTCACGGCCGGGTTTGAAATCGCCACTGCCGTTGAGTTAGAGCGAGCGCCCTGAGCTTTCGAGGTTGGCGGTCGGCGCTGGGCGCTGACCGCTCCCAGACTGGTTTCACGTGGAGTCGTGTTTCCCTGCTGGTCTTCTAGTAGCCTAAAGATAGAAGCCAGAACCCCATAACTAGGATGTGGGGGAATGGCACCTTATTTGGGGTGCATTTGGAACATCCTAGTTATGGGAGCGGAGAGGCCACCTGACGCAGGTGCAGTCCACAGGGTGTGGGGTTTTGTTCCTAGTTTTCATAAGGTTCCTTAAAGTGTTTGGTCAAAACAATGGTAGTCGTTGTTGACCTGGTGATCTATAGACAAATTACTAGGAAAACATTTTAGAAATGAACACAGAACTCTATGTTTTAAAAAATACAATTGAGAGCTATCATCCCGATAGTTAAGTTAGCAGCTGCTTTACTCCTGAGAATGACAGTGCCCAAAACTGATTTGCAAGAAGGTGTATGGCGTAAACAGTATACTGGCTGTGAACAAAATTCACATTATTTTAATATTTAACAATTTTTCCAAAATAAATTATGTATATAGTAGAGCAAACTTTTTCAGTTAGGTCAAGTACACATTATTGACACAGGTGTCAGAACTTGAAGAATTTCCTTGTGTAATAAGCTGACAAGGATGAATGGCTTATGCTTTGGTAAAATACATTTTCTGATAATAAACATAACCATAATTCATCGAAAAGGGTTGTAGGAGGTGATGTCACTTTTGGAATTATGCAGCTCAGAGTTGGAGGATATTAAAGGGATCCAGTTAAAAGTTTCTCCAGTCCAGTGCAACCCCAGTTAGGCCATTTCTTATATAAAAGCTTACACAATTTGTACACTTCACGTACTCAGAACATGGGCCGTGTTCAACTGCAAAACGGCAGAATGGTAGGATTTGCTAAAAAGGGCATCTTTTCGTCCTACAGTACAAAGGATATTATTCTCATGGATTAAAAGGAAGAAAAAAAACTTACTTGAATACTTTTATATGGGCTGCTTTGGTCCCAAGTTCCACAGTAGTTCGTCAGGGCCCTTAGATGTTTTGAATGGGCGTAGGATGCCTTGGTTGGCTGCCCTGTCAATACGTTAGCTTGTGATTGTATTTCATCGGAAGCCCCTGCTTTCCAATGTAACTAAATTCCATGCTCAAATGTGGAGCACAGTATTTATTTTTTAAATGTGCGACATTTTATAACCTTTTAGGAAGGCTGTGAATAGTTCTCTTCAGTTTTGGAAGGTTAAAAATAAGTTAGTCTTCTTTCAACATTACAATTCATTAAACAAAATCTCTAGGTTTAGAGCATTCATTATACCTAGTAATCAAAGTATATACCACAGTGAAGGTCATCTCTGTATGTTTTCTGGAATCTCAAATACAGGTCCAGGCTGACTTTATTTATAATCTGCCTCCTGTTTTAAAAATTAAAAAATTAAAATCCTTAAAATTTGGCATCACCATAGTACAGTGGTTTTCTTTTTCTACGAAACAGCAAAAAAATCTAATATACTGTCAATTAGGAAGGGGAAAAACATCTCTTAAAAGTCACAATGGAGTGTTTACTCTGTGCTGGGTGATTTCCTGCTTTCTTTAATTTGTCACTATGTTTAATTAGGAAGTCTTCAATCATAAAAGGGGAGGGGGTCTAACTGGAAGTGTATGGCCATAACTTATTTCATACAAAGGTTTTGGCCCAAATAGGAAATACCACTTTCCATATTCTTACTTGAGTTAGCTTGGTTTTGTTGTTGTTGTTGTTCGTTTGCCTCCGCAAAACTGTATGTCCATCCCTGTATTACCTACCCTCTGTCAGACTTAGGGGAAATCTGATTCCATGCATTTTTGTGATACAGTTAAGTCAGAGGAGAAAGGAAGTAGGAATTCCGTGTGAGAAGTATCATGTAATTTATTACTGATTTTTGTATAATGTGTTGCTGAAGGGAAACCCCTGAATATTACAATAGAATAAATTGGTTCCACATTCAAAAAACCCAAGTTGAGGTACACAGCATTTTTGGTGCAAATTCTGATCTGCTATACTTCATTTTTGTCCCCACCTGTCAGAAAACTATTAGAAGCGTCTCAGAAGACCCCTGGTTGTTAACTGGATGCATACTTGCGCACACCCATCTGTAGCATGGAAACATAGGTTTGGCATATGACAGTCTTAATTTGACTGGAACTCATTCTGAACTGGTCACCTTCTACTACAAAACGGCTTTATCTAGAAACTATTTGATGAAAAGTCAGAGAATTTAAAACAGACCGATAAAAATCAGTTTTACACTTGTGAAATCTACATCTATCTTTAAGGAGTCGGGAGGATCTTAACTAGAGCTTTACCTGAGCAGCAAATAAAGACACTGGACCCCATCTGCTTCTTAAAGAAATAGAAGCCCTTTTTTTCTACACTCACTGACTAAACTAAACATATTTTAAATTTCAGATGACTACTAACACTTTGACTATAAACTGTTTATGGAAAGTCCATGGAGGAATCCTTCCATATATTGTAATTTAACAGAATAGAATGGGAACGTGGCCACACTGGTCATCTTGCCTTCCCTATTTAACAATTAACCAGAGACATTAACTTCCTAACTGTTATTGTTGCCTTAAACTGCTTAGATTTTCAAGCAATACTTTGGAAATTCTAAATATTAGTTTTACTTTTGGATATAACAATTTAAGGAAACCAGTTGTTACTGTTCTCTCAGTGCTAAACATTTACGAGGATAGAGTGGTGGCAATGTAGCAGTATAACTACTTATTGATTCAGACAACACATGTAGATATTCTTCTAGCAAAATTAACTTGTCATTACGTAGGAAAGTTAGGATATAATTTTAGTGTTTCACATTTATTTAAAACAAAATATTTAAAATGAGGTGGTTTGTTTCAGTGTGTGTAAGTCAGGTTGTATAACTTTTATCCTAGAATTTAAATTTTATCTAGACAGGCAAAGGAAAAGTCAAAGCTGACATTTCCTAATAGTTCTGTTACCTTCCCTGTTACAGTGGTGATGTTTGAAGATGGCTGGTATTCAGTAGGAAGTTTCTTACCCTAACGTGTTCCATTAGACTGTCCTGCCCTTCTGGGCTTATCCTTTTGAGAAAGCTGTGGCCCACCTCCTCAGAAGTTCGTGGATGTCTGGTTAAGACTTTCACATTTACCCAGCGTATGACCCTCACAGCATCAGACCTACTTAGTATTTCATTTTTGTCCTGCTATTGTCTGTTTTGTGACATAAATATAGCAAAATAAGCAGAAAGAGAAGATAGTCTTGAAATTAGTCAGCACTTGATTTGGGGGCCATTGTGGTTTTAACTTTAGAATGTAGCCCTTGTTAACACAATGACATAAAACTACTAGAGTTTTTGCTCAGAATTTTTAAATAAAGTACACACCACACAATGGACATCTGTACATGGCAATTTAGAAGGAAAAGTGACTTCAAGGTAGATCTATAAAATTAGAAACAAAGAGGTAGAGACAGACTGTAATGATGATTTACTTTCTATGATCCTGTGAATTGTTATGAATACACAAGTAATTGCATCTTAAAATTTCCACATAGCTTTGTTTGGGGAGGTAGTATAATTTTTTTTACTTTGTACACATTAGCTATAATGTGGTGTTCAAACTATTTTTTATTTTCATTTTTTTCAGTTACAGTTTACTAGTATTTTGTATTAGTTTCAGACATACCGTTAGTGGGTAGACAGTCATATACTTTACAAGGTGTTCCCCACCCCAGTATTTCCAGGGGAGGGACTGTAATTTAAATTTTGCCTTTAATGAAAGGAAATGACCTTGATTTTGAAAAGAAAATTCTAAGTTCCATAATTTTAACATTCATTTATTCCTGAGATTATTTCAAAAACTGTACCAGGTTATTTTTGAAATGTCTTTGCTAATTTATTTAATAGAAAACCTTACTGAACATAAACACTTTAGATTAGAGGTTATCCTATTTCTGAAAAGGCATAATATTCATTGAGAGAATGATCTGGAATCATAAAGCTTTGAGGATCACTGTCAAACACATCGTTGCTCGGAGATGAATTCTGTAATGTTAAGAGTGAAAGGCTTCCTTTGGCCTTACCTCAGTTTTTCTGAGGGTAAATCATGTATTCTTTTTAGCCACCATAGCTGTTTACTGTAAGGTTAGCAAACACCTACAGACCACAGAACACACAAGCCATGAGTTTAGAAATTTTATGTTCTCAGGGTAGTTCCTAACTTCAGTGCTTCTAGTCCTTTCTGTGAGTCACAGTGCAGGGGGCAGAGGCTGGGGAAGTGGCAGAAGAAAACAGAAATTTGGCAGTAATATGGGACAAATCTTTGTTTAAATATGTATATTTTTTAGGTGTAGTTGACAAAATAAATGTTAGTTTCAGGGGTACAACATAATGACTCCATACTTGTGTGTCTTGTGAAATGATCTTCACAATAAGCCTAGTTCACATTCATCACCAATAGGGGACAAATCTTAAGCTTTTCACCTGAAAGTACACAATGTTAAAACAAATTGCCCGTTTTTTCATGATGGTTCACTATATTCAAGATATATATTGTATTTATTAAATCACTCTTAGCTCAGAAAGTTCTACCCAAATTTAAGTAATAATACTAAATATTTTCATTTTCCCCACCACCCCCCCCCAAAATAATGTGAACATGATAGAATTAAGACAATTTGATGACCCATCCCTTAGTAAGTCCTTGATCTTGTTGGAGTGTTATACTGACAGATCCGAGTCATTGTTTTAGAGTTTTTCAGCTAAATGAGAGTAATTAACAGTAAATTAGAATAAAATGCACAAGTAGAACTCATTCCATCTTCTATAGCACTGCATTTTAATTTTTTACATTGAAATTTTTCTTAGTTTTGTTAATTACATTAACACTCAGTTTTACACTAGGTTAGGTTGCAGCAGAGCAGGTTAGACGTTCATATAACTTACTAAGAGAGATTTCTGATGTGTTGATTTCAGGATGAAAACGTGTTTTCCAGTGGTCACCCTCGGTATTCAAAAGTAGTGGTTTCATGTGAAATTGGTGTAAATTTTTAGATGAAAGGCAAAATGACCAGACTATTGGAAAATCCTGTACAATTCCAAAATGGCCTGTAGACCCCAAGTTGCAGGGCGGGAATTCGCAAGTGAAAAGCATCCCGTAGAGTTGACTGGGAAGGCTGTGGGATTTGACCTCGGGCCGTCTGCCCTGTGCGCCCAGCTGCCCAAGTGCACTGCAGGTCCTGGCAAGATGGGGCACCTTCCTCCCTGGACTCATGCTGTGCTTTGGTCTCTCGAAGGTACCTACCAGGGCCAGTGGGCCGGTGGCATGCGGCATGGCTACGGCGTGCGCCAGAGCGTGCCCTACGGCATGGCCACGGTGATCCGCTCACCCCTGCGCACGTCCCTGGCCTCGCTGCGCAGCGAGCAGAGCAATGGCAGCGTGCTCCACGATGCAGCAGCCGCTGCCGACAGTCCGGCGGGCACCCGCGGTGGCTTCGTGCTCAACTTCCACGCCGATGCAGAGCTCCCTGGCAAGAAGAAGGGCGGCCTCTTCCGCAGGGGCTCTCTCCTTGGGAGCATGAAAATTCGCAAGTCTGAATCCAAGTCTTCCATCTCCAGCAAGCGCAGCTCGGTCCGTAGCGATGCGGCCATGAGCAGAATTAGCTCCAGCGATGCCAACTCCACCATCAGCTTTGGCGATGTCGACTGCGATTTTTGCCCTGTGGAAGACCATGTGGACGCCACCACCACGGAAACCTACATGGGCGAGTGGAAGAATGACAAACGCAATGGTTTCGGCATCAGCGAGCGCTCCAATGGCATGAAGTACGAGGGCGAGTGGGTCAACAACAAGAGGCATGGCTACGGCTGCACCGTGTTTCCCGACGGCTCCAAGGAAGAGGGGAAATACAAAAATAATATTTTGGTCCGTGGAATAAGGAAGCAGCTTATACCAATAAGAAATACAAAAACTAGGGAGAAGGTGGACAGAGCTATCGAAGGCGCGCAAAGGGCAGCTGCCATGGCGAGAACCAAAGTGGAAATAGCCAATTCAAGGTATGTAAACACAGGATGGGTGGTTTTGCTGGATCGTTCCCACACAGTGCCATGTCAAATTGCGTTTGTCGGTCTGTCGATTATGCCACCAAATAGGTCCTACAGCTGCTGGAATTAGAGGTGGCAAATGATTAAGCCCAATAGAAATATACCTGTACTGTTCTGAAACTTTCCATCATCAAAAAACATTGAAGGTACATTGAGGTCCCCTTCCTTCCCTATAAATTACTTCCCTAATCCTCAATGTGATGGAGTTCATACAGGCCCAGTGTTCATTTTCCCAGTCCAGAAAGTTACACTTATTTAAAAAGTACTCCTGAAGTACTGCCGCGGAGAGGATGGTGCATCTACATGGAAACACACCTGGTGTAGATGAGTCTCTTTATCCTAGTATTTCAGTTCAAGCTGTGCACAACTCTCTCTATAAAATTATCCTAATTTATGAAATGCATATTGTTTTCTGATGCATTTTAGGTGAAATTGGTTTTGAGAACGCCACTGAGATCTAGATATGCAGAGGTGGGAAGTTACATACAAAATCTAGCATGCGTTCTTGAAAACAACAGAGGTCATGTACGTGGGAAAAGCAGGACTAAAGCTGCACAATGTATGCAGGAAAGATTAGATCACTGGGATATTCTAAGGAGGGGGTGGGGGGAGCTTGCAACTGACAGATGGGACTGTCAGTGTGCCAGGGTTGGAAGAAAGTAGAGCAGTAGAGATGAGCTGGAGTGTGGAGTGAGGAGCAGAAGGTGGGTGAATAATAGATTGAAAAGTAGGGTGTATGTGGGCACGGAAGGACTATGTATTTGAAGTTGTACCATTAATGGCTGGATTCAGGGATTCAACAAGAGGGATGGAGAGATCTATTGGGAATAGAATTTTATTACGAATAGATGTCATGTTAGACAAAAAAGAAAAGGGAACGGTAATAAATGGAAATTTTTATTTTTAGGTTTACTTAACTGGGCACAGACCGGCCACAGTTATGTGACTTGAGGCAGACATTTAGTATAGAATATCAAAAATGCTTTTCCTGTTTCAGTGATATTCTCCCATGGAAGTAAACCTCCTTTGAAACCACAAAATTAGCATGTCTTTGGGGTTTTATTCTTAACAGTGAATTAATGACCCCCTCCCCACATTTTTTGGTTGAAACATGAAATTTGTGATATTTAAATTCTTTGTGTACAAAGAAGTGACAATTTCATAGGGTTAAACTTAATACTTACAGGCTTCTGCAGGTTTTGTTGTTTTTTCCTTTTAATGCCCCTATTTGATGGCTGCTGTTTACTTCTGAGTGTCTAAAACACTACTTGGAAAATAGATTTTACATTATTTATAGGTACATGTTATATTAAAAGGTTACCATTGTCTCTCAAACCAGTCATTTTTAAAAAGATTTTATTTATTTATTTTTAAGAGAGGTGAAAGGAGGGAGAAAGAGAGGGAGAGAAACATCCATGTGAGAGCTGAACATCAATTGGTTACCTGTCGTATATACGCCCCAATCAGGGACCAAACCTGCAACCCAGGCATGTGCCCCGACTGGAAACTGAACTAGTGACCTTTCGCTTTTCAGATGATGCCCAACCAAGTGAGCCACACCAGTCAGGGCAAACCAGTCCTCTTTCAAAGTTAGTTAATTGGCACAAACTTTTATGAAAGGTCTCTCCTTTCTTCTCTGGCAAGCATCTTTTATTTTAGATCTTAGTTTTGTGTAATCACCGAGCGATGCATCTACCTGCTTTTCCATCTGCTTTGTAGATAGGATACTTGGCACATCTAATCTTGCTGGCTTCCCTGGCCCTCAGCTGACTCTAAATCTAGTCATACACCTTTCTTTAAACCCTGGCCTCTAATTTTAAACACACTCCTGAATTCTCCCATTTTATTTTTACCTTACAACCTAGTGATATAGTACAGGCAGTTCAATCTTGACAAATGGAAAATAAACCTGTGCGGGACACTGAAGCGTCAAATGACTCTCTCATGCTTGCCGTAATTACTGACTTTACAATTAGTTTGTATTGGGGTAATCTACATAACAAAAGGGAACTCACTGCTTGTTGTGTGAAGTTGGTCTCTGACTATATTAGTATCATAAAACTCTTACCCGAGCCCTAGCTATGTTCTTGCTGCTGAAAGTCTTGGAAGTGCTATTATGTGGTTTGGGAATACTGTATTACAGTTTATAATCAAGAGTCTTTAGTGTAAGATGTTATACTTGTAACTAGTTAACTTCATAAAAAACATCATTTAGCTATTCCAGAAATGCTCAGTTCATTATGCTAACTGAAATCAGCCAGTCACAGGACGAATACTGCATGACTCTACTTATGCAAAGTATCAGAAGTGGTCAAATTGATAGAAACAGAGTAAAATGGTGGCTGCCAGGGGCTGCATGGAGGGGGGACATGGGAAGGTGGGGTTCAACAGGTATAATTCCAGGTTAGCAAAATGAAAAAGTTCTAGAGAGCTGTGTACAACATTGTATCTGTTGTACACATGCTATTGTGGGCTTGAAATTGTGTTAATAGGGTAGATCTCATGTTAGGTATTCTTACCACAATAAAAAAAAATACTCTTTGGATGACACAATAGACCAGAAAAAAACCCACTCGATTAACCCTTTCTATTTTACTTATTTTCACCATTTTTGTCCCTGTTCCTTGCTTTAATGACTACTTCAGATGTAGAGCTTTGCAACTTGTTTTTGTAGGAAGTAGCTGAAGGACTAGCATTCTTTCTATACTAGCTCTGAGTTTAGAGTTCTACATTTTTCTTTTAAAAAAATTTTTTAAAGGGAAAAAAGATTCTGCTAAGTTTTTGGAGCTTGCTGCCTGGGAAGGACTTTTAGCTGTCTTACGGTTGTATCCCTGGCTCTTTCTAATGCCTGAGTATCCACTCAGTCCTTCTGGCCCCTCTTGTAGTTGTTGTTGTTAATGTTTTTGTTTTTAAAACTATCGAAAGTTTAAGAACATAGACACACTCTGCCTCTGCTCCCCTGTGCCGCCGCCCTGATAACGGCAGATTAAGAACTAGGAAGTGCCACTCTGGCAGCTGCCACAGTTGAAGAGTTCACCATGGGTAACAAAATTAATAGTTATTGACCATTTTGGTTTGCCACCCAGATAGTGCTAGTCGTCGGTCTATTGCTGTCATTTCTTATGCTACAGAGCTTTTTGTTTCTGAAGTCTCAGGGAAATGACTTTCGTACCATCACCTCATTTTATCTGGAAGCAAAGCCTCAGGTTAGCGCTGATAATGTTTCTTCCAGTAACACCTCCCCAGGGAAACTAGGAGGCACAGAATCACCATCCTCGGCCCAGAGATTTAGGAAAACACAGTAGGTGTGTGGACTTTCCCTTTGCTTCTTTGAAGAGGACATCATATGTCTCTCAAGTAAACACACTTCTGAAGGCTTCGTATGGCCCCTGTGTAATTGTTACAGATCAGGGAATATGAGATGATGTAAGTCAGCAGAGAGTAGGAATAACGCAGCCGATACAGAATTAGTAGGCACCAGCAGGTTAGCACTTAGAGAGAACTATAAGGGATGCTCATGATGTGCTGACCTCCTGTCTAACTTTTCCTTAGGCTTCTGGTCTGTTCCCATAAGTACTATGTTTATAAGAATTAACAAAATGTTTTATTCCCCTCTTGTCTTGGTCCCAAGGATAAAAATCATCACCTGGGATTGAGAAAGATTCTTAACCGTGTTTTTTAAGAAATGTTCAAGAGGGAGCACAGCAGCTCAGACACGTCAAGCCCCTCCCAGCCAGACGCAGAGACTGAGGCCCTGCCCATGTTCACCCCACCATCCTTGTGATTTCAGTTACGTTTCTCATTCTCTTGTCACCAGTCATTACCTAGAAGAGACGTTCAGATTACTGTTCCTTGAGAAAAATACTTGAAAGAAAAATTTTAAGAATTTAATTCACTTGGTTGAAATAGCAAATAAGTGGCCCTTAGGGAAACACCCTTCCATGGAAATGAATAGACAATTCAGAAAGAGCTATAGACAAAGGAAGAGCACTGTACGATCTGAGCCTCAGAGGAAATACTGTAATTATTGTGCTAGAAGACAGAAATGGGATGGTGACAGGACAGGAGAGAGCCAGTCTAAAGCAGTGACAACAATAGGCCTTTGCTTATACTACCTTCATTTATCCGGTTAGAAGAAAAAGAAGGTGGGAGAAAGGAGTGGCCAGCCTCACTGGAGCTGGTAGGGTATGTGGCTGGGAGCCCTCAGAACTATGGTGAAGTGTCAGGGATGGGGCAGACCAGCCCGTACAATGGGGTGGTGCTCCTCCTGTTAGTTTGCGTGAAGACCCCTCAGTGCCCCAGAAGGTGGTAACAGCCCCACCCAGGCAGGTAGTGATAGGAGGGAGCCCAGTGCTGTCTCCTGATCTGCTGGGCTTATCACAGGGTGACGGAAGCAACCAGGTGAAGGTGGAGGGCCTCGAGCTCAAGGGCTCTGGAGCTCAGGTGGATGCTGCATCTGCTTCCAGAACTAGACACTGGGTTCCATGTTTGCCAATTTTTTATTTCAATATAAAAATGGCATAGTTTGAAAAAAATCCCACAGGAAAAATGTATTTCCCATACGTTCTTTTAAGATGTATTACTGTTTTCTACCACTCTCCCCTTTCCCTCCATGCCCAGAATGAGTCGGCCATAACAGCTTCCCTTCGGTTCTGAGGACCATCTGCTGAGCCTTTTCCTCTGCCTGGCATTCTTGCCCAGCTCCGGGGCCTCTCCCAGGCTGCTCCATCCTCAGATTTTAGACATAAAGCCTCTTCGTCACCAAGGGTCTCCCTAACCCCACATCCTCCCATTCCATTGCCATCCCCCTGGTGTAAATCCCCCAGTAGTCTAAACTGTCATGTTATTTCAGCATATTTGTTTAATATCTCTTTCTGCAAGTAGGCTGGAAAGCCAGACCCTGCAGGCAGCTTTGCTCACCTTTGTATGCTTGCATCAGGGCACCATCGCAAGACCTCTAGTAAATATTTGGTGAGGGATTGAATTAAATCCTCATACTTAGGATATGAACATGGCCAGTGCTTCTAATTCCATTCTGCTGGACATTTATAAACCGCAGTTTTAAGGAAAGAAACATAACTCTCACAATTCATCATACTGTGCTCTAACAATAGTGAAGGATGTGCAGAAAATGCAGAAGCACATTTTGCAGGTACCCTTTTATTTAATTAAGTCAACATCATTAAAGTGTCAGAACTAAGGTAGGGCCAGGAAATAAGACCTTCAGGTTAAGCCAAACTGTTATCGCCATTCCTCATACTTATGAACTGGTCCAGTGATACGTGCGAGTACTTCCTGTAAGCAGATACCGCACCTCCAGGAAGTCACCTTACTCAACTATAATAACATTAGCTCATCCGATGTATTGGGCATCACTGACATATGTGAGAAGTCAGAACATAAAGAGCTCATTGCCTTTTCAGAATCTAAGTTTGCTGAATGTTGAGCTGGGTTATTTCTCCTCTTGAAAGATTTTCTTGTCTTGCCAGTTTAGGGTCATTTTTTAAATTCCCGAATAATGATAGTCAATAGGACAGTCCCTCTCACGATTACTTGACCTGATTCATATTTCACTTATTAGTAATTAAAACCCAAAGTCAAGCATGAGTCAGTGCACGTTATGGATCCAGATGAAACTTACTACCACCAGTTTTAGGGAAAAGCTTAACCTCTGCCAAGGTGTTGCAAAGGGTTAGGAATTTGAAATTCTCCAATTCTATTGGACAAAAAGGATTCTCCTTCTCTTTTGCAAATCAAAAGTATGGTTTGTATTCTATCTTTATTTCTTTTCTGTATTGTTCTCATATCATATCTTTGAAAACAATTTTAGGTTACTTTTCCTGTGCACTCTTTGTTTCTTCTACTAGAGCTCTGGTTAATTTTCTATTTTTAGCATAAGTAATTTTTGCAGGAAGGTGAAATCCTTGTAATGCCTTACAAGTCATTTTAATGAAGAGGCTGTTAAATGGATAAAGAAATTTGGGGATGAAATTACCTAATGTGGGAATTTATAGCTAAAGAGTATTATTTTCTGTGGTTATGCCATCTGTGTTCCTCCTCTCTGCCTGTCACCCATTCCCACCTGTTATCACCAGCCCTTCTACAAACTAATTCCAGAGGCTTGGTTAGAATACTCAAACTCTAAAGCCCTGGCTGCTGTGGCTCGGTGGTTTGAGTGCAGGCCTGTGAACCAAAGGGTGGCTGGTTCAATTCCCAATCAGGGCATGTGCCTGGGTTGTGGGGCAGGTCCCTGGATGGAGGTACATGAGAGGCAACCACAGATTGATGTTTCTCTCCCTCTCTTTCTCCCTTCCTTCCTCTTTCTCTAAAAATAAATAAATCTCTTTAAAAAATAATCAAGCTCTGAGTTGCAGGAAAGTTACCATGAACAAGGACTGATATTTGCCTCTTCTTTCACAGGGGTGTGGTGTTGGGGCGGGGCGTTGTTGTAAGAGTTGAATGAGAGAGAGGGTGTCACAGGACCTTTTAAACTGTAAATCACTAGGTAGAGTTAATGTTTCCGAAAGCACGTCAGCTCTGCAAGTACCATTCCCCCAGGTGGAAACTGACAGAAGACCAAGAAGCAGACTGGGATGGAGGTAAAGATGGGGAAGGAGAGGAGGGAAGGCAGGCTTGGGAGCAGAAAGAGGGATAAGCAAGAGGAAAGGAGTTAGTCCCCCAAGCTTGACCACTGTGTGCAGACGTGAGCACGTGTCAGAACTCACCACCTTCCTAGCCTCAGATATGGGTGAAGTCAATAGATTGTCAACAGGCAATTACACTTTTTCAGAGAAAAGAAAATTAACAGAAATATATATTTTGTATATATATTTTGGTATATATATTTTAAACTACAGTATAGGATAATAAAAATTTTATCTTTAGAATATTTAAGTACATTAGTGTAGGTGACCAGTATTCTGCATTTTGTATTGCACATGAAAATTTAAATACACATTTTTCCTCCTTACCCAAGAGCACCCATTTCCCATGTGCGACAGTGAGGAGCCTGCTCTGATTTCCTCACTTATTTATTTTTTTTTTTTAAAGAAAGTCACGCTCCTCTGTACTAAGCGGCCCCGGACGTCTCCCTGGGCCAAGCAGTCACTGAGAATTCTCTTTGTGGGTGTGCAGAGGGAGCAGCTGAAACCAGAAAGGTTACCTGGGTGGCAGCTCAGCCCTACACCCAGTAGGAGATAAAGCTGGGATGCAATGGCCCCCAGAGATTTCACTGGGGACACAGAGAAATTCCTGGCCCAGCCCCTGCCCTTCACCTCTGATCTCTGTCACCACACTGACAGGTCATTGTACAGTAAATGGGAACATACTGTGTTATGAGAACTTCGTATTATAAAATGTCCTGAGGCTGTCTTGTTTCTAAAGATCTCTCTTTAAAAAACTCGTCACCCAGGCCTTCCAAGTCCAGGCCCATTCAGAAACTGTGCGCCATTGTGGTGTGCATGTGGGGTTTTTTTTTTTTAATTTTTTTTTTTATTGTTATTCAATTACAGTTGTATGCCTTTTCTCCCCATCCCTCCACCCCACCCCAGGTGAACCCACCTCCCTCCCCCACCTCCACCCTCCCCCTTGGTTTTGTCCATGTGTCCTTTATAGTACTTCCTGTAATGATTAACACGTCGGTTCAAGCGATACAGTTTGAGTGAAAATTAGTCTTAGGCCATGAAATAATGCGAGGGTCACACAGTTTTCCAAACTTTGGGGCCACAAAAAAACATAGTTTTTTGGACCTGGAATCCCATAAGCTTGACTTTCTACTTCGATTAAACAGAGAGGGCAAGGAGAAGGTGCTGCATGTGGTATGAATAGGATATGACATAACATTCAGTTTTGTAGAAATCTACTTGGTGAAAACTGGCTGTGAAAACTGGAGGAAAGACAACAATCAAGGTTGATAATAAGCTAAGTTTGGGGGGCACGTGTTGGCCTTGTTTTAACTGTAGAAATCTGAGTTTATTTCAACAATACAAACTCCAGCAGACCATCATATTTAGCTCTGAAACAGGACACTTTCCTGATTCTGTGAATATGAAACATTAAAGCGGCAATTACATTTTAGCAGAGCTGCATTTGTGATGGAAACCCCTTACCGTAATGTTTTCTGGAAAGCCAAAGGTGCGATGGCATTTGTGGTTCATCTTGTGTACTCCATACAAATTTGAGCTTTGACCTAGAGAAACTCTGTTTTTGGGCAAGTGGTGAGTTCTGTGTGCATCTGACGGAGCTGGTGGCCTCCTCTTCCGGGCAGCCCAAGTAGCCTGCTCGCGACTTTCCATTATGGATTACGCTGACTGCCAATCTCACTTCACTCAAGACACCAGAGTGGATGCCTGCAAGACCGGTGCCTAGCAAATCTTTGAGATGCTTTTCTTATTATAGATGAAATATGAACATTGTGTTTAGGAACAAGATCCAACAAATGCCAAAGGTATTTATGTAAGTCATTCAGCTTTAGTACAACGGCCTCTTGAGAATTAACCAAATAAGCTTTTAATAATGTTGCCATTCTATCTTAGTTGGTGTTTCGCATTTATTTGGATAATATACTCCATTCAAAATAAGCTTCTTTATCAGAAATTTAATTAATATGTAAGGAATCAAGACTGCCTCCAAAATAGTACAACTCTTTGAAGTCCAGTCTTAGGATTTTCCTGTGTGCCAAAAGAAACTTACTCAAGCCAAGGAAAACACATTCACTTTCTAGCATCTTTAAAACAATCACTATGCCAGACATTAACAAATAATTGTGTTAGTTTTTAAAAATTTTTAAATACGGTAAAAATTTTGCCAAATTTACTGTAGCAAGTCAATTAAAATTTGACCTCAATTGCTTGGTCGAGAAGTCCCTGTTTAACTTTTTACATGGTGCCAGAGCTTTTTTGAATCAGTATATCAAAATTTTATACATTTTCTTCCATCTGTTAAGGGCCAGGTTCAAGCCTCATGTGGGAAGCCAGTTAGTCAAAACATGCTGAGTTATCCCATAGGAGCTAGAGCTTAGGGTTCAAGAGTGCAAGGGAGGAGCACCAGGTGGTGGGTTCCTACCCCCTCCTGCTCATCCCAGTGGTTGGACAATCAGTTCAGCTCTTGACGGATAGATTACCCTGTAGAGGTGCAAATGCCATGAAGGGTGACACTTTTCGCCTTTATCTGTCATCAGTTAACTTGTTAGTTAGCACTCTGGTTTGGATTTTCAGAAAAGACACTCAGATACCAGCCCATTTGATAAGATTTGGTTCTTATTTCTGTGAAATATTGACTTTAATCATTCTTTGTAACAATTGGTTGCATACCATGTATGTAAAATTATGACTGGGACCCAGTCCTTTCCATCATAGTCTGGTTGGGACAGATACAACAGTTAGTTTCCTGTTGGATGATCGGCACCTTGCTGTGAGGTTAGGGGACCCATAGGAAGAGCTTAATCATAACCTGGGGCTGGAGGCATGATTCTGCAGGTGGTTTCCAACATGAGAACTAAAGGATGTGTGCATGTTTTCCAGAAGATGGAGAGGGTGCAAAGAACAATGGCCCACACATACTTGGGGTACTGTAAAATATTTGGCATGGCTGGAAAAGAGAGTGCTAGGTAGGGATGTTGACAGATGAGGTGAAGAAACAAGCTTACTGACCTATAAGGGGGAGTTTGGACATTATCCCAAAGACAGAGGAGAGCTTTTGATAGTCTTAAACAGTGGAATTACCTGATCAAATTTAGAAAGATCACTCTGGTGCAGTGAGGAGTAAGAAGCAATAGAATGGGAGAAAAATTAAGTGGTAACCTGCTAACTAGCGGTCTAGGGAAGAGTCCATTGCCTGATCTAAGGGATGCAGCGGGGACGGAATAAAAGGGAATGTAAGGTGGAGAGCCTCCCGCACAGACTCAGCAGGACTTGATAGCCAGTTGAATAAGTTCAGCAAACCTAGAAAAGGAAGAGCCAGTGTGATTCTAGATGGCCAGCCGGATGGGTGGTGGGCCTGTTTACTCACAGAGGAACCCGAGAGGAAGGTATAAGTTTAGAGAGGAAGATGAGTTTGGATTGGATTTTTGACTTCTTGAACTTTGAGGTGCTGGCCGAAAAGACAACAAGGAACAGGGCCTTGGAACTCGAAAAGATTTGCACTGTGCATAAGGAACTCAGACCAGAACTCTGAGAAACAAAGATACGTACGAGGCATGCCAAGAAAGGAACTGTATGTACATGATGTTAGAAACAGCTCTTTTTAAGAAGCACAAATAAAGCAGTTCTCACTTTAAGGGACTGGAAATCTGTTGCCTTTGGATAATGCAATTCAGGTATCAGAATATCTACACTTGAATTTGTGAAATTTACGCTTTCGAAGATTTGTGCTCAAGGGCCCTACCCAGTGAGCAAAAACTGTTGGCCTGTTTCCTTTTTGGCAACATAGTAGAACAAAATACCACTCTTGAAAATTATTATGCTAAAGAACATCATTTGGCAAACATTTATTTAGTGTCAGCTCTGTGCAAACATGGCGCTAGGTCTTAGGAATACAGAGACGAGTACGAAACAAAACCTGCCATGAAGAGCAGATCCCCTGGCAGGGCGGTAGTGCTCCTGTGCAGCAGGCAGGTGCTGTGAGTGCAGTGGGGCTGCAGGTTGGAGCAACTCGCCTGGAAGCACCTAAGCCAGCCCAGGCGAGCTTGTCACAGACACTGTCTGGAACTCTTTGCACACGCATCTCTCCCTGCCTGGAATGCCCTCTCCTCCCAGCCCCTTTCCTTTGCATAACCCCTGTTAGTCTTTTGTGGTTACACTGAAGGTCCAGAGCCGACAAGGACTAAATTAAGAAAACCTAACAAAATGCCTCTTGAAATAAAGTAATTTTACCCCTGACAATAGGGATGCTATAAACAGAATATTCATAAAGTAGATAAGAATTTTATGCATAAGTAAGGAAGCTCTGTCTGGAAGCAGTAGTATATAATCATTTCATTATATAATCCTTTCTTTAAAAAAGAAACCTTAAAATTTTAATAATTAAATCATTTTAATTTAAATCACATTTTAATTTAATTTAAAATTATTTCTACGTAGCAGTTATAAGATAGGATTTTTGATGGTAGTGGGATCTCATTATAGTATTTGGATACAGAAACATCAAAATTAGCCATTTCGCAATAAATTTTTGGCACTGTTTCCAGATTTGGAAGCAGTGTAGACACTGCTAAGCCTTTTCCTGTGTACATTATGCATAAGGCCAGAGCCCCTCCCCTTTGGTCTGAGGATAGCAATGGGGATGATACGTTTTGGCCCTGTGCAGGGTCGATGTGTCTTGAGTGGTTACCTGGAACCTGGACCTGTGCTGTGAACTTGACATCTATCATTTCATCTAATCCTCACAGCAGCCCTGTGGGTTGGTAAGAAACAGGCAAAGAAATGTCACAAAACGAGTAAGAGATCCATCTAGCACGCTTCCCAGGCAGCATAACGTCAGAAGCCTTTACCTTCCACTTGATTTTGAGAATTCAGGTAGGAATTTTCTTCTTTAACCCCCATATGCTCCTTCAGCTCGTGAAAGAAGTTCTGTTTGGGAATGGGATTATATAGTCATATATGTCATCATGCCTCTGTTTCATTGGACAGACATTCTTCATTCAGCAGCCGCAAATCTTGTGGGCACAGCATACATAAACAGATGTTAGTATAGCATGGTAAATTTTAGGAAGAAACTATGAAAATGCAAGGGAAGGAGGAACATGTAACCTGAGCTGTGGAGAGTGAGTTGCAATGTGGCTGGAAGGAAGACAGCATGGGGTAAGAGGATGTCACTGAGTTCTTCTGGGCCTTCCGGCAATAGACAGGGCTTCAGCAGTGCAGCCCATCCCCCACCTCCAGCAGGTCTCGGGGTGCTTAAAAATTCCTGGCCCACACCCAGTCCTAAATTAACCTGTCTTTGGGCGAGACCCAGAAGTGTGCGTTTTAGAAGCGTCCCAGCTTATTCTCAGGCACACTGGAGGTCAGTAAGTGTAGGTTAAGTTTTGATAGGAATGAGATTATAAAAGTTTGGAAGCTGAATTTTCTGATAGCCTTGGGGGTTGCGGGAGAGGTCTTTTAAGGCATCTGAAGAGAGCTGTCAGCCTTTGAGATGGATTTAAGAAGGGCCAAGACCTGAGGCCTGGTCTGTGGGGGAGAGGATAGAGACCCAGTCAAGGACAGGGTGGTACAGACACAAAAGATAAAATTTATAGGAATTGATGGACCAGAAGTGGTGGGTAAGAAACAGGTGAATCTAAGATGTTAGTGTCTGATAGTCCAATGGCTCTCAGTAATGTTAGTGAAAGGGTTCATTCATTCTGGAACATGGGGGATTTTTTGTCAAACATTAAACAAGTAATCTTTCCTGGTCTCTTACTCTAGTCAATAAAATGGGGCTAAGGAAGTGGGCAACTGGACCAGATTTTTACCAGATTGTCCCAGAAAGCACAAGTCCAGTTCTCCGCTGCAGTGTGACTCCCCTTCCGTTTGCCTGGTTTCAAATCTGACATCCCATTCTTACTCCAGCGACGTTTCTAATGGAAATTATTCAGTTAGAAAACAGGGAAACATCGCTGACAGTTTACTTTTCCAACTCTAGGTGTGTGTGCAATCAGAGGATGGTGGACTGAAAGGGACAATGTCCCGCTGTGTAGACCATCAGGAACGTGCAATCAAAATTCACACCCTATTGAAGGACCCATAAGGAGCACAAGTCACAGAGCAGTCACCCTGATCTTCTGGGTCACTCACTGTTCAATACCTACACACTTGGAACTGCACTGGGCCAGGAGTGGGAGGAAGGAAGGGCTTACAACTGGTTGGAATTAACTTATATTCACAGGAAGTAGTTCAATAACACGGAGCAGTTTACTTTCAGCTCTTTGTTTCCTAGTACTTTTCCTCATTCCATGCAGGCTTCCAAGCACTCTCCATAATTGTCAAAATGGTCATTCTTATAAGAATTAAAAAGGAATAGGTTGACTTGTTCAGAAAGCAATTTCAAATACTTTTTAGTTGGCTACATAGTAATATTTGAGGGCTTTTATTTTTCATGTTACTGTACAAATGACAGTAAAAGCATTTTTCAAAATTACCTTATTATTCTTACTCTTCAGTAAATTAGAGTAACTTTCAACCTATTGTTGGAATGGTGAAAATCTGATTAAGGAGTGAGCAGTTACTAATGTTTAGTTCCATAAATGAAAACAAGGGAAAGAAGAGCATATTTAGGGATTTTTTTTTCTCCCCTTCAGAACCTTCAGTGATGTGGTGGTAAAGTTGTTGCAAAACTTTACCAGTGAAAAGTTTTCTTTAATTACAGTTGCTATATTTGTAACAGTTATAACAGTTACAGAGCCTCCACTTTTTTTTTTTTTGGTGCCCAATAAGCTCTTAAAGATATTTCAAGTGAAGTAGAAGATGTAAGCCAACAAAGAAAATAAAGTCTCGAACAAGTGTCCCTCAGCCTGTGTAAATGTGTGTAAACCAGTCTATGTGAATCTCAGTGTGTGTGCATGAAGTGCTGAGTTCTGAGAAACAGGAGAAAAACTAGAAACAGCATGAATATTAGGAGGTTCCTCATATAATTGGTATGTCTGGTGACAGATGGAATTGGCATGGGATGATTTCATAAAGAATTGGAGCCTTGAGTAATATTTTGAAGGGAAGAGAAGGCATGATTTTGTCACAGGGGCAACGGAGATTTCACCAGGTGGGGGAAGAATAGCATATTGTTGACTCAGAGCCTGAAGAGAATGAAAAACACTCAAAGGCAGTAAAAAGCTCAGCAGTGCTCACTGTCAGTGGACAGTATGGTCCTTGTGGCTTGCTGGAGGAGCTCTTTTAGCTACATAGATTTATTATCCCTCTCCTAATGTTCTGTGTTGAGGTCCCCAAGTGACTCCATTGCCAACAGAACATGGAAACAAGGGTCTGTCCAATGCAGACACCTCATGTCACCACCAGGAGAGATGATCCGGAAAGTTAGTAAACATGGAGAGCAGTGATGATGTCACTCTGAAATTCCTGAAGATTAATGCTGTTGGTGTATAGGGAAGAATAGACATAACAGGGAAGTAAGAGACTTAGAGGCACTGGATGTAACCCGATTTAGACTGCAGATCTTCCTCCTCATTTGAAAAGTCTTACAAACATATACTCAGCCCCCTGTCGACCGCACACCCCCCTGCTGCTGCATATCGTCTAAGACTCACAGTGTTGTGCTCTGCAGTGGTGTAAGCTCAGCTGAGTCATGGGTAGGGAAGAGGACAATTAGATAAGGGTGCTGACTGCTCAAGGATCTGAAAAGCACCGTCAGGTGTTATGCAACACGCAAGTGGAAGCCACCTCAGTTCCCAGGAAGTTAGTAACATGAGCAAACAACATCTGAGGAGAACGATTTTCGCTGCCGTGCACGGCGGTAGGAGTTGGGACAGAACCATCAAGGACATGAGTGAATCTATCCAGCCATAAAGAACTTGGAATTTATAAAGGAGAACTCATCTGGTGTACAACTGGCTGTATCCAAGGGACTTAAAACGCTGGGGATCTGAGCATTGTTAACTAAGAGCACAAGGAGACAGTGAATACTGGTGGGATATTTGGGGGAGGAGGATAATGAATCTTTTGATTCATGGACATTTAAGGAGGAACAAAACAATGAGAGCTGAGATTCCTGTAAGAAGGGTAACTCTGAAGGCTTGTGCATTCCAAAGGAAATGAAAACATCAAAATCCAAGATTTACGTTGTCTCCATAATGGAGGAGTCATTAGGAAAGTGAGTAGAGACAGCTGGGGTAGAGAAATTGTAAGGACTAGTGCAGGATAGTAACCCATGTGTGGAAAGAAGCAGGGAATTATTTTACCTCAGATAAGCTGTCCTAATCTGAGACAAGATATACCAGGTTGACTGTGGTTATAACCAGCATCTATGTGCGTAATTCCATGATCTAAAATCAAATTAGCAAATCCTTTTTTTTTTCATTTACTTTATTCATAGAGTAGCTGTTGCAGTACCTAGCTGGTCAGCCAAAGGGTGTTCAGAGCTTTCATTAAATCCTCGTGCTTCCTGTTGGTTTTGACTAAGCCCATAGAAAAGAATGAAATGAACATTTCTTACTTTTTTTGCCTTAGCAAAGGTATCTTTCATTTTTATTAGCTACTGTGTGTGCAGAATGGATCACGAGAATGAGCGTATGCCTTGCATGGAGATACCTTTCTTACTAGTAAAACAAAGGGAGTGAAAACCTTGTCATCTGGGGCTGCTCCTACAGGAGGACGTTCAGAGGCATTTTGCCTGTGTGGAGTCGGTAGCACGGAGAACAGTGAGTTAGGAGGCCTGCAACAAGCACTTGGGTTCAGCTTAGGATCAAAACCAAGGGGGTGCCAGGTGTCTCTTTTGTGTTTATTACATTCCATGAGTATCATCTACATCCTTTCTTTCCCTGGTTCCTGCTCTAACTTGTCACTTTTGTTGGACCTCCTCCTCTGGTTTGTAATAGAGAATCCACCTAGCCTCCAAAAGCTGGCGTGTCAAGCTTCCCTACAAATCCTTAGTGGAAAGTCCCTGCTTGAAAAGACCCCCCTGGCTCTGTCCTGCTAGAAAGCAAGCAGGGGTGGGGTGCTTGATGAGATCCAGGGGTGTCTGTTGAACAGTCAGATTTTGCTGTTAAGCAGTGTCTGGTTACATGGATTCTGTCCTAGTCCATCAACAGTTTTCTTATTGCTCATAAGAGAGGAAAACATGAAAAAAATACTTTTACTAAATGACATCTCAAATGAATCAAAATATAAAATTGTTTATATCCTACGCTCTTCAGGTATAAATTGCTGTTTCAAAATCACGGGTTACGTTGAGTCATGCTTTACACTGTTTGTCTGTACGAGGACTGTGAATCAGCCAGAGATGTAAAAGCTTAAGTATTCAAGCCATGGAATTTAAGAAAGGATTTCTTTGTAGGGAAGAAAAGGCATTTTTAGGTAAATTGATAATACTTATAGTCCTTGTACCATATAGGTATAAAGACCTTTAGGAGCTTAGGCCTTGCGTTAACAGGAAGTTTTTCTTTTTTTCTGTTCTTTTTTTCCCCCTTCCATTGAATCTCAATGATAAGTATGAAATTCTGCTTGCTTAAATCCTAAACAATTTTTAGAACTCTGAATTAAGTACTGAACTAAAGAGCTGTAAAGCCATACAGATTTACCAGAATGAAGTATAAATCTAAAGCTAGTTTGAATCATTTTTAGTAAGAATAAAATATTTACTTATGCAACACCTGGAAAGAAAATAATACTTATGAATAGGTCATTTTTAGATTTCAGTGGCCTACTTCATGCTTCTCAGTATATACTTTATAGATAATAAAACCTCTAACTTTTATACCTTGCATGAAACCTAACACAAGTGTCAACACAGACATTATAGGTAGTCCAGATACTTGGTTTTCATTGATTTGCCATATTTGAGTTGGTATTCTTCTTTAGAGATGGTGTATCTGCAGTACAAGGCTAAGATCTAATAGGATTCTGAGTTTATA
Organism: Desmodus rotundus; assembly: GCF_022682495.2. NCBI lineage: Eukaryota > Metazoa > Chordata > Mammalia > Chiroptera > Phyllostomidae > Desmodus > Desmodus rotundus. The sequence continues at coordinate 55,233,385 of NC_071394.1, read as the reverse complement.
TTATCAGTTCAGTACTCCTTATATAATATATACACGTATTTTTAAATCTCTGTATGGAGATCACCGGGTAAGAGTTACTCAGTTTAATGGAAATGACCACTCATTATGGAAAGCCCTCTATGGTTAATGACACTGATTTCCTAGCCCTTGGCCTAATGTACCCAATAAACCTGAGTGACGGGAGGTGAGTAGATGAATGAGTTGCAGTTTGAGAGGTCCAGAGACTCATGACCTGGAGACTGTACCGTCTTCCTGAACAGGCTCAGATCCGGGCCTGAGAGCAAGAACCCGAGAGGAGGCCCATCTGCAGGTGAGCTGAAGGACAGCCACTCTTCCTCATGGTACTGTCCCCATCCTTTGTTTGGTGATGAGGATGCTAGAGAGACTGAGGGGACTTTTAGACTCAGCTGAGGTGGGAAATTTTATTCAAATACTGTCTAATTAAATATTGTTTACTCAGATTTCTCATCCCCCAAATTGGGTAGTTTGGTACCTGGCAGCTTACAGGACATTGGGAGAATTAAATGAGATTAGTAAGATCTGGAAACAGCCCAAGTGCCCATCAGTAAATGAGTGGGTTAAAGAAGCTGTGGTACATTTACGCAATGTGAATGTTCCTAACACAATAAGTTGCACTTCATAGTTGCTAAATAAACTGATATGTACAACAATTGAATACTTCCACACTGAGTGTGGTGAAAAGACTGCCATATGCTGGAGCAGGAGATCGAGGAGAAACCAGCAGGTACTATATGATGTGACCTAGCAAAGGACACTATGTATACAAGAGCCCAGAGGGTCCCTAAACACCTGGAGGAACCATGAGAGACTTCAAGGGGTGACTCTTGAGCAGTCGTAAGGACACAAGTAGGTATTTCCAGGAATATAAAGGGGAGGAAGGGCTCTCAGAGAAGAGGTAACTGCCAAGGCAAAGCTGGAAGATTAAGAGCTCCCACTGGTGTCTTCCCCGCTGAATGCTGTTGTCGTTTATAGTCGTGTAATCCCTGGGCACAGAGAGGCAGTCCCAGCAGTTAGTGGTTGAAAGCATGCAGTAGCCCCTGCCATCCTGAGCAGCATGATGAAATCTTGTGCTGTCCCTCTTTGTCCTTTTCCACAGTTTCAGTTACCCGCGGCCAACCGCGGTCCAAAAATATTAAATGGAAGATTCCAGAAACAAACAATTCATAAGTTTTAAATTACCTGCCATCCTGAGTAGCATGATGAAACCTTGTGCTGTCCAGCTTTGTCCTGCCTGGGTCATGAATCATCCCTTTGTCCAGTGTCTTCATGCTGTAGATGCTCCTACCTGTTAGTCACTTAGTAGCCACCTGGGTTTTCCCAGCTTGTGTTCAAATAACCCTTATTTAACTTACTAATGGCCAAAAAGCACAAGAGTAGTTCAGCTATGCCAAAGAGAATCCATAAAGTGCTTCCTTTAAATGGAAAAGTATGTTATGTGTAGGAATATATATATTTTTATATATATGGCTCGGTGCTATCCACTGTTCCAGGCATCCGCTGGAGGTCTTGGTTCGGTTCCCCTGTGGATAAGGGGGGACTCCTGCACCCCACAGCCCAGTCTGGGTTCAGATCCTGATGCTGCTAGTGCTGTGACTCCAGCAAATGGCTTAACCCGTCCTCGCCTCACGCTCCTTCCCCCGCACCATGGGAAAAGAACAAGAATGGTTCCTCACAGCATGATCTGGGGTTCCGCCAGTCAATAAATCTGAAGTGGAAAGTGGATGCTGTTTCCTGTGAGAGTAAATTTTGTAATCATTTCCACCACTTTCTGAATGCCTTCTGTGTAAAAGCAGGTAGAGTTGGTGCCTTGGAAAAGACTGAAATGAGAAAGACATGGCCTCTATTCTCCAGGAAATTTATAAGCTCATAACCAAGTGACAGAGATGGGGGTGTAAACGAGCAGTGCTGTTGGAAATTAAACACAAACCACGTGGAGGTGGAGGCAGTGCGTGGGAGCATCACCAGCAAAGAGGTTTGTTGCAGGGACAAGGAGGAACCATGGGGAAGAGGGGTCAGTGCCCATGGAGTCCTTTAGCTCTAGCATGAGTCAGGGCAGGCCCATCCAGGCTGCTGTTGGCCCTGTTTCACTCCCTGTGGCCAGCCTTTCTTGGTTTCCCTGGCCATCTACCTGGCCAGTGTTTACATGCTTGCCTTAGAGCTGAGGCTGGAGAGGTAGAGAGGTTTATCAGTTTGAAAGAGGTACAGTGGAGACAAGTTAGGTAACAGATAGATGTTCAGGCCTGAGCTTTGGGACCCATTCACACAGTTTTCCTCCCAGCCGCTTTGCTGCCTGTCCTGTTACTTCTTGGTTCCAGTGGCCCCCACCATCTCCAACCGTGAAGGGAGCCTGCTCAGAAATGTGGGTGGCACCCCCATTGCTCCCCCAGTCCAGACCAGAGGGAGGCCTGCATTGTGTCATAGAAACCACATCTGAGAAAGGTGCAGCCCTGCCCCACAATGCCTGCCCTGGGCCCTGCTGAATCCTCATGCCTCGCAGCCACCGGCTCCCAGGCCAAGATCGAGATGGCTGGCCATTGGCTCCCAGTGTCTTCCAACAGTTGGATCGAAACTATCCTATTTCTGGCAAAAATATTTCACAGAAAGTGGAGTGAGCCTTGCTCTGACCCATACCCTCAGCTCTGATGAGTGTTGTTTCTTCTGGGTCAGTCTTGTCCTAAGTCTATTCTAATTCAGTATCATTGCGGGACAATCAGGGAAGCAGTGAACATGAGCTGGCTGAATCCCAATGAATTTCACCGAGAAAATTCAAAAAAATCTCTACTACAACAGCCTGATTTTTGCCCAGAGAGGTTTAGTGAATACTTTGGAAATCTTTCTGTACTACAGTATAATAAAGAGTCCTGGCTCTGTCACTTTTTAGCTGAGTGGCCCCAAGCAAACACCTTGACATCTCCTAGCCTTAGCTTTCTCATCTGTGAAATGGGTGTGATCGTTCATAGTGCCTCCTCACAGGGCTGGAATGAGCACTTCCCTGAGGTGGCCTGTGTTGTGTTTGGAGTGGTGCCTGGCACCAGTGAGCACTGTGCAGCTGTGAGCTCTGACTCTGCTCTGGGCACAGAAGAGATTTGGGGTGAAGCTGTTTCCTTGCTGCCTCACTGGACTTATCTGAGGGTATGATCATGCCTATGAGGCACTGTCCAACACTTTTATGAAGTTCAAGTAATATCTGTGTTCACTTATTGGGTCGAAGTTCATTGGCACTCACAGGTCTCGGAGAGAGTTATAGAGATTCTCCACCAAATCCTGGAGTAGGATGAATGATTTTCTCCTAATACCTCACATACAAAGGGAAGAAAAGTCCCCTGCAGGGAACAAGGCCACGCCTCTGTTTGAAGTGGCTCCAGGGTGTGTGCAAACTGGACATGTAGACAGATTTTTGTGATGCAGGTTTCCTATTGAGACTCAGACCAGCCTGGTACACCATTGTGTGCCACCTGCTCTCCTAGTTTAAACAGCTTTGAGCTGAACACCTGTGCCTTTGTCCTGGGTCTTGTCTTCCATACCAGGATTTGATTAGACTCCTCTTTTCAGTTGCCCACCTATATGCCTGCATGTCTGCATTCCTGCCCCATTGTTTCAGTCAGCTTGTTTAGAAGAAATAGCCAGACTTGAAAGCGTGAGGAAATAACATTAAAGTTCTCCTTGTAATACTTTTCTGTTTGATTAAAGAAAAAAGTATGAAATGTCTACCATAAGATTATTAGTATGTCTTCATTATATCCTTTTCTCAGTGTGTCTGGGCTTTAGGGAAATACCTGAAACGAGCTTTCCTGCCCACATGCAGTGAGGTAAATTGTTGTTTGCAAAATGACATCAGAAGAATAGAGCCTAAACAGGGAGGGTCAGTACTCACAGGCCCACGTGCCGTGTGTATTCTGACAATTCGTAGAAGCCCTGGGCCACTCTCCTTTGTCACAGTGAACTTGTTGATGCTCCATGAGTGAATACTGCTAGTTTGGAAGTGAGCGTGACATAATCTTGGCTCTCCGGCCCTTGTTCTCCAGGAGTGGAACTGAGCAAGTTTTTGTGATCCAAAGTGAGGAGTGAGTGTCACGGGCCAGTCCATTGTGTTTTTCAGAGTCTTCTCAGGTCTGGATAAAGTTTTAAAAAGCAAAGGGATTTATCCATGTAGGAGCATTGGGAAAGGTCTCCTGGGGAAGGGGATAGAGTTGGATCTTGAAACACAGAGAAGGATTTGGGCAGGCAGAAATGGAGGAGGAGAGGTGTCCTAAGCAGAGTAAAAAGTATGAGAAAAGAGCCCCAAACTGGTGTTTGGGGCAACACTAGTGCTGTGGGGAACATCCTGTGACATACCCAAGGCCCAGAGGGGTACTGAACACTTGTGATTTGTGTGCCTTTTTTCTTTATTTTTATTGTTTACACTACTATAGATGTCCCCATTACCCCTCTTTGCCAACTTCCCCGCCACCCTCACTCCCCTTCCTTCGACACACTGTTGTCTGTGTCTGTGGGTTATGCATATATGTTCTTTGGCTAATCCCTTCACCTTCTTTCATCCGCCCCCCACCCTCTGACAGCTGTTAGTCTGTTGCATGTGTCCATGCCTCTTTCTATTTTGTTTGTCAGTTTATTTTGTTCATTAGATTCCACATATAAATGAGATCATTTGGTGTTTGTCTTTCTTATTTCAGTTAGCATAATAATCTCCAGGGCCATCTGTGCTGTCACAAAGGGTAAAAGATCCTTTCTTTTTTACAACTGCGTAGTATTCCATTGGGTAAATGTATCACAGCTTATTTAATTCACTCATTTACTGATGGGCACTTGGGCTGTTTCCAGATCTTGTCTGTTGTACATAATGCTGCTATGAACATAGGGGTGCATATATTACTTCAAATTGATGTTTTGGGATTCTTAGGATATACTCTCAGAACTGGGATCTCTGGGTCAAAAGGCAGTTGCAGTTTTGTTTTTGTTTTTTTTTTTGAGGAAACTCCATACTGTTTTCCACGGTGGCGGCACCAGTCTGCATTCCCACCAGGAGTGCGTTAGAGTTCCCTTTTCTCCACATCCTTGTCGGCACTTAATTGTTTGTTGATTTATTGATGGTAGCCATTCTGACAGGTGTGAGGTGGTATCACATTGTGGTTTTAATTTGCATCTCTGGTGATTAGTGATGTTGAGCATTTTTTCACACGAGTTTTGGCCATTTGCGTGTCCTTTTAGGAGAAGTGTCTATTCAGGTCCTTTGCCCATTTTTTAAATTGGATTGTTTGTCTTCCTGGTGTTGAGTTATATAAGTTCTTTATATATTTTGTAAATTAACCCCTTGTTAGATGTATCATTGGCAGATATGTTCTCCCATACACTGGGTTCCCTTTTTATTTTGTTGATGGTTTCTCTAGCTGTGCAAAAGCTTTTTAATTTGATGTAGTCCCATTTGCTTGTTCTTCCTTTGTTTTCCTCGCCCTAGGTGATATATCAGCAAAAAATTTTTTACATGAGATGTCTGATATATTTATGGTTTCATGACTTAGATTTAAGCATTTTATTCTTTTTGAGTTTGTTTTTGTGTATGGAGTAAGGTGGTAGTCTAGTTTCATTTTTTTTGCATGTACCTGTCTGATTTTCCCAACACTGGTTATTGAAGAGACTGTCTTTACTCCATTTTATGCTCCTGTCTCCAATATATTATTTGACCATAGAGCTGTGGGTTTATTTCTGGGCTCTCTGCTCTGTTTCATTGATCTATATACCTGTTCTTACTGCCAGTACCTCATTGTTTTGATTATGATGGCCTTGTAGTGTAATTTGATATCAAATATTGTGATCCCTCCAACTTTGTTCTTCTTTGTCAAGATTGCTGAGGCTATTTGGGGGCTTTTTGGTTCCATATAAATTTGTAGAATATTTGTTCTAGATCTGTGAAATATGCTATTTGTATTTTAAGAGGAATTGCATAAATCTGTATTGCTTCATGTAGTATGGACATTTTAATGATGTTAATTCTTCCATGCATGAACATGGTATATGCTTTTCAGTTACCGTATTTTTTGAACTATACGACACACTTCCCCCCCCCCAAATTTGGGAGTAAAATTTGGGTGCATCTTATAGTCCGAATGTAGCTTACCTGGCTCACAGCTGGGGGGTGGGGGGTGGCAGCGGTGGGTCGGGTTTTTTTTCCTATTTTCCTCCCCTAAAACCTGGGTGTGTCTTATGGTCTGGTGCATCTTATAATCCGAAAAATATGGTAAATGCCTTTGGGGTTTTCTCCTTTTTTAAAAAAGTCAAAGCTTGAACTACCATTACAAACCTGTTAGACCATTTTGTTGTTCTTGCTTAGCAGGTGTGTGTTACCGTTTTTCTTTAAAGAAGAACACACCATAGCTGATGGATCCAGACACTCACTGCCATGACTGTGCTAACGTTACGCCACCGTAATCGGTTATTTCCTTTTAATCCTGTAAAGGAATGAACATCAGATGTAACTCAACTGTTGCACCTTCTTCTTAAATAAGGTTTCTGTGGAAAATGTATTCTCCCCTCGTTGGAAGTAGCCTGGTGTAATGGCTCCTGTGGTTTAGTAGAGGTGTATTTCTTGGGCAAGTTTCTTGGTGTCTTTTCAGAGTTTACGTGGGACCCTCCTTTCCGATGGCTCATCTGCTCCCATCATATATAACTGAGTCCGTGTTGGCCAAACAGCAATCTTTTTAGGAAATATCCTCCCTGTATGCACGAAAGAAGTTTGAGAGACACTTCTAAGGCCAAGTTAGCTCTGCACAATTACAATATGCACTAGCTTTTATCGGAAACATGTCAACGAACCAAAGATTATTGAAATAGCCTAAGACTATTATTACAATTATGAAAGTCTGTCATCTCTTGACTTCTGTTTATTTTGGATTGACTAAGGAGGACACACACACTCATCTCTCCTTGAGAAGTTATCCGTGGGCTTAACTTTCTTTCTGCTTCACCTTCTTCTTCTTAAGGCATATTCTTCAAAGCTCACATGCTCCTTAACTGTCTCTTGACTTCTGCTTCTTGCTGCTTCTTGCCTTTCTGCTCACATCCCTCCACACCTTTTTCTACTTTTCCTGCTTCTAGACTCACTATCCACTATCCTGAATGTCCAGCTCTACTGAGCTTGTTTGTACCCAAAAGTCATTTGTAGATCCATTTCATTTAATGGATGTTAACATGACGTTATGCGTGTTTGAGAAATGGGTTTTCAAAGGCAGCACTCACCCTTTAGGTGAGACAAACAAGTAAACAGCAGACTACAGGGCAGAAGTGCTGGTGTAGATGAAATCCTGCTGGAGAACGTGTGGGAGGCTTAGCGACCCACAAGGGATGAAGGTGAAGGAGGAGGGAAGGAAGATGAACCTGTCATGTTCAACCCTCCCAGAAGCGCCTCCTCCAGCTCCCTCCATCTTCTTGTACTCCCAAGGCATTTGGTATAGACCAGTTTCTGTACTTATTAGGCTATATATACATAAACGCTTACTTCTTTAAATAAGTTCAGCCAGTTCATATCCATAATTGTACACCTCACTTCGCATAGCAGACAGAACACAGCCAATTGTGATTTTCCTGAACTTGGTTTTTTCATTTGTAAAGTAAGAAGGGTGACTTAGAATTCTTGCCAAGGTTTTTCTGCCTTAAAAAAAAAATCTAATTATCAGCTAAAACAAGTACAGATTTGTATTAAAAACTATGTAGATGTTTTTCCTTTATTTTGTGATCACACCGACATGGTTATAAGTGAATTGCTTTATTAGGATTAATTTTCAAGGGTCAAAAAGAGAGAAATACGTAGTTTTTATTTTTGGTGGCTTTTTAAAAATGGTTTGAATGCGAAGGTTTGTGACCAATGCCAGAACAGTAGAATTGAATGAAAGGTATAGTCAGAGGGAAATTCATCTCACAGGATGGAATTTCACCCTTCTTCAAAAGTCTGCTTTCTGTCTTCCAGAAGAGAAACTGGACTGTTAAAGTGAATATGACTGACCTTTCCAAAAGTCATTTTGGAGTGATTTCAAGGATTCTAAGAAAGATAAGGATTGCAATATTTCTAAATTTAGTAGCCCATTATTTTAAAAGATTTTGACTCTTAGTTTAGGTCTTTAGGACTCATTACAATCAGTAAGTAACTTGTTTCTTTAACATCACTAGGAACAAATGTGATTTTAAACTTATAGTAATTCTTTTTAGACCACCTCTTGCAGGGGCCAGGGCACCAGAATATAACTGGGTTTTCTCCACCATCAGTGAACAAATTAGCCCTTGGAAATTGTAAACTCAGAACAGGCCCCATCGGCCATGACTCTATTCACATTGCCATTGCAGGTGGCATTTGAGTCTTCCTGAACCTGCCTTGGGTTTTTTTCCCTTTTCATTATAAAGACTTCCTGGGAAATGATTTGTGCTTTATAGGCTTAACTCAATTTAGCTCATATTTATCACATACTACTTGGGCGGCCTTGGAGGCTCATTAGGAAGACCTAATATACACCCAGTATAATTAACCATCAGTGTAAGAAAAACTGGGCCAAGTAAAACTTTTAAAGTTAGATGATTTCATCTGTACTGTCATGAAATTCCAGTGAAATTGAAAAGATAGGACAAATAGGTAAGTGTGTATCTGTCCAGTGACATGAGTTTATAGAGTTTCATACATACGTAACTGAGGTAGCCATATGCGGGTCGGGGAGACAAAAGCTTTATTGAAGAAATGAACTGTGAACAGTACCGAAGAACCGTGAGTAATGCCGTTTCATTATAACATTGATGAAATGCCATAGGAACTTAATTCTCTTTGTATCAATGAGCTTATGCTAAAATTGGCTTCGTTATACATTATGTGCCTTAAAGTCGCCATGCCTATCAATGACGTTCAGTGAGGACTTTTTGTATTGTGAAGGAAAAGACGGCAGCATTGGAAAGACCCTGACAAGCTTAAAATGAGAGGAAAGAAACAAATTCACAGCTGCTAAGGAAGGCTTGTCAAAGGGACCCACTTACAATGGGCACGAAACACTGCCTACTGAAGGCTTGTTAACAGGACGTATTGTAAATAGATTAGGCCTTTGTCCTGTGATTAGATTTGGTGAGTTTTTAATTTTTTAATTTTGTTTATTTTTTAATCAATGATACATGTTCATGGTTCAAAATTTTAAAGTGACAAAATGTTATAAACTGAGTAATAAATCTCCCTCCCACTCCTGACTGTAGCTACTCTTTTCCTTTCCCTAAAAACAAGCAATGTTATTAAGATTTTTACAACACTTTTCTGATGTTTACACATGCAAGTGTACATTTTGTCTCCTTTGATGCGCATGGTTATATACCACAAGTCCATAATTGCTTTCCAAAGCTTTTGGGCACAGATGTTTTAGAATACAGAATTTACTGGATTTTAGAAAAGGGTTGTGGTGCGTGTAGCACAAATTGCACAATACCCCCGCGGGTCTGAGCAGCACCCCGTAATTAAGCATATTAATTCTCCAGGGAAAGAGTATCACACACAGAGGAATAAATGAGAACCATAAATAGCCTCATTCCAGTTACCTTCAGGTGTTGTTGTCAAATAACTTGTGGCACTAAGCTTATAAAAAAGAAAATTTTGACTTTTAAAGCTTTTTAGGTTTTGGAACTATAGATAAAGGGTGGTAGCCCAGAATACACTGTTCTGTAGCCTGTTGGGTTTTTTAAATTAGCAATATATCGGGTTGGCCAAAAAAGCTCATTTAGTTTTTTCCGAATGAAGGCTCTGACAGCGCTTAGTTGTCTTTAACTTCATTCGAAACAATTTTGTTAGACTGCATTGTGACAGCTGCCATGTCGGCATGCATTTTTTAAAAACTTATAAAAATTGGTGAATTTTTGTATAGCCATTTTAATCCTGAAGATGGAAGAAAAGCAACATTTTCTGTGTATTATGCTTTATTATTTCAAGAAAGGTAAAAATATAGCTGAAACACAAAAAAATGATTTGTGTAGTGTGTGGAGAAGATGCTGTGACTGACCAAACGTGTCAAAGTGGTTTGCAACATTTCTTGGTACTACTGACATTTTGGCCAAATAACCCTTTGCTGTGGGGCTGTCCTATGCATTCAAGATTTTTAGCAGGCCCCCTGGCCTCTACCCACTAGAAGCTTATAGTGGGAGAGAGCTAGAATACTCAAAATATCCAAATCAGTAAGGTTATTAGTGAAAATAAAAAATGTGTCTTTTGTTTTGCGGAAAAAACTAAATGGGCTTTTTGCCAACCCAATATATTACAATTCTGTTATTATCAATACATAGAGAGCTTTCTCATTTATAAGCAATACATCTGGCTCAAATGTTAGCCTTCTTGTATAAAATAGTTTACATACATACAGTGGTTTATGTACATATACATGTGTGGTATATATGTATGTGTGTAGATATACATGTATAAGATTCATATATATAGGTTCTGTTGAACAGAGTCAGGTGTAGGTCAAATTATTGATGTATCAGGCTGCCTGCAATACAACAATGCCTACTCTAAAAAAATAGTTAGAAATAGTAATAATATTGGTGTATGAAGAAAATATGCAGTTTAGCCAAACCAATAGAATCACCATAATTACATTATAACTTATTCAGTGTTGGAGGAAAGAAAGCCTTAAGAATCTAATTTTCAGTATTCCTTATGGGAACTCTTTGCCACGTAAACATATTCAGGTTTATTTGCAATATCATTATTTTTGCAGGAAAGTTGCTACTTGGAAAGGCAAGGGGCTGTTTAAATCCCAGAGAGCCTTTTTTTTAATTGGTGTGTCAGCACCAGTGACTGGGGTAGAGAGTCAGGTCACAGCATGCGCAGTTGTCCCCATGCCCGGCATTGGGGCAGAGCAGCCTGACTAAATAAGGCAATGCCCCAGTGAGCCTTATCAGCGTCTGACCGAGGACGCTGGGCTCATCCACACACGCACGGGCCAGGCTGTGCGCTCTGCGAGTCCTTCAACTCTTGCCAGGTGTGCCGTCATCACATACGTCAAAAGTTACTACCAACCAGACTGGACGTGGTTGCACCTGCATTTTATTTTCTCTGTAAAGCTGACTATGAAACATTCTGCCTCTAGCGAGGATAAAGGAGAGTGTTCAGCTTACCAGTCCAAAAATGTGTTGTGCATGTAAGCAGACTTATTTTTAGTGATGTGTCAGGGGAGAGTTTGTTTAGGAATTCATTTACCACCCCTGGCTCGACAGCTTTGTCCCCACCAGCCCAGCACCTCTCCAGGGGCCTGAGCTTGCGGCTGGGGTCCAAGGAAGGAGAAGGGACCATGGTCACCCCTGGAATCCACTGTGTGGAAGGGAGGAGGGAGGAAAAGTTAAGCTTTTCATCACATCTGGTCATTAGCTTGCCTCTCATCTTTCATTTCCTTAGTCTCTGTGTTCTGCATGTCTAAACACTGCCAGCATGTGGATCTATTAAAAGAAAATGGAGCATTTTTTAATCAGAATCAATCCAATGGTTCCAGTCTAATGCCCCCGAGTACCATTCTTAGTTTCTGTTAGTCTTCAAGCCTACAACCCAGGCTGTAATCCAGGTGTGGCCACGAGGGGCCTGAGGATGCAGGCTGGGTGTGCATGCATACACCTGTCACAGGCGTGCCAAAGCCGAGGATTGCATGTGATGACACCAGAACGGAGGATGAAAGGTAGCAGTGGGTGTGTGGGGACAGCCCTGAGCTAGATTCATAAGCTGTGTCCATCTATCGACTCGTCTATCTCTCCTCCTCCCCCACTTCCCTCCTTCCTTTCCTTAACCCTTCGGCATAGAAGGTTGAAGAAACACATCCCTCAGGTTCTGGCCTTCTCTATGCAACCGTCGACGCAAGGCCCCTCTCTTTCGTTCTTTCCTCTTTCTCCGCTTCCCCAGGTCTATTCCCTTCCCTCTGTGAGCACTCAGCAGTCGTTATTCATTACAGCCCATTGATTCTGTATAGAGGGAAACATGGTGTTTTCTGTGTATTTCCGTTTATATGAATGGCTCCGTGTCACACAGCTCATTTTCTTTTATTCATATTTAATATAGTAATAATATTTTACGTTTTGTTTATATTTTTGTTCTGTTTATTTGCCACTCCAGACTTAAGATTGATCCATGGTGCCTCTGTGCCCTGGGCCCTGGGTTCTGACAGCTGCCCTGTGTCCCCGACTGCACAGCCCACCATGTGACTGACATCCCCTTACTGGTGGACACTCAGGCAGCCTTTAACATGCCGCTCTCACAGCAGCACTCTAATAAACGTCATGTTCAACTAGCTTTTAAAAACCAGGGCGCACTTCATTAAAGTTCCCCTAGTAAAGCCTTGTGGCATCTACTTCAATTCAGATTTATACATTCTAAAGTTCTTAATTTAAAATGTTTTTCTACTGTTTGGAATACTTGTTAGTATCCACCACAGCAGAATGTTCTTAGCATCTCTGTCCTAATGGGCGCAGAAAAAATTTCTGAATTTTCTGATAGAGCACAGAATGCATTCTGTGGTTGGGCAGACAGCCGCTGGGTCTTCTGCTTTACAATAAAATATTCACACATTTTTCCTAATAATAGTTCAGGTCTTTGACAGGCAAACTTGGAGAAAGATTCTAGACTGTTAAGGGGGTACCAACGTTATTCACACACTGTAATTTAAGGTTGTAGAGTCAGGCAAAGTCTTGATTCCACCTTGGGCAAGTCATTTAACCTTAGTCTTGGTTTCTTCAGTAAAATTAGGATAGTTATAGAACCCTCCTCATAGAGACCCCGAGCGTTCGTGAGTGAGGTGGGTCTTGCATAATGCCTGACACGCAGTGAGGGTTCCACAAAAGGGAACTACGGATTAGGAATGTCTCCTCACCTTGGGTTGGATTAGAGAACTTCATAAATGGGTTTCTCAGGGTTTCTAAGAGCCAGCTGGGTCCTTCTGCATAGCCTCTCATCTCCTTCCAGTGCCTTATAATGTCAGTGCTGCTCAGCTCTCCTAGGAATGGAAGGTCGGCGGTCGGTGGCATCACTGGTTCTAAGAAAAGGGCAGAGTGTAGAGGGGGAAATCCACCCATGTTTAAGACTTATCCTGTAACCTAAGATCATCAAAGTATGAATGTGAGGGGATAATAGTGGGCTGAGTCAGGTCAGGTTTTGGGTAGTTCCTACTAATCACAGGAAATATGAGAACAGAATTGGATGTGTTGCGTGAGCCAGGGCTTGGTGCGTGGATTCTGGCCATCAGGAGAACGTTGAACATCTCTTACAAACACCCACAAACCCAGAATGTCCTTACCAAACTTCAGTTTGAAACTTGTCCATAGACACTTGGTTCCAAAGAAGAATGGGGTCATTTCAGTGTGCTGGACACTAGGGCTGGGTCTGCTCGCCTGAAATACTTGGGTGCACACATCTGTCCACTTAGTATTTTCGGCTCTCTTAACCAGATTGGCTCACTGAGGGATCAGTAGGGTTTTGCTCCTTCTATATTAAGGCAAGCCTTAAATGCCCAAGTGGCCACTGCTAGCATTCTGATCCGGGGGTGGGGCAGGGGAGGGACATCGGTAAGCGGAGTTGGTTTAGCAATGCCACTTAATTTCCAGTTGATTCTTAGTTTCATTTGTAGCTTACAGAATTGATAGGAACCTTTGTCTGAATGGTCAACTTTAGTGAAAGTTCATTTTACCAGGATTATGTTTGACAAATACAAAAACCAGTATAGTAAGATAACAATTACCACAAGTTGGCAGATTTCCCCCATAACATTTTGATTATGCCCAGCTGATAGGTGGCATGGTGTGGAAGAAAGAGTGTGGACTTTATCATTGAAAGTACTCGGGTCAGTCTGGTTCTGCTGCGTACTGTGGACAGACCGCTGTAAGAGCATATTTCCTTATATCTCCTCATAACAAAGAAAATAATAACCTTGAAGGATTGTTGGGAGAGTTCAGCATAATAATTTTCTCCCTAAAGAGTTTAGCAAAGTTCCTGGAATATAGATGCTCAGAAAGTATTATATATTTATATATCTTTACAGTATGTTGTGTGTATCTACATGCACATTATAGTAGTACATAAATATTAAAATTTAAATTTTCACATTTCACTCAGGGAATTGAGAGTTTTCCCGTTAGACTTCACTCTAGCATATTTGGTGGTCAGTCTCCCCGGGCTGTGTGGAGCCCACAGGAGTCAATATATCACCATCTCTCCTGTCCTCCCCCTCACCCCCTCACCCACCGTTCTCTGGGTCTTCCTTCCCCCCACTCCTTCTTCCCCCCCACTCCTTCTTCCCATACCTTTCCCTACTAATAAGAAATGTGAACATATTAATAGTATAATTAATTAAAAACAAATAATTAGAAACACCTGTCTGCTTTGCTGAAGAGCAGACCAATTCTTGGCAGTCAGATTTAAAGCCATCCCTGTACCTACGGACATGTTCTGACAGCCCTGTGAGAATGGTAGATCCTGTAATCCCCTCTTCCTACAGGAACTACTGTAAAGGACACATGGACAAAACCAAGGGGGAGGGTGGAGGTGGGGGAGGGAGGTGGGTTCGGCTGGGGTGGGGTAGAGGGATGGGGAGAAAAGGCATACAACTGTAATTGAATAACAATAAAAATTTAAAAAAAAAAAAGAGAGAGAGAGAATGGTAGATCCCCCACATTTTATCACCTTGAGGCTGGTGAAGTGATAACCGCTTGTACATTGTGTCCCGTGTGGCTCTGTTATTGCACCTCCCACCATGCTGTCACCGTGGGTGCCGGCACTGGCGAGGCTGGGGTCCTGTCCCACAGACGTTACTTCCCGTGTGCACGTGAGTGTGGGTGAGTGTGATGTAAGCTTAACTGATCTGGCCCGGAGCTTACCTCCATAAGTGAGACCTTTCTCAGCTTCCAGATTTTGTGAAGTAGATTGTTAGAATATGAATGATTCCAGGTTCAATTAGCAGATTGCAGGTTGTGTAAAGACTGTGGTTAGCCTTAGAGATCCACTTATAAAATTAATCAGCCATGAATCCTTGAGAGTGTTTCAGTTCTGTGCTCCCATGTATGTAGTATGTATACACACCTGTCGCTGGACATTTTGATCTGCATTGTTATAAGGTACGCACAACTTCGTATTTTACTTTCCACAGGTGATTTTATTGCTATGCACAGGCTATTATTTAGGGTTCTTTACCATTCAAATTGCAGGAAAAATTTTAGCTAGAAGGTATAATCACATTTCTTACTTGAATCTGACACCTCTAACTTTCTTTACTAAAGCAAAATAATTCATTTTAGTTGGAAGACTATTACCACTTTTAAAGATAATAAAAGGAGATCTAGCTTTTACTTATACATAATAAGTAAACTTCTTTAGAGATAGAAGTGTAGCTGCCACAGTTATTGAACATTCAAGTTGAAGGGAACTTTAGAGCTCTTGACTTTTCCAGGAATCTTCAAACTGTAGTCTCAAGTTTGGGGGCAGTTCTCAGGCTTTGTGGGAGGGCTGTTGTTGGCAGGGGAAAGCCAAGTAGGTGGAGATGGGTCCCTGCCAGCCAATGCACGTGCAGTTGTATCTGACTTATGCGGGGTGGGGGGAAGTATGTTAGACTTTGCTATAAGAATGAACTAGAATTCTCATTTGGACCCCTTTATTTCATAGATGAGGAAGCTAATATTTCACAGGGAGGTGAGAGGCCTTTGGTCATAAGTAGTAAGGAATCAATAGAAGAGCCCAAAGCTCTTAAACCCCACGTAGAGCTTCTCCTCAAGCAGTGCTCGGCCCCCACACGGCCCACACGGCCAACAGGGCCAGGGTCGGGAACACAGTGATCACGGCCGGGCTTTTAGAGGACCGAACATGTTGCTGCTTGTGTCCTCTGCCCCGTTCCAGTTCACCTCTCATTTATCTTCAATCCCTAACTCTCCAGTCAGGTAAAACACTGTGTTGACACAAGTTGGGGTCAGCTCTCCAAGAAACCGGACCCATGTTGCAATAGTTGAGCGACGTAGCTCTAAGTCATGGAGCGCACCCCACACCAACTTTGTGACCCCAGATAAGGAACGTCATCTGGCCCACCCGATTCCAGGTCACAAGTAGAGACTTTGTGTTCTTACTGCCTACATGCTTGTGTTTCTACCTGGTGATAATGCTTGGTGTGTGTGTCTCCAAATTTACAAAACTCTTGCACACAAATCTCATTATATCCCCACAGCAAATATGATAACAACCAACTACACACCTCCAACACTTTTAGGTAATCTGTCCAAGGCTGCATAGCTTGCAAATGGCAGGCCCAGGACCAAACAGAGGTCTCCTGACCAGCACGCCACCACTCCCACTGCCCTGGCTTTGCCCAGGTGCTTACACTCACTGTCGTCTCCCACAAATTTCAGGGGTACAGTGGTTAGCCACAGTATGATGCCTATGCTCCATTTGGCCCCTGTTTTGGGGTTGCATTTCACGTAGGAACAGAAATGGTGTATATATTGCTTTCTTTTGTGTAGGAAAGGAGAAAATAGGAACTTTATCTTCTTGTATGTGCATACTTAAAGGAACTCTGGAAAAATCTTTAAATAACAGCAACACTGATTAGCTGTGACTGGGTTTGGACCAGGGTGAATTAGGGACAAGGTAAAGAGAGACTTTTCCTGTTTTGTTTCGTTTTATACACACACACACACACACACACACATATATTGAACCATTTGAATTTATTACTTATTCAGAAACTTAACATTTTTAAGTTATTGAATTAATTAAGTGGGTAAATGTTATCTGTAATGTTGAGTATTCTGTGCCCAGCTCCTCGTGCATCAGTTGTTCTCAGGGCTTTCCATGTATCGTCTGTAATCCTCATAACAAACCCCACAAGGTAGGTTCTACTACTGTTCTTGAAACAAAGATGTGGCGAGGCTTGGGAACTTCCTGGGTTGCAGGCTAGTGAGGGGATAAGAACTAATTGGCATCCAAGCAGACAGATCCTGGAACTCCTGTTCCTACCCACTATAGGAAGGGATGAGATAAACAGCAAGAAACTCAACTTTGAGTGTGTTCCAATATGATGTAAGAGATGTTTTCAGGTTGGCACTTTTGAAGTCTGTGAATCCTCAGTAACTTGTCTCCATCTATAGTGCAAGTCCAGGGAGACTGTGAAATTTCCATTATGCTAATCTAATCCAAGGGTTACGTTTATGCTGTGGCTGGAACAATATGCAGTAGACTGAGGTATCAGGTTTTCTGTGCCAAATGTTACAAATGTTGTGACATCTAAGGACATGCAGAAGGCAGTATGTGGGAGGGGATGGTTGGAGCCAGGAACCAGGATGGATGGCAAGGTGGCCTCAGGGTGGCTGGGCCAGCACAAGGCTTCACCTGTCCCCACCACAGGTGTGAAGTGCCTGCTCTAGCGGGTTTGCTGTGTGTCAGTGCTGAAACCCCAGTGAACGCAGCAACGTCAGAGTCTCTCAGAGGTCTGAGGAAGACTTTGCAACCTGATAAAAAGAAGTCCCTTATCTTGTAGTAAATCACTTGAAAAGCTTAGTGCAGCTAATGATCACTTGTTACTTGATAGCAGTGATCACACTTTCATTAAGCTAAAAATGTTTGTCCCTAAAAGGTTATTACGTACAAGAATCAACTCATGCACAAAGAAGAAATGTATATGTTAATGTAAGAAAACTGTTCATCTTTATTAATTCAAATGAGGAAACCAAGTATTTATGGCCAGAATGAAAAGAAAGACCACCCTAGGAAGAGTCTCTATAGTTTTGCTACGATGTTTGTTGGTTGGTTGGTTTTGCTGGGAGGAGGGTCGTGCCTGCACAGTTCTGACACTCAGTTCAAATTAGCTGGCACCACTCACTAGCTCGGAGCCCAGGGCAGAGCATAGGAGACAGTACACATCAAGTTCTTTGAACAGATGATGCAAGTTAAACCTGACATATAAAAGGCACTCAGTAAATGTTAGCAGGAAACATCATCAGATACTTGCTTGCTTATTTAATAAACATATCCCAGGTGTTTATATTTTTCCAATGGTGATACAGCAGGTCCTCAAACCAAGTTGTTTCACCTACCATTGATAGATGCCCTAGGAACTTAACTCTTGTTTTTATCAATTGGTTTGTGGTGAAGTTGGTTTCCTTATACGTTTTTGTTGAAGTCACAGAAACTACCACACCGATGAGTTAGTACTTACTGTACTTTGTAGGGTACAAGTCACTGAGTTGTGTCCTTTGGATCTGGTCCTGCAAGTGCCATGTAATGACCGGAGGCAGGGGCTGCGCTCCAGGCCACAGCAGCAGAGACGCAGGTCACCTCCCTGCTCGCACCTTCACAACCTGGGGCTTGCCTGTCCAGCTGCTCGAAGTGCCGTGGGTGATGTCAACTCCCATCCAGTCACCCCTCTTTACCCCCAAACCCAGAAATGTGGTCTGTTCCCCTTTGTTTTCAGCTCCTGCCACCTATGGTTTTATTTGTTTAATGTTCCTCTCCAGGATTCCTTAAGAAATGCGGTATAATTTCTCATTTTGACCCTGTCATTCCTAGAAATCATGACACATCAGCCCTTTATTTATTGCAATCTCAGAGTATGTGCTCTCTGTGTGTTTTAGCTGATAATAATCACAGAAAAGCACACAGTATAATAAAAGTTGAACTAATAATTTAGAAATTATTAGAAACATGTCATTAAAGTGCTAGTAATCATTTTTAAAAATTTTGAAGGCCAGAATTGGTCTCTTTCCTACCTCATCTGACCTTTCTGTCTGTCGGGTCCCAGCAGGAGTGTGGAAGAACCCACCTCACGTCCTGCTCCACAGCAGTAACATCCCGGTGACTGTCGACGAAAGGATGTGATGGTCCCTTAGAGACCTCCTGCTGTCGCACAGTTGTCTGCCCCTTGCCAGCATGTATGTGGTGGGTTCTTGTTCCAGACTTGTAAGTGCGCAATTTATTCTAAATAGTTAAGCAGAATTGTGCTGGAAGAGGCCCTCACATGTGTCCTTGTCGTTTAAGAATGAGCCTGGACTATAACTTAGGAAAAGACAAACTAGGAAGACCTCAGGGAATTTTCTTAGCTACAAGAATATCAGGGAGTCAGGGAAAGCATTTGGGAAAGAAGATGACATCTTATTTCTTAAAATTTGGAATTAGCTCTCTGAAAGCTTAGAGCTCTGGGATAATATGGGATTTCTTTCGGGTTGTGTTTCCATGATATTCAGAGCATAATGATATCCAGTAGCATTTGTGCGCCTTCTGGTAAAATCAAGCACCTCTGTTTCCATTCATTCTCTTCACTCTGTTCTGCTACTATGTAGAGAAATGTGAAAGCTCATAGCCCTGATTACATGTAACCAAATAATCTACTAATGGGTCCTCCTTTGTTAGGGACATTTAAAAGTGGTTTCATATGAATTGACTAGTGAATACTCTTTTTAGCATTACATTTCTAAGATGGTTTTCTTGGTCACCTCAGAAAACAAAAGCCTGGTCTTAATTTACTACCTGCTTGGATATAAAGTTTATTTAGCAAAAAAAAATCAAGTCAAATCTTGGCTGACAAGGTAAATCCTAATAGCCCAGGCAGTCAAAGTAAACACATCAGAAGGCCCGTTTAGGCAGAAAGCCTGGTTTCTGTACTTCATTTGGGTGTATAGGACCCCGTAGCCAGTCTGAATTTTAATTCCAGTGCCAGCAACATGCGTGTGTCAGTACTAGCATTCATTCATTAAGGTCTCAAGGCCAAAGTCCTGGACTTGTACATTTTTTTTTGTAAGTTGACTCTCTTCTGATTCTTCATAATAGATTCCGGCATCAAGCTAGCTTTGGGCTGTGAATATTTACAAGACTTCACCTGCAGGTCACTAGAAAGGTGTTCTTTATATTGTATTCAGTATTTAACTTTAGATGATGAGGGAAATAATAATAACAATGATTTCAGTGTATTTTTCTTCTCTGAGGGAACAGCTTAAGTCCAGGTGACAACTTACACCTTCTTTGCAGCATAGAAACAAACTCCTGGCCATGCAGCAGGGTGGGGTCAGGAAGAGGCTAGAACCGGGTGATGATTCTTAGCAGGCCCACTTCTCAAAGCTCAGGAACTTGAGAAAGCTGGCTTGTCACTGTCACGTGTGGGCACTTTCTCTTAAGGCTCTCTCAATAGATGAATTACCTTTTACAAAATTCATATCTGGAGATTGGTCTTTGAAAAATTACTCTACAAATACTCAGCCAAAAGGAAGAGGCATCGTTACTTTCCTTCCTCGTATTGTGGTTCCTGTTTGTCTATACTCTTTCATTTTTGGTGACTGCTCCAGGGTCCCTGCTGTGGGTCTTCCTTCCCAGAAAAACACCCCACCCTATCTAATGGGCAGTGAACACCTGGATGCAGAGAAAGAGTTAAGCCAGTGTGCATGGGACCACGTCTCACACAGCCTGACTCAAAGCCAGAGCACAATTGGATTCTGTCAGAAAGGGGGAAGGTGCCACCAGCATTTGCCGTGTTTCTTCACCAAGCAGGCCAATTTAAATATAGCCACTACCACAACTCGTCCAGAATTAAAATAGCTCAGAACAAGTGGCAAATGGCAGGGAGGAAGGCTCATTGCCAAGACATGGGCTGAGGGACGAGGAAGATGGGTGATGGAGATGGATTTTACAGGCTCGAAGGACACAGCAGACCGGCCACCCGTCTTCACTCACCTATCAGGGCACGTGAACACCCAGAGCGCAACAGAGAAGACTGATTAAAACACTCAGAAGCTTGGGCGGCTATTTAAAAACTGATGAAAATGTGCGATATTACTATTTTTAAATTTGGTCTGGTTACTGAATTCCAGTTTAATGATTTCTCATCAGAAGGCAAGGATAGTACCATTGCAGTTAGATTTTCCAGGCATGGAGACCTTTTTAACCCTTAAATTGAATTACATAATAACCCTGTTACAGGGTCTTATTTGGTGAAGGAGCCTGGTGTAATACATAATGAAATTATAATTTAAAAATATGAACAGCCCTGACTTAACTAGTTGCCAGGGCAGTGGTAGTAATCAATACTAGAGTTTTCACTAATATTTCATTTAAACTATTCATTCCTGAAATTTTGTGTTTGGTTGGTTGTTTTCTAGTTTTTCTCGATTTCAACTCTGTCATGTTCCCCCCAAATTATTAGAAGATAATAAGTACAGTTAATTATTTGCCCCAAAAGAGAACAAACAAAAAACCTTCAGACACACATAAGAGAGGTTCACATTCATTGGTTCAGATATAAGCAAGGATGGGCAAAATAGGTTAGTAATAATAAATAACACAGTAATTAATAATAATACAAGAATGAACTCATTGTTTCATGCACTCACAACTGCCAACCTACTTTTTTTCAATCATCCACATGTTAAAATGTGTATATATTACATATTTACATATATTTATATACTCTTTCCCCAAAATTCACTATCAGATTAAGCCTATCAAGCAAACATTTCATACTGCTGTAGAAATTTTAATGATACCAGAGATTCATCTTCTCATGGCATTTAAATTGATAGTTATAATTGATAGTGACTTTTAAGATGACAAAGCAGATTTTTAAAAAATAATAATCCTAGGCCTTTTTATACATTTAGAATGAGAAAGGTTTGCTTCAAAAATTAATTTCAGACTTTTAGAACCAAGGTAGATAAGCTACTTTCTGGAATTAAGCTGGCACCAGAGAAAATAAATTTTAACAAGTAAATTGCAAGGTTTTTTATCATATTATAAAATGTCACTTGGGGTGACTTATTACAGCCCAGGGTGTGACGGGCCTCTCTCTCAAACCAGCTTCTGAGCCTTTTTCATTCCGCTTTGCCATGCAAGATTTCTCTGTGAGCTGCTGTTGCTGTGATGTCTCAGAAAAACATTGCGGAGAAATTTCATACTTACAGTTGACTTGTCAGCAGTGATCATCTGCCAAGAGAAATTCAAGGGAAAAGAAGCCCTCATTTCACCACCAGCATTGCAGGCAGAGGGCTCTGAGCAGGACGGCGATGTGTGCGGTATAAATATAGTGAGTAGGGAAAGAAAAATGAGCATGATACTCAGAATTAAGTAGAATTACGTATGTCCAGAGTAGCAAATTATTTAAAAGAATTTCTTAATGTGAATCATTAAGATGTTGAGGTTTTTATTTGAGATAGAAAACATTGAGGTGATCGTGAAGTGAGGATTTTAACAGCATTGAAAAGCTGTCAGGAGACAGGCCAGCAGTGGCTATTTTAAGGAACCAAATTCAAAGGTGCTCTGAAACCGGGAGAAATATCCCTAGGAAGACAGGCAACAGCGGGCGCTCATAACATCAGTTAAGATCTCCTAACAGCATAGATGTGGCAGCCAGCCGCTCACCAGCCTCAAGCTTCAGGCGCTGTCTCCTGCTCCTTGTCTTGTGTGGCAAGAGGCCCCGTAACGCCTTCCTCTGTGGAGTAAATGCCATTTCCAGGACATTTCAGTTTCTCCCTGGAAGAAGCTCCGTCTGCAGGACAGTAGAGTGTCCACATACTCCTCCAGCAATGGAGGCCTCTGCAAGATGGGCTTATTCTTTTATTTTTTCCCCCATGTATTTAAAAAATGAGACCCAGACATCTTTTTTTTTCCACATGAATGAAAGTGAGCTTTATTTACATAATTTATTGCACCCATGCCCCCAACCCTTTGGCAACAGTTTGTTCTCTATGTTCTGTGGTTCTGTTTCTATTCTGTTAATTCATTTGTTTTTTAGATTTCACATATAGGTAAACTTAGGTGGTATTTGTCTTTCTCTGCCTAGATTATTTCACTTAGCATAATACCCTATAGGTCCAACCATGTTGTTGCAAATGGCAAGATTTTATTTTTTTATTGCTGAGTAATATTATATGTAATATTATATATTATTGTAATACATGTCTCACTTCTTTACTCATTCTTTTATCAATGTACACCTAGGTTGCTTCCCTATCTTGGCTATTATGAATAATGCTGCTGTGTTTCCTTCAAATAAATACCTAGAGTGGAATTGATGGGTCATACGCAGCTCCAGTTTTAATTTTTTGAGAAATCTTAATACTGTTTTCCATAGTGGCTACACCAGTTTACAATCTCACCAACAAGGCACGCGGGCTCCCTTTTCTCTCACTCTTCTCCAGCACGTGGCATTTATTGATGATGGCCATTCTGACAGGTACGAAGTGATGTCTCTTTGTGGTTTTCATTTGCATTTCTCTGATGATTAGTGATGTTGAGCATCTTTTTTTTTATGTCTATTGGCCATCTATATGGAGAAATGTTTATTCAGGCCTTCTGCCCATTTTCTAATCAGATTGTTTGTCTTTTTGGTATTAAGTTGTATGAGTTCCTTATATATTTTAGATGTTAACTACTTATTAAATATATCATTGCCAAGTATCTTCTATTCAGTAGGTTGCCTTTTCATTTGTTGGTGGTTTCCTTTACTGTGCAAAAAGTTTTTAGTTTGATGTAGTCTAATTTGGTTTTTTTGTTGTTGTTCCTGCCTGAGAAGACATATACAAAAAAGATATTTCTAAGACCTATGTCAAAGAGTTTACTGCCTATCTCTTCTTCTAAATGTTTTATGGTTTCAGGTCTTGCCTTTACGTCTTTAATTCATTTTGAGTTTATTTTTATATATGATGTAAGAAAGTAGTCCAATTTTATTTTCTTTTGCACATATCTGTCCAGTTTTCCCAACACCACTTATCTTCAATGAGACAGTCTTTGCAATCTTCACAAGCCCAGTGTATAGCTTCTCCTCCTTTATCATAGATTCGTTAACCATATAAGCAAGGATTTATTTCTGGACTCTCTATTCCATTTCATTAACCTCTGTATATATCTGTTTTTATGCCAGTACCATACTGTTTTGATTATTGTAACTTTGCAGCAGAGATTGATGTCAGGGAGCATGATACATTTACTTTGTTTTTTCTCAAGGTTTCTTTGGCTATTCAGGGTCTTTGTGGTTTCATATAAATTTTAGGATCATTCTAGTTCTAAAAAGAATGCCACTGGTATTTTAATAGGATTACATTCACTCTTATATTGCTTTAGGCAGTGAGGACATTTTAACAGTATTAATCCTTCCAGTCCATGAGTGTGGTATATCCTTCCATTTATTTATATCCTGTTCAGCTTTTTTCTTCAATGTTCTATAGTTTTCAGAGTACAGGTCTTTCACCTCTTTGGTTAAGTTTATTCCTAAGTATTTTATGCTTTTGATGCAGTTGTAAATAGGATTATTATCTTAATTTCGCCTCTGTTCATTATTGGTGTATAGAAATGCAACAGACTTCTGTATGTTTTTTTTGTATCCTGCAAATTCACTGAATCCATATATTAGTTCTAATAGTTTTTTGGTAGAGTTTTTAGGGTTTTCTATGTGTAGTGTCATGGCATCTGCAAATAGTGAGGGTTTTACTTTTTCCTTTCCAATTTGGATTCTTCTATGTTTCTTGTCTGTGTCTAGTACAATGGTCGTGTGGAGAAGTGGTGATGGTGGGCATCCTTCCCTTGTTCCTCATCTTAGGGAGACAGCTCAGAGGTTTTCAGCACAAGGTATGGGATTAGCTGTAGGTTTGTCATATTTAGCTTTTATTATGTTGAAATGTGTTCCTTCTCCACCTACTTTATAGGGAGTTTTTATGACAAAAAGATGTTGAATTTTGTCGAATGCTTTCTCTGCTTCTATGAGATGAGATGATTTTTAGCCTTCATTTTGTTGATGTATCACATTGATTTACAGATGTTGGCCCATCCCTGCATCCTGGGATAAATGCACTTGGTCATGATGTTGAATCCAGTTTGCTTATATTATACTGAGAACGTTTGCATCTATGTTAATCAAGGATATTGTCTGCAGTTTTATTTTTCGTAATGTATTTGTCTGATTTTGATATCAAGGTAATGCTGGCTTTGCAGAATGAGATTGGAAGTGTTCCTTCCTCTTCAGTTTTTTGAAATTGTATAAGAAAGAAGGATGGGCTTGCCTTGGACTTTATGATTGACTCCCACAGGTGTCTCCTTTCCTTAAGGTCTGCCACATTTCCAGGGTAACTAGTCAACCCAAAGCTACTCTACATGAAGCTATAAAAGGGTTTTCTGTGCCCCATTTCATTCATGCCAGAACAAAGTGAAGAATGTGAAGTATCATGCTCTATCATGTCCATTACGGCATTATTTGAGTCCAAATTATATATAAATACATTTTACAGGGTCCTACCAGAATCCTACAGAGCATCTCGTGGCTCAAAGGTTCTCTGCCTTAAGTGCAAGGGTATTTTCATGTCCTTACTTAAGATAGCTGAGAGCAGCCATAATGAGGCACAAACTTTTGCTGCCAAATCTGTTGTCATTTAAGTAGGTGCTATGATTGTATTATTGAAAAGGAAGGTAGAGCTGTTTCCAGCACTCATGTCACTGGCTGAAACGTAACACATTGGGGAAACAACTTGGAAAGTGTAGCCTGAGGCTCGGACATAGACCTGGAGGTCTTTAGGGCGGCTGTGAGAAACCAGTGAAGCAGCTGGACCTTGAGGCCTTCACTGGACAGCTCCCAGCCAGGGGAGGGCAGGCTTTAGTTTAGTAGATAACTCTTCCTGCCCCTCGCAAGTTCAGCCTGACATTCCCCCAGTTACAATATAGCAGTCAGTAGATTTTGAATTCTTGGGCCTCAGGAGGAATCCTTACCTTAGTGTCATTCACATCCCCCTTGTTTGGAGGGGGGCGGCGTGGTGGGGTGTGCAGCATTCCCTCTCTGCCTGGAATTCTTCTGCAGATTCTTTGGACTCAGTGTGGATCTCAGATTGGTGAGGACTGGTTCCATTCCTGTTAATGCATCTGTCACTAAGGAATGGAGTCAGAGAAGGCCGACACAGCATTCCCCAGTGACTGCAGCAGGCATCTGTCCATCCTACTGACAGGCGCATATCCCAGGCCCCAGAGTCAATTAGTTCCACCATGAAGAAAAACAAAGGTTAAAAGTTCATCACAATGTATCTAGAGTAGATATTCAGGCAGATAGCAGGCTTCTGGTCAAGCAAATTCCAACTATTACAAGCACTGTAAGGATGTAGTATTGAAGCAGATTACCGACAATCTATCAGGATGAGAAGGAAAATATTCTATTGTTTGAGTCAGAATTTAGTATGATTCTTTTACTTGCATTTCTACCTTATCTTTAATGAAGGTGAAGCACGTGTGCGTTTTTACCTTGATGTACATGTGTTCATCTTCAATCCTGCCTTTGCCCCCGCAAAATTTAACCAACTGCTGTTTGTATTTAAAAACACTAGGCAGAAAACCAGTCACCATGGTTTATATATTTGTTTGTGCCTCCACTTTTCTCAGTGTCCTTTGATAAGCTATTATTTTATCTGTTGAGTGTTGAGATAAAAAAATTTCTGTTCTCACTTTAACATAGCAAATGCTAAAAACAGGTAAAATCACAGCAGAAATTTTGAGAGATTCTGATGAGAAAACTTTTTAAGAATTCAGGAAAAACTGGATGAGCTTTTGATATTTCCTTTTAAATTTGGAGGTGTAATTACTAATTTGGTGATTTGAGGAAAGCAACCATGAGTTGGATGAATCTGCAGTATTTTTAACACCACCTAAAAATGTTCCTGCTAAAGAATAACCTTGATGGAAACCAAATCTTCCCTGTAGTTTTCAGTAAGACATGTTATAATCTGTGTTATTTCATTTGAAAGTCAGCCAAAACTGGTTTTAAAAAATTATGTAGGAGAAGAAAGCTCAAAATTTGCATTTTTCAATGGGAATCTCAAATCTATTAAAATTAAAGAATTAAATAGAGAAATAAAGAGGGCTATAGTCTCTTTGAGTCTGAATATAAGAAGATAGAACTATGTCTGTGAATGAATTTTTATAGCCAAAAAAAATATGACAAAATGTTTGCTAAAGCAAAATCTAGAACACTAGTACAAAAATCTCTTTTCACGGCATAGTCACCCAGTTTTGCCCTAAAGGTTAGGAGACCTGGGCTCTGCCCATTCATCCCACTGAATTGCTGTGATTTGGAGTATGTTCGTTCCTTAGCCTTTGTGATTCCTGAATTCCTACAGAAAGAAAAGTAATGACCACAGGGGAGGGAACATTTGGACTCTCAGAGGCCCTTCCATCCTAATTGTGGTTTTTAATCTGTCTGGTGAATCAGGACTTCCAGGAGTAGTCACTTCCTCAAAACCAGAAGGCTACCATAAATCAGAGCAAACCCTTTGTGTTCATTGGATTGTAGTCCCCACTATCTTATTTCAGCAAAACCACAGATGTTTTAAAGTGAAAATAGTCAAGGGCTTCTTAGTTGAACTATTGAGTGATTTCTGTTACAGACCAGGCATGAATAAATGGAGTTTATGACTGAGTTACAATTTCTACAAGGAAACATGAAGTGAATAAAACTAGTTTGCTGAAAGTAACTATATCCTCCTCTTTTGGCATTCTTCACAAAGCAGTCCCCTCATAAACTCAACAACTTCAAAATGTGTTGAATGCGATGGAACTTAAGATTCAGGATGGTTTTACACAACTGATCCCAAGCAAGTTCCCATTCAGACAGTTCCCTATCAAATGCCCAGTAGAGGAATAGATCCGTTTACTGTTCACCGTTTGGGCATATCGACAACAGGACAAAGAGAAGTGGCAAAGTGTTAAATTCAAGATTTTTAGAGAGTCATTTTTATGATACTGATGTTAATTTTATTCTAAACTTTAATTTTTGCAATTTATTGACGTATAATTGATATACATTATATTCATGTATGCAGCATAATGATTTGATCTTTGTGTCTTGTGAAATGATCACCACAATAAGTCTAGTTAGCATCTGTCATCGTACATAGTTACAGAAATTAGAAAAATATTTTAGGTAATATAAGATAGAAAATGGGTAGTTTATTACCTAAGAGAATGTGTTTCCACGGTCAGCTGAAGGAGGTGTTCTAACGAATTTCTGTCGCTGTTGAGTGAGTAATGTTTGCTTAATTTTTTTCAGATCCATACATATGGGTTTATAAAATAGAGAGTCTGAGCACCACAGAGTGTGCAGTGAATGGGCATTGGCAGCAGTCAGTGGCGATGGGGCTGCCTCAGTTGAACACCACTAGCTGCCATGGTGCGCTTTGACCATTACATAGTTTTAAGTTGCTCTAATCCTTAGTCATTACCTTAATTTGTCCCCATAATGAACCATTGGTAAAGGACAAGAAGCTTTACCAATAATAACAACGGTGTTCAAATACGAACAGCCTTGATGTGACAATTCTCATCCTTGTTACCCAGAAGGTCTCAGGTTCCAAAAGTTGCAAAGTTCTAATCAGGCACATCCCAGTGTTGTGTCATGGTAGAAGATGTAGTCATGATTCTATCTGCTTTTGTTTTATAGATGATGCATCTATTTTAACATAGTTTACTGCCCCTTTGTTACCAAAAGTCTACTAGCTGATCATTTGAACTGGAGAAATACTCTTTAGTAATAAGCTGAATTTAGACAGAATTTAGTTCCTATGGAATTTGCCATGGGAAAGACAAGGTCTTATTTCAGTCAATTAAAAAGCACCTAAATCTATAATATGACTTTAAAGTTATCAGATTCCCTCCCTATATTTCATTTGATCCTAAACTAATCCTTTCTACTTCCTTTGGTCCAGAGTCCACACTTGGCCATGTGCCCTTACTGCCTAAACAAAGTTCTCTGGTGGGGATGTTCCCATCCTCCTCACTCAAGTCTCTGCCCTGCATCAAAGCCACCTTCTGCCTTTCATTCTTCTCCCAGGATGAGAGCCCTGCTAGAGAACAAGGCAGAATCCTAGAGACCTGAAGCGAGGTCCTCCTGGTCCCATCCAACAATTCTAATATTCCATCCTGCCGTCCCATAGAACTTTTGTGCAATGCTGATCCCAAATCTTCACCTCTTTAAGCCTCCAGACTCTTCTTCTAGCCCTAAGTTTTAGCAGAAGACTAATATAGCCATTTATTGATGAAACATCTTAAGTTAGTGCTAAGTACTTCATATAGACCAGTTCTGGTGCAGAACAACTCTGTAAGATAGTATCACCCCCAGCTGATACTATCAGGAAACTGGGGCTAAGGTGACATCGCCAGTGTGTGGTAAACTGGGGGGGTTGAGCCCAGGTCTGTCTGGTTCTAAATCCCACAGCTCTCTCTGTCTCTTTCAAGCTTAGGATCTCTGAAATAACCTTAAAACATTTGGAGAACAACCCATTGCTGTTCTGAATTTTTTTTCCCATTTCCTTTCTTTGGCTTCATTTAGGACCCAACTCCAGCAATTGTCACCTTTGCAAAGGTCCTTCCTTTTCTTCTGTTCTCTGGACATCTTTCTCCCCAGCTTCCAGCAGGATCAGCTCTTGTTTTCTTAAGCTACGAGTAAAATGTCTTTTCCCTTGGCCCAGTTAATCCTTCTGGTTACTGTCCAAATTTCCTCCTTCCCTTCAAGGTCAAAATTCTCCAGTATATGGCCAACACCTGCTTCCTCCACTTCCTCTGTCCCTTTCCTCACCGACCCCCTTCCCTCTGGCTCCTGCAGTGGCCTTCAGGTTAGAACTGGGCTCTCAAAGCTGCTTAGCCTCTGCAACCCTCAGCTTTCTCCAGCACATGGTAGGATTGACAAACCACCCCTTCCTCAGGTTGCCGGCACACATGTCACGGTGCTGCTTCAGGGAAGGGACGAATTCTGATCTGGTCCACTTCCTAACAGGAGCTCAGATTTAACCAAGAACAAGAACTTTGAATGGTTCTATTGGAAATCTTCCTTCCATCTGAACTGCACCCTGCTGCCTCTCAGTTCACATATGTCTTTATGTCCTTCATCAAGTCCCAAGGGCACTTTTGTCTGCCTTCAATTCATTGCTTTTTTGACTCACTTACTTGATAGATTCATTCGCCTATCATGAAATCATCCTCTGTGATCATGAAGCCAATCTTCCTGTTTCTAACCTTGACCTTTGCTTTGCATTTCAGCCCTGTATTTCCAACTATGAGTGCCTGTGTTGTGTAAGATCCTACTTGTCTAAAACTGAACTTGTCGTCATCTTCAGACCGTCTCCCGTTCCCACCTGCACAGTTTCTGTCTGTAGCAGAGCCATTCGTCTGCGTACCACGTGACAAATCTTGGGGCTCTCCTTCTTACCCATTTCTCCATTTGACCAGTATTTGTTGAGGACAGCTTCTGTGCCAGGTTTTATGTGAAGAGCTGGCAACACAGACCTGGAGGCTACCCTCATGTTTCAAAGTTCTGACAGTTCCTCCCTTATAACATCTTTCGGTTATTCCTTTTCCTACGGCTATACCCCTCTTGACAGCACATGCCGTACCTGGGATTCATGCAGCTTCTCATGTGAGAGTCCAGCCTTTGGTGTTTTCTTCTCACATCCTCTGGACATGTAAGATGCTCTAGAAATACTTGTACATCAGTAACTATGTTTTCTTTATTTTAAATATATATATACACAGTTCAGTAGTGGTAAGTGCATCCGTGTTGTTGTGCAACCAGTCTCCAGGAATTTTTCATCTTGCACAAGATGCAAAGATTTTTTTGGTATCTTTCAAACGCTACACCCATTAAGCAATAACTCCTCATTCTCCCTCCCCATTCCCTGGCAACCACCCTGCTACTATCTGACTCTATGAATTTGACTATTCTTGGGATCTCATATGAATGGAACCATAAAATCTCAGTTGTTTTGTGACTGGCTTATTTCATTCAGCATAGTGTTCTGAAGATTCATCCACATTGAAATAAGTGTCAGAATTTACTTTCCTTTTAAGGTTAAATAATATTCCATGTATGTACAATCATGGGCCATTTAACATCGGGAATACATTTTGAAAAATGTATTATTAGGTGATTCTGTCGTCATGTGAACATCATAAAGTGCACTTACTCAAATCTAGCCGGGCGAGCCTACTACTGTACTTGTATGTGCTGTGCTTTTGTCCAACAGGCAGCACAGGAGGTCGTTTACACTATCATCACTACAAACATGTAAGTAATACATTTCACTACAATGTTACAACAGCTGAGGTCACTAAACCATAGGAAATTTTTTAGCTCCATTATAATCTTATGGGATCACCATCATATATGCAGTCTGTCATTGACCAAAATGTCGCTAGGTAGCATCTGTATACACCTCTTTTTGTTTTTCTATTCATTCACTGAGGGACACAGGTTGTTTGCACCTTTTCACTATTGTGAATGAATGCTTCTTTTTTTTTTTTTTTTTTTAAATCACAGGGCTATAGGCAAAATAAATTTACAAGAGGATTTAAAGCAATGTTTGCCTCTCACTAGAGCACAAGCTTTTTTTTTTTTAATTTTAATTTTGTATTGTTATTCAATTACAGTTGTATGCCTTTTCTCCCCATCCCTCCACCCCACCCCAGCTAAACCCACCTCCCTCCCCCACCTCCACCCTCCCCCTTGATTTTCTCCATGTGTCCTTTATAATAGTTCCTGTAATCCCCTCTCCCCACTGTCCCCTCCCCACTCTCCCCTGACCACTGTTAGATTGTTCTTAACTTCAATGTCTCTGGTTATATTTTGTTTCCTTTTTTCTTCTATTGATTATGTTCCAGTTAAAGGTGAGATCATATGGTATTTGTCCCTCACCGTCTGGCTTATTTCACTTAACATAATGCTCTCCAGTTCCATCCATGCTGTTGCAAAGGGTATAAGCTCCTTCTTTCTCTCTGCTGCGTAGAATTCCATTGTGTAAATATACCATAGTTTTTGGATCCACTCATTTGCTGATGGACACTTAGGTTGCTTACAGTACTTGGCTATTGTAAATTGTGCTGCTATGAACATTGGGGTGCACAGGTTCTTTTAGATTGGTGTTTCAGGGTTCTTAGGGTATAATCCCAGCAGCAGAATTGCTGGGTCAAAGGGCAGTTCCATTTTTAGTTTTCTGAGGAAATTCCATACTGTTTTCCACAATGGCCTCACCAGTCTGCATTCCCACCAACAGTGCACTAGGGTTCCCTTTTCTTCACATCCTCTCCAACATTTGTTTGTGGATTTGTTTATGTTGGCCACTCTGACTAGTGTGAGATGGTACCTCATTGTGGTTTTAATTTGCATCTCTCTGATGGCTAGTGATGCTGAGCATCTTTTCATATGTCTCTGGGCCCTCTGTATATCTTCCTTGGAAAAGTGTCTGTTCAAGTCCTTTGCCCATTTTTTAATTGGGTTGTTTGTCTTCCTGGAGTGGAATCCTGTGAGTTCTTTATGTATTTTGGAGATCAGGCCCTTGTCTGAGGTATCATTGGCAAATATGTTTTCCCATACTGTTGGTTCTCTTTGTAATTTGGTGCTGTTTTCTTTAGTCATACAGAAGCTTTTTATTTTGATGAGGTCCCATTCGTTTATTCTTTCCCTTATGTCCCTTGCTTTAGGGGACATGTCTGTGAGGATGTTGCTGCGTGGAATGTCTGAGATTTTCCTGCCAATGTTTTCCTCTAGGACTTTTATGGTGTTACGACTTATATTTAAGTCTTTTATCCATCTTGAGTTAATTTTTGTGTATGGCGTAAGTTGGTGATCAAATTTCATTTTTTTGCACGTAGCTGTCCAGATCTCCCAACACCATCTGTTGAAGAGGCTGTTTTTGCTCCATTTTATGCTCCTGCCTCCTTTGTCAAATATTAATTGACCGTAAAGACTTGAGTTTATTTCTGGGCTCTCTGTTCTATTCCATTGGTCTATGTGCCTATTTTTATGCCAGCATCAGGCTGTTTTGATTACAGTGGCCTTGTAATACAGTTTGATATCAGGTATTGTGATCCCTCCGGCTTTGTTCTTCTTTCTCAAAATTGCTGCAGCTATCCGGGGTCGTTTATGCTTCCATATAAATTTCTGAAATGTTTGTTCTATATCTGTGAAATATGTCATGGGTAATCATCAAAATGGCCATACTACCCAAAGCAATTTATAGATTCAATGCAATCCCTATTAGAGTACCCATGACATATTTCACAGAATGAATGCTTCTTGAACATGGGGGTACAGATATCTCTTGGAGACTCTGCCTTCAGTTCTTTTTGGTATCTATCCAGGGAAAGAATTGGCAAATCATGTGGTAATTCTATTTTTATTTGGGGAACCACCACACTTTTTTCTGCAATAGCTGCCACATTTTACATTCCCACCAACTACACAAGGGTTCCTTTTTCTCCATATCCCCACCAACACTTGTTATTTTCTGGGTTTAATAGTATCCATCTTAATGGATGTGAGGTAGTACTTAATTGTGCTTTTGATTTACATTTCCCTTAATGTAAGTGATGTTGAGTTTTTTTCACTGGTTTATTGGCCATTTGTATGTCATCTTTGCAGAAATGTCTATTGAAGTCCTTTGCCCATTTTTAATTGTTTTTTTTTAGGTTGTTGATGTTGAGATGTAGTAGTGTTTTATATATTCTGGTTACTAACTAAGCCATTGTCAGATGGTCTGTCCAGAAAGTATCCAGCTATGTACTATGAAAAATAGAAGTATTTATTGAAGAAGGTACAAAATACAAGAAACGTTGTACATAGGACAGTGACATCTCAGTCCCCTCAAAATAGGCACCTTGGGACCCCACACAG
This sequence comes from Desmodus rotundus, assembly GCF_022682495.2. Lineage (NCBI taxonomy): Eukaryota > Metazoa > Chordata > Mammalia > Chiroptera > Phyllostomidae > Desmodus > Desmodus rotundus. The sequence continues at coordinate 55,199,726 of NC_071394.1, read as the reverse complement.
TTCCAGTCATCATCAGCTGCCTTGTCCCATTCCTGAATCTCATTGATGGTGTGAAATCTCCTCCCTTTCAAAGGTGATTTTAGTTTTGGGAAAACCTAGAAGTCACAGGGTGCCAAATCTGGGCTGTAGGGGAACTGAGTCACCTGGGTGATTATATATTTCACCAAAATCTCAGTATGAGATGTGCTGAATTATCGTGATGAAGCTACCAATCACCAGTTGCCCAATAGCTGCGGCCTTCTGAATCATCCGAATAGTTTCTGTGGAGGAATGTTTAAGCTTAATGGAAAATTGGATGCAGGTTCATTGCTCTAATCACTCAGTCATTTGAATATGAAGGCTACACATACACATATTCAAAAGTGTCTGCCACCCCCACTGACTCGTAGAGTGGAGTCATCATTGTTCATGCACGCACATTCCAGTCCACTCTCCTTGGCTGCCAGGTTACATCAGTGTTATGCAAACCATTCTCGTTACATTAACAATGGCTGGACTTTTTCTAGACAGGCCTTGTATATGTGGTCAGCAAATATTTTCTCCTATTTAGTGGGTTGCATATGATTTTGTTTCAAAGTAAAGTTTTAATCCTATTTAGTGGTAATTTTTTAACTTTACTTTTATTGTTGACACTATTACAGATGTCCCCCTTTTCCTCCCTTTGTCTACCTCCACCCAACCCCTGCCCCCTCCTCCCTCTTGCCATCAAGTGGAAATGTTTTTGAACTTCAGAATAGCCCTCATTAAAAAGGACTTTTCTCTAAATATTATTTCAAGAATAAAATGTTTCTTAAATGTTTTTATGTCCAGTTTTTCTCAGTGCATAAATTCATGTGGAAGTATATTCTATAAAACTCAGAATAATGTAAAAGAGAGCCAATTATTTATCGTATTCCAACTGAGGATTAAAAATGTGCTTTAGGCCTGTCCTTGCCAGAGAATACAGCCTTTAAGCTTACTAAGTTTGCTCAAGTTTGGGGGAATAAAGTCTATAAAGTACTTAAGAATGAGGACTTCATTTCCAAGCTTGAAAATATTCCAGATACAGAAAAAAGTCCTGTACAGGAAGTTGACTGGTAGCTTCAGCTATCCCCAAGTTATCACATGTGTCCCTGAGCATTAACACACTGTAAGGGGCTAGAGTTCAGAAAACAGAGAGCTTTATTGAGCCAGTAAATTTTTTTCAATATCCTGCCAGTTTCCAAAAAGGATTTGCGAGAGCACTGTGATGAGTCACACATACACTAGCATTCCTGACTTTGGGGCATGTTAAAGCCGTGTAGTTAGGGAAGATTAACCATACGCATAGATTGAGGGTAAATTTGCTCCAAGTTTCCTGGTAGCTTTAACAAAAAGAAATAAAAATTATGTATGATGCAAGGAAGCACCCTGGTTTATCTTCAGAAACTAAATATTCCCTGGCACTAAACCTTACGAGGAATGTCTCACCTAGATCTTTGTACACATGGCAGTGGTGCACACAAGGAACCACACGTTACAAAGGCACATAAACATTCTTCATACGAATCGTGGTTCCTCCTGTCTCCCCTCGATAAAAACCCAAAGGTGTGCTATGAATGATGATTCTATGAACATTTTTATGATAAACTAACATGGTTTAACTTTTGATTGATCTCGTGGACAAGGATTATCTGTGGCCTAGACAGGCCCTAGCCTCGTCCGTGAGTATTAGTGCTCTCAAAGCCTGTAACATCATACCTCTGCGCGTTTGCACCTTTGAAAGATCAAGTACCAAACTTCAATGGGAATGTCAAGCCCCTTAGTTTACATTTTATATCTAAATAACTTGATATTGCTCTGAGGAAAGTAAGACATGGACTCCTGCCCTGGCAAGAAAGACAGATGTTTGCTGGTGACCTAACATGTTTTTAACTAAGACCTATGACTTCTGTCTTGCAGTTCCTATTCTAGCTCCTGTCTTTAAAAAAACAAAACAAAACAAAAAAAGCAACCCTGGGAGAAAATTAACATTCAAGAACAAATAAATGTAAAGATTGGCCCATAAGAAGTTGTCTTCCCAACCCAAATTTACTGAGGATGGAGCTTTAGCAGAATCATTGTCCTTTCTCGATTGAAATTGTTATCAGCTTATCGGCTATGTCAGTGAACAGATGTATAACAGATTGAAAGTTAGAAGCTGGAATAAACATCTAAGAGACCCCATGTACCTTAGCGGGAGGAGTGTATCCTGAGCCTTTCTAGGTCAGTCTTATCCCAGAACCAAATCTAGATTAAAAGGCCAGTTTCTTAAAGGTGCAGTAACTTAGAAATCAGGCTTCTGCTTTTTGGGCTGAGATCTGTGGAGCAACCTAGATCTTGTTAATATCAAAAATGTACCTTGCTTAACAGACTGATTTTTTCTTAAAATGGGCTACAAATATAGGCACAGGATCACTGGTTTTAGCAAATCTGGGCCTCTTGTAAATGAATATTGTCACAGTTAGAAAGGCTAACAAGACATATATTTTACATTTTCTTTCTGTGATGCTATAACCCAGGAAAAATTATCGGTTAATGTCAGGCATTTTCAAGAGAACCAGGAGGGAAATGAAATGGCTGGCGACAAGGAGAGACGCAGGGTAGTCAGTTTGGTCTCCACAGTGGCCTGATATGAGACATGATGGTGATGTGACCAGAGCAGAGTCAGCGCCGAGAATGAGAAATGGTTGGATTGGGGATATATTTTGAAGGAAGTGCCAACTGCATTTGCCAACCATGGATGCGGCGTGAGAGAAAGGGAGATGTCACAGATGACACAAAGTGTTTTGGTGCTGCCATCAGCTGATCAGCTGAGATTTCAATTCTTCTGTGCAATCGCTCTTCTTAATCAAATCACATGTACAGCCTCTGAATCAGGGGTATCCAACCTGCGGCCCACGGGCCACATGCAGCCCAGGATGGCTGTGAATGCAGCCCAATGCAAAATCGTAAATTTACTTAAAACATTATGAGATTTTTTTGTGTGATTATGTGTCACAATATAATGTGTGGCCCAAGACAACTCTTCTTCTTATGTGGCGCAGAGATGTCAAATGGTTGGACACCCTGAGAGCCTCTGCTATCCAAGAGTCACATCAGCAAACAGGCTTTGACTTAATACATAACAAATTTAAAAATACATCAAAATCAGCATATTTTTGGAAACAGCTTATTTGGGGGAAGAGAATATATAAGAAGTAGGAAAAGTAAAATATATAAATATTGTGTGCAGTTTTACCTTGATCAGAATCATAAGTTCTAGATGAAATTGTTATCAGCTATGTCAGCGAATAGATGTATAAACGAGGGAAAGATAGAAGTTGGGGCACACACATAAGGGCCCGCATGTTTGGAAAAATAAGTTGTAATTAAGTTCTTAAGTACAGGTAATGCCTGATGTTCTGAAATTCCACATTGACTGCTTGGCCATTCACAGGTGACCTTTGCAGGGCTCCTGTCCAAGAGGGAGTCTCTTAGCTGGTGCATGAGCTTAACCAGCTGCCCGGATATCTGGATCACTACATTCCTACATAGTAACTCTCTACAAGTTAAAACTCTGGTTTATTTCTAAAAATATGACCCTAAAATAAAGTCAACAGCAAATGCCTGAAAGAAGTTGCCTTTCACTTAGTTTTGTCTGTTGTATGGGAGAGAGTGTATGTGATGATGGCATTTGGAGGCTGGTGAGGGTCTGATGAATTATGGATGTCAGCAGTCTTGATTGAATGAAAGGTTCGAGGGCTTGCATGCCCTTTTGTGTGTGTGTGTTTTCCATGTGACCAACAACAGCAGCCAGGCATCTACTGTGAGCTGTTTGAACTCATCTTGCCAGACTAACCAGCCTGAACCCCCATCCCCCAACCCATGAACAGTGGCATGTCTTACCAGTTGGCTGATTAAAGGGGCCATGTGTTGCTCTGGAACTGAGCCTGGGATTTGAACCCATGAAATCACTGACATGAGCCAGGGTCAAGCCCAGACTTCCCTCCAGGCAAAATCTAGACATATCAGTGGTCTGGCCACACAAAGCTGGTGGTAACAGCAAAGTCAGAGTGGGTTCCTATTCTCTTCTACTTCTTGTGATCAAATCCAGGGCTACTGAAAGCTCCCAAACAAACCTCTGGTTTCCAAGTCCAACGTGGTTTTGATTCATGTTGCTAGCAGTGCCGGAGCTTTGACACAGGGATGGGCACTGGATGGAAAGGTCCTCCTTCCCTGTTTGGTCTTATAGGAAAGAGCACGTAAAGCAGGAAAGGGTTAAGGCTTCACTGATGCTCAGCTTCCAAAATATATTTGCAGAAAGGTTAAGCTGTATTTGTCGGTGTTCCAGTTTTACATACTGTAAAAAGTGACAGAAATAATACCACTATTTTATTTTACTCTGTTGTAGTAGGTTGTGATTGTATCAGAATAAGTTGTTGGCATTTGAGTTTTGTGAACTTGTCAGTGAAGGTCTCTAACAGGTTTTATTACAAGGCAGACTAACTGCATTCTTATGGTTTCATTAATTATGACACCTGGACATAATTGGACTCTAAGAATAGCAGATAACAGGGAAAAATAATTCTGGGAAAAAAGTCTTGAGATTCTGGGAAACTGAAAAACCATACAGAGGCCCCCCCCATAGGTGCCCGTGGGACTGACGTATCACCTGTCATCTGTGATAACTGCCGTGTGGGGTGATGAAGCCGATTGTTTTGGAATATGCCATAACCCTCTTAATTTTATCTCCATTTCAAGATACCCTTTAGACCGAGATAATCTAAAACATCCTTCAGGACTCAGAAATAACAATCTTGATGATTCGATGTTGATCCACTCCTTTTTGACTAATAGATTTTATTTTTTTAGAGCAGTACTAAGTTTACAGAAAAATTAAGTAGAGTAGAGAGAGTTCCCATATACCCCACACCCACATTCCTGTCATTGGTGTCTTGCATTAGTGGGTGCATTTGGTACAATTGACAAACTAATATTGATACATTAATATGACTAAAATCCATGGTTTACATTAGGGTTCACCCTTTGTATATTCAGTGGGCTTTGACAAACTCGCAATGTCGTGTATCCCCCATTACAAGTGTCACACAGAATAGTTTCACTGCCCTAAAAAAGCCCATGGGCCACCTGTTACTCCTCACCCACTTTCACCCTGGACCCTTAGCAAACCGCTGATCTTTTTACTGTCTGTATATTTTTGTCAGTCCACTCATGTGTAAATAACTACTTAGCTATTTCATTCCTTTATTTATAAAGTGAGCCCTCAAGAAATACTGTGTGCCAGGCAGTATTCTATACATTGGGCATGTAGCCAAGGCCCAGCCCTTTAAAATCCCAGTCTTCCTGAAGCTTATATCTACTACATCAAACCTCCAGGCTAGGTCGTAAGTCAGAGTGAAACAGCCCCATGAGAGCACAAGATGAGAGGGCACAGTTGGAGAAAGTAGCTGGAGAATGGGGCCTCCTACCAGTTAGCCCATGGTCTCAGGTCAGGTCTCACCCTCCTGTTTCTTGTTCATGAAACTCTGTCTGCTGGCCTCCTCCAGCATCTATGTTTTCTCTCCTAAGACCAGTGAGGGCACAGTGGCCTCCTAACTACTCTCTCTACAATAAGTCTAGGTACTCTTAGGCTTAAGTTTTTATTAGTAGTTACCTATAGCCCTGCCTGGTGCTCATGGAATAGAATATAGAGCTTACAAAGTTATAAGAAATAGGTGCTCATGATCATCATCGAAGTATTACCTGCCCAAAGTCTTCTCCTTTGGAAGTAGGTGACCTGAAGTTCTCGGTCAGGTCCTCCAAATCCCCTCTCCTCAAGCAGACAGAAATCAGTTCCCTGTTGTTGCCATAAGAAGTTCCATTGTTCTTCCTACTGCCTTTTCTCTTGCCACAGTCCTCGAGGAATATAAGAGGTCTCAGTGAGAGAGGATGGGCCCGGAAGAGGACAGAAGACTGAAAGAGGTCCATTTCCTCCTCATCCCTCCACCTGTTTCCTTTTTTTTTTTAAACCAAGAAATGTGCTTAAAGAGCAACTAAATAGATTCCTTGGAACCCCTCTGAGCACATTCTTACAGCAAACCTGGAGGTCTGCACCTGCAGGCTGGTGAGAGCCGATTGTGTGCATCTTTTCCCAACTACACAGTGGCATCACACTGGTAGCCTGAAATCGGCCATGGAGAATTTACACCATGGAAATTGGTCAATGTGACAAATCAGAGTTTTATGTCCCCCCCCAACCAGAGAGCTACTTTACCAGCATAACATTGGGCAGCCCCTTAACAATCAAATTCCACCATAGGGATTAAATATACAAACACCGTGTTGATGTCTATGCTCTAATTCTACTCTCCGTGGTTTGGAAGAAGAATGGCCACCAAAGGCAACAGGAGATTTTAACCAGTGAGCTTTTCATCACAGTGTACCGAACTTGCTTATCCATCGTGTCTCTTGAAAGAAGGATTGAGGCATTTTATTGGTCGTTTCATGCATGTTGCCTTCATTGAAAAGTAACAGCAAGAGGGCTCGTAAGACTTGCTGGTGCAGGTGCAGGGCCAGATCACAATTAGCATACCTTTTTTGTTGCAGCCAGTTTGCTTGTCAGCATGTAATTAACGAGGTGCCACCCTGATGACTGGTCCTTTGTGCTCCCTGCAGGACCGCGCATGCCAGAGCCAAAGCTGACGCTGCAGACCAGGCCGCGCTGGCTGCCCGCCAGGAGAGCGACATCGCAAGATCGGTGGCCAGGGAGCTGTCACCTGACTTCTACCAACCAGGTAAGATCGAGTTGTCCTGTGGTAGAAGAGGTAAGGGCATTGCCTCTGATTTCCTTTTTTGATTATTTTCCATTTAACTGAAACATCTGTGCTTCATGAATCCCAGAAATACTAGAAAACAAGAGGCCACATAGTTAGAAATTATCGGTAGTCTGAGTGTTAGCACTGGAGATTCGGTTTATTCCCCAGTGTATCTCCCTTCCTCCCTCCCCACCCCCAGCAACAAACCGAGCTGATAGCAGTAAAGAAGATGGGAATCCAGCTCTCTTCCCTGATCCTAAGAAAGTGTACGAGTGTTTAGTGACTGATGCAGATGCTGTAACAAATACCCCAAATCAGAGGCAGTAAGAGAAGAGCCAGTAGTAACCATATTTGTTTCAATATGCCTGAACTAAAGCTCACAGGAATGTGGTTAGGAGATACAGGAGCACACCACATAAAGACAAGTGACTCCTTACAGGTTGAGATGACCGTGTATGTCCTCATGGATGTAGTGAAAGTGACCACCTCAAAAAATAAAAATCAGTCCTGGTTTTCTGCCTCTTGGGTGTTATAAAACAGCAATAAGCACATATTTTCAGTAGGTTTAAATACTGAAGTCACATTCTAGTGGTTTCCAACTAGACTGTCTCCATCCCTTTCTGTAATACACTGGTATTAATAAAATGGCAGTAGCCATTTTTGTGTGTGTTTCTCCATTGTTTTATGAAGAACATCTTTCCAGTGATTGCTTAAAGGCTCAATAGAGTTCTAGGAGAAGAGACCAAAGATGTTCTAAATTTCTAAATGTCAAAATTTATATTTTCTCAGTGAAGAATTTTTCCACATCAGTTTCTATTAAATCAAACTAGATAACCTGCACCCTGCACAACATACATGTTCAATACACATTTGGTTCCAGTGGAGGTGATAGAATATGGGGGCCCATAGGGCATTGCTGTGACAAAATGAATAGGGTAAGCCACAGTATGCAGAATAGCAAGGTCCATATAAAAGCTGGAAAGCTGGCTGTAATAAAGGATGGAGGAGAGAGAAGGAAACTTTTTTTTTCTGCAAGGAATGAAGACAGTAAAAGGCCAAGTAAAGAAGACTCAGTTTTTGTGGAAGAGGCTGGGGCAAGGCCCAGTCTGGACAAGTGATGGAGTTATCACAGAGTGAGTGATTTCTGTAATAGTTCAAGGGAGGTAGCCAGTGATAATGGGTGTTTTCCTTCACATGCATTACTTTAACCCTCTGGCTGAGATTGAAATCATTTAATATGTATGTTTATTTTGTCAGGAAAGGGAAACTTTCCAATTTTTAAGGTAACCTCAGGTGCGAAGAAACTACTTTCTGGTGTGACATGAACTCTCTTCACTGGTATCTGAGTACATTGGCAAACTACCTCTTGTAAGATGTGAGAGCTGGAACCAAGAGGGACTGTCACATTCCGGCCCTGCAGGGCTGGCATTGTCAGGAGAACACACTGCTCAAGAACCAGTAGTGACTGAGCTGCTTTGAAAGCAAACAAACTTCCTATTGTTGTCTGCAGATGCTAATTCCTGGATTCTGTTGTTAATTCTGTTGGGGAATGGGGTCCCTATGGATTTCTACTAGGTGCTACCAAGAGATAAGTGGTATGGGAGGTCATCTCAGTTTCCCAGACAAAATGGTTTGAAAAAGCCTTTTATGGTGTAAAAGCATTTGAGGGATAAAAAATATTGTGGGAAAATGTAATTCCACCCTTTCTGAGTGAAAACAGCTTCATGGAAGCTAGTTGTCACTCAGTAATGAATACATCCCTGTAGCAGGATATGGCTTTATTTGAGACAAGAGCCAGGGGGGTGGGGGCGGCCGTAGTCCCCTTTGACCCACAACCAGCACTTCCTTTGGCAACTGTCTAGAAGGTCTTTCTGTGCTGAGTGTTACTGATCTTCTCGAGGGAGCATAACCCATGCTTTCCCCTCTGCATTACAGGGTGGCAAATCAGACATGTCTAAAAGGGTTTTCAAGTACTTTTTAATTTATATACCTCAGATATAAATGATTCCCTTGTTGGGAATGCATGTGTCGTGCAGTCAGAGCTGACACTTTTGATCACTTGCATGGAAAGTTAATTACTTCAGGACCGGGCGATATTTTCACATGTTTACCGTCTTTGTTCAATCTTATGCTTTTAGTTCAAAACTCTATGATTCTGCAGCTCAGTTAAAAACTAAGGAAAAATAATCTGGCCCTGTGGGATGCCTCTGAGTAAAGGGTTAAATTCTAATAAATAAAAAAAAAAACATACAAATGGGTGTGAATGTGTGCGACTACATATGTGCACAGAAAAATAAACTGCCATGAGTATGAGTGACACGGCAAGCCATCCCCCAAGAGTTTAGAGAAGGGTTACCCTCTGAGAGCTTAATTTTAAAATGAACCCATAGTACTGCACAGAGATACACAAAGTGCTCAAAAGTGATACCCTGGGTTTCAGTGTTGCAAGATTTCCGTTAAACCTGATTGAGTGTATTAAAACATCTAAAGACAGAATTGGTTACATGAACAGTATAGAAAAAAGAGTCACAGAGGCAAATTTTGGCAGCACCCATCCACACCCTATCCAGAGGAGAGAGGAGCCTTGGCCAAAACGTAAGACAGAATGTAGTAGTTGTATTGGAAGGACATTCTATTATGCAGAAGGATGCAGGGAACTGTCACCAGTGGTGTGTGGCTTTATTGGCAAGATTGTCCCACTGAGGAATCGGCTGCATCGGGCTAGCTGAGGCTCAGGCCTTCAGAAATTTGATTCATCTTCCGCTTCATGTCCTAATTCCATGTTCACCAGCAACCTTTTCATTTTAGTTGAACTTCTGGTGCAGGTCAACCACAAGGAGAGCATGCACTCACTGGTGGTATCAGTCCAGTTCTAATGTCCCTGGCCTATGTGACATTAGAATTGGTTGTTGTAAAATAATGAGTCAGCCTTCTGGTGTTCTGCATCAGTCTCGGGAGGTTTGATGGCAATGGCAGTCTGCCCCAAGGGGTCACTCTGCTTCAAGTGCAAGTGAAATCAGGTTGCTAAGCCAGGATAGGTAAGATGAGGCATGGTTACTAAGGAAAGGGGAGTGGGGCATGGTGACAGTATGATTGAGAAACTATATATGTATGGTTGTTTGTCTCACTGTTACAATTTCCTTTTAGTCAAGATACACTTTGTTTTTAATAATTAAGTGGTATTAAGTAGAATATTGAATTTTTATGTTTATCAATTGGGTAAGTGATAGAGCATGGATTAAAAAAGACTAAGAAACACTGGCCTAGAATGCGGCAAATGTATTACATACAGTGAGCCTCTCTTCAGAGATAGCAAGCCCAGTACAGATAGGTAGGAAACAGAACAGAAAGGGGTGGCCTCCTCTGCAGTTCTTCCCAAAGATGAGAGTAGGTAGGGAGATGGAGAGACATCTCTCCACTTGTTTTCAAGGACAACAGGTAGGTAAGGAATGAATGTGGGTTCTATAGAGGCATCACCTCACTTTTCTCCAAGGATGAGAGGTAGATAGGAAAAGAAAAAGGTGCTGGAGAGACTTCTCCTCAAGCAAAAAAAGAAAGGAAAAGAAAGTGGTAATGGAGAGAATTTTCCTCAATTCTTTCCAAGGATGAGAGGTAGGTAAGAAGGGATATGGGTGCTGTGGAGACGTCTTCTCACTTCTTTCAAAGGATAAGAGTTTGGTAGAAAAAGTAAAGGGAGGTGTGTGGTGGGCAGAATTCTCCCCACTTCTTTCAAAGGATGAGAGGTAGGTGGGGAAGGGAAAGTACGGTGATACACAAGAGACTTCTCCCTCTTGTTTTCAAGGATGAGAGGAAGGTAGAAGAGGAAAGGGAGGTGGGTGCTGGGGAGACTGCTGTGCTCCTCTGCCCAAGGACAAGAGGTAGGGGAAGGAAAGGGAGCAGGGCGCCTTCTCCTACCTTGTCAGGTTCTAGTAAAAGCCTTCTCCCTGAGTTTTTTCTTGGTTTCTCCTGGGTGCATGCAGGGAGAGTGACAGAACTCTGCTGTCTTCCTCTTTTTGTAAAGACACCAGTTCCATCCTGAGGGTTTCACACTCATGATATAATCTAATCCTACTTACTTCCCAGTGGCCACACCTCCAAGTATCATCAGAATGTGGGCTTATGGCTTCAAACTATGGATGTGCTTCAAACTATGGATGTGGAAAGCACATCCATAGTAACATTCAGTCCATAGTAACATGTATTTGCAAACACACAGTAAATTTATTACTTTAAGTAAAAAATGAAGTCTTTGGCATAGGTTACTATGGGCCTATGTTCATACTTCTGTTATTAATTAGAAGCCTCAGGAAAGAAAGGATACAAGATGGCAGTGGAGTACGTGGAAGTTATACTCACCTTTTTCCAGGACCAAACTGGAATTACAACTAAAATGTAGAGCAAGCAGCCTGAATAACCATCTGAAGACTAGCTGAAGAGAAGTCTGACAACCAAGGATTTACAGAAGAAGCCACATTGAGACTGGTAGGAAGGGCAGGGAGAGGGAAAAGGGCTGGCTCTGCTCCCACAGGTGGCAGCTGAGGTTCAGAGGGATGTCTCAGTTGTGTGGTATATGGGGGCTACTCCCCTGAGGAGTGAGGGGTCTCAGCTTCAAGCCAGGCTCCCCAGCCCAGAGTACCAGGAAGAGGGACCCATATAACATCTGGCTGTGAAAATCAGGGATTCTGTCCACGAGGAATAGATGGGAGTCTATTAGAGACATAGGTGCCCTCTTGAAGGGCCAATGCACAAAATCTCATTCATAGCCACTCACCCTTGGATCTGGCAGAGAGAGAGCAGAGAGGACTAGAGTTGTGTGAGAAGAGACTGGGGTTTGTGGCTCTGGGAAGACAGCTGAAGGGATACCTCCAGGATCCCTGTACTGAGCTATTCACCCACACCGCAGACACCATCAGCCTGGGGGAATGCAATAGCCCCACCCTCTGGACTCCCTGTGCAGCTGTGCCTTTTTTAGGAGTCAGCTACTTGGGCTGGGGTGTCAGTGACTGAGTTGTGTGACATCAGGGCTTGAGCCATTCCCCCATTTTCCCATGAACATGACTAGAGCTTCCCCCTCATGAGAAATTCACTAGCCCCACTCTCTGGACTCCTGGTGGTTCCACCCTACTGAGGTATATGCAGAATCCAGGACACATTGAGTTGTACAGCTGTTGGCAGGGGTCATTGTTCCCTCTACCTTTCACCAAGCCTGACTGGCATCTCCCCTTCACAGGAGATGCACTAGCCCCATAACTCTGAACTCCCATCAGCCCTGCCCTGCTAAGGTTGGGCTTCTGGCAGAATGTGGGACACACTGAGTTGTGTGGCTCTAGGACAGGGATCATTTTTTCCACATACGCCCCACCAATACAGAGGCCTCCTTTCACACACACCCAAACCTTGGTCTGTTTTGGCCTGATAAATTCTGCTAGCCTCACCCTGATGACTCCCTGAGAATTGCCTAACCACAGGGGTATGCAAGCACCCAGCCGAGGGCAGCTAGATAGCGTATGCCCTGGAATATATGTTGAACGGCCTCAGACCCAGCACTGCTACCAAGTTTGAACCCATATCAATCTCATGAACACCACTCATCCCTACGTGGTGACTCACTGGGAACCTAACTCATGCAATTTGAGTACCACCAGTAACTGAGCTTAATAGGCAGCCAGCTGGCAGAAGCAGATATTGGGGTGCCTTGGGATTTTTCTGACATGTTTTCAGGCCCGTGTTGATAAAAGTGTCCTTGGTGCACAGCTTGATTCTTCCTGAGGACACCAGGCCCAGAAGAGGCAGCCACAAACTGGATTGCATTGTAGCTTCAACCAGGTTGTCCAGGGCCAGTCACAGACAGCATCTGACATTGGTCTGCACCAGAGTGTCTTACCAAGAGGCCTCAGAACTAACACACCCAGTAACTAGCTTCAGACAACATCAGAGCAGTTTCCAGTCAGCTTCACAAACAGTATATCCAAAGGGAAATCTCAGCACCAGACCCCGCTGAGGTGGATACCACTTCAAGTGGTCAGCACCTGCATAGCACCTCATACACTGTGGTCAGGGTTGATCCTCAGAATTAGCCTGCCTGAGAGTTGATCCCATGCACCAACAGGCCAGTAGCAATCAAGACTCAATTACAACAGGAGGGCTCACGTAACCCACACAGTGACATTCCTGGAGCTCTCAGCATAGGTGGATCAAGGAGACTGTGCCACTGGGTCCCACCTACTGTATAAGTCCACCCTGCCAAGACTGGGATTCATAGCAGATTTACCTAATACATAGAAACAAACACAAAGTAGCAGATAAAATGGGAAGACAAACATGCCCCAAATGAAAGAACAGGAGAAAGCTACAGAAAAAGAGCTAAGTGAAATGGAGGCAAGCAATTTATCACATATAGAGTTTAAAAATATGGTTATAAGGATGCTCATAGAACATAATTAAATCTACAAAAGCATGAAAAAGGACATAGAAACCATAAAAAAGAACCAGTCAGAAATGAAGAATACAACATCTGAAGTGAAGAATTCACTAGAAGGAATAAACAATAGGTTGGATGAAGTAGAGGATTGAATCAGTGACTTGGAAGACAAGGTGGCAGAAAACACCCAGTCAGAGTAGGAAAAAAAAAACACCTATAAAAAATGAAGATAATTAAAGAGACTTTTGGGACAATATGAAACCAACAACATCCACATCATAGAGGTGCCAGAAGGAGAAGAGAGAGAAAGCAAGGGATCGAGGACATATTTGAAGAAATAACTGAAAACTTCCCTAACCTGATGAGGGAAAAACATACAAGTCCAAGAAGCACAGAAAGTCCCAAACAAGATGAACCCAAAGAGGCCCATACTAAGGCACATCATAATTAAAGTGGCAAAAGTTGAAGACAAAGAGAATCTTAAAGGCAGCAAGAGAGAAATGGTTACCCGCAAGGGAGCTCCTATAACTGTCTGCTGATTTCTTAACAGAAGGGATTGGCATGGACTATTCAAAGTGATGAAAAGCAAGGACCTACAACCAAGACTACTTTACCTAACAAGGCTATCATTTCAAATTGAAGGAGAAAATAAAGGACTAAAGAAATTTGTTACCACCACCCAGTTTTATAAGAAATGTTAAAGGGTCTTCTTTAAGACAAAGAAGAAGAAGAAGAAGAAAAAAAAACACAGAGGAACACAGAAGAATAAAATGGCAATAAGTACATACCTATCAATAATCACTTTAAATGTAAATGGATTAAATGCTCCAATCAAAAGACATAGAGTAGCTGAATGGATTAGAAAGTAAGACCCATGTATGTGCTGTCTACAAGAGACCCATCTCAGGATGAAAGATATATACTGACTAAAAGTAAAGGGATGGAAAAAGATTGAAAATGGAAAGGAAAAACAGTGGCAACAATACTTTGGCAAAATAAACTTTAAAACAAAGGCTATCATAAAAGACAAAGAAGGTCACTACGTAATGATAAGGTGAGCAATCCAACAAGAAGATATAACCCTTGCAAACATTTATGCACCCAATGTAGGAGCACCTAAATATATAAAGCAAATTTGGTGCACATAAAAGGAGATATTGACAATAATAAATTCACACCCCATTGACAGAAAATGGATAGACATTCCAGACAGAAAATGAATAGGGAAACAGTGGCCTTAAATTACACACTAAATCAGATGAATTTCATTGATATCTTCAAAGCATTTCACCCCAAAGCTTTAGAATATACATTCTTTTCCAATGCACACGGAACATTTTCTAGGATAGACCACATGTTAGGACACAAAACAAGTCTCAGTAGATAGAGAAGATGCTTGATATGATTTTAATCTTCTTAGACAATAATAGTAAGAAACTAGAAATCAATCACAAGAAAAAAAACTGAAAAACACAAAGACATGGAGGCTAAATAACATCTTAGTAAACAATGAATGGGTTAACAATGAGATAAAGGAAGAAATTAAAATATACCTTGAAACAAATCAAAATGAGAACACAACAACCCAAATCTGTGGGACACAGGGAAAGCAGTCCTAAGAGGGAAAGTCATAGCATTACAGGCCTACTTTAAGAGACAAGAAAAATCTCAAACAATCTAACTTTACACTTAAGGGAACTAGGAAAAGAACAACAAACTAAGCCCAAAATGAGTAGAAGAAAGGAAATAATAAATGTCAGAGCAAAACCTACCCTCACACTATTCCAAAAAATTCAAGAAGAGGGAACACTGCCAAGCTCTTTTTACAAGGCCAACATTATCCTAATTCCAAAAGCATATAAACACACTACAAAAAAAGAAAATTATAGGCTAATATCCCTGATGAACATAGATGCTAAAATCCCCAACGAAATGTTAGCAAACCAGATCCCGACATACATTAAAAAGATCACGTACCATAATCAAGTGGGATTTATTCTGAGGATGCAAGGTTAGTAAAATAGTCACAAATCCATAAATGTGATACACCACATAAACAAAATGAAGGACAAAAATCACATGATTATATCAATAGATGCAGAAAGGGTATTTAAAATCTACCACCCATTTATAATAAAACTCAGCAGAGTAGGAATAGAAGGAACATAACATAATAAAGGCCATATATGACAAACCCACAGCCAACATCATACTCAGTGGACAACAACTGTTTCCCTTACAATCAGAAACAAGATAGGGATGACCACTTTGACCACTTTTATTCAGTACAGTACTAGAAGTCCTAGCCACAGCAATGACACAAGAAGAAGAAATAAAAGGCATCCAAATTGAAAAGGAAGATGTAAAACTGTCATTGTTTGCAGATAAGATGATACTGTATATAGAAAACCCTAAAGATTTCTCGAAAAAAAAAAAAACTACTAGAACTGATAAATGAATTAAGTAAACCAGCAGGATATAAAATAAATATCTAGAAATCAGATGCATTTATACACACCAATAATGAACTATCAGAAGGGGAATCTGAGAAATCAATGCCTTTTAAAATTGCATCAGAAAAAAAACACCTATGAATAAATTTAACCAAGGATGTAAATTGTAAGACACTGAAGAAAGAAATTGAAGATACAAGTAAATGGAAGCATTCTGTGTTCATGTATAGGAAGAATTGACATTAAAATGTCCATACTACCACAAGCAATCTACAGATTCAACACAATTCCCATCAAGATACCAATGGCATAGTTCACAGAATTAGAACAAATATTGCAAACATTTGTATGGAATCACAAAAGACCCCAAATAGTAATAGCAATCTTGAGAAGGAAGAATAAAGTTGGAAGAATTATGCAATATCATATCAAACTATACTGCAAGTCCTTGGTAATCAAAACACCAGGTACTGGCATAAAAGCAGACCCATAGCCCTGGCTGGTGTGGCTCAGTTGGTTGGAGCCTTCTCCCATAAACCAAAATGTTGTGGGTTTGATTCCCAGTCAGGTCACATACCTAAGTTGCATGTTCGATCCCCTATGTGAGGCAACCAGTCAATGTTCAATGTTTCTCTCTCTCCATCCCTCTCCTTCCCCACCTCCCTCCCCTCTCACTTCCTCCCACCCTCTCCCTTCCTCCTCTCTAAAATCAATAAACATTTTTTAAAATTTAAAAAAGACATACAGATCAATGGAACAGAATAGAGAGGCCTGAAATAAACCAATGTCTCTGTAGTCAATATTTGACAAAGGAGACAAGAACATACAGTGGAGTAAAGATAGTCTTTTCAATAAATAGTGTTGGGAAAATTGGATAACATGCAAAAACATGAAACTAGACCACCTTCTTACACCACACACAAGAATTAAACTCTGTGGGTTGAAGAATTAAAGGTAAGTCATGAAACCCTAAAAATCCTAGAAAAGAAAACTATAGGCGGTAAAGTCTCAGACATTTCTTATAGCAATATTTCTCCTGATATATCTCCTCAGGCAAGTCCCATAAACATATGGGACTACATCAAATTGTAAAGGTTTTGCACAACAAAGGAAACCATCAATAAAATGAAAGGCAACCCAGTGAATGGGAGAGCATATTCACCAATGATACATCACATAAGGGGTTAATATCCAAAATTTATAAAGAACTTATAAAACTCAACACCAAAAAAACAAACAATCTAATTAAAAATGGGCAAAGGACCTGAATAGATACTTCTCCAAGGATAACATACAGATGTCCCATAGACATATGAGAAAATGGTCAACATCACTAATCATCAGAGAAATGCAAATTACCACCTCACACCTGTCAGTATGGCTATCATCAATAAATCAACACACAAATGTTGGCAAGGATGTGGAGAAAAGGGAACCCTTGTGCCTTGTTGCTGGGAATGCAGACTGGTGCAGCCACTGTGGAAAACAGTATGGAGATACCTCAAAAATGGAACTGCTTTATGACCCAGTAATTCCACTTCTCGGAATTTATCCAAAGAAACCTGAGACACTAATTCTAAAGACTATATATATATATATACACTGCTATGTTTAATGCAGCTTTATTTATGAGTACAATAGCCAAAATTTGGAAACAGTCCAAATGTTCACTAGTAGATGAGGGAATAAAAAAGCTGTGGTACATTTACAAAATGGAATGATGCGGACTCCGGCCAGCGGTGTCTGTGGTGTTGTGGATGTGACAAACAAGATCACACAGACTGCAGAAGTCCTGTGGAGAAAAGGGACAGCATGACCACTCTCTGAGTGAGAGAGTGCCCTGACCCTTGCCTGGACAGGCTTTTATTGCTTTCTGGGAGCATTACATCAAGGAAGGTCCTCGTTCATCATTGTCAGGCAGTAATGATCAAACAATAGATAACATTCAAAGAACCATGAGGGCTTATTCTGAGTCAGGGTCAGTTAGCTAAAGGGCCGTAAAACTTTGGGAAACAAACTCATTTCATGCTTGGCCCTTATCCGAAAATTGAGGACATTTTTAGCAAAACAGGTTTCACAGGATGTTATGCATTCTTTCTTAGGCCTGATTGCCCCAGGGAACTGCCCGTTCCTGCCCAGGGCTCCACAGCCCTCCAGCATTGTTTCAGACTTAAGTCAGGAAGGAGAAGTGAGGCAGCCAAGAGATTAGGAGACTTCTTACAGACAGAATGAGGACTCAGGCCATGTCAAAGCCAAGGGGTGAGGATCCACCACCCCCTTCTTCTATAGTCCCCCAAGTCCTTCCCTGGTGGCCCCATCATGACTGTGCCTGTCTTAGATCATTCCTCCCTTGAGGAATCTTACCCATCGTTGGCTAACCAGTCATCCACCCAGGGCCAAGCAGGGTGAAGTAAAGGGGACAGAGTCAGTGAAATAAGCTAGTCAGAGAAAGACAAGTACCATATGATTTTAATTATATGTGGAATCTAATGTACAAAATAAACTAACAGAATAGAAACAGACACATGTATACATGGAACAGACTGACAACATTCAGAAGGGAGGGGGTTGGGGGGCTGGGTGGAAAAGGTGAAGGGATTACGCAAAAAAAACCCCAAAAAACTTCATAGACATAAGCAACAGTATGGTGATTACCAGAGGGAAAGTGAGAGGAGGTAAAGGAGGGTAAAAGGGAGATAAATGGTGACAGGAGGAGACTTAATTTTCGGGTGGTGAACACACAATACAGTATACATAAGATGTATCATATAGGTTTCAGGTATACAATGATTTTTATTAACCAATATCACTCCAATACAATAAAAATTTTTAAATAAAAATAAATAAGTCTTTAGAGATAAAGCACATTTTCATTACTTAATTTTCTGTACCTATCATAATGTATTTTTTATGGTTGAGATAAGGGAACATTCTGGAATAGATGGCTTCTCAGCTTATTTAACAAAATCCAAATCAATTTTTTCATAGAAAATGAGAAATGGAATAATCTAGCAGTTGATATAAAATGATCAGTTTATGATTTTGCTGGTTATTTTACCACTTACTTATTCAGTCTCACCACTGTGTATTGAGTGCCAGCCATGTGCAGGGAACAGGAACAGACGTCCTACGGACAAGACTGTTAACGGCGGCCTGCGCTCAGACACTGCAGTGTTGTCAGAGATGGGACTGAAGTCCTGCAGGAAAGTGGTTTTCTCCCCATGTTGCATACAAAAGTGATTGTCCTGCCAGCCATATAATCTTCTAAAAATGTTTCAGTGTGGTTCTGCTTTACCAAAGGGCAGTTTCCACAGAAGACACCTCATTTCTATTTCATGACTTACGATGTAGCCACAGAGCATTCGCCACCAGCACTGCCCTTGTAGACATTTGTTTCAGGGGAATTTTCATGGCACTTCTTCTGCCCAGACCCAGTCCACCAGGGCTTACCTGTGAGAACTGGCTGGGTGCCCGGCTGTTACCATCTGCCATAGCTGTTCAGAGCCTTCCTGCCCACTGTAACAAGTAACCTTTCCATGTTGGTGGATGACATTTGCTGAATGTTCTTGTTTCCTGTCGTGTGGGATGTGAGTGAGCACGTGACCTGTATCCCTATAGGCATCCTCAGGGAATAAGCCCTTTAAGATTCATAGACATTGTCTGTAAAACAGGTGAAAATGCTTTATGCAATGCCATTTGCCATTCTTTCCCTCCCTGGCAGTGTTCTGACTAGTCTTTTTCATGAACTGCTGTTTCTCATCAGCTTCCTGCTGCTGGCCTGGTGATAGTGACATACATTCCTCCATCAAACAGGTAGCAGATACAATGTTTCCTTCCAAGAAAATTGTCCAAGAACAACATCTGTCCTTTGTCTTATATTAAATGTCTTGTCTCAGAAGCCATTAAATCTTACTCTGGAAATTTTAACTGTATACCCTTGATCACCTGCCCAGTCCCACATGACTGTACCATGCTGGAATCATTCCCAACTAGATGCAAGGCCTAAGTTAGGGCCACCATGAGTCAGCATATTTTTTGACATGCTTTCAAATGCCTATAACTAGGTATGTTAGAATCTGGAACATTTGTTAAACCTCAAGATTTGTAGGCTTTGCTTCATCCTCATTAAATCAAAGTCTGTGGGAATCATACACCAGGTGCCTCTCACAGGCAGCAGCTGTGGAGCCACTGCTGTGGAGTACGTTTATTCCCTTATCCAGCTAGTTTTAATACATAATAAAGCAGAGAGTTTTTTTAATCTGACCGTGAGTGCTAGAGTGTATGTCCAATCTTCTAGTAAATCCTTTGTGCTCCAGAGATTCTGAATTTTATCAAAGTCCCTATAGATAAATCTGAATGAATATGCCTGAAAACTGCATCATAGGAGAGGGGCACAAGTGATCACATAAGAAATGCCTTTTCTAACACATACAGAACAGAAAAACTGTGTCCAAAGAAGCGACACATCAGATTTCTATAGATCTGAGGGAGTGGTTAGATAGTAATTGGGAGTCAGTAAACAGAATGAATACATTCAGTGGAGTCCAAAAGATGGCTTCATACATCCATTAATTCATATTCCTCCAGTGGTCAGATATTCCCCACTTGGCTGTAATGAGACTGTAAGTTTAAAAACAGTTGAAAATGTGCTTTGTGTTCAAGGGTTATGGCTTTGTGCTCTCTTTCCAGAAAACTAAAATATATTCCTTTAAGTTCTGACTTTAAAAATTAATTAAGTTTTCCTTAGACCCAGGATTACTGAATTACCTGTTTCCCCCCAAATCATCAGATTCTGGTAGCTGTGTTTCCTCAGTCTCCTCACTGTCAGCTGTCACTTTGTCGGCAGCTGTTTTGACAAAGGAGGGGTTCTGTAAAAACAATCCTTCCATTTGATGAGGACAGGCCTGTCCATGGAAGACCAGTGTGGGTGACCTGAATGGGTTCTAAATAATAGGGCCAGCCTGCAACTGAAACACAGCCCTTGGGGTGCTATGTCCCCATCTCAGCACCAAGAACAAATTTGGAAAAGACATCACCTTTTGAATAACTGCAGTTTCTCCTTTTTCTTCGCTCACGTGAGGGGCATTTCTCTGTGCTAACGATTCATACTGCCCTTGTGGATGGAGGATTTAAAGGAAAATGGTCTACTTTTTAAAAGAGGGTGCTTATACTGGGTTTAAAAGGAAATCTCCTTTGTTGACATGTGATTGTGACCTCTTTGGGAAATTTTAATTCCTAAGGGTGGATTTGTCTTCTGGAGGATGAAAAGTGGAATAATGCTATTATGTTTTTGGCCCTGAGTACAACCCATAATTGTGGGTCCTTAGGAATTCTCATTTGTGGGCTTAAAATATTACATTGTACACTGTATTCTGTTTTATCTTAAGGATATATAGGAGCTCTGTGACATTTGGTTTTTCACCTATTACAGTAAAGTGAAGATAATGACTGCTTCCTAAGATTTTGGTGAAGATTGGAATTTTGGAAAATGCCTTATGTAATAGCAGTCTCCTAACAATACGTTATTACTCAGAGCACCAAGGGGAGAGCAAATAAAAGTATAAGTAGGCAGCATGTATTTTTAACAATTCAGGATAATTGTTTTTCAGCCCCTTGGGGGCTGGGGGGCCGGAAGGAAAGTGCATATTAGGATGCTGTAGAGTTGACAAGAGCTGGTCAAGTCCTGTAAGCAAGTTGGTGGGGTGATTTCTCCCTTGTATACAGGAGAGATGACATTGTCAGCTCCTTCCTGTGTGCAGAGCAGATGGCCAGCTGCACAGTGTGACCTTGGACTTCACCTCCTAACATGAGAAGTAGCTTATGAGTGCAGTGGTGGCCAGAGGATGTACATGATCTGGTTCTAGGGGAGGGGCTGAGAGGTGAAGTCCCTAGTAGGAGGGCACCGCCTTGGGGGGCTGTCCCTGAGAGCCCCAGCGATGTCTCTTGCCCAGGCCGCTGACATCCTTAAACATTCAAGGCTGGTACTGTCTGGTGCTGCACTTTGTGTTTCTTAACTCCTCACTGTACTGCCGAGCCCCCATACAAAATAACAGTGCACCCGGGGCCCTTGTTTACATGAAAGGTTTCGCATTGATAAAAAGAATAGAGGATTTTATAAACAATCCTGAAGTGTTCAGAAAAAGAAAACAATCCTGAGACCTGAGAGCCAAAGACAACAGCCCTGTCTTGATGCCCGCAGTGCAAATCCACGCCGGGAAGGACTCCGTGCGACCTAAACCACAGACATCGTTCCTGACTAGGAACTTGAAATGATCGTTTGAAGGAACATCACTAAAAATATGTTATGTGCAGGTTTTGTCATACAGTGTAGATAATATATTAAATATTAAACACACAAGGCAGCATCATTGATAAGAGTGTATAACTGTATTTTATTATGCCACCTCATTTGAATATGCAGATAGTCACAGAGTAGTCAGCAGGGCTCTGTCAACACAAATCTGTCTCAAAGTTCGGCAAGCAGGCACAACTAGTGCAGTTATTAGAGAAGTCACAACGGCTTCACTTTTATGGCATTCAAAATAGTATATATACCGCTGGCTGGTGTGGCTCAGTAGATTGAGTGCTGGCCTGCAAACCAAAAGGTCACCAGTTCTATTCCCAGGTAGGGCACATGCCTGGGTTACCAGCCAGGTCCCCAGTTGAGGGTATGCAAAAGGCAGCCACACATTGATATTTCTCTTTCTTTCTCCCTCCCTTACCCTCTAAGAAAAATAAACAATTTAAAATAAAAAAATAGTATAAATAACCATATATATTAACCTTAAAACACTTCTTCAACAATAAATAATCTTTTATCCTGGGCAATAAAATATGCATGTGCTTAGTCAAATCCTTTTAAGTATATGTAGAAGAAAAAGAAGAAAGGCTAAGCTGATTTACTGTATATTTTTTGCGGAGTCCTCACTTAACATCATTGGTAGGTTCTGTGACTTTGAGTGAAACAGCATATAACAAAATCAGTTTTACCACAGGCTAATTTTGTAAGCAAGGGTTAAGTTCTTAGGGCATCTCATCAGCATTATCTTGAAATGACATTGAACGAAAGGACATTATTTGAGGACCTACTTTACATACATGCCATGAGGAACAATCCTTTATGCCTTATTCTTATGTTATCACCATACTTTCTGTTGTCACTTTTTCCCCCAGGCCCAGATTATATCAAACAGAGATTTCAGGAAGGTGTAGATGCTAAAGAAAATCCAGAAGAAAAGGTACCAGAAAAGCCACCGACACCAAAGGAATCCCCTCATTTTTATCGCAAAGGTACGACACCCCCAAGGTCTCCTGAGGCAAGTCCCAAACAAAGGCACTCTACCCAGCCATCCCCACAGCCTGCAAGGAAGCAGAACCCCAGCCCAGGGGCCAGACTCAACCGCGACAAACGGAGTGTGGCCGATGAGCAGGTGACCGCAGTCGTCAACAAGCCCTTGATGTCAAAGGCTCCCTCAAAGGAGTTGGGAGCCATTGTGCCCCAGTCCAAGTACTCTGGCCGCCACCACATCCCAAACCCCAGTAACGGGGAGCTACATTCTCAGTACCATGGCTATTATGTGAAACTGAACGCTCCCAAGCACCCTCCGGAAGACGTGCAGGAAGATGAAGGATCCGGCCACTCTTCCTCAGCGCTGGTGCACAAGCCGTCACCCAACAAGTGGAGTCCCCCTAAATCTGTGACAAAACCAGTTGCCAAAGAAAGCAAAGCTGAGCCAAAAGCCAAGAAGTCTGAACTTGCTATACCAAAGAATCCAGCGAGCAACAATTCATGCCCTTCTTTGGAAAAAGAAGCCAATTCGGTAAGTTGACTAAGAGAGTTTTCTCTTCCTTACCTCACTCTGGTTCTTTCACATAGCAGCATGGGGTAACTTGCACCCTGATGACAACTAGGTTTGCAAAAGTCCTGACACCACAGGGCTGCTTAGAGCAGATCTGAGAACGTTTGTAGCTGGAGACAGGAAAGAGCTCTCCAGGCAGGAATGCCTCCATGCTCACTCAGCCAGCCACCCACCCACCTTAAACATCATTCAGGTAGGTTAACACACGACCAGCTTAGATGGCGTCGTGGTCTAGCAGGCCTTCACCAGCACTTCCTGGTAGCTTAGTTCTGACTGCTATAACAAAAGTACCGTAGATTGGATGGCTGAAACAACACATTTATTTCTCACCATTCTGGAGACTGGGGAGTTCCAAGATCAAGGCACCAGGAGATCTGCTATCCAGTGAGGACCCACTTCGTGGTTCATAGACCATAGGCCCTCTTCTCACTGTGTCCTCATGCAGCTGAGAGAGAGAAATGAAGTTCTCTGTGCCTCTCACTAACCCATTATGATGGCTCTATCCTCCTAACCTAACTACTTCCCAAAGACCCCATCTCCAAATTAGCAGCGTTGGAGATTAGAGTTTCAACATACAAATTCTAGAGGCACACAAACATGCGGTCTGTAATGACAGCTAACTCCCCGATGGCTACAAAGGAGTCAGAGCCACTCTCAGAGCCCGAGCTAGGAAGAGGGCTCCACCACCATTTGCTCAGTTCTTAGCCCACCTTTTGACTCCCCAGTAGAGTCAGCACCTTTAGACAAAAGTACATCTTTTCTAGCTATTGTGAATTATTCTCATAAATATTTAATTTGGATATTACTTTAAACCAGGCTTTGCAGCTAGAACATTTGTCTTTCCCATACGCGAACTAAAAGTGTACCTTGGTCTTCCAACCCCTCAGAGTGTTAGTGCTCCTAAAATTTCAGATTTCTGGTAGATGCTGGTTTTAGTAAATCTTGAGCATTTAAGGGTTTGGGTATTCAGCCAGAAAGCTTTCAGTTATTGATAAATCTCAAATGAGATTTATTTGTTAATGATACATGGAATTCATATTTTATCAAGTTCTGTGGAATTTATAAAAATCTAAAGCTGAGTAATTTTGGATAAACCATTGGCCAGCCTATCATATGCCTTTGGAACAGAGGTGTTGCATGTTTGTCCTAGCTTAGGGTGGAAGCCACAGCCACACCAATATTAACTAGTAATTTCAGAGACATATTTACATAAAGGTGTGCATTAGTATCTTGGTCAACAAGAATATAATACAATCATCAGTTTCTTTTTTTTTTGGTCTGCTTAATTTTCTCACAGGGTTAAACAATTTAAATTCATCTTTTTAATTAACTTATGTTTGAAATTTCTTAGGTTTGTTGACTTTGCTAATATCTATAAACACTGGTTCCCACCCTTTATTTCAAATTCTAATCCTTTTAATTATTTAAATATACATTGATTAGATTAATTGGATTAACTTTCTGAGTCAGCCCCGTGGGATAGATGGTTTTCAAATCAGAGTAACTTTGAGACTCTGGCTGTTTAGTAAGCATTCATTTTTTTTTTTTTTTTAGTTTTAACACTCATATTTCAGTATCCTGATATTATACCTATAACAAATATTATCACTGTTGAAGTTGTTAAATGTAATAATTCACTTCTCATTTGGCTTTCAGCATTTTTATTCACAGATCAATAAAACCTTACATTTATATTAATATTAGTTTGCCTAATTTATAAAGTGGAAGTTGAAACAATATAAGGCCCTATAATGTATAGTTTTGGGTTCCCAGTAGTAGGGTTCAGTTGACTTCTAAAACTGCCCACAGGAAAGCATATGCCCAGTGTCCTACAATTAGGTGAGTTACCTACCTCTTAACTGTAATAGTTTTCTATAAACTTCATAGTCTCCTTCTTTATAAAAAACATTTGTTTCACTGATGTGCAGAATTGTGTGATTCTAGGAGTTAGCCCAGCATCTCCCAACTTGCTAGGTTTGTCTCTAGGGTTCCCTTCCCCACCCCAAGGGGAAAGGAGGATAAGCAGCTCCCACCTCTGCCACCGTGGGAACCAGAAATCAGGACTGGCACCTTCCTGGGAAGATTTTTTTTTCAGATTTTATTTATTTTATTTTTAGACAGAGGTAAAGGGAGGGAGAAAGAGAGGGATAGAAGCATCGATGTGTGGTTGCCTCTTACACACCTGCCACTGGGGATCTGGCCCACAACCTAGGCATGTGCCCTGACTGGGAATTGAACCGGCGACCCTTTGGTTCACAGGGCAGAGCTCACAGTCCAGCTCTCCATCCACTGAGCCACACCAGCCAGGGCCTTCCTGGGAAGATTTTAACAATTAACCTCTTTCTAGTAATAACTGAGAACTGCCTTCCACCCCCTGATAACTTTTCTTCAGAGAGAGTTAGGAAGTGACAAAATCACCATCAAGGTAGTCAATGAACAACCTTTAAAACCAAAGAGTACTACATACAATTTTTTATTAAACGACACTGTATATGCTAGAGGTTTATAAATAATAACTTGAAAATTCATAGAAACATTCACACTAAAGCAGACATTTGAGGGAAAACCAGACTGAATCAGCAAGTGCTCTTTCTGGAGAGACCCCGTTTGAATCAGAATCACCATTGGTGGGGTGGCTCACCAAACTGAAACTAGAATTTCAACCAACTTATTAAGACAGTATAGGCTAGTAGCTGAGGAGTGAACTGTTTTGCCAATCTCCCTAGCTTTAAATCCCAGCAGTGTGGCTTTTCTGGTGTGTGACCTGGGGCAAGTTTCCTAGCTGCTCTGTGACTTGGTTTCTTCCTCCCCTATCAT
The DNA here is from genome assembly GCF_022682495.2 of Desmodus rotundus. Lineage (NCBI taxonomy): Eukaryota > Metazoa > Chordata > Mammalia > Chiroptera > Phyllostomidae > Desmodus > Desmodus rotundus. Next base: position 55,173,382 of record NC_071394.1, on the reverse strand, counting down.
AGAGTTGTTAATACTCATAAGTTCTTAGCATGGTACCTAGCATACAGTAAGTGCTCAAAATCCATTGCGTTAAGTTTGCTTCAACACTGTACTAATTGAAGCATAAATAGTTGATAAATACAGTGAGTCCTCACTTAACATCATCAACATATAGATTCTTGGAAACCACGACTTTAAGTGAAATGACATATAATGAAACCAGTTCACCACAAGCTAATTGATATAAACAAGAGTGAAGTTTCTACAGCTTGTTTGTGGTCACAAAACCATCACCACACTTCTAAATAAAGATCCAAAACATTTCTAATATTAAACACTAAATAAAATAAATGTGAGCTATATACATATTTAAGAAAGATGACTAAAAACAAGTATTAAAATTCTTTTCCAACCCACTTACTGCAGTTCAGGGTCATGTGTGGCCGGAGCCCGTCCCAACAGCTCAGGGCACAAGGCGGGCCCCATCCTGGACAGGATGCCCTTCCATCATAGAGCCACTCACCCACCCTCAGATTGGGACAGTTCACCTCATGTGCCCGTCTCTGGGATGTAGGAGAAAACCCACACAGACATGGGGAGAACAGGAAAACTCCATATAAACAGTGGTCCTGTCCAGGAATCAATTTTTTTTCTCCCTAATCTTTTATGAAACTATGTTGGGCAAAACAACCATATTCAAAAACCTGCTATATTCCAGTAGACTCTGACCCAACTTACAGGTGACCCTGGCAATTAATCTAGCCAATCTTCCGGGACACAAAGTAACATTTAGAGCAAATTAATTCCTTGAACATGAGAGTATAGAGGAGGGAAGCACTGGCAGGGATTACTCTGCAACCCCCCTGAAGAGATTTATGACTCCTGTGGGCAGGCGTTGCATGTGGTCTCATGTGATACCACACTTTTTTGGAGGGTTTTGTGACCTGGCGACTTGGGTAGAAGTCAGGGGAGGCATCTTAACAGCTTTATCAGACAGACTGGTGAGGGGTCTTCTGAATTGCCAGCCCTTCTGAAAACTGCCTGCATTTTTTCCTAGCCATTACTCTGATGAGCTTCCAAGTTTATTTTGAGATTTACCTGTTATTTCTTTTGAATTATAAAATTTAAAGCATTCCTGTCAGATCATGTTTGAACCATACACATACACACAAACAATAAAAACGGTCAATTCATATAATTAAATGTTATTAATACTAAAGTAAGCTGTGTTCTTTTATGTTTTTGAAGAAGTTTTCTGTTTAACATAAAAGATTAATTTCGAGTTAGAATGACTTTCCATATTTTGACTTCCTGCACTTTATGTTCTCACTGCCTCAGATTTTCTCCCGATCAGGACTTGCACTTTGCCCTGCAACAGCTTCCTCCGTGACACCTGCCCCAGTCAGTCTTGAAAAGCAAGACTGATTTTTTTTCATTTTGCTATTTTAAGTTACAACTGGCCACCAGTCATATTTATGAAACTTCACCTTAGTTTTCCACGCTGTACCTGGCAAGGCAGCTGAAGAACACAGAGGTCACATCTTGATATCTGCCTTAGTATTAAACACAGCGTCCCGGAATTTACTTTTTGCCTGGTTGCTTTTTGAACCTACTAATTGCGGGTTTACCCTCATCTTTACTGAGTCATCTTTAAAGATAGTTTTATAAATGGTAGGGTAAATTGATGTGTGTATTAGAATATACACAGAATAAGTGTATGTTCAATAGAAAAATTTCCTCATCTTCTTGCATGTTACTGTCTTTCAGAATTGGGAATTAAATCCACTGACCCAAGAGAATTGAAATGATCCCAAAATCCTTAACACATTCATGAACAAAATCTAATCAGAGTTTATAGTATTCGTAGCATTTCCTTAATCTCCATGCTGTTGTGATGTTAAAAGATCATCTGAATCATTTCCTGAGTTATAAGAGTTTCCCACATTATATATTCTGAGTTCACCAGGATTGAGAATTTGCCTGGGTTAGCACTCTCCTGATCATTTACAACATAAGTATTCTGAAAGAAGCACCGATATTACAAAAATTTGATGTTTTTCTGATACTATGGAATGATGTGGTACAAGAATACCATTAAAAAGAAGTTGATGGGAAATTATTATTTTTAAACTAAGGCTATGGCTTTCATGGGGCTGCAGAGAAAAGGGCATGAGCTCTGCAGTGAGTAGACTAAAGTTTAATTCTAGTTCTAATTTGTTCAAACTGGCTGAGTAATCTTGGGCAACACACCATCTCAACTCCGTAAAATGGAACTAATAATCACTTGTGAAGAATTTTTTTAAATAATCTACAAAGGAATCTTAGCTCACTGCCTGACATACAAAGACCTGCAGTAAATGGGTTTTTTTCCCCTTTCATTTATTTGGGGTTTAGGAACTAGGTAGTATTTTTCTTCTTCCTAATAATCCCTGTGTCAAGGGCATCCATTTTTACTTCATCCTTTTCCTCACCCCTATTTTCTAATCACCCTATTTGTCTTTAAATTCAGTGAATTAGCCTGTTTACCACACCCATGTCACCTGGAAAGGTGCCAGGAGAGAGCAGGTTTTCATTGAACCTTGGTTGCCTGAATTACCTGGGCAGTCCCTACATGTGGATACACAGTGGTGAACAGGCAGGGGCCCTGCCTCTGTGGAACTCAATCTGGGGGGCACAGCAGCAATTACAAAAAATGACATTAAAGCGTGAAGTATTAAAGTGGGGGGAAGTGGTGCACGCACTCTGACCTCTACCAGGGAGGAGATCTCCTTCAAGGATGTGTGACCCAAGCCCTTGACCCTGCAAGAAGACCACAGGACCAGTGGCAGTTCCAGTCTCACTCACTAACCCCATCCGCCAAAACTACTACAGTAAGCATTTGAGGACTAACAGTTTCAATGTTGTTTTCTCATCTTTAAGAACAAGACTACCTCCCCACCTAAGTCATGAGGCCAGCTTTAGAACACTTTTAATGCTATTTAAGAATAAGATACAATTTTAATGGTTAACTGCCAAGATTGAGTCTTTGTACAAAGTGGCTGAGCTTCGGCGGATCTGAAAAGGTGGATCATATAAGGCTGGTTTGTTTTTTAAACAAGTCAGCAAATTTTGGGTACCTTGGGCAGGGTGATACATGTTACAGCAGTATTTATCAAAATAGGATTCTGCTATTTCTTAAGTATAACTTCACTTCTGAAATGTTAGGGTTATAAGCGGAGAAACAAAAGAATTAGACCTATAAAATGGTTTGTGGAAGTGTTCAACTTCCCACTTGCAATTTTTCCTTTAAGGAAATGGTAATGCCCAAAAAGATGACCAGAGAAAGCGAGAGTAAGAGAACCTCATTTTGAGTTTTTCCAAAATTTTTCCCAGGAGGCCTCACTGCCTACAGATTTCACTCCCACATGCTCACTGCCTTTACAAGGAAATAATTTTCCTCGTCCAGATTGCGCCTTAACAAAAACGGCACATCTATTCCATGCTAGTTCCGAACTTTGTTAGGTGAAATGTGTCTCACCCAGGCTGTTGCCCAATGTTTTGAGGTGAATGTAACAGATTATTTTTTAAGTCATATTTTAGATTTTATTGAAACTAGATTCATTTTTAAGTGAAAGTTCAGAGATAGCTTCATCTAAATATGGGCATTGCTATTTTTAGTTTATACCCTTTGTAACTGCTATCATTCATGCCTTATTTACTGCAACTGTGTTGGCTTTTTTATATTTTTAATAATTTTGTGAGTTAATTTATGTACCAATATTAAACTGTTAAAGTTATGCTTGTTATGTTCTACTTTATTTCCAGGGCCCTAATTCAGTCATGATTGTCCTTGTCATGCTGTTGAATATCGGATTGGCCATCCTCTTCGTTCACTTTCTAACTTGACTGGAGTTAGGAAAGGTAAGAATAGTCTTAATCTCTATATAAAAATCATGAAATACAACATTCTTTTCCTCCCATATGCAAATACACATTCTTTTTAACAACTGCATATTGTCCTTCACTTTAATTTTGGCTGTGCCTGAATGTGATTCAACATAGTTACTCAATGATAACAACTGTTTTGACCCTACGGTGAAGTCATGACAACTAGTGGTGTTAGCCCACAGTTCTCCACAGTGGTGTCAGCCCTTTAAATGGCACACCCCAATCAGACTCAGACACAGGGAAGGAGGCTCGGAATTAGGATGGGCTCACCAGAGAAATGAAACTTGGAAAATGCAGCCAGAGCACCCATTCAATTCCTTTGGGAGTGCTTTATGGCTTTGGGGTCCTCTGGGAGCTGTAGCAAGCAGCCGTGTTAGAGCACAAAACTTAATAATCATTCTTTTTAAAAATCTGCTGAAGCAGATCCGGCAAAGTTCTTGGCATTGGCTACTCCATCTGTCCTAGCAGAGTGTGACTAAACTGGAAATGTATGGAGCTGCGTTTTTTTTTGTTGTTGATGGAAGTCAACAGCTGCCTTACTATTTTACCATCTGACGTTTTCAGTAGGGAGCTGGGGAAACAAACGAGCCCGAGGAATGCGGCTGGAGGATTGTGTTGCTGCGCCACTTTTCCAACATTCACTCCTGTCTCATTACAAGAACGAGGTAGCAGCATCACTCAGCAGTCTTATGCCATGACCTGCTGCTTTAACGTCTCCCGGAACATTCTGGGAGAAAACGTTGCGTTTGCTTGTGCACGACTATTTTTGCTGTTTATTTAAATATGATGTATGGTCACCTACCACGTGCGGTCCTGGCCAGATGAAACACACATGTTGCATCTCAAGGAAAAGAAACAACAAAATTCTAGAGAAATGTGTTGATTTTGACAGCAATACATCATTTTTTATGTCATTTAGTCTTCCTGAATCTTTGGTGAAAGGCTGTTTATCTTTAAAATTTAGCAATTTGAAAGCATTATACCTTCCTAAGACATAACTTAATTTTAAATATTTTTAATGTTACTAAATGAATTATTTATGCACTTACAAGGTGCTCAACTTTAAAAGCTGAAAGACAACAGAATTCTAAGAAGTCAGAATGTTGCATGGGTTGCAGTAATCGGTGTTTAAAAGATTCAGTTTCATTGCTGACGTACTTTACAACCAAATAAAATCTTGTCGGTGGCTATGTTAATTCCCATGAAAGTTAAGCAAGATGCTATTAATAACTGCTCTTCTCTTTCTTTTTTTTCCAACTGAATATTTTGTTGAATACATTCAGGTAGAGCATAAAGCTTTGTGAAATCACTGCTTCTCAATTTTATGCCTTATGTGTTTTTCAAAGTCCTTTTAAATTTTTATTTCACATCTTAAAGGCTTAGACATTTTTATTTAAGTATTTGTCCTTCTCAGTCCTTTGTTATTCTGACATAATCTGATTTTTTGCTGTTTTATAATTAATCCTTTATTACTCAGAAGCATGCTTACTTCGAGAAACTACATGGTCTTTCTAAAAGTGATTATTTAAAAAGAAATTGGGGAGGAAAGGTTTCTGTTAAATCTCTATAAAACATTACATTGTGGAGAGGGAGCTATTCCTAAGTATTTTCACAATCTGCATGGTTTAATCCAATTCTTTTCGCCTTACTTGCTACCTTTTCAATGCAGAAGAAACAATTCTCGTGTTAGCATAGGTGTAGCCTGGATGCTCTGTCACCTGCCAGGTAGTAACCCAGTGGTGTTTTTTGCAGAAGTACAATATGTTGAGAATCCTGGGTGTGACCAATGTGGAATAAAGAAGAAAGCAGAAAGAGAGCAAATGAAAATTACAACTTGTATATTTATTTATTTTTTACATTTTGCTTTGACTTTTAAATTTAAGAAGTACGTTTTTACCCAAGAAACGTTTGAGTTCCTGTCAGTCTCAATACTGACACTTCTCCTTCCTAATCCCATAGCTCTTTACGCTGGGAAAGCTGATTTTTTAAAGAAAAAACAAAATATTTAATCTTATTAAGTGTTTATTTAAAATATGTAATGCTTTAAAATAATGGGTAACAGATAACTAAAGGATATGTTTATACAGTGAGCATGTTGGTTCCATTTATAAATATATGTATGATTTATAAGCTTTTTTAAAACAAAGCCAAAATTGTTGGTATTTTTCTAAAATGTGTGCAGCTGTATTTTACATGAAAGGCTCTTTCTAATGGGTTATTATACTGTACTCTACATTTTGGACAGCACATGAGGTCTGCCAATGTACTTAATAAAACATGACTTGTTTATTTAAAGTTTCTTGCTGTGAAAAAGAACTCCCTACCTGTGAGTTCCTTTATTTATAATTCTTGAAACCAAAATGTATAATGTACAGTTTTCACAACTGTATCTGCTCTAATAAAAAAAAAGTTGGTTATTTAAAAAGTTGCAGGTGTGTTTCCTTTGTGAGTAAATTACTGTCTGCAATTACGTGGAATTTTTGGCAGTGGTGGTAGTATTGAAAGAAAGACCTGCTGAAAAATTAACAGAGGGGGAGGGGAGGAGGGAGGGGAGGGGGGAGGGGTGGTCTTGCAAGAAGCCACATCAAAGAATGCAGTTGTACTACACCATGACTTCTATGTTACTTTCATCCCAGGCCTTCCGAATAATTTTGCAAAATGAGATTCCCCGCTCTGGTTCTTGCCTTCATTAATTGGATTAGTGCCTTATCCAGGGTTTGGAGTCAGCTCCTATTTTTTAAGGAAAACTCAAATTTGGAGTAAATTTCTACTTGGATGGGTACTTTTCAATTAATTAAAATTTTCCAACCATTGAACCCCAAATACATTAATATGTTGCTAGAGCCCCTACTGCTTAAGCACACTTGCGAAGCATAGGCCAATGTGCAACCACTGGGCTCCCTTTGAAGCCACCCTTGGTGCTGGCCTAGGCAAGCTGCCTCGGAGGTTTGACAAAAGGACCTCTTCTAGAACAGCTTCCCAGGGGGCTGCCAGAGCACTTATGTATTCCCAAATTTGTCACTACCATTGAGAGCTAATCTATTGGAGACCTCCATATAAATAATGCACAAAGTTATCACCACCAAAGTTCCCACCATCCCTAGTGGGAATGGTTCACGAGTTTGATTATCCCAGGTTTGTGAAATACGTCCAACATTTCATTCTTACTTCAAAAGTACTGAAAAGTACTTTAGTATTCCCTAACAGCTTCTATAGGGGTCAGAATAATGGGGTAGGAAAAAATAAAAAAATAATTTAAGGAATACTGATGAATGGTGTGAATATGGATAAACTTCTGGCTGGGCCCTGATTGACTGTCACTTCTCCCCTGATCTATTCCCCTGGCTTCTTTGTAAAATGGGTGTAATCATATCACTACCCTCACAGGCCAGTTGTGAGGATGAAATGAGCTCATTTACGTTAAGTGCTTAATACAGTGCCTGTCATATAGTAACTGTTTTGTATGTGTTAGCTTTTACTAATGGTTGGAACTAAGAAAAAAATATTAAATGCCTATAAGTGTCTCAAATGAGTTAAAAAATAAAGTGAGATTCCACTAAAGGTCTCTTTATAAGGGTTAATTATGCCACAGATCATGTGGTATTCTTTCTTCGGTGGTGATCAGTGAGTCTTACTCACTGTAAAAACCAAATGCCACCTTTACAAACATCCTTCTTGACACTCACATGTGCTTTTCTTTATAGAATGTGAGACATTTGCTTTGCAAAGCACTTTCACATCAATGTCTCATTAAATTCATATAAAATTCCTGTGGAAGATTTTCTGCAGTTAAATGACTTGCCCAAGGTCTTATAGACAAAACTTATTAAAATTTGTAATTTTGATCTGACTCTAAATATTGTGCTTTTTCAATGACGTATTTCACAGAACAAGAACATATATTTCAAAACTTTATATGGAACCACAAAAGGCCCCACATAGCAACAGCAATCTTGAGAAAGAACAAAGTTGGAGGAATCATGCTACCTAATATCAAATTATAGTATAAGACCATAATAATCAAAACATCCTGTTACTGGCATAAAACAGACACACAGATCAATGGAACAGAATAGAGAGCCCGGAAATAAACCCATACCTTTATAGTCAATTAATATTCAACAGTGGAAGCAAACATATACAATGGGCTAAGGTAGTTTATTAAATAAATGGTGTTGGGAAGATTGGGCAGATATGTGCAGAAAAATGAAACTAGACCACCAACTTACACCACACACAAGAATAAATTCAAAATGGATCAGAGACTTAAATGTTAGACCTGAAGCCATAAAAATCCTAGTAGAAAACAGGCAGTAAAATATCAGACATCTCTCATAACAATATTTTTGCCGATATATCTCCTAAGGCAAAGGAAACAAAGGAAAAATAAACAAATGGGACTACATCAAATTAAAAAGCTTTTGCACAGCTAAAGAAACCATCAACAAAATAAAAAGGGAACCCAGTGTATGGGAGAACATATTTGCCAATGATACATCTACAAGGGGTTAATTTCCAAAATATATAAAGAATTTATATAACTCAACACTAGGAAGTCAATCCAATTAAAAAATGGGCAAAGGACCTGAATAGACACTTCTTCATACAAGACATACAAATGGCCAATAGACATATGAAGAAATGCTCAACGTCTCTAATCAGAGAAATGCAAATTAAAACCACAATGAGATACCATCTCACACCCATCAGAGTTTCTATTATCAAAAAGTCAACAAACAACAAGTGCTGGAGAGGAGTGGAGAAAGGGAAACCCTTTTCCACTGTTGGTGGGAATGGTGGGAATGCAGACTGGTATAGCCACTGTGGAAAACAGTATGGAGATACCTCAAAAAATTAAAAAGGGAACTCCTTTGGACCCAGCAATCCCACTTCTGGGAATAGATCCAAAGGAACCCAAAACACTAATTCGAAAGAACATAAGCACCCCTATGTTCATTGCAACATTATTTACAATCGCCAGGATGTGGAAGCAGCCCAAATGTGCATCAGTAGACAGGTAGATAAAACAACTATGGGACATTTATACAACAGAACAGTACTCAGCCATAAAAAAGAAAATTTTACCCTTTGCGACACTATGGAAGGACCTGGAGAACATTATGCTAAGTGAAATAAACCAGTCAGAGAAAGACAAATACCGTATGATTTCACTCATATGTGGAATCTAATGAACAAACTGAACTAACAAGGAAAATGGGGACAGACTCAAATGGGGAGCAGGATGACAACTAGTGGCAGATGTTAGGGGGCAGGGGGATTGAGCAAAAAGGAAAAAAGACTAATGGACATGGACAATACTGTGGTGATTGCTTGGAGAAGGGGCGTATCAGAAGACTAAATAGTAATGGAAAAAATACAATAAAGATTAAATTTAAAAATAAAAATACTGTGCCTTTTCATTTCACATATTGGCTAGCATTATTCCACATGTCACAATCATCAACCATGAAAAGGTAGAAAATATGAAATTCAAGGTAACATTGTGTGTTATAAGCCCGTTTCTGTTAAGTTTCTTAATGCCACTTGGTTGATGTACCTACAGTAGAGTCTATTAGAAGGTCTGAATAATGTATGTACAATCCTACTGTTATGAGACTCTTTATAATGTATTTATGATATTTAGTTTTGAACCTTACACAATACAAAATATTAACAAAAGTTTTACATTTAAATAATATCTTGGTATTTTTTGGAGTAAGAGGCACATTATGAATGAATTTGGTTGTGTGTGTTCAGTTTGTGTGAGTTCAGTTTGAACTCGATATCTAGGATTAACCCAGAAAATACACACACTGCCTAGAAGCCCTAAAATATTTACACAAATATCATGGTGTACTTTTGACTTTGAAATTCTCTCACTTTGGTATTGCATTGAATCCCAAGTCCAATATAGATAAACTATAAGTAAAATTAACACAAAAGTGAGGGCCCAAGATTTGTTCAGCTAGTGAGTGATAAAGCTGTTTACTTACTATGGTAAAGAGTATAGTAATATCAACTTCCAGTCAAGATGGTGGAGCAGGTAAAACTGCTCACCTCCTCCCATGACCACATCAAGATTACAACCAAATTATAGAACAACCATTGTTAAGAACCACCTGAGGAGTAGCTGAACAGAATTTCTATAACTAAGGACATAAAGAAGAAGCCACATCAAGACTGGTAGGAGGTGCAGAGACACAGAATGGGCTACTCCTATACCCACATGTGTGGTAATTAAGAATTAGGAGGGATATCTTGGCTGCAGAGGTCACCCTGTGGAGTGAGAGGCCTCAGCCCCTCACTGGGCTCCCCCTTCCCATGGCCCTAGGGCCAGGAAGAGGCATCCCCATAATATCTGGCTGTGAAAACCACCAGGGATTGTGGCTGAGTGAGACTGAGGGTACTGGAGATTTAGACACTGCAGGTCTTAAGACCTGAGCACAGACTCCCTCTGGGTTCCAGCACTGGGACAGCAGCTACAAAAGCACCAGGGCCATGTGAGGAGGAACTGAATTGACTGGCTTCAGGGCAGAGCTGGAGGGAAAGATTCAGGATGAAAGGGCTGGAAGACGCCTTTGTTCCTTTGTTGAGTTCCCCAGTCTCCATCCCCGCCCCCAGCCTGCATTGACAGGAGGTTACCATATCTGAGCTCTCCATTGACTTGGCTAACATCATTCACCCTGCCATAGTGACGCACTGAGACTCTGCCCCACCCAACTTGCACACTGGTTTTAACCTCTTCTAGCTGCTTTTCCACACAAATGGCCTTCCTTGGCTCACACTGTAGACTTTTCTAAAGTCTCTCAAAGGTTCACAAATACCAAACAAGCAGTGGCTGTCCTCAGCCTGCCCCATTTCTCTTGCTAAGCAGCCCCAACTTGGGGCAGCCAACCTCAGTTACCAGCATAGCCTTTCCCAGGTGTCTCCAAGCCCATCACAGTGGAAACACCTCACTTTGTAGCTTCTACCAGGTTGTCCTGTGCTAGGCATAGGCAGCAGCTAATCTAGACCTGCACCCAGAGCCCCTCGCAAGAGGCCCCAGGAAAACACACCCTGAGGTCAACTTTAGACAACACCCGAGCACCACCCAACCAGCTCCACAAATGACACACACAAATGGAAGATTCAGGAGGCACCAGAGCCCCACTAAAACAAATCCCACTTCACAGGGGCAGCCCCAACAATAGCCCATCTGATGTAATTATGGCTAGCTCTCACAGCCAGTCAGTCTGAGGGTCAGTCTCACCTATTAACATATCACCAGCAGTCAAGCCTCAACTATAACAGAAGGGTACACCCAACCCATACAAAGAACACACTGGGAGCACCCAGCTCAAGTGACCAGGGAGAATGCAACACTAGGCCCCAAAGGCCACCTCCTACATAAAGCCATCCTGCCAAGACTGGAAGGCATAGCAAATATACCTAAAACACACAATCACAGGGAGGCAGCCAAAATGAGAGGAAAAACAAACATCCCAAATGAAACAACAAAACTCCAGAAAGATCACTAAATGGAGATGAGCAATCTACCAAATACAGAGTTCAAAACACTGGTTATAAGGATGAAATTAGGATAAGGCCAGATGAACTCAGTGAAAACTTCAACAAATGAGAAGATGAAAAAAACCACTCAAAAATGAATACATTAGGTGGAATCAATACCAGATTAGATATACTAGAGGATCAAATCAGCAATCTAAAAGACAAGGTAACAAAAAACACCAAAAGAGAACACCCCCCAAAAAAAAGAATAGTTTAAGGAACCTCTAGGGCAACATCAAATGTAACAACACTCACATAGGGGTACCAGAATGAGAAGAGAGAGCAAAAGATTAAAAACCTATTTGAAGAAATAATGACAAAATCTCCCTAAACTGGTGAAGGAAATAGATATACAAGACTAGTAAGCACAAACAGGCCTAAACAAGATGAATTTACAGAGATCCACACCAAGGCACATCAGAATTAAAATGCCAAAGGTTAAAGACAAAGAGAGAATCTTAAGAGTAACAACAGAAAAGCTGTTAGCTATTTACAAGAGAGCTCCATTCCATAAGACTTTCCAGCTGATGTCTCAACAGAAACTTTGCTGGTCAAAAAGGACCGGCATAAAACATTCAAAGTGATGAAAAGCAAGCACCTACAACCAAGATTATTCTACCCAGTAAGGCTATCATTTAGATCAGTGATTACCAACTAGTGTGCCACAAGAGTTTTTAAAACATGCAATGCATGACTATTTAGTCAGAGGCATGCCCTCCTTTCCCTTCGATGGTCAAAAAGTTAACAGCCTACATAACAATACCCATCCAGTGCGAAGGAATCAAAATTATACGTATTTTGATCTCGCCAAGATAGAAGCATAGGTGGACACACTGCTTCCTCATACAACCAAAAGAAGGATAACAACCAATTTAAAAACAAAAAACAACCAGAACTGCCAGAAAATTGAACTGTATGGAGGTCCGATAATAAAGGAGTAAAAGAAGAAACATTCATCCAGACTGGTAGAAGGGGTGGAAATAAGAAGCCAAGGTGGAGCACACATATGCCAAGGCAGCAGCTGGCAGACAGGGTAGGTGAGGTGGCGGCTGGCAAATGGGGATATCCTACATTTGCATTCAGATAAGTCAGGAGGAACAACTGGGGAAGCAACAGGCTGCACAACCCACGGTTCCAGCATGGGAAACTAAAGCCTCAAAACCTCTGACTGAAAAAAATCTGTGGGGGTTGAGGCAGTGGAAGAAACTTCCAGCCTCACAAGAGAGTTCATTGGAGAGACCCACAGGGTTCTAGAATGTACACAAACCCACCCACCTGAGGAATCAGCATCAGACAGGCCCAATTTGCTTATGGATAGCAGAGGAAGTGACTGAAAGCTGGCTGAGAACAACGCAAGAGATATTGATCCCTCTCAGCCTCCTCCCCCATATACAATGCCACAATGCAGCACTGTGGGTTGCCCACCCCCTGCCCTGGAGAATACCTAAGGCTCCCCACCTTACAACATAACTGGTGCACTGAGACAGAGAAATATTGCCCCAATGAAAGAACATACCAAAACACCAGAAAAAGAACTAAGTGACAAGGAGATAGCCAACTTACCAGATGCAGAGTTCAAAACACTGGTAACAAGGATGCTCAGAGAAATGATTGAGTATGGTTGCAAAGTAAAGGAAGAAATGAAGGGTACACAAAGTGAAATAAAGCAAAATATACCAGGAACTAAGAGTGACAGGAAGGAAACCAGGACTCAAATCAATGATTTGGAACAAGAACAAGAAATACACATTCAACCAGAACAGAATGAAGAAACAAGAATTCAAAATAATGAGGAAAAGTGTAGGAACATCTGGAACAACTTTAAACATTCCAACATCTGAATCATATGGGTGCCAGAAGGAGAAGAGGAAGAGCAAGAAATTGACAACTTATTTGAAAAAATAATGAATGAAAACTTCCTTGATCTGGTGAAGAAACTAGACATGCAATTCCAGGAAGCTCAGAGAGTCCCAAAGAAGTTGGATCCAAGGAGGAACACACCAAAACACATCATAATTAAATTACCCAAGATTAAAGATAAGGAGAGAATCTTAAAAGCAGCAAGAGGAAAGGAGACAGTGACCTACAAAGGAGTTCCCATAAGACTATCAGTTAATTTCTCAAACCTTACAGGCAAGAGGGGACTGGAAAGAAGTATTTGAAGTCATGAAAGCCAAGGATCTACACCCAAGATTACTCTATCCAGCAAAGCTATCATTTAGAATGGAAGTGCAGATAAAGTGCTTCCCAGATAATGTCAAGTTAAAGGAGTTCATCATCACCAAGCCCTTATTATATGAAATGTTAAAGAGGCTTATCTAAGAAATTGAAGATCAAAAACTATGAACAGTAAAATGACAACAAACTCATGACTATCAACAACTGAACCTAAAAACAAAAACAAACTAAGCAAATAACTAGAACAGGAACAGAATCAGAGAAATGGAGATCACATGGAGGGTTATCAACATGGAGGGGTGGGGGGAAAGGTACAGGGAATAAGAAGCATACTTGGTAGGCATAAAATAGACAGGGAGAGGTTACAAATAGTATAGGAAATGGAGAAGCCAAGGAACTTATATGTATGACCTATGGACATCAACTAAGTTGGGGGGTGATGCTGGAGGGGCTAGGGATTCAGGGCAGAGGGGCATATAAAGAGGGGAGAAATAAATGGGGCAATCATAATAGCATAATCAATAAAATATACTTAAAAAACAAAACAAAATTATACATATTTTATCAGATTGGCAAAAATATATATTTTTTGGTATACTGCAGATATTTAGTAATTAGTTTATGTGTGCCATGAGATGAAAAAGGTTGAAAATCACTGATAACAACTGACGGAGAAAGAATTTCCCAGCACAAAAGCTAAAAGAGTTTATCGACACGAAACCAATATGACAAAATAAATGTTAAAGGTCCTTATTTAAGAAGGAAAGGTCAAAAATGCAAATAAGAAAATATAAGGAAAAAATATTTTCACTGACAAAGGTAAACACTTAGTCAAAGTAAAAGCAGTGGATCAATCAACTACAAAGCTAGTACAAAGGTTGAAAGACAAAAGTAGGAAGAGCATGTGTAATTACAACAATAAATTAGGGAATACACACAAACACACACACAAGAAGTAGAAAATAATGGCAAAAATAAACATGGAAGGGATAAGTAATAACTATAGTGATTTTAGAATTTGTTCAAACTTAAAATAGACTTCTATAAATATACCTTGGAATATATGAAGTACATGGTAACCACAAACCAAAAAGTTGGAAACAGCCTAAGTGCCCATCAGTAGATGAGTGCATCAAAAATTTGGGTATATTTACACAGTGGAATACTGCCCAGCAGGAAGAAAGAAGGAATTCCTACCCTTCACAACAGCATGGATGGAACTGCAGAGCATTATGCTAAGTAAAATAAGCCAGGCGATGAAAGACAAATACCATATGATCTCACCTATAAGTGGACCCTAATCAACGAAACTAACAAGCAAGCAAAATATAACCAGAGACATGGAAATAAAGAACAAATTGACAGTGACCAGAGGGGAGGGGGGAGGGAGATAAAGGGGAAAGAAGGGAAAGGGTCCTCAAGGAACATGTATAAAGGACCCATGGACAATGTGGGGCGGGGGAAGGTGGCAAGGATTGAATATGGAGGTGGGGGTGGGTAGGGCAGAGGAGAGTAATGGGGGGTAATGGGGACAACTTTAATTGAACAATAATAATCTTTTTAAAGAAGAGATATACAAGAAATGAAGAAGAATCCAAAAACAACACTATAGGAACTCATCAACATGCAAGAAGAGAGAGAGCAAGAAAATAATTTAGAAATAGAGAACTACAAAAACAGAAAAGAATAAAATAACAAAACTACATATCTATCAATAATTACTTTAAATATAAATGGACTAAGTGCTCCAAAGAAATGATAAGGTGGCTGAAAGGATTAAAACACATACACACACACACACACACACACACAGACTAATGGTAAAGAGATGGAAAAAGATATTTCATGCAAGTGAAAATAAAGAAAAAAGCTTGACTAGCAGTATTATGTCAGAGACAAAATAGACTTTAAAACAAAGACTAACAAGAAACAAAGAAAAGGTATTTCATAATGATAAACAGATCAATCCAACAAGAGGATATAACTCTTATAAAGACTTATACACCCAACATAGGAGCACCTAAATATATAAAGCAAATATTGATATACATAAAGGGAGAGCTCAAAAGTAAACAGTGATAGTAGGGAACTTTAATATCCCATGGAGATCAACAGATAGGTCATCCAGCCAGGTAGAAAATTAATAAGGACACAGCGGCCTTAAATGATATATTAGACCAGATAGATGTAATTGATATTTTTAGGACATTTCATCCCAAAGCAGCAGAATATACATCTTTTTCAAGTGCACATGGAACATTTTTCAGGACAGACCCAATGTTAGGCCACAACATAAGTTTCAATGAATTTAAGAATATTTTAATCATATCAGGTATCTTCTCTGATCACAATGATAGGAAAGTAGAAATCAATTACAAGAAGAAAATTGAAAAACACAAACTCATGAGGTTAAATAACATGCTACTAAACAATTAATGGATTAACAACAACACCAAATAACAAGTCAAAAGGTAACCTTGAGACAAATGAAAATGAAAACACAATGACCCAAAATCTGTGGAACACAGACTAGGCAGTTCTAAGAAGAAAATTTATAGCAATATAGGCCTATTTCAAGAAACAAGAAAAATCTCAAATAAACAATCTAACCTTACACTAGAAACTAGAGAAATAAAAACAAAATCCAAGTAAGTAGAGGGAAGGAAAAATAAACATCAGAATGGATATAAATAAAATAGAGTCTTCAAAAAACAATAGAAAAGATCAATGAAACCAAGAGCTGTTTTTTGAAAAATAATCAAAGTTGATAAACCTTTAGCCAATCCCCTTTAAAAAGAGAGAGAGAGAGAGATAGGGCCCAAATAAAATTAGAAATGCAAAAAAAGGGACAACCAAAACAACAAAATTCAAGGGATTATGAGGAAATACTATGAACAAGTACTATATTTTGCCATGCACAATGTGTACCCATGTTTTTGGCCCAAACTTCCAGAAAAACATCTTTCATTTTAATTGTTTAACTCAATTTTTAATTCAATTACAAAACCAATGATCGTATTCCATGATATTATTTTGCATATGGATATTGTTATTGCTTTCTAGAGTTACACTTTTAATGCATAAGCATAAATAAGCAACTTCAGCACCCACTCATGCATCACATCACATCCTGTGCAGAGTTTTTTGATGAAACATCAAATCACCCACATGACTCAGCCCCCTACAGTCCAGATTTGGTGCCTTGAGACTTCGGGCTTTTCCCAAATCTAAAGTCACCTTTGAAAGGAAATAGATGATCAATGAGGTTCACAAAAATATGACAGGGCAGCTGATGGTGACTGGGAGAACTGTGTGAAGTCCCAAGGTGCCTACTTTGAAGGGGACTGAGGCATCATTGTCCTATGTACAATGTTTCTTGTATCTTCTTCAATAATGGTCTCTATTTTACGTAGTACGTGGCTGGATACCTTCTGGACAGACCTCATATATACAGAACCCTAATGAATCCACCAAAAAGCAATTACAACTAACAAATGAATTCAGTAAAGTAGCAGGACACAATAAACATTCAGAAACTAGTTGCATTTTTATACACCAATAACAAGCTATCAAAATTAGAATTTAAGAAAACAATCCCATTTACAGTTGCATCAAAAAGAATAAAATACCTTAGAATAA
The DNA here is from genome assembly GCF_022682495.2 of Desmodus rotundus. Taxonomy (NCBI): domain Eukaryota; kingdom Metazoa; phylum Chordata; class Mammalia; order Chiroptera; family Phyllostomidae; genus Desmodus; species Desmodus rotundus. The sequence goes on along the minus strand of NC_071394.1, from coordinate 55,156,111 downwards.
TTTTAACCAAGGAGGCAAAAAACCTACACTAGGAAAACTGTAAGACATTGAAGAAAGAAATTAAAGAAGGTATAAATAAACGGAAGGATATACCATGCTCATGGATAGGAAGAATTAACCTCATTAAAATGTCCATACTACCCAATGTGATATACAGATTTAATGCAATTCCTATTAAAATATCAATGACAACTTTCACAGGACTCGAACAAATTATCCTAAAATTCATATGGAACCTAAAAAGACCCCAAATAGTCTGAGCGATCTTAAGAAAAAAAATAAAGTTAAAGGTATCACACTACCTGATATCAAACTATACTACAAGGCTATAGTAATCAAAACATCATGGTACTGGCCTAAAAACAGACATAAAGATCAATGGAACAGAATAGAGAGCCCAGAAATAAACCCATACCTAAATGGCTATTTAATTTATGAAAAAGGGGGCAAGAATATACAATGGATTAAAGAGAGTCTCTTCAATAAATGTTGAGAACATTGGACAGATAAATGCAGAATAAAAGTGGATCACTTTCTTATACCATATACAAGAATAAACTCAAAATGGATTAAAGGCTTAAAGGTAAGACATGAAATCATAAAACTCCTAGAAGAAAATATAAGGAACAAACTCCTTAATATCATTCAATAATATTTTTTATATTTTTCCTCAAGCAAGAGAAACAAAAGAAAATAAGTGGGACTACATCAAACTAATTTTTTTGCACAGCAAAGAAAACCATCAACAAAACAAAAAGACCTACTGAATGAGAGAAGATATTTGCCAATAATAAAGAATTCATACACCTTAACACCAAAAAAAAATCTGATTTAAAAATGGGCAAAGGACTCAAACAGACTTTTCTCCAAAGAGGACATACAGATGGACAATAGACATATGAAACAATACTCACCATCAGGGAAATGTAAATTAAAACCCCAATGAGGTATCACCTCTCACACCTGTCAGAATGGCTACCATCAATAAATCAACAACGGGCCAAGATGCAAGCATAGGTAAATACACTGGGTGTCCTCACACAACCAAAAGAAGGACAACGACAAATTTAAAACAAAAAACAACCAGAACTAACAGAAAAACTGTATGGAAGTCCAACAACCAAGGAGTTAAAGAAACATTCATCCAGACCAGTAGGAGGGGTGCAGACAGGCAGCTGGGGTAGAGAGGACATGTGGCTAGGCAGCGGCTGGAGGACCCAGATGGACGAGGCAGTGGCTGGTAGAGCAGCTGGCAGAGCAGATGGTCCCACATTTGTGCAGATAAACTGGGAAGAACAACTAGAGAGCAAGAGAGACTGAGAAATCCAGGGTTCCAGTGTGGAGAAATAAAGTCTCAAAACATCTGACTGAAGAACCTGAGGGGTTGTGGCAGTGGAGAAAGCCCCAGCCTCACAGGAGAGTTCGTTGGAGAGACCCACACGGTCCTAGAATGTACACAAACCCACCCACCCAAGGAATCAGCACCAGAAGGGCCCAATTTGATTTTGGGTAGTAGAGGAAGTGACTGAAAGCCAGCTGAGAGCTGAGCAAGAGGCATTGTTTCCTCTCAGGCCCCTTGCACACAGACAGCACCATAAAGTAGTAAGGAGGGGTGCCCTGCCCTGGCAAATACCTAAGGTTCCTCCCCCTTACAACATAGCAGGTGGATGCAGACAAAGAAATCTGGCCCAAATGAAAGAACAGATCAAAACTCCAGAAGAAGAACTAAGTGACAAAGACATAGACAACCTATCTGATACAGAGTTCAAAACACTGGTAATCAGCATGCTCACAGAATTGATTGATCTGGGTCACAAAATGAAGGAAGAAATGAAGACTACACAAAGTGAAATAAAGCAAAATATACAGTGAAGGGAAGGAAACCAGGACTCAAATCAATGATTTGGAACAAAAGGAAGAAATAAACATTCAACCAGAACAGAATGAAGAAACAAGAATTCAAAAAAAAATGAGGAGAGGCTTAGGAACCTCTGGGACAACTTTAAGTGCCCCAATATGCAAATCATAGGGGTGCCAGAAGGAGAATAGGAAGAGCAAGAAATTGAAAACTTATTTGAACAACTAATAAACGAAAATTTCCCCAATCTGGTAAAGGTAACAAACTTCCAGAAAGTCCAGGAAGCCCAGAGAGTCCCCAAAAAGTTGGACCCAAGGAAGCACACACCAAGGCACATCATTAATTACCCAAGATTAAAGATAAGGAGAGAGCCTTGGAAGCAACAAGAGGGATAGAGACAGTTACCTTATTTTTCAGACTATATGATGCACTTTTTTCCCCAAATTTGGGAGGAAACTGGGGGTGCATTGTCTGAATGTAGCTTCCCTGGCTTGTTGGGGTGGTGGGGAGGCAGTGGAGCAGGGTCACAGGAGGCAGGAGCAGGGTCGCCATTGCAGGAAGCCAGCGGCAAGCAGGGATGGGTGATGCTGCTGTCCCTGGGCTGGGAGGGGCAGGTGTCCTGGCGGTGCAAAGCAAGGGAGGCAGGTGTGGAGTCCCCACTGCGGCATACTATAGTGCTAGGGAGGAGGGTATAGGCAGTACAGGCACCTTAGGAGACGAAAGCTTGCGGCACCCTTAGGTGCCTCCATCACATGACTGGTGTGTCCCCCATTAACATTAACATAGGCAAATGCCACTACAGGGTCAGCTGTCAATGTGGTCCTGCATCTGTTGCAAAACTACAACTCCCATCATTCTTGGACAGGTTGGGATGTTGGGAGCTGTAATTTGGCAACAGCTGTGGAGCCACACAGGTTGTGCAAAACTGCTGCCCCCATACAAGAGTGTTGCACAACCTGTGGCCCTCCAGCAGCAGGTCTCCCCCATAACAGTGTCAGCAGCAGATCTCCCCATAACAGTGCATCATCCACTGATGTTCTCAGCTACAGTGTCCCCATAACTGTGAAGGACACAGTGTTGATAGTTCTGTCATTACTGTACTTTGTTGTAGAAAGATATGATAGTGTATTGTAGTCTCCTGCTGAATCTACCGTAATTGTGGAAAGATGTCAAAGCAGAAAAGGATTTCTGCTTTAAAGGATGTTATTAAATATTTTACTACATTTTTTGCTTCAAAATTTGTTTTCCTATTTTCCTCCTCTAAAACATAGTTGCGTCTTATGGTCCAGTACATCTTATAGTCCAAAAATACGGTACCTACAAAGGAGTTCCAATGAGACTATCAACTGATTTCTCAAAAGAAACCTTACAGGCAAGATGGGGCTGGAAAGAAGTATTTGAAGTCAAGAAAGGCAAGGACCTACATCCAAGATTATTCTACCCAGCAAAGCTATCATTTAGAATGGAAGGGCAGATAAAGTGCTTCCCAGATAAAATCAAGTTAAAGGAGTTCATCATCACCTAGCCCTTATCATATATAAATATTTTAACATTTCTTCTTCTAAGAAATAGAAGAAGAGCAAAAACTATGAACAATGAAATGACAACAAACTCATAACTATCAACAACTGAACCTAAAAAACAAAAACTAAACACACAACTAGAACAGAAATAAAATCACAGAAATGGACATCACATGGAGGGTTTTTAGTGGAGAGCGGGAGGGGGGAATTGGGAGAGAAGCACAGGGAATAAGAAGCATAATTAGTAGGCATCAAATAGACAGGAGGAGGTTAAGAATAGTATAGGAAATAGAGAAGCCAAAGAATTTAGATGTACAACTCATTGACATGATCTAAGGGTGTGGGGAATGCTGGAGAGTGAGGGGTACGGGGTAGAGGGGGATAAAGGTGAAAAAAATTGGGACAATTGTAATAGCAAATCAGTAAAAGATGCTAAAAAATCACCATACATAGTTATGTCAATATTATTGACTATATTCTCTATGCTATAATTTATATACTCATCACTATTTTGTAACTGCCAATCTGTACTTCTTAATCCCTTCACCTTTTTCACCCAGTCTCCCAAACCTCCTCCCCTCTGGCAACCACCAGTTCTTTCTCTGCATCTGTGCCTCATAGTGATTTATAAGAATCAAACTGGTAACTACAGTCAACTCCTTGGCATATGATAACCTCTCAAAATATAGTAGGTACTGTTACACTTAACAGTCTCACCTTTATTAGCAATTTTTACTTATTCCATCATCAGATTGCATTTATTACCCATAATTGATGTTTTTTCAACTTCATTGAAATGAAATTCTACTAGCCTTTTGTCTTTAAGCCTCAGGTCCTAAGAAATGTATTCTGCATTTAGAATTCATTGTACTTTGCACAATTAAATGGGTTCCTTCTCAAAAGTAAAAAGAAGACAATTAAAATTCAAAACTCCTAGTGACCATCAGAAGGTACACAGGCAAACATTTTGATGCATTCTTATAAAAGGCTTAGGAATACTTAATACAGAACACTCATTACGTACAGCTATTTATTAATGTCTATTAGCCACAAAGATGGCATGAGAAAAAAGTTCAATTAAGGTGTATGAAAAATGAGCCTGACAAAGACTTGCCACAATGACTATACTCTTGGCTGTAGGAGCTTACTTCCTGACATATACTTTTTTAAAAAAATCAAGATTTTCACTTATTTGCAGAAATATGTTAATGGGCCCAAATATGTTCAGTCACTATAGATATGAACATGGGCAAATGGCTCTAGTTTTTTTTTTTAAGTATACATTTAAAGACTTTATTTTTTAGACAGAGGGGAAGGGAGGAAGGAAGAGAGGAAGAGAAACATCAATGTTCATATATCAATCAGTTGCCTCTTGCATGCCCCCAACAGGGGACCTGGCCCACAACCGAGGCATGTGCCCTGGCAGGGAATCAAACCTGCAACTTTTTGGTTCGCAGGCCAGCAATCAACCCACTGAGCCAGGGAGCTTTGATTTTACATAAAATTAAAATATATATAATCAAAAATAGCAGCAAAACATCATAATGTCAGCTCTGCCAGGGCTGAGTATTCGGTGTAGCATCCATCAGTTTTTAAATTCTGTCACTGATATTTACAGAGAAAGAACAGAAATAAGTTAACTGTCCCAGTTCAGTGAAGAGATCCAGATAGCTGAGCTCAAATCCCACACAAAACTCAACGGGGTATTTTTTTGTAGTGGGTAACAGAAAACAATTTCCTGCTTGAAACATAATCCATTCACCATTTTAAGGGAAACCTAAAATGAGATGAAAATCACCTCCTGGGACTTTAACAGGCTTTTTCCCCTTCTCACCAAATCTCATTCTATGTGGGCCACAATAGGAAGGAGATTTTCAGAGGTTCTCAAACTGTAACCAGCACTAGGACTACCTGCAGGTAAAACATTGCTGAGCCCCATGGGCAGAGCTTCTGATTGAGGATGTCTGGGGATTCATTTCTAACATGTTCCCAAGTGCTATTGCTGCTGCTGGCTGGAGAACCCCACTTAGAGAACCACTGCTCTGCATAATCAAGCAATGCACAAGTATCAAACACCAACTACACTCAACCCCTTTGCTTAGGCTATATGTCCGGTATGGCAAAGAGAATAGAGGAGAGTGAAAAGGAATACACACGTACCTACCGTCTGTCTCGCAATCATGTTATTTGGTCCTTATAGTAACTCAGGGAAGCAGGTTCCCCATTTTGCACAGGAGAAAACCAAGGCCCAGATGGGTGGAGAGAATTGTTTTATCAAACCCTACTGATCAGTTGCAGAGCCAAGACTGCCACCCAGGGGCCTGTGGCTCCAAGTCCTGGGTGCTCCTTCCCCTACATCTTTCCTGCATCCTTTGCCTACAGCAGCTCTGATCCTGTCCTCTGGCCACCAAGAGCTTAGAACACAAGGCACAGCTGGAGAGCCCTTCTGACTGCCATCAGGCAAGATAACATGAAGGCTAAGTCCTCGGGGTTAACTGGGACAAAATATTGATATCTGAGGTTAAAGGCAAATATCAATGAATGAGTCATTCTCACAGCCACCAAGCAATTTATCAAACCAGATATGAAATTGGACCTCATTCTTCAAGATTTTCACACTCAAACAGTTTCATTTTCTCAGGCAGTGTTCACACTTGCGAGCCTACACATTACTCCCTCTGTCCATCTGTGCAGACTTTCACCCCTGGCTCTGACAGGAAAGAAAACATCTAAGCAGTTGAACATGACGACAGCATCTGCACGTAGATTCTATCCTGTCCCATTGACCTTTCTCAGTGACTATCAGGCTAGAAGAGGAAGCCTGATTATCAGAGAGGCAACAGTGTGGCAGGAAGCAAAGGGGCTTCTAGGAAAACATCCTAATCCTTACTTGTCAGGAGATGTGTGTAGGATTTAGGAAACCAATCCATCAAAGAGCATCAGACAACCTCCCTATTTGCATCATAGCGTTTATTTTCCACACTGAGATTTTCCATGAATGGCAAGAATAGACAATACACAGAAGAGAAAATATACACAGTCAATAAACATGAAAAGATGCTCAACCTGACTGGTGGCCAGGAAAATGCAAATTAAAATGAGGTTTTCAAACCCCTGGGCTTTCCACACTGATTACATTCTTGGCTGAAATGGACAAGGGGCTTGATTTGGAGTCAGCACTGGATCTCAAATCCAGATCACCTTTACTTTCCAGATATGAGACTCCAAGTCAATAATGACCCTCCTCAGTGACTCCAGACCACGTTGCTTGATTCTCACTTTACTGTATAAATCATGTTTTTCAAGTCTGTCTGCACCACTAGGCCATGCACTCCTTGCAAATGGGGACTTTGTCCCATCTCTCTACCCCAATAGAGCCTGGGGACATACATATGTGCAATAAGACTGATGAGTGATTAACAACATTGAAATAACCTGGCCCTTAGCTCACACACCAGTGTAACAGCCATCTGCCACAACATGCCGTAAGGACATGACACTGATTCTTTTGTCTTACAGTGTTAATATTACTACATGAAATGGGAAGCCCCCTTAAAACTTTGCAGAAGAGTAAGAGGTTTTAAGTGCAGAAATCCTGTTGAGATATCACTCATTTCCATTTGGCAAAAATTATGATTATGTCTTTGTAATGGTTTGCTAAGCAGTTTGACAACATTTCCCGAAAGGCCAGCAGTTCACTGATCTTGGCTAAGAAAAGAATTTCTAACCAACAGGTATAACACTTTAGTAAGCAAGAAGAATAAGTTCTAGAGGTCTGCTGTACAACATTGTGTCTAGAGAACACAGTACTGTATGTGCACTTAAAGTCTAAGAGGGAAAACATGATGTTAAGTAATCTTACCACAATAAAATAAATTTTTAAAAAATTATTTCTTAGTACCTTGACATTTTTTTCAAGCATTTAAGGTTAGGGGATGGTAAAATGAAGCTAGGAGCTAAATTGGAGATCAGTTCCCTATTAGTTACTTCCCTTTGAGTAGCAACTGTGGAACTGTGGCGCTGAAGAGAAATGAACAGATTAGAGCCACAGTAAGGAGACAGAATTAACCCAAGGTGGTGAATGACTTGGTATGGAGAGTGAGGGAAAAGTAGAATTCAAGAATGACATCCAGGTTTGAGGCCCTTAACTAAGACAGGGAAGGGGGAGGAGGCATGCACAGGTGAACTGAAGATACTGAATTTGGTGTGAGATATCATAAACCTGAGGTGTTTGTGAGACAGGATGTCACTGGGTACACAGGTCCAAAGTTCAAGGAGACACTCTGTGATCAAGACATGTACTGAGTGGAGAGTAGGAAAAAAACTACTCACTTATATGCAGTTATATTCTCCTCTCTTTACAAATTGTTCTTCCTATTTATTAGGGCAGGTCCCTCAAAAGAATTATAATCAGTAGATGTTTTTATTGTGCTAAAATATCCATAACATAAACTTACTATTCTAACTATTTTTAAGTGTCCAGTTCAGTGGCATTAGGTACATTCGCATTGCTTTGCAATCATCGCCACTATCCATCCTCAGTCGATTTTTAAAAATTGCCTCTTTTCAAGAGCACAACAATTCTGTAATTAATTTCACTAATTTTGGTTTTACTATTGCAGAAGTGTTCAAATTTATTATGATAAATTCCTTTACCTGAAGTCACTGAATAAATAGCACATCAAATATACAATTTTTCTAATTCATTTTAGAACACAGAATTTGATGATTAAGCTACTGTAAATATCTGTGGATGCTTAAACTGTCTTCAAATCAAGGAAGTTTTTCTTTCTTTTTTTTAAATTTTTATTGTTATTCAATTACAGTTGTATGCCTTTTCTCCTCATCCCTCTACCCCACCCCAGCTGGTGGAGGTGGGGGAAGGAGGTGGGAAGTTTTTCTTTACAAGAAGGAGCTGGGGCCCTGTATCAGGCCTGAGGGCAGAAGACGGCAGCTGCTAATCAAGACTAAAAGCCCCTTCCTGTGTGAGGTGAAGTGGCCTTCCTTGTCCTCTTTCCTGTTGTCTCAGTTTCCTGTGCAATCAAGTCTACTGTTGAACTCATAAATTTAAAGATCAACAAAGTTGAATCTTGACATCCACTAGTATTGTTTCATCATTATCTAGTTGGAGAAGTCATTATTTACTTATTCACTTTAAAAAAGAGAGAGGGTGGGGGGAATAAAGCTTCTAGGAAAGGGAAAGGGAATTAAAGCTTTTGCCCCCAGAAACCAAAAAGGCAAAAACATCTCCTCTTCTAAAATGGTCTTTTCAGAGACCCTTTTCAAATGGTCTCTTCAGCCAAGATGGAGGCATAGGTAGAAACCCTTCACTTCTTCACACAACCAAAAGGAGGATAACGACCAATCTAAAATCAATAAACAACCAGAAGTGCCAGAAGATCAAACTGCATGGAACTCCAACAACCAAGAAATTAAAGAAATAGTCAACCAGACCAACCAGACCAATAAGAACCTGTGGCAAGGCAGTGGACTGTGTGGGCAGGGCTGGCTGAAGGTGCAGCTGAGACTCAGAGCTGACTGTGGACTACAGCTGTTGCCATGGTGGGAGAAACTCCCAGTCTCACACAAGAGTTTGTTGGAAAGTGGGCTAGAGATGAGAAGTCAAGCTGCATTGTTCCCTCTCTGCCACCCTGCCAACAGGCAGCCCCGCAGTGCAGCAAGGAGGGTTGCCTGCCCAGTGAATTCCTATGACCCCACCCCCTTACAACTTAACAGCTGCTCCTGACACAAAGAAATATGGCCCAAATGAAAGAACAGAGCAAAACTCCAGAAAGAGAGCTGAGCAATGAGGAGATAGCCAACCTATTTGATAGAGAGTTTAAAGCCCTGGCAATCAAAATGCTCACCGAACTGATTGAGCTTGGTTGAAAAATGAAAAAAACAAATGAAAGATACCCAAAATGAAATAAAGCAAAATATTCAGGAAACCAACAGTGACAGGAAGGAGACCAGGACTCAAAGCAATGATTTGGAACAAAAGGAAGAAATAAACATCCAACTGGAACAGAATAAGGAAATAAGAATTCAAAAATGTGAAGAGAGACTTAGGAACCTCTGGGACAACCTGAAACATTCCAATATCTGAATTATAGGGGTGCCGAAAGGAGAAGAACAACAGCAAGAAATTGAAAACTTATTTGAACAAATAATGGAGAACTTCCTTGATCTGGTGAAGGAAATAGATTTCCAGGAAGGCCAGGAAGCTCAGAAAGTCCCAAAGAAGTTGGACCCAAAGAGGAACACACCTAGGCACATCATCATTAAGTTACCCAAGATTAAAGATAAAGAGAGAATCTTAAAAGCAGCAAGAGAAAAGGAGACAGTTACCTACAAAGGAGTTCCCATTAGACTATCAGCTTATTTCTCAAAATATACCTTGCAGCAAGAAAGGGCTGGAAAGAAGTATTTGAAGTCATGAAAGGCAAGGACCTACATCCAAGATTACTCTATCCAACAAAGCTATCATTTAGAATGAAAGGGAAGATAAAGTGCTTTCCAGATAAGGTCAAGTTGAAGGAGTTCATCATCACCAAGCCATTATTATATGAAATGTTAAAGGGGTTTATCTAAGAAAAAGAAGATCAAAAATACGAACAGTAAAATGAAGTCAAAACTCACAACTATAAACAAATGAACCTAAAAGAAAAGAAAAACAGTGAAAACAAAACTAAGCAAATAAGTAGAACAGAAACAGAATCAGAGAAATGGACATCACATTGAGGGATTCAGTGGGGAGGGGAAAGGGAGGAATAGAGGGGAAAAGGTACAGGGAAGAAGAAGCAAAATTGGTAGGCATAAAATAGATTGGGAGACATCAAAAATGGTATAGGAATCAGAGAAGTCAAAGAACTTATTAGTACAACCCATGGACCTGAACTAAGGGGGGAGGATGCAGGGGGGGGCGGAAATTAGGAAAACTGTAATAGCATAAACAATAAAATATACTTAATAAATAAATAAATAATAAATGTCATTATGGTTTAATCTTTTTAAAAATATTTCAGCTGTTATTAAAATGAGATTAAAAGGAAGAAAATAGCTTCAACATGATCTAACTATGAAAAAGATTATCAACAGTACTCATGCTTATCATTCACAGCTACCCTGAAAAGTAAAGGCTATTTTATATACCAGTTCATGTCTTTGCTTAAGAGAGAGAGTTGGATTTCTAAAACATCAAGGACCTAAAAAGACCCCAGCCCACACTCTTTACTCATCCATGTGACCTCCCTAAGCAGCTCAACTAGACGCAGTCAGGCCCATCGCCCCAACTCAACCTCATAAAACAGCACTAATCAGACTACCCAGTGCCTACCATGTATTGGGAGCTGACCCAATGTAAATGCTTCGTGATTATTTCTCATGTAATTTGTTCTTTACAATATGAAGCAGTCATTGTCATCCCAGATTTTACGAATTAAAAAGCAACAGATCAGACTCCACAAGGTACCATACCATTGGCACCTTCACAGCTAGTAGTAGCAGAGCTAGAATTTGAAACCAGGTCTATTTGTGAAGCCTGTCTCATGGGATTTGTGAGAACTGCCTCCCAGTTTCTTTTCTGGCACTATCAGCCACCATCACTTCGGGACTGAAACCAGACTGCTCTTTGTGGGAGCCATTGTTACCTCCCACACATTCTACCCACAGTGTGTCTCAGATGACCCCCCTCTTTCCCAGCCACGATTCGGCTCCTAGTTGTCCCCAGGTCTCCCTGTCGCCAGTGTGCCCTTTCTATACTGCAGCTAAGACTTGCCAGAAATACAAAGCCACATCTTGCTAAAATTCAACTCTGAGTCTGTGCCCCCCTCAGGAAAGAATGTACATCAGCTTCTTCACTGCCCCCAAAAGTAGAAGAAACGGGAAAACAGGCCCCCATGCATTCACAGGACCAAGCCAGAGCCTTTCCGATTATATATAGTCATGCATCTCAGCTGGGTGACACGTTCTGAGAAATACATCACAGGTGATTTCATCATTGTGAGATCATAGAGAACACTCACATAAACCTAGATGGTGTAGCTCACTGCTCTAGGCTGCAAGCCTGTACTGTGCATTACTGTCCAAAACAACATGAGATTGAATGAAGCACAAGGAAAAATGATGCAATCAGACATGGTAACCATGACATACCTGAGGCCACTGCCACCCTAACACAACATACTCTTTACAGCAAATGTTTTTTAGTAAGTACAAAGTGTACACTCTAAAGTACCAATGGGAGATATAGTAAATACATAAACCAGTACCGTCCATGCATGACTGTACAGGGTTCTCCATATCAGAAGAATAGTCAGAGGCTACTCAACCCCACATTCCCATGGGTGCTGGTCCCCTGCTGGGCCTTGGGCCTCCAACTGGCCAGCACTTGGCCATGAGAACTTGGCCAGAGAAGGGACAAAGAGCCCCTCGGAAAACTCACTGGAAACTTGAGAGCCAAGCTTGTACAACCACAAATAAGCCAGGCAGCTAGGAGAGATTTTGTCAGGTGTGTGCCCTCCTGGCATGCTCAAGGTTCCTAGGGTCCTGAGCTCCAGGAGCTGCTGAGAACTAACAGCACCCACATCCCTGGCTGAAAAGATTTCCCAGGTTTGCCTGGACACAGCCTCACTGAAAGACAGTGCTTTCCAGGAGTAGGAATTGTGTCTCAGTTTTACAAATTCAAATTTTATATGCATGAAATGGAATAAAAAATAACTTGTTTCTTTCATCATCCAAACTATAGAAAATAAGTCCCAGGGGAACTCTGTGGGTGGGGATTTGCTGATGTTGGGCCCAGGCTAAAAGCCTGAGACCACTGAAGTGATCTTCCCAGACACTGACCCTTCATCAAGGCTATATGTCATTCCCAGCCAGTCCCTCCCAACTTTGCCATCCATCCCGTGTTCTGCTTCTCTCCTCATTTGAAAGAGTGGCTGCAAAGGCATTTAGAAGATGAGTGCCTCCACTCTACCCCACTCCACCTCTAACCACTGCCAGCACCCACTGCCCCATCTCTCTCTCTCTCTCAGCTGTAACTCACCAGGCATAATGTATCCCTCTCAGATAAGAATTTTCTCACATGCCACAGATCCTGAAAGAAAACACACTAGTGGGCTTGTGGATCTTTATCAGCCTTCTATGTTGACCTCTGCCCTGTCACCACACAGCATCCAGGACCAGTTGGAATCCTGCAGACTCAGCTGCAGTCCAAGGATTCAAGGCTCCAAGGCATTATCTGAGTGCGGATGTCACAGGCGCAGTTCCCAGGAAGCTGATAGGCAGGGATGAGCACGCCGGTGTCTGTTAGGGAGTGCTCCTGGGTCAGCCCCTGTGGAAGGGTGAGGACAGGGGTGGGGACAGGAGCGGGAAAGCAGAGACTGAGCTCTGGTGGAGTTCCAAGGACTTCAGCTGACCCCGTGGGGAGTTTAAGAGCTTAGATAACCTTCAGAGTTGTCTCAAGCTGGGTAAGAAAACCAGGTGTGTCAACCAGCCTTGGTTAGTCAATGGGTGTGGACTTCCTCTGGAAGGAGGCAGCTCTCTTCAGCTAAGGCACTGCCCAGAGGGCTGACAGCTGAGGGCCATCTTGCTGCAGCATGGCCAGTAGCTGGGGGAGTAAATCCCTCATTCCTCATTCCTAAGACAGATGCTGGGTAGCTTCCTGAGGAAGGCCCTCATGACTTTGGCCTCTCACAGGGACTGCTCCTCCTTTGAGCTCACTAGCACCACAACCCTGTGCAGCTTTGCTTTGAAGTCCAGCTTCAAAGTCCAACTTCCCATGTTAAAGAAACCAGATGATAAACTACTTGAGGGCAGTGAAACCACCATTTATACAACCCCTCCTTGGCTGGGCCTTTCTCCCAGGGAGCAGTGTATTTGAATGGGAAGGATGTGAGCTCTGGGCTCATATCCAAACTGGAATTCTTACTTGCTTGGGCAGCTTAGACAACTTGTTTAATCTCTTTTAGCCTCAAATATCTCAACTCTAAAATGGAGTCGAGATATTTCATATACATACCCATGCCTCTCTCTGGTTTGTTTATTCAGGCAGCAGAACTACAGTGAGTGGCCATGATATACCAAAGGCCCTTTATGTATATTACTCCAGTTCTTACATTTCTTTTTCCCTTAGCAATGCCATTATGGTAGGGCAGATCCAGAACTGCATCCCATGTCACTCAGCTGTGAGGGCTATGATGGATATTCAAACCTATGCGTGCCTGAGGCCAAAGTCTGGGTCCCTCATTCTGCTTCTACACCTCTGGGGTTTCACCTCAAGGTGGCTAACAGTGTGCTTTGTTCGTGCACTTCTGTGGTCTCCAAATTTCTTAACATGACAAACAAGATGCTCTGTGATTTGACTCCAAACAACTTTCTAACCTCATCTCCCATGACATCCTCCAGCCTCACTGGTCCACTCCCCCAGCCCAGCATCACTGTCCTGACTGCCCCTTCCCTCCCCTCCCCCTCCCCAACCGTGACCCTGCTAAAACAGTACTCCCTCCCTCTGTGAAGCTTCTCACACCTGCCTTCTGTGAGCAAAACACTTTATTCCTACTTCCTATAAGCTCTTACGTCATCCTCTGTACTATGCCTACTTATTTAAGTCTTTTCTTCAGTAGATTGTAAACTCAGAGATGAGACCATCTCAGTCACCATTGTACTCAGATAAGATTTTTTTTTCAGTAATAAGTGATGAACACACAATACAAAATACAGATGATGTATTATAGAATTGTATACTTGAAGCCTACATAACTTTGTTAACCAGTATCACCTCATATAATAAAAATTGGGAGAACTGTAATATTGGGTTGGCCAAAAAGCTCATTTAGTTTTCTCCGGACGATGGCTCTAGTAGCACTTAGTTGTCTGTAACTTCACTTCAAGCTATTTTGTTAGATTGTATTGTGACAGCTGTCATATCAGCATGCATTAAAAAAAGTATCAAAATTGGTGAACTTTTGTGTAGCTATTTTAACATTGAAGATGGAAGAAAATATACATTTTCAACCTATTATGCTTTATTATTTCAATTAAGGTAAAAATGCAGCTGAAACACACTAACAATATTTGTGCAATGTATGGAGAAGGTGCTGTGACTGACCAAATGTGTCAAAAGTGGTTTGTAGCTGCTTGGCCTGCCCTTCACCCTATACGTGATTTTTAGGACTACCGGCCAAGATGGAGGCATAAGTAGACACACTGTCCCTCCTCACACAACCAAAAGAAGGACAACAACAATTTAAAAACAAAAAACAAACAGAACTGACAGAAAATTGAACTGTATGGAAGTCCAGCAACCAAGGAGATAAAGAAGACACATTCATCCAGACCGGTAGGAGGGGCGGAGATGGGCAGCCAGGCAGAGAGGACTTGCAGTAAGGCAGTGGCTGGCAGACCCAGGGAGGTAGTGGATTGTGGAGCAGGGTGGGCAAAGCTGCAGCTGGCTGGTGAGGCAGCAGCTGGTGGACCAGGTGACAGGCCGAGCAACCCAGAGTTCCAGCATGAGGAAATAAAGCCTCAAACCACTGATTGAAAACATCTGTGGGGGTTGAGGTGCCAGCAGGAGAAACTCACAGCCTCACAGGAGAGTTTGTTTGGAGAGACCCACAGGGGCCTAGAACATACACAAACCCACCCCCTCGGGAAGCAGCACCAGAAGGGCCCAATTTGATTGTGGGTAGCAGGGGGAGTGACTGAAAACCAGCAGAGAGTGGAGCAAAAGCCATTGCTCCCTAACAGACCCCTCCCCCACATACAGCGTCACAACGTAGCCAGGACCGTTATCCTGCCCTGGTGAATACCTAAGGCTCCGCCCCTTTACATTACAAGCGTGCCAAGACAAAAAAAAAAAAAAAAAAGAAATAGCCCAAATGAAAGAACAGATGAAAGCTCCAGAAAAAATACAAGCAAAGAAGAGATAGCCAACCTATCAGATGCACAGTTCAAAACATTGGTAATCAGGAAGCTCACAGAATTGGCTGAATTTGGTCACAAATTAGATGAAAAAATGAAGGCTATGATAAGTGAAATAAAGGAAAATGTACAGGGAACCGATAGTGATGGGAAGGAAATTGGAACTCATATCAATGGTGTGGACCAGAAGGAAGAAAGAAACATCCAACCAGAAAAGAATGAAGAAACAAGAATTCAAAAAAATGAGGAGGGGCTTAGGAACCTCCAGGACATCCTTAAACGTTCCAACATCCGAATTATAGGGGTACCAGAAGAAGAAGAGGAAGAACAAAAAATTGAAAACTTATTTGAACTAATAATGAAGGAGAACTTCCCTAATCTGGCAAAGGAAATAGACTTCCAGGAAGTCCAGGAAGCTCAGAGAGCCCCAAAGAAGCTGGACCCAAGGAGGAACACCCCAAGGCACATCATAATTACATTACCTAAGATGAAACAGAAGGAGAGAATCTGAGAAGCAGCAAGAGAAAAGGACACAGTTGCCTACAAAGGAGTTCCCATAAGACTGTCAGGTGATTTCTCAAAAGAGACCTTACAGGCAAGAAGGGGCAGGAAGAAGTATTCCAAGTCATGAAAGGCAAGGACCTACATCCAAGATTGCTCTATCCAGCAAAGCTATCATTTAGAATGGAAGGGAAGATAAAGTGCTTCTCAGATAAGGTCAAGTTCAAGGAGTTCATCATCACCAAGCCATTATTATATGAAATGTTAGAGGGATTTATCTAAGAAAAAGAAGATAAAAAATATGAACAGTAAAAATGACAGCAAACTCACAGTTATTAACAACCACACCTAAAACACACACAAAAAAACAAACTAAGCCAACAACTAGAATAAGAACAGAACCACAAAAATGGAGATCACATGGAGGGTTATCAACAGGGGAGTGGGAGAGGGAGATAGGGGGGAAAGGTACAGAGAAGAAGTAGCATAAATGGTAGGTAGAAAATAGACAGGGGAAGGGTAAGAATAGTATAGGAAATGTAGAAGCCAAAGAATTTATATTTATGACCCATGGACATGAACTATAGGGGGGGAATGTGGGAGGGAGGGGGTGTACAGGATGGAGTGGAGTGAAGGGGGGAAAATGGGACAACTGTAATCACATAATCAATAAAATATATATTTTTTAAAAAGTGGTTAGTGAAGTTTCTTGGTACTATTAGCATTTTAGCCAAATAATTCTTTGCTGTGGGACTGTCTTATACATTGGAAGATGTTTAGCAGCACCCCTGGCCTCTACCCACTAAAAGCCAACAGTGGGAGATAGCTGACATATTCAAAATATCCAAACCAATAAAGTTATTGGTGAAAATGAAAAATGTGTCTTTCATTTCATGGAAAAAAACATACGGACTTTTCGGCCAACCAATAGCATAAACAATAATAAATTTTGTTTAATTCAATAGAAGTGTCAAAATGCATTTATTGAATTGAATTTCTCCAAAAACCATAGTTCTTTAGTTTTAGGAAAACTTTTTAAAGATCTTATCTTTTTAAGAATTTTCACAGTTAAAGATCTTTCTCACCTTGTTTGTGGCAAGAGCTTTGCTTTGGAGAGTCCCCTGGGCCAGGCATCCCACTTGGCTTTTGTATCCAGTGGCTATGGTTCTGTCTTTGCCTGCTCATGTTTTTGTATCTGTTGAACATTCTCACCCAAGCCCCAAGAGCAGACAAGTCAAGCAATGAGGGGCTCGGTAACACTAGTGAACCAATAAAGGGCTGAAGGTCTGCCTTCAGTGAGCAGCCACCAAATCAGTACCATGTGCCTGAGCTCAGGAGGGGTCCTTCCCACCAGGTGAAAGTCTTGTAGGCAACAGATCTCTAGGGTCAGCCTCCTGGGTATTATGAAATGTCAGCGTTTGCACCAGGGCCCCAGGAAAAGCAAGCTCTGTCCTCTTCAGCCCTCCCCAGACACCAAGGAGAAGGAAACCTTGGGTATGGTCTCTCCAGATATCCTGGGAGATTGGTGACCAGTTGCCTGCTTCGAGCCCCATGAGCTCACCTGGGAATGAGCTAGAAAACAGGTCAAGGATGCAGCTAATCTGCTGCATGCCTTGAACCAGGCCACCTGTCCTCCAGGGAGAACACTGTGCTGGGTGCAGTGGAAAAACAGAAATTCCACCCCACTATCCTCAAACAGCTTGCAGTCTAGCAGCAGACAAAAACAGGCTGACTCTCTTGCTCCCCTGAATTTCCTGGGCCTAAGGATGAGGGGTATTTGCCCATCTATCTTGCTGTTGAGAAGCTGGGTCACAGCAAAGCAGAAGCAGAGCCAAAGCTGGCTCGCTCACCACCCCAGCCCCATGGACCCAACCCTCACTTGACACACGCAATCGGACTGTCTTGAGCCACCAGCTTTTGCAGCCCAGATCAGCATGTTTCTAAATCCCCAAAGACAGAACCTGCTGGGAGCCACAGCTGCACAAGGAGAGCTGCACTCAGTGGAGGCAGGATTTCAGGGCTGCACTGGCAGACACCAGGAAGCATGCCAATTACCCGCATTTCCTGTTCAGCAACAGCTTTTCCTCATGGTGAGGCATCTGCTAGTTCCAGGCTGTGCCCTTACCAAGGAGTCAGCAGGATAGCAAATTCCTTTCTATCCACTAGGATAGAAAGTTCTCTAACCAAGAGAGGAATCAAAACAGAATCAGTGTGCGGTGGGGGGGGGAGGAGGTTCTGACTTCCCCAGCCTCTGTAGGCTATTCAAGTAGGCTATTCAACACAAGTTTGCTAAAACACATGGACAAAGGAAGGAAAGGGGGGTAGAGGGATGGAGGGAGAGAGGAAGTGACAGGAACAGAGTCTGATCCACTGACATGTTAGCGGCAGTCTAAGAAACGCTATAGAAACTGAACTGGACTTGGAAGAAGAGTAGAACACTTAAACAACCTCTTTTTTTTCCCATCAGAAATTTTATTGTGATTTTGATTGAAATTCTATTAAGTTTTATAGACTTTTCTGTAAGGGTAAATACTACTACAAAAACAAAACAAACAGATTTTTCCCTGGTGAAAAAAGGGGAAAAATCTCCTCCCTTTTTTTCTTAGAGCAATTTCTTGAGGAAACTCATAATTGTAAATCTTTTCTCTGTCCCTTTGAGATGTATGTAAATTGTTTTCAAAAGTAAATAAGACTCTTACCAGTTTTATAGCATAGGGAGTTCATTTAAAAAAAAAAAAACTTTTGTCATGTCAGTTTCAGGTGTACAGCATTGTAATTTCTCATCTGTATTCACTACAAAGTGATCACCACAAGTCTAGTTACCACCCATCATCATTCAAAATATATAAACATACAACTCAACAACAACAAATCCAATTTAAAAATTGGGCAGAGGATCCGATTATGATCCACTTTGAAGCCTTTCGAAACTTTGAACCTGTCCAAGTTTACTTAAAATGTGGTAGATGTTTACAAACCATATTTATGTCCCAAACTGAATTTATCATTTCAATGAACTACAGCCCTGTACTCCCTCCTCCAAAGCTGTAATTCTAGAGAGCTCCTCCTTTACATTGGCCAAATCCAATTCACCACCAACTCCCATAGATATAACACTTTGAAATATCCTTTGAATCTACCTCCTGCTCCATTTACATGGCCTCTGACTTAGTTGAACCCCTCATCACTCTTTACCTGTATTATAGCAAAGACCTTCAAGAACAAGGTCTGCTCACCTTTGTTTTTTGCTACCAGAACGGTAACACAGATACCCAATATGAACCTCAGGTGGTAACAACCTCGTGTTCACATATGCAAACAGAAAAACATACTTCCCCATGGGTCCTGTGACTTTCTTTACACATGCTTTCACCCTACCTGCAATGTCCCCCCTCTCCCGTCCCATTTGTCCACCGACAAAATTCTCCTCATGCTTCCATGTTCAAGTCAGTCATTATTTCTCTCGAGAAGCATACCCTGACCTTCTCAGAATGAATTAATCACTCCTTTTATGGATCTAGCAAGCAGTAATTGTTTTTTGTCTCATCTTGTTTTCCTTCTTCACTGCTCGCTCACTGGAAATAAAGACTATCTCCTTTTTTAAAAAAAAAATTGATTTGAGAGAGAGAGAGAGAGGAAGAGAAAGAAAAATGTCAATTTGGTGTTCCACTTATTCATGCATTCATTGGTTGAATCTTGTATGTGCCCTGACTTGGGATTGAATCTGCAACGTTGGCACATTGGGACAATGCTCTAACCAACTAAGCCACACAGCCAGGGCCAAGAGACTATTTCTTATTCCCCTTTGCATTCCGTGCTTGAGCCTGGCACAAAGCAGTTGCTCAGTAAATACTTGTCAAATGAAGGAATGAATGAAACAAATTTCTACTGAAGAAAAGTGAGCTAAACTAACAGAATGTAATGACTTAGATGTAATGAAAAGCGTATTTCATAAAATGGCTTTTAAAATGTTTTACCCCAACCTCATATCATATATAAAAATTAACTCAAAATGAATCATAGATCTAAATGTAAGAACTAATAAATAACATTTTTAGAAGAAAATTTGGAAGTAGTTGGATTAGGCAAAACCAAAAAACACAAGCAACAAAAGAAAGGCTGAATAACAAACTTAATCAAAATTAAAAACTTGTCCTTCAAGGACATCATCAAGAAGATTAAAAAAACTCATGGAATGTGAGAGAATATTTGTAAATCATACATATTATAAGTAACTTCTATCTAGAATATATGAAGAACTCTTGAAACTCAACAATAAAAAGAAAATAATGCAAAGAACAATGGGGAGGGGATTGTCTTTGGGAGCAGGGGTTGGACTGGTCAGGGAGAGCATGGGGAGGAAAAATGAGGACAACTGTGACTGAACAACAATAGAAAGAAAAAGAAAAGATTTTTAGATTTTGATTAAAATAAACTGGAGAAAATATTTGCAGATTGTATCTGCTCCAGAATATGTAAAGCATATGTATAACTCAACCACACACACAAAAAAATCCAATTTATAAAAATGGTCAAAGGACTTGAGTAGATATTTCTACTAAAAAATTATTCTGTTAAGAAGACAATTTCTATAAATGGAAAATTGAGCTCAGGAAAACAGGCTCACCATTGTCAGTCATTAGGGAAATGAAAGTGAAACTGAATGACAAACATCAGCAAGATGGTGGTGAGACAAGAAGTCCCAACTCTGTTCACCCACAATTTAACCACCTTCCATGAACAAAAATACCTTCAAACTCTGGGATGAAGGTGTGAAGTCCCAACACCCCATGGAGCACAAAACCAAGAATAATCACATTGAAAATGGGGAGAAGAGCTTCACTACCCTCATCAGCCCTCTCACATGCTGGCCCAGCTTAGCACAGCAAAATGGCCTCCACCTGCAATTTCTCCTGGGTGGGGAAGAAAATGAGAGCTTCTGCCCCCACAGCCTTTCCATCACTGCCTTAAGGGTAGCCTCTGCCTGGCTGAGGCAGTCAGCAAGCTGGATCCTCTAGGGTCAGCTGAGAACAAAGAGATAGGAAGGGATTCACAGTAATTGGTATGTGTATCTCAACCACCAGCTCACCCACAGACCCTACAGCTGGCATAGAGTTCCCTCAAAAAAATGAACTAAGCAAACAACTAGAACAGGAACAGAATCACAGAAATGGAGATCACATGGAGGGTTACCAGTGGGAAGGGGAAGAAAGGGGGAAAGGTACAGGGAATAAGAAGCATAAATGGTAGGTAGAAAATAGACAGGGGGAGGTTAAGAATAGTATAGGAAATATAGAAGCCAAAGAATTTATACGTACAACCCATGGACATGAACTAAAGGCAGGTGGGGGGAATGCAGGTAAGAGTGGGTATGCAGGATGGAGGGGAATAAAGGGGGGAAAATGGGACACCTGTAATAGTATAATCAATAAAATATACTTTAAAAAAGAAAACATAATGCTTAACGAAGTAAGCTAGACACAGAAGGACAAATATTGTATGACTCCATTTCAATAGGTTAGCTAGGATAAATAATTCATGGAGACAGGAAGTAGAATAGAGGTCACCAGGGGCAAGGAGAAGGTAGGAAGGGAGAGTTTTAATGGGTGTAGAGTTTATATTGGGGATAATGAAAAAGTTTTGGGTACAGACTGCAGTGGTGAATATTTTTAATGACCTTGAATTGCATACTTACAAATGACTTAAATGATAAACATTATGTTATGTATATTTTACAAAAATAAAATAAAAAATGAAGTATTGATACATACTATATGGTGGATGACTTTTTAAAACACTACACCAGGTAAAAGAAGCCAGTCATAACAGATCACATTTTGTATGATTCTGTTTATATGAAATGTCCAGAATACACAAACAGATAAATCCACAGAAATAGAAAGTACATTAGTGATTGCTGGGGACTGTGGGGAGGGAGGGAATAAGGAGTGACTGTTGTTAATAGGTACAGAGTTTTGGCAGAGGATGGGGGGTGGGGAGAAGAAAATATTCTGAAATTAAATAGTAATAATTGTTGCACAAGTCTGTGAATATACTGAAACCACTGAACTGTCTACTTTAAAAGGGTAAATTTTATGGCATGTAAATTATATATCAGTAAAGCTATTATTTTTAAATGTTTTTAAATTTAATCCACTAGAATGCATTGCAAATTGAGAATTTGAGTCTTTCCTTCTCAGTCTGGAAACACCAATATAAATACCCATTGATCTAAACTGGCTTAGGGAATTGACAACTTCTATGACTACTCAAAAAGTTAATGAGACAATTAATGAACTTCAACTTGACAGTATACCATTTTTACCTGTCAAGTTGGAGGACATCATAAAGTTTAATAATACACAGTGTTATCTGTGTTATCCTCACAGTGCTTATCTGGAAGGCAATAAATGCTCTCAGATACTGCTGGGTAGCAGGTGACTTATTGCCAACACCCTGGAAAGCTTCTTAGTAATGTATAGTAAAATGTAAATAAAATACAGTTACCCTTTGGCCCAGTCATTTCTCATTTGTAAATTCATAAATTTACTCTCAAATAAGTAAAGATATATGTATACAGATGTTAACTGCAGTGCTGTTTATAATAGCCAAAATGTTGGAAATAATTTAAATATATACCCCTGGAGGACATGATAAGTAAATTTTAGTATTTAGCAATTCAGGTATTTAAATTAATGAAGTCTGCATGCATTACTTTGAAGCAATGTCCAAGATACATGAAATGTTTTACAAGTTATTGAATTTGTATAAAATGAAGCTGCTACTTGTCTACCCGATATTCATTTTTTCCCACCATTCTTACTAAATGAATCCTGATTTTATTTAAGCTGCAAAGTACTTGTTGAAAAGGCCTTGTTTCCCAGCCTTCCTTTCTGCTAGGGATGGCCAATGAGACATAAGTAGAAATTGTTGGGTGGGGCCTCTGAGAAAACTGCTTGAATGAGGTTAACTCAGCTAGGAGGGCACACCCTTTTGTCCTTCCTGTTTTGTTTTGGCCTGGTACATGGACGTGACGGCTGGAGCTCCAGTATCTACCTAGAGAACATAAAGCAACTTTGAGGATAGACACCATGCTAAATAAATACAACTGAGCAGAATGACAACCCGGAAGCTGCCATTCATCGCTGTCCTACCTTCTTCTGACTTTTACATGACAGAGAACAAGAAATCCCTATTTTGTTTAGCCACATATTTGGGGTTTCTACTATACGCGGCAAATTTTTTCCTGAGGCAATTTTATAAGCATAGAGGAATGTTTGGTATACGTGGGATATTGTGGCCAACTACAGCCAGTAACTTGAAGGTCTGCAATGGAAGACACACTTATTTATTGGAGGCTCTTTCGTACTGCTTGAAAGTTTACCACATCTGTACTGACACACCTTAGGGACTGCCTTTGGTGTCTCCAACCTCAGCTTCCCCCTGGAACTCTGCTGCTGGCCCTTCCCCATTGCAGTCATTGTGACACACTGATTCCACTGGGTGAAGTACATGGTTCAGGCCTCTGGTTCTTTCCACCACTTCAGAGGGAGTCTGAGTTCTTCAGCAGCCACTAAGGGGTGAGGTGTTGCAGCCTGGGAGTTCAGGGGCAATAACAGTCCGTGGAGTAAACTTCACTTTAGGGGAAGACAGGAGATGAGAGAGAGCCAACAGGTACATTTCTTCCACATTCATCCGCTGATGGTATGGTGTTTCTGCACCTCTCATCCAGAGGCACCCTAAGGAACTGAGAAAACAGCCAGATCCACTTGTGAAGCGGCAACCACCTTCTCTATGTCTACAGGAAGAAACCCACCTTTTCTATGTCTACAGGAAGTAACACACCTTCTCTATGTCTACAGGAACTAACACACTAACTTATAACTCCTGTTCTTGCAGGCTAGCCACCTTGTCATTGTACCTCCCCAATTAATCAGCAGGGCTTAAGATTTTCTTCAATTTCTATTTGCTAGGCTAAGGCAATGTGCATATATTTCTTTTTCAATTAAGAAAAGAGAGAAAACCAGTTAATTTTTTAGAAACCCAATGAACAAAATAAATGAGAACATTGGACCCCAGACAGTGGGTTTAGAGCTATTCGAGTCCATAAATGCTTTCATTTCTACAGTTAACCAAAAAATTATGTGTAAGTCACTTTTTCCTAATATAGCCCAACATTCTTATTTTTCTTAGGGTATCTTATTAGGCCTTTTATAGTCTAGCAATCAGTAAAACTGGGAAGTTTATAACCACAATATGTAAAAGGATCTGAACTTTTACTGAATGATTGAAACACAAAGGGACAGACCCCAAAGCCAAGGACATAGGAGAGCACCTGCCTGTGCTGTCCTCATCTGACTTTGTCTAAACCCTACAGACAGTCACACTCCCATCATCCTGGAATCCGATCTCACAGACCACAGGATCAACATAACCCACTCCAAGGCCATGCACTGGTTTCTCTGTTGACACAGACTTGAAAATTCACTGGCAGCCAGTGTAAAATCTGCAGGCCCAGGGAGCCCTGTCTTTGGAGCTAGATGATCTAAGTGAGAATCCTCATGATTGCATTTCTCAGAAGTTGGAGTAATGGCCGCATTCCTCAGGCATTCTTCAACTGCAACACAGCTTCAAAGTCATCAGCTCCTGCCTCTGCACCAGGGAGCCAATACGGAGACCAAAGGATTATCAGCCAAACACATGCAGCACTTAGAGCACCAGGGCAGAGGCGCCTGGCCTCGGCTCCAAAACACCAATCTGACTGTTCAGCTAATGGAGGTGCCCTTCTTATCCACTCAGCCAAGGTCAGGTTGGACATGTTATGTTCAGAAATGGACAGAGAAATTCATTTGCACAAATGCATATTGTGCCTCTACACACCAATGTCATTCTCCCTGTGTCCTCTCTGTCCCTTCAAGTCCTTCGTGAGGAGAGCACAGCACATTGTGAACATTGTCACAGCTGTGCCAGGGACCAGCTGTTGTATTTAGGCACCACCAAGGCATTTGAGGTATCCCAAGCATGCCTCCAACAGAAACACGGCAGGGCAGCCCCACCCCAGAGAAACCAGGTGTCCACCCAGATGTGAGGTCAAATTACTGCTTTAGCAACACATCAAGGACTTGGACACCCATGTTCATAGCAGCATTATACACAATAGCCAAAAACTGGAAGCAACCCAAGAGTATGAATGGATAAACCAAATATGGAGTATCCATACAATGGAATATTATTCAGTTCGAAAAAGGAATGAAATTCTGACACATGCTACACCACAAAAGAACCTCAAAAACATATGAAATAAGCCAGATACAAAAAGACAAAAAACTGTATGATTTCATTTAGTTGGGTGCCTAGAAAAGGCAAAATCATGGAGACAGAACATAGAATTGAGTTTATCAGGGTCTGGAAAGAAGGAGAAGTGGAGGTTTTTGTTTAATAGGTATAGAATTTTTATTTGGGATGATGAAAAAATTCTGGAAATGAAGAGTGGTGATGGTGGCACAAAAATGTGCATGTATTTATGTCATCGAATTATACAATTAAAAAGTGAAAATGGTAAATTTTATGTTATGCATATAACACAGTTAAAAATTTTAAATCAAGATAAAAATGTTATTCTGTTAATGGAAGTATCCCATTTAAAATAAGCTATGCCTTTGATATGCATTTATTAAATATCTATTATGTGCTAAATTTTGAAGTAGGTCTTTTGTGGGATGCAAAGCCTCAGGAATGGTCAGTACCCATAAGCAGTTGAGTAAATAAGAAATCAGTATGCCAAAAGTCAAATAACAGTACTTGTATATGTAGAATAAAGTTTAAAATAATTAACATTTTTATTAGGTTTACTCAATACTCTCTTATGTCATCTAATACAAACAATGTATGGTACCTGAACCACATATGCTCAAACAAATGTTAGCGGTTGGTACCATTATGTCTGTTGTTGTTGTTGTTATTATTATTATTATTATTGTACAGATGAGGAAACTGAGGTACAGAGAGTGTTATAACTTGCCCAGCAATTATTATGTGTTGATGCCAAATCAGTCTTTCAGTATCAATGTTTCAGGTTGTCCCACTAAATTACAGCCATCTCATTAAATGGTTCCCATAATGGGTGGAAGCGTACATCCTTACTGGGCACAAAATGTCCTTTCTCTCTGCATTTGTTAGGACACAGCTGCTGTGACAATTGCCAAAAGAACAGAGACTTCAACAAAATAGAGTCTGTTTCTCCCTGTGGAACAGGCGATGTGTAAGCAGTCCATTACTAACAATTTCCTCCTTGTGGTGCTGGGAACACATGCGTCTTTGATCTTTGTCATCTGCATTCTCAGAGTGTAGCTTCCATTTTTTAGTTTAAGATGATTGCTATAGCTCCAGCCATCATGTCAACATTCCAGCCTACACAAAGAGGAACGAATGCGTGAAGACCTTATCCCTTTAAGGGCACAATGCCTACATTGCACACATCACTTCTAGGCACGTCACAGAACTTGGTTGCATAGCCACACCTCGGGGTAAACCTTGGCAGTCATGTGCTTCAGCTCAAACTGGGGGCTCTGTGATGAGGTTTTTATGAGTGGACAGTAGGCAGGCTCTGCTATCCTTACATGTGGATAAAGTCAATGTCCCTGGCACCTCATCTCCATTGGGCCAGGCCATTCTAGGGGGCTTCTTCTCCCCAGAAATCCACACTGCATTGTGCCACCCCATGTGTTTTGCCACCGATCTCTGACAAACAAATGCCGATGTTAAAAAAGCAATCTGATAGGAGAGTCTAGACCAGGAGATTGGAGTTTTCTATAGGAGGAAATGCGATACTGCCTTGAATCAACTCAATCCGCTCTATGTGTAACATGAGCCATGAGAGATGAGAGAAATAGGAAACCGTGACCTGCAGCATCCAGAACACACAAGTCATTGGTAGCCTGGTCACAGAGCTTCAGGGAAACAGTATTTTCAAGGCCCAGACTGTGCCCTTCCTTGTTGTTCTACTCCCAGCATGAGGCCTACCACAAAATCATAAGTAACATTTCTTTGTCACTTTGCAGTTTACAAAATGCTTCTTTATAAAGATTACATTATTTAATCTTTACCAAAACCTCAAGAAATAGTTATCATTACTGTGCCCATTTCATAGATGAGGACACTTCAGGTCAGTGAGCCAACTGAACCACTGCCCAAGAACACACAATCAGGAAAGCTCAGAGCTGGAACTTGAATCATTAGGAGGGAAAGTTGAGTGTAAATAATGTTCTCTTGTGGCCAAGCCTTCTTTCCTTGTAAAACTTTAGCATAACTTTTTAAATCTAATACTAATCATATTTAGGTAAACTATTTACTAGTTATTGTTCAATACCATAGAACAGGGGTGTCAAACTCATTTCCACCGGGGGGCACATCAGCCTCGCGGTTGCCTTCAAAGGGCTGAAAGTAATTTTAGGACTGTATAAATGTAACTACTCCTTAACTAGGGCAAGGAGCTCAGTGCTGCTGCCAAGTAGAAACAAGGTGCCGGGCTGGATAAATCAAGGTGGAGGGCTGGATTGAGCCCGAGGGCCTTGTGTTTGCTGCCTGTGCCATAGAACATGACTACTATTGTCACTGAGTGTGTCAGATTTGCTTACAACATGTGCTCTCTATGTGCTCAGAGCTCCCGTCTGAGGCTCTCCTCTCCCCTTGATACTGCTGACGCGCTGGGCCGCATCGAATAGGGTGTGGAGACAGGCACGTTGAACAGGATGGCAATAGGGGTTTCAGCCAATCCAGATAGGAGTTCCCTCCATGTCTGCCCCCTGGTTTCCCCCAAGCCGCCTTATAGTCCCTGAAGATGGCAAGCACAGGAGTGAGGTCAGAAGCAGGTGCAATGATGGAGCAAAGGCTGAGGAATGGTATGAGGTTGACTGCCAATAGCACTGAGCTTGAGGTCAGTGTAATGGGTCTAATCCTGGCTCTGACACTCACTCCTTAAGTGACATTGGACAAGTAACTCAACATCTCTGGCTTAGTTTTTTCATTTGTAAATCAAGGATGACACCAGTTCCACCAAGAATTCAATGAAAAAATGAAATCAAATGAGATGCCATAAAGGTACCAGAATATAGTAGGTGCACAGTAAAGTGTAGTCATAGGATTCTAGAGCTGAAGGCTATTTGTTCCAATCCTTTTGTTTCATCAGTTAAGAAACCAAGGCTCCAAGAGGTAGAATAACAAGGTGACCCAGCTGGGAAGTTAAGAGCCAAGAAGGCTCTTTCACTCCTAGCCAAGAGCTCTGTCCCATGCCCCACGCTGCTCTGATGGGTGGAAGGAGAGGCTATGAAAATTCAGGTGAGAATGTGTGCTTCAGAAGCAGATTTACAGAGCTGAAGATCTCAGGATTGGATATGTGCACAGGTGCACTTGAATACACACATATCCACACATGCACATACATGCACCGGAATTCTCCTTGAGGGCAGGAACTGTGTCATCTCATTCCCTGCTGTATTCCCAGTGCCTAGGAACTACTTGGCAAATTACAGATCCCAACCAATATTTTTCACTGACCAACTGACACACACACACACATGCACTGCGCAAGGCAAAGCACTCATTGAAATTCTGATGCCTAGCACAGCTATTTTCAACCAGTGTGTCCCAAAAATTTCTTACATATGCAATACTTGACTATTTAGTCACAGGCACTTACCTCTTTTCCCTTAGACTGTCAAATAAAAAATGACAACAGCCAACACAACAATAGCCATCCAGTGAGAATGAATCAAAATTTACCTCTTTTTTTTGCCAGATTGGCAAGAAATATACTTTTGGTGTACCGCAAAATTTTATTAATTAGTTTATGTGTGCCTTGAGGTGAGAAAGGTTGAAAATCGCTGGCCTAGTACAATAGAGTCAGTACCAGAATTTAAGCCAGGCTAGTTGTGCCTCAGAACCTCTACCTTCTGCTGGAGCCTCCTCTACCCAGTGCCCACCACCTTCAATATTCTAAGAGCTTTTGGGCTCCAAACAGCTTCTCTATCATCAAAACTTACCCCTCTCTCATCCCATTGCTTCTAGGCTTTGAAATTTCTACAATCTAGATAACCAAAGGTGAGCTTTGACTAATTAAATTAACTGAGATATTAGCAAGAATTAATAAAGATCCTCAGAAGTTTAAATAGTGTAAGTTACAGTAGTGAGATATAGCAAAAAGTCAATGGGAAGTTTGCCATGCAACTTTCCTAGAGGACCAAAAGCAGCTGTAATTCACCACTGTTTTCCCTGATACCAAGAATGGAACACTGAGAGAACACAGGGAACCTTGATCTGAATGCTGTCTGCTAATTTTTCTCTTTCCTTGAGACTCTCAATAATTTTGAGCTGTTATTCATATAAAGGCAGGCTGATCTCCATCTCTGAGAAGGAACACTGGAGAAATGTGTCTATACACATTGGCTTGTTACCAACCAAGATGTTCGAGTCTTAGGCAGGATGGAAGAGGTAATTTAAGTAAGCCAGAAAGGAACTGAAGGTGTCCAAAAGCTGATAAGTAGACAAGGAGATATGGAAGTAGAAGAGACAGTTATCATTGAAAACAGGAAGTGGGCCTCATTCATTCCTTTATTAATCCATGTATTTACTCAGCTAGTACCCATTGAATACCAACTATCCACAAACCATGTGCTTGGCCCTATGGAAATGAGGAAAGATGACCAATGGAAGAGGCAGATTTCAATCAAATAGCCACACGTGTAAACACTAAACTTTTACTTGGGCAAGTTTTATGAAGCAGGGGTTCTGATTATAGCACCCACCATTGGTGCATCATCCAGACCTATAAGATGCCTTTTACTTGTTTGGTTGGTGAGCCCATCCCCAACTGCTGTGGCTGGTCTTTACTTAAAGCCTCAACCTGCCACCTCCTTGAGAGAACTTCCCACTGACATCTCCTCCAGGAAATGCTTGGGCATTAACCCAGAAGGATAGGGGAAGCTTTCCTGAGGAAATAAGTGAGTTGAAGTGAAAGAAAGAGTCAAAATTAACAAAATGGATTAGAAGAGAAAAGAGAAGCTTCCAGGAAGAGGAAACAGCATGAGCAAAGGTCCTGGGGCAGCAGAGAGCATGGCTTTCCTGATTGTCTAAAAGCAAGTTGGTGGTATGTCAGGAGCCCTCAGAGTCGGGTGAACTTGGTGTGAGGTGAGACAAAGAGATGGACACAGGAAGAAAGGAGCCAAATTGTCTAGCTTCAAGGGGATTGAAAAAAGAAGTTACAGGGGACAGATGTCAGCTGAAAAATCTGGCAGCAAGACAGAGCTCTAGCAAAGGGATGATCATCCTGACAAGCAATGAGCACTTATGAATGAGAATGCACAAGTAGAGAGATAGTTGGTATCTATCAGGGAACTAATGTATGGCATTCGGTGTAATGTTGGGGTAGAAGATCCTTAACATTTCCAACCTGATAGTTCAATAAGAGAATGTTTGGCCTATTAAGTAAGGCTTTAGTAGATAAATCTACTCCCCCAAATTCTGAGCTAGACTGAGGGCCCCAGATACAACTGAAGGGTGAGAAGGGTTATGCCTACCCATACCAGGAGTGCCACAGGACCCGCTCTCTCCCTGAGAAAATTTCCCCCCAGGGCCCATTCAGTCCACAGGTGCCTGCTGTCACCCAGTTATACATGGTAGTCTAATGTACTACCAGACACGGGTTTTGAAATTTAAGTGCCTGATGTCAAGTCCTCATTCCATGTTTCCTGCTTATCTGACCTTGCTTAAAGTCTTTAACTTGCCTCATTTATAAAAAGGTAATATAATGGTACCTACTATTGGGCTGTATTCATGATGAATAAAATAATAAAAATCACTTAGTATGGTACCTGGATCACCATAAATGCTCATTAAATATTAGCTACTATAATTTAACTAAGGAACAAATTGCTAATAATGCTCAATGCTGTTCATTCTATAATAGCATAGTGGTTAACAGCATGAATTTGGAGCCAGTCTGCTTGGATTTAAATTTTGCCTCTACCACTTCTACTTTTGTGACCTGTTTTGGACAAGTTACTTAATAGCTCTGACCTTCCATTTCCTTGTGTGTAAAATGGAGATAATAATAATTCATCAGGTTGTCATAAGAATTAAATGAGTTAATAGTTGTAAAGCACTTAAACTGGAGCCTCATAGAGGAAATATCAGTAGGTTTTAGCTAGTATTAGGATTTGCAGAACTGTCTACATTTCAAATGATCATTCATGGGTTGTCTGAAGGAATGAACCTGTAATACTGAGAGTTCACATGGTATGGGCCTCTGGGAAAGTGACTCTGAAGTGGGAGGGCCTTTCATGCCTATCAAACGGAACCATCTATGTGAGCAGTAACTCTCTCAGACCACTTGAAGCTCAAACCTCTAAAAGGTGGTCAGGCCTCCATGGTTTCGAAATGGAAGAATAGGTGTCCTGTCTTTCACACAGTTACTGGAAGGGGTTGCATGGAGTAGGGACCAAGCCAGGCTTCCTTACACACCCGATCCCAGGGCAGCCCAGGCCCCCTGTCTCTGCAGTGCTGAATGGTGTTCAGCTTCGGGACTATCTCCTCTGCACAATCACATCTCCTTGGAACAGTCCTTTTTTACATATCCTGATGATGGCAATTACTTTCTCCAACCTCTTCCACCACAAGCACAAGCCACTGTTACTCATCTTTGTGTTCTTACGACTTGACAGTGGACCTGACATGTTCCAGTTGCTCAGTAAGTCTTTTCAAACCAACTGGTCTATCTGCAGACAGGCTCACTCCCTGCTCCAGTCTCCTGCCCCCCAGTTCAGTCCAATAGCCATTAAAAGAGACAGCCTCTCGGGTTTTATGTTGGGCACATTCTCTGGGGCCTCCTGAATTTCTAAATCGCAGTAGTGATATCTTCATCTGTGATTGTCAGTGGTATCACAAGAGGACTTCAGCAGAATGTTGCAGGGCAAAGCTCTGAACTCATCCAGCATTGACTGAATTCTCATCCAGAGAGACTTGGAAAGACAGAGATCCCAGTCCTCACAGCTCCACCCCAGGGAATTCCATTTTGGCTTGCCCAGGTTTCAAAAGAGGGATTTTTAGATTACTTCCCTGAGAGAGTCTTCTGCTATGTTCTCAATGTTCTGGGTTGTTTAAGGACTCTGCATTATTTCTTCACAATTTCACCCACAATTTTTGAAACAGCCTCTCCTGACTCAAAATAGCAAGACCAGGCAGCCATGTGACATTTGTACCTCTTTATTTCAAGATGGTATAAAATGTAGAAATACTTTGCATGACACCCTAAATATACTGCCTTGCATTTGATGCTTTTGTGTACTTTAAGTTAATCCTCACAGATATTTAGAAAAATAATCTTCCATTCTACAGAAGAGAAAATTGAAGGTCAAAGAGGATAAGTAACATGTGCCAGTTGCTTGGTGGCAGGGCATAGACATAACATTGGGTCGCCTGGTTCCTATCCCCGCAGAAAGTAATTGTGGCATATCAGAG
This sequence comes from Desmodus rotundus, assembly GCF_022682495.2. Classification (NCBI taxonomy): domain Eukaryota; kingdom Metazoa; phylum Chordata; class Mammalia; order Chiroptera; family Phyllostomidae; genus Desmodus; species Desmodus rotundus. The sequence goes on along the minus strand of NC_071394.1, from coordinate 55,123,798 downwards.
TTTGAGAGAAACTTAAGATAAACTAGTCTAAGGAATACTTTCAAATCTGATTCATGAGACAAACTGAGCTAGGTGCAAAAAACAACAACAAAAACTGAAGCCTAAACCTCAAACAGCTCACATGCAATGAGCAACAAGGAAATGATGGTCAAGGAGTAAGGCAAAGCTGGATCTATCAACAGCTGCAGTGCTCTAGATTCAGAGCTGGGCCACAGCCAGTGTGCTCAGCTAACCCAAGCATTGTTTGCTGAGGGTCAATCAGGCACTCAGCTAAATGCTGGGGAACCAGGGTGAATGCCTCAGCAACATTCCAGTCTGTAGGATGGCACAAGAAACAGCAAAATCAATGGGGTACAGTGGAGTGTGGTAAGTCTCACACGAAGGTATGTGACACGATGTGGGAAGGACTCCACAAACAGGTACTTTCTCAGCTTGGGAAGATCAACAAAGCTTCAAAGACGTGATGTTTAAACTGGGCAATGCTGACCAAAGTGGACAAATGGACAAGTGGGTGAGGGGGAAAAGAGGGTGTTTCAGGCAAAGGGAAGGGCTTGAGCAAAGGCATGGGGCAGGAGGGCGGGGCAGCTAGTAACATAGCACATTGGGGCAGCTGCAAGTATAGCTGAGAATGGGCCAATTCATGAAAAGTAATCTGTCATGCTAAAGAAATGATTTTATTTTGTGTGTCTTTTTAATTTTTTTATCTTCCCCTGAGGACATTTTTCCTTTGTTTTTAGAGAGAGAGAGAGGAGACACATCAATGCAAGAGAAAAGCATCTATTGGTTGCTTCCCATACACGCCCAGACCAGAGATCAAACCTGCAACCTAGGTATGTGCCCTGACTGGTAATTCAACCCAAAACCTTTTGGTTATGGGATGAAACTCCAACCAGCTAAGCCATACCAGCCAAGGCTAATGAATTTGTTTTTAAGTGAAAGTGATGTGATCAAATATCCATTTTAGAAAGTTCACACTGGAGGATTATTTAGAAAAGAACATGCACTGGAGGGGAAGACTTGTTGAAAACAAGGGAGCCAAAGGAGATGAGAAATGATTAAAGTTTGAATTCAGGGAGCACCAGGTAGGGTGGAAATGTTTAGACTATTTAGAAATTAGAAATTATTAGGCTTAATAATATGGGACATAGGAGAGAGAAAAGTAAAAATGCAAATTGACGCAAATTTCCAGTGAGCAGCTAAGAAGGTACCATTCTCCAAGGAAGAGGAAGAGAAGTTGGATGAGTAGAGGAGTTAATGAGTTGAGTTGAGCTGAGTTGGAGATGCCAGCAGGACACCTGGGTGGACAGGGCAGTAGGCAGTGGCAAGTAGGAGTTTGGAACCCAGGAGACAGGATCAGAGGGGCCTGGGCATTTGGGGATCATGGATGTATAGATGGTAGCTGGATCACAGGTGTGGATGAGATAACCCAGGGATCACACAGGACCAGAAAAAGAGAGTAAGACTAAGTTCAGCTTCGGAAAACAGCAGTAGTTTGGGGGAGGGGAGAAAGATTAAAAAAGTGTGGAAGGGACACAAAGAAGTGACGATAGTTGAGAATAAGGAAGAGTCACAGAAGTGCCAATGGGAAGGGAAGAAAGTAGTGGAACTCATATTTATTGATCTCTGATTGGGTTCCCAGCCCTGCACCAGGAGTCTCACATGTGTTTCCTCACTTCATGCTCCTGGAAAATCCCCATGAGCAAGGCATTTGTATCCTAATTTAACTCAAATGGAAATGTGGCCCAGGATTACATAGCTATTAAGTGGTGAAATGGGGTTATAGCCAAACCTCACTGGCTCCAAAGTCCATAATACTCTGTTCATGGCATAAATTGCTTCAGAAAGTCAATAGGACTGAAAAGAGCCAAATGAATGTAAGAAGTAGTCATTCAGCCAAGGGTGAGGCTTCATTGCTGTGAGTTGCTGAGGGAATAGAGGGTGAACACACAGAGATAGACAGTGAAATTATAATATTTTTTAGAAAACTATTCTTCCCATCCAATAAACATTCCAAAATATTTTTGAGTCTCTCTCTTTCATATGCCATGAACTGTTCTAGGCACTGGTGACATTGAGATGCTGCTTTCAAGGACCTTGCACTTGGGTGATGGGAGACAGACATTTAGACTATCATCTCAAAGATACAGGAAAAGAAATAAAGCCAGGAAGAAGGTAGAGTGAGAGGTAGGGAAGAGGGAGGGTGGTGTTTTAGGTAAGGGGGTCTCTGATAAGACATTTGAGCAGATGCTTGAATGGAACACTTGAAGGAGCAAGGCTTGCAAACAACCCAGAGGCAGGATCACACCTGTCCTGTTTCAGGACCGGTAAAGAAGCCAGTAAGGCTGGCAGGAATGAAGCAATGCAGGGAGTAATAGAAGGAAAGTCTATAGGGACTACAGTGTGCAGGACCCCAGAGGCTGTGGCAAGAAATCTGGGTTTTATTCAGAATGAGATGGAGTCGTCTGGAGGCAAGAGGTGCTTGTATTGTCATCCATCCCAAAGGAAGAGGTCAGTGGGTCAGGGCTCCCTGGAAATCGCTGCTCCCGTTCTCACCTCCTTTCTGGCTGGAGCAGCCCAGAAGGGGCCTGGAGTGGTAGTGTAACAGTGCTGAGAAGAACAGTGGTAGGCAAGGGTCAAGCCCAGAGCAGGACGCTCAGTGGCCTCCCCAGCCACTGCTTCAGTCATCAGGGCCCCTGCTTTGCTTAGGGTGAGACCCTTGGTACCTTGAGTTTTCCTACTTGGAAGCCTGTGTCTCAGCGGACACATACCACCCAGGACCCCTCCCTCCTCATGCAGATGTATGTAAACAACAAAAATGGAATTCTTAAATAGCCAGCACCCTGAACAATCTCAAAGATATGCTACATCCCAAAGCAGCTTCAGAGATGTAAAGGTTCGTCTTCATTTCACTATGTGTGTGAATTCCAGACATGCCCTGCCCTCTCAAGCCCTAACATAGGGAGTTAATCATAGCCATGCAGAAGGTACACACTCCCTGGTACAGGGATGGCCAGGGTATTCTGCCTGCAACAGGGCCCTGTAGCTGACCACACTCAGCCAGCTGCTCATCCCAGGAAGAGACAATGGGAGGAAAGCAACAGCCCAGGTGGCCACAGCCCAGTGCCATGTTAGCCCTAGCAAAGTTTTGAAGCTAGTTTTCCAGCAGAGAGAGGACCATCTATCATGATTTTGTTGTCACTCTTTATATTCTTTCTTGTGAGCCTATTGATAGTATGGGAAAATTGATGGAGGTCATTAATGTTGAATGTAGTCTCCCTTCCATCTCTCTGTGTGGAATAGAGGCCAGATTACAAAAGATCTGGGGGGAGGGGGCGGTGGGGGGGAGTGTGGACCCGCTCATGGGGAAGAGCTTTGGCACATAGAGAACTTACCAGGCTCAAGGAACAACGGAGGCCATTGTAACTGCTGTGACCTTGTGTCTTAATCTGTTCTGGCTGCTATACCAGAATGCCACAGACTGTGCAGCTTATAAACACATAAATTTAGTTCTCACAGTTCTGGAGTCTGGAAGTCCAAGATCATGGCATAGTGACCTTCTGGTGAAGACCCTCTTCCTGGTTCATAGCCATCACCCGCTGGCTGTGTCCTCACACGGCAGAAGGGAAAAGGAGCTCTCCAGAAATAGAAACACTAATCCCATTCATGAAGGCTCTGCCTGATCCATATATGCATTTGGGGCAAACACTCATAGCACCCCGGTTATTAGCATATGTCAACATGCCTCTCTAAAGTTATGTCTTGAATTAAACATCTGATACTTTTTCACACCCATGATGGGATTAGTGTCCTTATAAGAGGAAGAGACACCAGAGGGAGTGAGCTCATGCGCTCTATCCTTCTCTCACCTCTCCCACCACCCACCCCGCCTCTGCCTCATGAAGACATAGAAAGAAGCCAGCCATCTGCAAAAAGCCAGGAAGAGAGGCCTCACCAAGAACCAAATCTGCTGGCACCTGATCTGGGATTTCCAGCCTCCAGAACTGTAAGAAATGCCTCATGTTTAAGCCAATCTATGGTACTTTGTCATAAGAGACCAGACTGACTAAGATAATCATTATTTGTTTTTGTATCTCTCTTTCTACTTCAATGGACTATGAACTTGAGACAGGGAATAGAACTTTTTTCTTTCTGTTTATGGCATCTTTACATTTCTGGAACAACCCATCAGTCATAGGAAACATTGAATTAGTGAGTTGAATGGGTAACTATGGGGTCACACACGGGAATGGGATCTTTCAGAGACAGGCTTCATTTGAATGTGTGGCCCTTGTGGTAGGAATTTCAGGAATGGAGCAAGTGAGAATCTCTGGGCCCCTCACATATCCCAAGAAGGCAGCTACTTCCTTGGCTTTGCCTGGGTGAGCCCTAAAAATACTGTTCCTCCTTTCTACTCCTCTCCTCATCCCCTCTTAATTAGGCCTGAAATTGAGCTGCTGGTATGTGCTTCACTCACATCTGTGGTCTTAAGAAGCTTCCTCCATACAAAGACTTTCATCACTCACTTTTCAACTCTGGTCTTCATTCTGGCTACACCTAATGTGCTGTTTGGAAGAAAATCACTAAATGCACAGACCTTTGAGGCTAACATGATCTACAGCAGGGGTGTCAAATTCATTTTCATTGGGGCCACATCAGCCTCGTGGTTGCCTTCAAAGGGCCAAATGTAATTTTAGGACTGTATAAATGTAACTACTCCTTAACAGTTAAGCGAGAGTTCGGTGCTGCAGCAACGTAGAAACTAGGTGCAGGGCTGGATAAAACAAAGTGGAGGGCCGGACTTGGCCTGTGGGCCTTGCGTTTGCCATCTGTGATCTAGAGCATGATATGATTTCCTGATCTAAACTCTTCCAGTCATCTAGGCTGCAAGTAGCTGCAAAATGTGATTATGTAGAAAACCCTGTTTTCTCCATTCACTTAAAGCTAGATGGAATCCACCTCTCTGTGTTGGTTACAAATTTTGTTTCCTTTCATCTCCTATAGTTTTTTTCTCACTAGAGAAACATTCACTCACTTTTTAAACTACCATGTAGGGTCAGGCTGGAAAGTGAGATGAATCATCAAGTTTCCATGGCAGCACTAGGAAACCTGAGCCGGGCAATGGACACTTGTGTAAAGCGGGCCTGTAACACCCATTTCACCCAGACAGAGCTCACTTATTTTCCATAGCATTTTAGAGCTGGGCCTGGCACCATGATTCACCCTATTTATAGTTTAACATGCAACATAATATTTAGTCCAGGCTCCAATAGGAATGCTTCTTACAAATGTCAGTGGATTATTTACTATGGTAAACTAATTAGTTACATAAATGTTTCCCTTTTCAGGGTGGGTGAGGAAGAGACTGTTAATTCTTCTTGGATTAACCTAACATTATTGTCGTTTGAAGTTCCTTTACATGTAAGATCATTATTTCAAGACTGCCCAACTTTGCATGAATGGCACATCTGTTTCTTAAATAATGCAAATCGTTTCCATCTTAACTGACAGAGTAAAGTACAACAACAGAATAGGAATGCATCATGAATTAAGAGAAGATCATTACAATTTGACCATGAAAAAGAAATCAATGTTTCATGATTCCATGATAATGTTCTTGCTTGGCAGTGTTAATTCACACTCCTTTTATGATAATTAGAACAAATACGGAAAATAGTTATAAATGACAGAAGCATGGAGGTCATTGATCCCTAAGAAATTATTACAGTGGCCAAAGGCAGTTTCCTTCCTATACTTCTCAGGGACTCAGATCAATGATGAGAGAGAATAACAGATGAGATCTCTGTTTGGAGAACTGCCTTGGATGGCATGGTTCATCTTGGGGAGTGGGAAGACATATTTTTCCCAGTGCTGATCACAAAGAAATTATCAATATGAAAACTAAATGTTAATGGAGGTTAAAATATAGTTGGAGAAAAAAACATTTTCAAAATAGAAAATAGCCATTTGTGAGTTTTAAATACTTTTCACACCATGTCTTTGTTTTCCATAACAAGGTTTTAAGTGGGGGTACATATTCCTAACCAAGAAAGTAACATAGGATTAAACCCTGTACATGAACAATACTCTCTCACAGATCAAAAACAGTTATAATCAAAGTCAGTTTCTATTTGAAAATCATAATAATGACTATGGAGCTTTTTTGTACCAGGCACGACTCTAAGTGCATCACATGAATTACTACTTGATCTTCACATCAGCCAGACGAGGTAAATACTGTTACTCAGTCCATTTTAAAGATGAGGAAATTCAGGCACAGAAAAGTTAAATGACTCACTCACCCAATGTGGAGCGGTAAAGCTGGAATATGGTAAAAGAAAGGTTCTCAAACTGTTCTTCAGGGACCCCTGGCTGTTCCTGTGAGTCTAACAGTGTCCACAAATTCAAAATTATTTTGTAAGAATGGTAAACTGTTATTTGCCTTTTTATTCTCTTTCTCTCACAGGTATACAACAAAGTTTTCCAAATGCTACATGACATGTGACATTGCAACAAATTAGATGCAGATCAGGTAAGAGGTCCAGCTAGCGGCTATTAAGCCAGACATCCAAGAAATGTGCAAAAATGCAACAATGCCACTATTCTCACCAAATTGTTTTTGTTTGAAAAATACATGTATTTTCATAAAATTATGTTGCTTGTGTTAACATATAATAGTTTATTAATCTTGTTTTTAAATGAATTAATAAATATTCAAATTTTCTTATATTTTTATCTGTAATATAGTAAATACGTATAGATGTAAAGCATACGAGTATAAGCAAAAGGTCTTCGGTGTCCTCAATAATTATTAAGAGGGTAAAAGAGTCCTAAGATCAAAAAGTTTGCAAGCAGCTGAAATATATTCTTTCACATCCTATGAAATAACCATCAACATGTCACATCCACTGATGACAAAAGAGGTTGTGATAACATAGCAGAATCCATAGGGTGTTAAAAGCCTTGTTGAAAGAAAAAAAAAAACAGTCCAAGGTCCCAAAGTCTTCAGCACTTAAATATTTTGATAACTGACTTTGGAGCTGAGATTTAAAATTTCAATCTAAATGTATCTTTAAAAAGGCACTGCCTTGTGTTCCCTTTGCTTGGAATGTCCCCAAACAGTCATAGGCCGCACTTTCTCACTTCATTCAGACTTCTGCTTGGATGACCTGGCCACCCTATTCCCATCAGCAACCTTCCCCATTCCCTCCACCACTCTCTACCCCCTGCCGTGCCTTACTTTTCTTTATAACAGTTACCACATCTAACACAGACATATTCTTTCTCTGTATCCTCTGTCCCCACATGAACTACAACCTATACGAAGGCAGGAATGTTTTGTTGTTTACATCCTCAGTACTCAGAAGAATGCCAGAAACATAACAGGTACTCAATGAATAAACATTTGAATAAACAAATGAATGTTATATATAAAAAAGAATACAATGGAAGAGCAAGAACAAAAATAAAACAGGTATTTGAAGTATAAGTTATCCAAACTAATCACCACGACTGAGCAAATACTTGAGTGCATAGTTGTAGAGAAAATGCAGTATGTTCACCATGTCATTTGCTTTCCCTGGCACCCATTTCCAGCATCCCCTGCCATCGGGGCCACAGAACTGAGTTCTAGGCAGCACTTCTCAACCTTGAATGTCTGTGCAAACTACCAGGCAATCTTGTTAAAATGTAGATATGAATTCAGTAGGTCGAGCCTATGATTACATATTTCTACCAAGCTCTCAAATGAGGATGATGCTTCTAGTCTGTAGACCACACTTTGAACCTATTTTCACAACTGGCCCTTAAAACACATGCCATGTAGAAGCAAAAACAGCCTAGTAGTAACAAGCACACCTAACACCCAAATTCTGGTTTCACCAGTAAAAGGAACCAGGAATTCTTGGAGAAATGGCTGATTCAGGCACATAAAAAGTAAGCCTGGAGGATTTTGTGCCAAAAAGTAAGGAAGTGCTTACTTATGTCAAAGGAACACAGGAGCCACCGAAAAGTCCGATTAGCCAAAGCTGGAAAAAGTCAAGCCACAAAATAAATAAACAAGCATTGGATTATAAAATGTAAAGTAAATATATGAGTCCATACTTATATAAACTATTGGATAAATTAATAAATGGGACGTCAGCCTCCTTGGATAAGAATTCAAAATAACTTATGTAGATTTTCTGCCCTAAAGGAGAAAGAACATAACTCCCCACCAAGGTGTGAACTGTGCATAGTGACTCTTCCCAAAGAGTAGCACATGGAAAGGGGCAATAGAGTCACCTTTCAATGGAGACTCCTGACAAACATGATCTCAGCGAAATGATCAAGGTCAACATCAACAGTGACAAATCATGTTGATATTATGTGATAAAAATGGCATCTCACCTCTGTGGTATTCCTCCCAAATTGCATAGACACAGTCTAAACAGAAAAACACCAGACACATTCCAAAAGTGGGGAATTCTACAAAATACTTGACCAGTATACCTCAAAACTATCGAGGTCAACAAAAACAAAGAAAGCATGAGAAATTATTACAATCAGGAAGTGCCTATGGAGACATGAGGACTAAATGTAATGTGGGATTCTTGGTGAGATTCTGGAATTTTAAAAAAAGGACATTAAGTAAAAACTAGGGCAAAACCACAACATAGTATTGGAAGTCCTAGCCACAGCAATCATACAAGAAAAAGAAATAAAGGGCATCCAAATTGGAAAGGAGGAAGTAAACTGTCACTGTTTGCAGATGACATGATAGTGTACATGGAAAACCCTATAGACTCCACCAAAAAACTACTCCACCTAATAAATGAATTTGGCAAAACAGCGGGATACAAAGTCAATACTCAGAAATCAAAGGCATTCTTGTATACCAACAATGAAACATCAGAAACAGAAGTCATGGAAAAAATCCCATTTGATACAGCAACAAGAAAAATAAAGTACCTAGGAATAAACCTAACCAAGGAGGTAAAAGACCTGTACTCAGAAAATATACAACACTGAAGAAAGAAATTAAGGAAGACAAAAACAATTGAAAGCATGTACCATGTTCATGGATTGGAAGTATTAACATCATCAAAATGGCCATACTACCCAAAGCAATTTATAGAGTCAGTGCAATCCCTATTAAAGTACCAATAATATATTTCACAGAATAGAATAAGCACTTAAAAAATTTATATGGAACAATAAATGACCCCAAATACCCATAGCAATTTTGAGAAAGAAGAACAAAGCAGGAAGGATCACAATACCTGATATCAAACTGCATTACAAGGCCAATGTAATCAAAACAGCCTGGTACTGGCATAAAAACATGCACATAGACCAATGGAAGAGATTAGAAAGCCCAGAAATAAACCCAAGTTTCTATACTCAATTACTATTCAACAAAGGGGGCAGAAGCATAAAATGGAGTAAAAATAGCTTCTTCATCAAATGGTGTTGGGAGAGCTGGACAGCTACTTGCAAAAGAAATGAAACTCTATCGCCAACTTACACCATACACAAAAATAAATTCAAGGTGGATAAAAGACTTAAATATAAATTGTGACACCATAAAAGTCCTTCAGGAAAACATAGGCAGGAAAATCTCAGATATTCCATGCAGCAATATTTCCACCAATTTATCCCCTAGAGCAAGGGACATAAAGAAAAGAATAAACAAATGGGACCTCATCAAAATAAAAAGCTTCTGCTCAGCTAAAGAAAACAGCATTAAAAAGAAAGCCAACCATATGGAAAATATATTTGTCCATGATACCTTGGACAAGGGTTTGATCTCTAAAATATATAAAGGACTCACACAACTGCACTCCAGGAAGACAAACAACCTAATTAAAAAATGGGGAGAGGACTTGAACAGATACTTCTCCAAGGAGGACATACAGAGGCCCAGAGATATATGAGAGGATACTCAACACCACTAGCCATCACAAAGATGCAAATTAAAACCACATTGAGATACCACCTCACACTGGTCAGAATGGCCATCATAACCATATCAATAAACAACAAGTGCTGGAGAGGTTGTGGAGGAAAGGGAACCCTAGTATGCTGTTGGTGGGAATGCAGACTGGTGCAGCCACTGTGGTAAACAGTATGATATTTCCTCAGAAAACTAAAAATGGAACCTCCTTTTTACCTGGCAATTCCAATGCTGGGATTATACCCCAAGAACCCTGAAACACAAATCCAAAGTAACCTATGCACCCCAATGTTCATAGCAGCACAATTTACAATAGCCAAGTGCTGGAAGCAACCCCAGTGCCCATCAGTAAATGAATGGATCAAAAAACTATGGTACATTTACACAATGGAATAGTACACAGCAGAAAGAAAGAAGGAGCTCCTGCCCTTTGCAACAGCATGGATGGATCTGGAGAGCATTATGCTAAGTGAAATAAGCCAGGAGGTGAAACACATATACCATATAATCTCTGATTAGTGGAACCCAATCGACAAGACAAACAAGCAAGCAAAATATAACCAGAGACATTGAAATTGGGAACAAACTGACAGTAACCAAAGGGGAGGTGGGAGGGGATAGTGGGGGAAAAGGGGGAGGAGTTTTCAGGAACACCAATAAAGGACTCATGGACAATACCAAAGAGGGGAAGGATTAAGGGAAAGAAGTGAGGATGGCTGGGGTGGTGGGGAGTGGTGGGGGAAAATGGAGAAAACTGTACTTGAACAACAATAAAAAAAGTTTAAAGAAAAAGAAAACAAACAAACAAAAACATCATCCAGACCAGTAAAAGGGGTGGAGACAGGCAGGCAGGTGGGCGGAGAGGACCTGCTGCAAGGCAGCAGACCACCTGGGTGAGGCGGGGAGAGGAAGGGCAAGGAGGGGCAAGGAGGGGCAAGGATGGGTGATGAGGGGCTGGCCCAATGGGAAACTAAAGACTCAAAGCCTCTAGTGATAAAATATTGTGGGGTTTGTGAAGGTGGGAGAAATTCCCAGTCTCACAGGTGAGTTCGTTGGAAAGTGGGGCTAGAGCAGAGAGAACAGCATTGTTTCCTCTCTGACTCCTCCCCCACAGAATGTGCCACAACGCAACAAAGAGGGTTGCCCCGCCGTGGCAAATACCTAAGGCTCTGCCCCCTTACAACTTAACAGGTGTGCTGAGACAAAGAAATATGGCCCAAATGAAAGAACATATCAAAAATCCAGAAAAAGAACTAAGCAATGAGGAGATAGACAACCTATCTGATGCAGAGTTCAAAACACTGGTAATCAGGATTCTCACAGAATTTATTGATCTGGGTCCTAAAATGAAGGCACAAATGAAGGTTACCCAAAGTGAAATAAAGCAAAGCATACAGGGAACCAACAGTGAAGGGAAGAAAACCAGGACTCAAATCAATAATCTGGAACAAAAAGAAGAAATAAACATCCAACCGGAATAGAATGAAGAAACAAGAATGCAAAAAAAAACAAAAACAAAAAACCCCAAGGAGAGGCTTAGGAACCTCTGGGACAACTATAAATGTTCCAATATCCAAATCATAGGGGTGCCAGGAGAAAAGGAAGAGCAAGAAATTGAAAACTTATTTGAACAATGAAGGAAAACTTCCCAAACTGGCAAGGAAATAACTTCCAGGAAGCCCAGAGAGTCCCAAAGAAATTGGACCCAAGGTGGAACACACTAAGGCACATCATAATTAAGTTACCCAAGATTTTATCTTTAGATGAGGAGAGAATCTTAAAAGCTGCAAGAGAAAAGGAGACAGTTACCTACAAAGGGGTTCCCATAAGACTATCAGCTGTTTTCTCAAAACAAACCTTACAGGCCAGAAGGGGCTGGAAAGAATTCAAAGTCATGAAAGGCAAGGACCTTCATCCAAGATTACTGTATCCAGAAAAGCTATCATTTAGAATGGAAGGGCAGGTAAAGTGCTTCCCAGATAATGTCAAGTTAAAGGAGTTCATCATCACCCAACCCTTAGTATATGAAATGTTAAAGGGACTTATCTAAGAAATAGAAGAAGATCAAAAACTATGAACAATAAAATCATAATAAAAAAACAACAAACTCATAATTATCAACAACTGAATCTAAAAAACAAAAACTAAGCAAACAACTAGAACAGGAACAGAATCACAGCAATGAAGATCACATGGTGAGTTATCAATGGGAAGCAGGAGGGGGAGGATGTGGAGGAAAAGGTACAGGAATAAGAAGCATAACTGGTAGGCATAAAATAAACAAGGGTAGGTTAAGAATAGTATAGGAAATAGAGATGCCAAAGAATTTATATGTATGACTCATTAACATGAACTAAGGGGAGGGAATGCTGGAGGGCAAGGCAGTGCAGGACGGAGGGGGGAATAAAGGGGAGAGAAAATTGGGAGCATCTGTAATAGCATACTCAATAAAATATACTTAAAAGATAAAAATAAAAATAGGTTATATCTACACAAACAAACTCTTAAAAGAAGTTCCAGTTATCACACAGACCCATCCAAAAGAACCCCTAAATCTGATCTTTTTACTTCTGAAATCAATTCAGAAAGTAGCTAGACTCTAAGAGTTTTCCAGTGATTACAAATTCGAATCAGTTAAACCTCCAGAGAAGAAATGCCTTGAAACATGAGACACATTAATTAGCATCAAAAACACATTTATTAATTGAACCACTTATATTTAATTCTATTCATGTTGTAGGCAAAATATTTCACTTCCCTGATAGTGAAGAAATGGGCTCTTTAGAAAATGACACACCATGCAAATTTCAAAAGATGAAATTTCAGTCCCCATAAGTGCAAGAAAGGAAGCACTTCATAGGTAAGTGTGGTTAGTTGTCTGACAAATTTTCCAGTTAAGTATTTGGTCAAAAGAGTATAAAATTGAAGAGAACTGCAACAATTTGACCATGTTTTCATAATTCTTCATTGTGGGGTCCTTTTTTTCTGTGAAATAAACACCCAACAAATTAAAATCAAACTAATTAAGGAATAAACTCATAATAAATGAGAAAAATAAAAGAAGTCGCCTTACAAAACTGAGGGAATCTGAGAACTAGTGCCTACATTTGGTTTAGCAAACTATCACTTACAAAGTTATTGGCTGAAGGCTGACTATTCACCTTACACTCTGCTAAGAGTCCCTCTCTTTAGAAAAATACACTCTAACTAAAAGATATATTCGAACATAAAGGAAAGCAAAGCCTGATGAGTTTATACTTAGAAATCTGTGTGTACACACACCTGCACACACCCACACTTAGTCATGAACAAACCACCTATATTTGAGAGCTGAGTTTGTAAGTGATTGATTTGGGGAGGCTTCGAGCACATATACTCATAAAAAATACATATTGAAAGTGCTGGGAAGGTTCTAGGCTGGTCCAGAAAAGATAAATTTTGTGCCATTGATAGAATCTCAGGTGTAGTAGTGGAAATTCTTAATTAATCAATGGCACAAATTCCTCTAAGAACAGCCCACTAGGCTGAGCCAGGAGCCCCACCATGCAGTCCAGTTGTCTGTGCTTGCTTGCACCTGGACTGGCCAGAGCTCCCCATCCTGGCCCCACACAAAGCCAATCCAGTGGCCGTTCAGACTCCACTGTGACACACACAGAGGCAAATCCAGTGTGTGTGGGGCCTGTACTTGGATAACAAAGGAGCCACTTTACAAAAAATGGTACCAATGACTAATATAATATTAGGTATGAATACTAAACAAATTGTGATTTTTAAGAAAGCTGATAGCACCCACAACAGATGCCTGACCCATCTCTATTTTTCCCAAAGTATTTTGCCACAGCCTGTTCTATGATGAATACTTTGTGTATCAAAATAAGATAAGATAATTCATTTTTTTTCTCTAGCATGGTTGGTCAATTTTTTATTGTTAAAAGTTGTTTTCATTTCATTATTAGGATTGGTTAAATTTAAGAAAAGCTTCATCAAGTTTCTTTCCTATTTAACTGTGAGATTTCAGGGTATTTCAATTTTCTTGTCAGGGATTAATGCTGTATAATCTTTGAAGTGACAACACTCAATGATTAGCATATGGGACACCTCTTGGATTCCACACCCTGTCAGTCCACCTTTTTCTCCCACCTCTTTCTCTCCATAGTAATCTGGAAGCACAGCCACTGGGTATCACTTGCTTTCTGTCAGGGGTTCTCTGCCTCAGTTGTGTCTCCTGCAGGAATTTTTTCAACCATCTGCCTCACACCAAAACACTAGAATGTTTGAGGAAGTTACAGTCCACAGAGCACCCCTTGACCAATGGGGCTAGGAGCTCCTGGATAAACCCTCCCCACCTGCATATCTCAGACAGGCTATTCTCCATTAAACATATGTCTTCACACATAGACATCTCAAGTTATACCCTTCAAGCACAGGAATTCTGATCAATTATATTTTGAACAATGTCCCCCCCAAAGAAAATGTTGATGGTGCATTTATAATTATATGTCATTATCAAGTATATGTCTAATAGAACTTTCATTTTTGACCAAGTATCTATAAAAAACTAAATATAAGATGGATTAACTCCATAAAAGAAGCCACAGGCATATAAAAGAGTCTACAGGAGCTGAGCAAGGGTGCTGCCGCCAGGATATTGGAGACATCATGCATTCATAGGGTCACCAGAAGTCGGAGCTGACTCAACAGCCTATAACATCTACAACAACTGAATTTCCTCCTTATAATTATATGCATCTGATGACTGGAAGAATTTGCCATAGATTCCGCCTCCTTACTGAGCTTCAAATCCACCTCAAACCTAGTTACCCTCCACATCCCACTTACTTCCTGTGTCAGGCTCCATAGTGCACCTTCACAGATAAGTAGAATATCTGGCCCTGCAGCTTAAAAGCAGGACACTGGTGTCAGTTTCAGGATACCAGGTAAGTCAGCAGGGTAACTATAAACCACAAAAATACATCCCACCAAACTAAACAACATGAACCCCCAACTCAACTTCCCTACAGCCAAATCCACAAAATGCCCATGGCCCCTCCAATGCCACCTGACACTGGGGGTGGGGTCAGGCATGAAATCTAGAAGTCAGAGTAGAAAGAAAGGAGTCCTAATAAATTGCAACCAAAATATCTTTTTTTATGTATTTATTGATTATGCAATTACAGTTGTCCCATTTTCTTTCTCCCCTTTATTCCCCTCTGCCCTGCACACCCCTCCCTCCCACATTCCCCCCCTATAGTTCATGTCCATGGGTCATACTTATAAGTTCTTTGGCTTTACATTTCCTACACTATTCTTACCCTCCCCTGTCTATTTTCCACCTATCACTTGTGCTATTTATTCTCTGTACCTTTCCCCCCTCTCTCCTCCTCCCACTCCCCTATTGATAACCCTCCATGTGATCTCCATTTCTGTGGTTCTGTTCCTGTTCTAGTTGTTTGCCTAGTTTGCTCTTGTTTTTGTTTTAGGTGTGGTCGTTAATAACTGTGAGTTTGCAGTCATTTTTACTGTTCCTATTTTTTTATCTTCTTTTTCTTAGATAAGTCCCTTTAATATTTCATATAATAATGGCTTGGTGATGATGAACTCCTTGAACTTGACCTTATCTGAGAAGCACTTTATCTGCCCTTTCATTCTAAATGATAGCTTTGCTGGATACAGTACTCTTGGATGTAGGCCCTTGCCTTTCATGACTTGGAATACTTCTTGCCAGTCCCTTCTTGCCTGTAAGGTCTCTTTGGAGAAATCAGCTGACAGTCTTATGGCAACCCCTTTGTAGGTAACTGTGTCCTTCTCTCTTGCTGCTTGTAAGATTCTCTCCTTCTGCTTCATCTTGGCTAATGTAATTATGATGTGCCTTGGGGTGTTCCTCCTTGGGTCCAGCTTCTTTGGGACTCTCTGAGCTTCCTGGACTTCCTGGAAGTCTATTTCCTTTGCCAGACTGGGGAAGTTCTCCTTCATTATTTGTTCAATTAAGTTTTCAATTTTTTGTTCTTCCTCTTCTCCTTCTGGCACCCCTATAATTCGGATGTTGGAACGTTTAAGTATGTCCTGGAGCTTCCTAAGCCTCTCCTCATTTTTCCGAATTCTTGTTTCTTCATTCTTTTCTAGTTGGATGTTTCTTTCTTCCTTCTGGTCCACACCATTGATTTGAGTCCCAGTTTCCTTCCCATCACTATTGGTTCCCTGTACATTTTCCTTTGTTTCTCTTAGCATAGGCTTCATTTTTTCATCTACTTTTCAAACAAATTCAACCAGTTCTGTGAGCGTCTTAATAACCAGTGTTTTGAACTGTGCATCCGATAGGTTAGCTATCTCTTCCTCGCTTAGTTGTATTTTTTCTGGAGCTTTGAAGTGTTCTGTCATTTGGGCCTTTTTTTTTTTTTTTTTTTTTGTCTTGGCGCGTCTGTTACTTAAAGGGGCGGAGCCTTAGGTGTTAAGGGGGGGGGCAGGGTAACGTTGATCCCTGTGCTGTGATGCTGTACGTGGGGGAGGGGCTGAGAGGGAGTAATGGTGCCCGCTCCACTCTCCACCGGATTTTAGTCACTCCCTCTGCTATCCACAATCAAATTGGGCCCCTCTGGTGCTGGTTCCCGAGTGGGTGGGCTTGTGCATGCTCTAGGTCCCTGTGGGTCTCTCCAACGACCTCTCCTGTGAGGCTGGGAGTCTCTCCTGCTGCCACCTCAACCCCCACGGGTGTTTTCACTCAGAGGTTTGAGGCTTTATTTCCCCGAGCTGGAGCCCTGGGTTACACGGTCTGCTTTGCTCCCTGCTGTTCATCCCAGTTTATCTGTGCGTGAGTGTGGGGCTGTGGGGTGCTACCCGCCGCTCTGCCTGCCCCGTTCTCTGCCACTCTGAGTCCAGCCCTCTTGGTTTATCTGTGCGCGAATGTGGGGTCACAGGGTCTGCTAGTGGTCAGACTGCCTGCCTCGTTCGTCCCACACTCCTCCAGTCTGGGTCCTGCCACGGCCACCCGAGTCCTCTCCACCCCGGTGCTCGCCCCTCCTACCGGTCTGGATGAATGGTTCTTTTTTATCTACTTCGTGTCGGACTTCCTTGCTGTTCGATTTTCTGTCAGTTCTGGTTGTGCGAGGAGGCACAGTGTGTCTACCTACGCCGCCATCTTGGTTCTGATTGCAACCAAAATATCTTATTTTGCAAATTTTACAACACATGACCATGTGAGTCCCTCCCTAGGGCTCTCCTAGGACCTGGGAAGGGGCTCATGCAGAATAAGGTCCCTAAAGCTTAAGCTTCAATAACTTCATGGCAAGTCCACTCCTGCGCATAGGTGGCCTCCAGAATCAAGCTTTGGGTAGTATCGTCTTGACCCTGGAACCAAACTGCATGGGTACAGAACCCTAGCTCCACAGCTTAGTAGCCATGATATTTTAACCTCTGTTTATTCACTTTGCTAACCTATAAAATGGAGATCATAAGACTGGTGACCTCAGAGTGTTTTGAGGATTCAGTGAGTCGTTCATCCAGAGAGTATTCAGTAAATATTCTACTGTCTCTCTTAACAATAGAGAGCAAAGGGCAGCACTAGTCTTCCATTTTGAAGGGAACATACTGCTGATTCACATGGAAAGGCATGCTCAATTTGCATCCAAGCCCCTCATCTCCCCATGAAATCAATGACATCTCCATAAGCAAGTTGCACTTTCAGAGAACAGTTACTAAAGAGCTCCTCAAAGATCCAGGGTTCCCCTCACCAGTGTATTTCTTAAAGTATTGCAAAAGGAGGGTCCTGTATGTCTTCCTGAGCGGTATAATTAGCTGGTGGCTGGCACATGACACACAATCAGGTCACTGCAAGATAACTAGCTCTTGGAATTCCTTCTCTACCTGCTCACAAAAGATGTTTAACACACTGGTTTCATTTGCTGTGAGATGCTACTGAAGTCAGCTTTGTTTTTTTGTTTTGTCTTGTTGTTTTGTCAACTAATCAAGCTAAAAATTGGAATGACTCTTGGCTGCTGAAACTATTGCACTGATTCCAGACTCTCTGGGAAGCTCAGCCTTGCCCATAAGTTCAGTTTGATTTAACATTAGATTGATTCCTTCCTGGTTGGAAACATCCCATCAGAATTCATTTCCACAAATATTCCCCAGGATTTTGATGCTAGAAATTAACAAAGTCCTATAATTCTTTATTATAGAAGCCTCCCTTTCCTGGTGTAACTATATTATAAGCCTCCTGGGGCATGCTGAGCTCTGGCTCTGGTTACAGACTTACAGACAGGTTAGTGGGGTTAAGGGGGTCAGGGGTGGTGAATGGCTAAGACCTGGTAAGAACTGGCTTCACATTGGGAGGGAGTTACAGAGTCTTCCACATGGCCAAGGGAATGTCTCCTTCCCCCACGATACAGGATGCTGGGCTACTCTGACTGGCAAGGAGGGCTCACTGGGGTCTGGGAGTCTAGCTACCTCTCTGGGTCCTTCAGATCCTCCCACACATCCTAATTTTAATTCTTCCCATAGCAGAATGTTTTTCAGTTTGATTAATTGTAAGCAGAGTCTTTTTAAATAGAAGAGAATAAAAATAACAGAACATTCTGCTTATAATAAAGGTAAATATTGTTTCATCACAGATTTTTTTCAGTTTTACCAAGCTGTTGTGTGTGTCTGTGTGCTGGATCAATATAAAATATATTTCTTACAGGTGTTACTATCAGTATTTACCTAGAAAGGGGGAGCAAGGGGGACTAGACTTTGAGCTTAATAAATTGGGGCATATAGGCCTGCTTGCTTAGCCAGGAAGCTACAGCTTTACACTGCATGGGACCACAGCATCGTGCCCTGCCAAGGGGATTAACATTCTTCCCTTCCCAGCTCTGGTACCAGATTGCCAGGTAGGAGCAGGGGAAGACAAGCACATAAGCAATAGAAGTCAAAATGGCTCATGGGCAGGTGCTTCATAAAAAAGACTTGTCAGTCTAGCCTGAAGAAAGAAAGGAGGTAAACCCATCCAAAGCTCACAGGTGCCTGAGAAATTGATTGGTCATTTTGAAAAAGCAACTGGTCTACCCCAAGCTCAAATTAATATAATCCAACGGGAAGAAAAAAGAAACTCTCTGTCTCTCTCTCTCTCTCATCAGGGTGACCTAGACTTACCCTATGCATTCATGCACCATCTCTCCATAGCTATGTGGCCTTAGCAGCCACGTGGCCAGCAACCATGAAGGCTGCAGCTGAGACTCTGAACACTTCAGCACAGCAATGGATTGCAGCTGGAAACACACGCTAAGCTAGCCAGAAGCTGGATTGGTTTGTACTTTAACATGAAACAGAAACTCTGAACTCTGGCTTTTTCTTTGGCCTTGCTGAGGACAAGGTTGGACTTTTTCCACGGTGGGACAGAGGGAGATGGGACATTGGAAACCTAGGGGGCAGCTTCTATTTCCACATGAATAATCCATGCCACATGACAATGACAACCTCTCATGCATGCGTCCTTGGAATGCTTTCCTTGTGACTCTGTGAAAAAAGCCTATTTTCTACCAACAACAATGGGACTGTGGTAAAAATTTTAAAATAAAAATAAATTGAAAGCCACTATGTAAGAGATTAGCAAAGTTGTAGAGTTTTTGTAATTATAGTGGATTTATTAAAAAATCATTCAAAGTTTAGCTTATATACATGAAACAGAACCTCTGTTTTATCAACAACAGAGAACTAATCTTCAAATTTACATAAACTTAGAATTACAAATTTGTAGCTTTGACTAATGTTGTAATTTAGCAACTTGCATACACTCTGAATTTGGTCTGGGGCTACCTGAACAATTCAGCTTCTGGTAGTAAGAGGATTTTTTAGTGAGGTCATATGTCATCAGTGGGGTTTCATCTTTGCCTTCAGCTGAGGATTTACATATTTGGTTTTATTGCTCTTTCTTTAGCTTTTCTAGGGCTGTTAGAAGAGACCACTCCACCATGACTCTTGAGTTGTCAGATATTCATACTGTTCTGTATCAGCAGTAATGTTATCCCCAAATCTGGCCTTCATTATAGGTGACAATGGACAATAATTTAATTAGTATGTGCCACTTCATACCAAGGGTTTGTCAAAATTGTATGAATAATCCTAATAGAATCTTCATTGCCCTACTCTTCTGTTCTCTATGAGAATCTAGAGTCTGTATCACACACCTCATTGTTAATTCTGTATCAATTGATTTCAAGGAAAAAAAAAACCCTGAATAACCTAAGGAGAAAATAAATATATAGTTGGAAGATATTGAGAACCTGCAAGGCTGGAGAACACTGGAAAAATGGGCTGAAACCAAATGCAGTTTCTGAATTTCCATTCAGATTTGAAAGCCAAGCAGAAGCATTAGACTGGCTGAGCAGAGTCACAGACCTACGGCTTTACTGTTGGAGACATGAAAATTCCCATGGTTTATGTGCAGTGAAGGAAGGCCCTGTCCAGTGAGATGATGCGATCTGTGCACATCCTCAAGAACCGAAAGGAGGTCTGGATGTTGGATAACCAAAGAAAAGAGAAAATAGAAACAGAAAGACAAATGTCTGATAAAGCATTTGCCCCATTCTTTGGTAATTTATGGATATTGTCCCTTTTTTTTCACTAAACTGTGAGCTACTCCAGCAATTATCTTGCTTTTCTTTGCATGTCCCATGCCATGCAGCACAGTGCCAGGATTAAAGAAGGTGATCAAGAAAAAGTGTTGTGTGTTATTTGTTTTGAATAAGAGAATTTGTGGAGCTCTTGAGAACCTCAAACCAGAGTCAAGCTGATGGATTGAATAAAAAAAACAAGCTCAAGAATAGCTCAGTCTCTGTGGACCTAGCAGTGGGGTCAACAGGAAGCCATAGGGGACAAAAAGTCACTCAATCCACCCCAGGTCAGGCTGCACAGAGGGAAAGGATCCAGGCAGAGGTGCCCAGAAACTGTGCCAACCAAGTCAGGATCAAAACTTAGAATAAATTAAACTATTTTTTCATCTTTCCTCGATTATTTTTAAGTATAACTTGCCTCTGAATTATTGCATTTTCTCACTACACCAGAGGAAATCTAGGCTGGTGCAGCTACTAGGGTTAGGCTCCCCAGGAAACAAAGCAAAGCTAAGGTGCAACCTGAAAGAACCAGAAAGAGACCACGGAGCTAGGACAACGGAGAGATCCACAGGGGTTGAAGAGGCCAAGGAAAGTAACTGGGGATTCCTTTTTCCTGGGATCACTCACATAAGGGTGGGAAGAGGAGGAAGAGCCAGGGACAGAAGCAAAGAAAGTGAAGTCAGTGGGGAATGGAGGGGGCAGAGGTCAGAGGCAAACTGAAGGGGAAAGAAACATGCACTCAGTTGAAGGCCTGGTTCAAAATTCCACTGAGGGAAACAGACAAAAAATGCACAGCACAGTGAATCTGTAGGGCGAGACAATCCACATGTGGATACATAGGCCCTGAAAAACAGATGTCTGCACATTCCCTTCATGCAGTTAAACATTTATAGTCCCTTTTAAATATGTAAGAATTAGGCCCACTAATCATTAGAACATTTCCGTTGTCTCAACTCCTCTCAGAGCTTGATGTTCCGATGAGGTAGATAATATTAGCATAATTATTTCAAAGAGAATGATTTGGGGTATGGACAGGGCGAACTAACCAGAATCACACTGCAAACCCTGGTGGCTTCCATGTTTAGAACTCAGGCTGTGGATGCTGCTTCCTGGCTTCTTCAGTAAAATACATGAATGAACACTTTTTATAGACTTTATGATGCATTCGTAAGTACCAATCATTTTAAATTCAAAGAACTTTTTCTAATTTCAGTAATCAACTGAACACCTTAGACATTCTTTTTTTCCCCCTCCCTCTTCATTCTTGCTGGAGAATTATTCTCTCTGGTGGATGGCGTTGGCACCAGACAATGACATCTATTAATAGTCAATCATGTAGTAAGGGCTTGGTGATGATGAACTCCTTTAACTTGACCTTATCTGAGAAGCACTTTATCTTCCTTCCCATTCTAAATGATAGCCTCACTATATGAAATGTTAAAGGGACTTATCTAAGAAAAAGAAGATAAAAAATAGGAACAGTAAAAATGACAGCAAACTCACAGTTGTTAACAACAACACCTACAACAAAAACAAAAGCAAACTAAGCAAACAAGTAGAACAGGAACAGAACCACAGAAATGGAGATCACATGGACGGTTATCAATAGGGGAGCAGGAGGGGGAGAAAGGGGGGAAAGGTACAGAGAATAAGTAGCATAAATGATAGGTGGAAAATAGACAGGGGGAGGGTAACAATAGTATAGGAAATGTAGAAGCCAAAGAACTTATAAGTATGACCCATGGACATGAACTATAGGGGGGGGAATGTAGGAGGGAGGGGATGGGCAGGATGGAGTGGAGTGGGGGGGATGGGACAACTATAATAGCATAATCAATAAATATATTTTAAAAAAATAATCAATCATGGATCTCCTTTTGGCCAGAAGCATATAAATGCTCCAGGTTTAATTTTCCACATACAGGAATGAGTGTCTGTGCATCTGGACAATAAAATATTTTCAATATTTTATATCTCAGATTTTCACCCAAATAAGATAATTTTGAATCTCTCCACTAACCCAGTATTTCTTTCCCTTTAGGTTTTGTTAAAACAATTTTGTTGAGTCCTAGCAATGATCAAATAAGCCAGATGGCTAGAGAAATCAGAGTATGAGTTAACATCAAAGATGTTTTGACTTGCACTATGATTTCTATTCATTGTGTTATTCAGAGAAGCTTAAAGTCTTCTGGGAGTTGGGTCATATCCTGAAGAGGAGTGGCTTAAATCAACATTTATTGTGTTTTTTAGTATGTGTGAATTTAATCCTCAGAAGCACCAATATTTTGGTGGGTTCCCCTAATAGTTACATCACGTGCTTAATATTATTTTATATTATTGACATTTCCTATGCCTATTTCAACCTGAAACATGCCTCTCTCCCAATTAGATTACAAACTCCAAAAAGGGTAGAGCCTATAACTCACACTTTTTATTTTCCTAAAACATCTGGTCCAGCATTTTGCATCAAGTAGGTGCTCAATGAATATCTGATCATTGACTGAACCAGCAGGATCTGGAGATGTGGAGGAGATGACTAATTAATAGGAGAGGTGAGCATAAGCCCAGCACCCAGTGGCTTCTAGCACATTGGTCACAAACTATCAGTCACACCAGAGAGGGTGACCCTAGCTCCTTCCTGTTTGAGACTTGTCTCCCATCCCTTCTCATTTCATCTAAGATCTGATTGGTCGTTTATTACTTGTGCTACTCACCCCCAACCTCCTCCTTCTTTGGTCTAACAGGGTAGCAAAGTAACTTAAAGGAAATACACAAATGCAGCTGTCACATACACAATAGGCATCATTCTCAGAAAGAATATGCTGAACCCAAAGGGGTGCCCACCGTAGAGCCCAGACCCATCCCCAAGGAACTGATGCTCCCTTCTTAGTGGGCTTGGACCAGAAAAACCTAAGGGATTCCAGTCCTTTCAAGGATGTCTGTGATATTGTGATTTATGATAAAAAACATATGAATTTGGTCTTCATCCATTTTCTGGCACAGAACTCTTAAAACTGTTAGAATTTGTCTTTTATTATATGAATGAGGTGACTTTGGGAAAGTCCCTAAGGATAGGGGCTGATCGATGGTGATGTGATGAGAGAGATGAGAGAGATGAAGCTTTCAATCCCACCCCACTGACCTCTGTGAAGGGGAGAGGGGCTGTAGACTGAATTTAATCACTAATGGCCAATGATTGAATCAGTTATGACTGTAATGAAGCCTCCATAAAAACCCAAAAAGTCTGAGTTCAGAGAGCTTCTGGGTTGGTAAACAGGTGGAGATTCAAGAAGGTTGGAGATCTTAGACAGGGCATGGAAGCTCCCCACCCTTTCTTCATACCTTGCCTCATGCATCTCTTTTATCTGGCTGTTCCTGAGTTATAATGATCTTTCTATAATAAGCCAGTGATGGAGTGAGTAAAATGTTTCTCTGAGTTCTGTGAGCCATGCCAGCAAATTAATTGAGCCCAAAGAAGAGGTGGTGAGAACCTCTGATCTATAGCCAGTGACCCCGGAGCACAGATGACAGCCTAGATTTGTAATCATTGTCTGAAGAGGGTGGGGGTGTCTGTTTTGGGACTGAGGCTATAACCTGTGGGATCTGGTGCTATCTCCATATAGATTGTGTCAGAATTGGATTGAATTGCAGAACACCCAGCTGGTGTCAGAGACTTGCTTAGATGTGTGGGAAACAACCTCCCCAGACTACCCACCTCCACACACACGCACACTAAAATTGAGTGAAGAATTGTTCATGTACTAAAAACTAAAGGCTGGTCCCATATTTGGCCTGATTTATAAAAGATATGAATAATAAGTTATGCTCAACATCAATCCTAGATATAATTCCAATACAGAGTGGACCAGTGAATCTAATTTGGTCTGATATTCCAGCTGAACCTAGCAGAATTAATCAATGTAAAATATTTATACAGGAGCTACACTGTCCAAGACAGGGATGAGGCTATACAAAGATGAAAAACGCAAGTATAAGACTCACTCAGCAGGCTGTCTATTGCAGGAGATACAAACACATTCCTTGTAACCTCTAAGACAACATACAATGTGATTATCACTGCAGAAGAGGGGCCAAGGAAAGTGCTGTGAGAATTCAGGAGTGGAATTTTCTTCCACCTGGCAACACTCGGGGAAAGTTTCAAGCCAGCATAGCATAGAGATAGTTGTGTCAGGGCCAGAGCTAAACATGAGTAAAGGGAAATAGTGGGAGATTGAGGTGAAAAGGAACTTTCTGGGACTTGAATTCTTAAAGAAGCCTCAGGAGACCTTATATTTTCCATCAAGGAGAAGGAGCCACCTCGCTTTATGAGCAGGAGTGCCATGAACCTTTCCTGAAGATGAGGTGCAGCAGCAGCAAGAGACGGAAGGACCAGGTGGGGAAAAGTGGAGACAGACAAAAGCTAAGATGTGGCTGTGGTGGGAAGAGGAGAACTAGCAGAGACAGAGGCCCAGGTCTGGCCCTTGTCAAAGGCCTTGCATACAAGAGTTTCACTCAAATGACTTTCCTGAGCAAAGATTTACTCCAAAATCGCTTGCTGTATCCATCTACAGAGTGAATTGTTGAGAACTCCTCTTGCTAAAAATAATTTTATCATGCACCCTGTTATATATTCCAATGCTTTATTAATAGATTTAGTACCACAGAGGAACTTTTGGAGTAACACTGAGCTTTAAGTGTGAAATGACAAGCATATGCCGGTGACCAAACAAAATGGTCATTTGGTGCCACATGATTGAACTGTCATCTGACAGGCCAAATGCACTCTGGAGCCACTCTGGCCCTGTCTTGTACCTGGGAATCCTTTTTTCTCAGCTTCGGTTTTGCCAATGAGAAGCACCTGTGACAGATGAGCATCGACTACCACAGACCCCTTTCCAGTTGGGCGGCCCTATCCCAGCCTTCAATGACGAGGGCAGTGCTCTATACCTTGTTTCCCAAACCCTGCCCGTGCCTTGAAAAATGTCCCTCTACTAGACTATCTTCACGTTTCCAAGTTCGCAAATG
The DNA here is from genome assembly GCF_022682495.2 of Desmodus rotundus. Lineage (NCBI taxonomy): Eukaryota > Metazoa > Chordata > Mammalia > Chiroptera > Phyllostomidae > Desmodus > Desmodus rotundus. The sequence goes on along the minus strand of NC_071394.1, from coordinate 55,098,253 downwards.
CCATCTACTTCCTACTGGAACCATGATTGATATGTCAGGCATAAGATGAAAAAGTCACCTCTGTTATTTAAGCAAACCACAATTCTGATTACTGCAACTTTGTACACAAAATGTTCTCCCATGGCCAGATTCCAGAGGACTCTAGACCATCACTCTATCACTAAGCCAGAACTTAAAAGTGGCCCCTCTCCCAATACCAAGCTTGTGCCTGTGGAACTGCCAGGTGAATTATTTCTGTCCCGGAATACTCAGCAGCTCTGGGCCAGGGGAGCATTGATTTTCAATGAACTGGCCTTTCAGCATGTTGGTCTTTGGTAAAATGATTTCGGTGAGTTGGTTTTTGGTAAAGTGACCTGATTTCCCACTTGATGTCTCCCTTGATGTTTTGGCCTTGAACTTAATGTCTTTCCCACTCCATTGTGTGATCCTTTGAGACTGAGAATCACATGCTACTGTCCTGTGTTTTCCCAGCTCTCTCCAGGGCCCAATACAGAGTTACAGGGTTAGCTACTCAGTAAGTGTTCAGTGAAAGAAAGCCTGTGAACAACAGAGATACGGTGAAGGACTGAAACGAAGACGGACTCCAGCAGCGATACACACACGGACACAGCAGGTTTCCATTTCATCGTGAAGTAGTAATGGAGGACAGGAAGGAAAAGAATAGAAGGAAGGTTTCAGAAGAGGAAGGAAGGCAAAGAAGAAGGAAAGGGAAAATTAAGAAAAGGAAGAGAAGAGGAAAATATGCTTTTATAAACCTATCTTAAGTAAAAATAAATTATGTAGCTATATAATCAGTAACTTACATAAAAGTACACAGCTGAAAGGATTTTTTCAATAGACATCGTGATTGTCTCTAATAAAGCCTTTTATAAAAATTGCTAGAATTATATAAATAATGTCCAACACATATCTTCCTTAATGGTATTTTCAAATTTTGTTTCTGAAACTCTACACAGATCATTTTAGCTCTCCAGAAAAATCTCTCTTGAAATTTAAAACTCAAACCAGAAGGCTGACCAGGATCCAAACATGAATATGGAGGCTGTCTCTGATTTCTAAAATTGGACCAGAGTGATTACTTTCCCGACAGTATTTTTAGCAGTGTGAAGGAAGGAGCTCCCTGTGCTGTTCCTTGGCGGGCTCACAGTCTGCCACTCCTGAACCTGTCCCCCAATCCTCCTGTCACTCCCCATCTTCTGCAACAGTCGGCACCAGCACTCCTGCCTTGGAGCCTACGAAGGGGTCTGCCCCTGACTGGAGGTCCTTTTCCTAATGCAGGGCTCTTCAAACACCAAGATCTCATCCCCTTGATAACTATGCTGAGAAAAAGAATCCATTTATTGTTCAGTTACAAAGTTCTGGGAACAGTCCAATTTACAGAGAAGCTAATTCATGTTTCTTTAGAGTCATCCTTTGGAGAAGTAGAAGGAATTCTCCTCTTTCTATACACAAGGAAAAGGGCAGCTTGGAGAAGTGAAATAACCTTCCCAATGTTCCTCGGCTGGTTAATACTAAAAGCAACACTGCATTAATAACCACTGTTGTACGATGCTGTCCGGTTCACTGTGTGTTTCCACTTCCTGATCTTCACAACAAACCCAAATGATTAATTGAATCAGTATTATGATTCCCATTCCACAGAGGGGAAAACTGAGGTTCAGAGGAGAAAAGTAAATTCTTTAAGTCCTTGTACATGTGGGAAGGAGCAGTGTCAACAGTTGAGCCCATGACTCCCAACTTCCCTGAGCTGGTACAGCAGTCTGCCTGCTGGCCCTGGCTCACCAGGCAGCATGCTGTGGGGGTGGGACCTCCTTTGCACTATGGGTCACAGACATAAGCTGCCCAAGCCAGGACAGCCTGGCAAGGATGTCAAAGGAGTAAAACCGTGAATGTTACGACTATCCCCACATGATGCCTGGGTAACTGTGGTTCATCTGATAGGACAAAAAACAAAATTGGTGAGGAATGAAGTAAAATTGACAACACATGGCATTTGGCTTATAGAGCCTTCTTCCTTGCAAAACATGACTCAGGAAAGCTGGGTGACCATCTGTCCCATTTCCCTAGGACAGATTTAGGCTGTTGTCCTGGTATAGCTAGGGGTAGTGCCCTCTTTATTCTCAAAGGCATCCTGGCTTACATAATAAATCATATAGTCACCCTAAAGACAGGAATTTGTATTTCATAATTGTCTAAAGCAAAATGTCTCTCCTACCTTCTTTGATACTCCAAATCATAACTGCAACACCAATTTTGAGTGAACAGATGCATCATGACACACCAATATCAGCAACCCACAGGGCAGAGGCCAGACTGAACCGACCAATGTGGCACTGCCACTTCCTCAGCATTTGCAAGTTGGTGAGCAAATCAGTAAATCACATGTTTTCCCCAGGTGCCCTGTGATCGAGACTCCCCAGAAATCTTCCTGAGGCAAGTGTTGCTGAGAGATATCAAGAAAATTCCTTACTGCTAGACCTCTTTGTTGCCATGATAATAAGACAAGTATATATGAAGAAAAAGAAGCAACTTCATCTTTTAAAAATCACACATACATAAGATATAATGCAAAGCAATACTTTAAGCTTTTAAACCCTCCAAAAAAAACACTGTCATTTTTTTCTCTAGTACTACAACTACGATTTAAAAAAAAAAAAAAAAAAAAAAAAAAAACCCTTCATCAGAGGTGTTGAATTATGTTGTCTACTTTCAGATACCACAGCTCATCCTTGGACATTTCAAAATCAGCTCATGAGCTTATAATTTCCTGAGCAGCCTTTCTGTCTTCTAATTGCCTTTAAAAGGATCAACAGTCAAATCTAGAAGTTGTTCCAAGCCCTTGGGCTTGGTCCAGGACAGCATATCACACAGGCTCCTACATCAACAGATTGGGTTACATGTGCATGAGAGTGCCTGGACTGGCCTCCAGTTCTTTAAGGATCAATTACTGTGTTTTCCAGGCACCTATGGGACTTCACCCTCCAATTTCTCACTTACTGGCTTCAAAGGCGACTCTCAATGTCATCAAGATTAAACCAGATCTCAGGGAGGCAACATAATGCCATAGCTCAGAGCTTGAGCACCAGATTCCAAGACTGGGGTGCAAATCCCAGCTCTGCCATTTATAAGCCATGTGACTTTGGTCAAGTTACTCACCTCATCTGAAAAATGGGGATAATGATGGTGCACAATTCACAGGGTTTGTGTGAGGACTCAGTGCAATCATTTAGGTAAACACAAAGCACCATGCCTGGCACATAGTATGTGCTCCAAAAAATATCCATCATCTACTCTTACAAGTGGGACATGGCCTAACATTTCAGTTTACTTCAAATCATTGTGGTAGGGGAGAGGATGGTTTTCATAGAAAGACACAGAATTTGGAATCAGAAATCCTGAATTCCATTCTTTGTTTTCTTATTCACTGCTTTATATGGTTTTGGATTACTTTCTTTAAACATCGAGTCTTTTCCCCCACCCTATAAAATAATGATAAGCATATCATAGGGTCATTGAGAGGTGCCAATAAGATAACATAAGGAAAATTGTTTTGTGAACCGGGCAAATATTTGTTATTATTAATCAAAATTAAGGTTATTAATGAAAACACTATGAATCAGGACAAATATTCATTATTATTAAACATATCATCTGCACAAACCTAAGGGCTAATGTGTACTAGAATGCAGGTTCCTTAGCTGGAAAGTTCCAGGATGGGCAGCTGTGGTGGTCCCTCACATGCCCTGGGCCACACCTCTCTGGCTACTCCTACCTGCCCCATTTTATGTGATACTGAGGATCACTGCTAGACCTCCTTTGGGGGGACATCAAAAGGCCTGCCTGCCCTGCTAGCCTTCCCACGTTTGTTCCTTGGTTGTGCTTTCGTGTGTTATAGTCTTATCATATCTACAGTCATGTTCCTATGTGATTGTGTGTGCTCCCATATATATAAGACTTGGCCTTCACAAAGATCCCCTCTTGTTTTCCACTGCTCATCTCCTCCTGTGCCCCCTGAGAAGAACATCACCCTGCTCCTCACTGCTCCCCATACCCTGGAGAAGAAGGGAATTATGTGGCTGGTGAGTCATGAAAAATGAACAGGGTAGGCTCCACTCATCCCCCTTTGAGTTTTCACTCAGAGCCCACCTGGCTACTGAGAGGTGTCTTAGGGCTGCTCTCTGAGGAGCGTGTAGGAGCCCATATGTGCAGAGGAGGCCAGCTCACGCCCTCTGTCCCACATCTCGGGGAAAATGACTGTCTACTGCAAGGGTGGCTCTTGGCATGTGCCTTCCCCTTGCTTCAGCCCTTCACTCAATTTGGAACTGAAGCAGGGGAAGCATATTAAACCATAAACCCCTGAAGTTCTAGTCTAATCTCTGAAATTGTATTACCTCCCTCATCTGATCTAGCTGTTTTTTCCATTCCAGCTGATGAGAAGTTGTCACCTGTCTCACACGCCTGTCTTACCTTACACTGTACCCTTCATGACTTCAGCCTCTTCCCATTAAATGGAAGGAGTTAAGCTGTGAGTTCTCATTTGGCCATTCAGTTTGGGAATTAGGAGATCTATACAAAGATGAAGTTGACCATCCCTACTCTCACCGAGCATAAACTTTGAGTGGTATTTCCATTGATGGAAGTGAATCATCTCACATCATCCCTGGCTCTCATGGTAAGCAGCCAGCTAGCCTGAATGATACCATCTAAGGCCATAGAAAAGAATGACTAAGGCACAGGCAGGTTACTCCCACGACCTCAGTGTCTTTGCTCAGTATTACAACATGAACAAATCATTTCAGGCAAAACAGTTTGCAAAAGGGTTGTCTGCTACCTAGGAGAAGGTTGGGGTTCCAATCCCAGCTTCTCTGCTTACTATTTGCCTGGTTTCAGGTGTGTTATTTGAACACACTGCCTCATCTTCTCACTTGAGAAAGCACAATTATAGTTAGTACCCATATCACAGGTTTGGTATAGGAGTAAATAAATTAATGCCTGTAAACATTTAGATGTTGCCAAGTGTATAACAAACATTCAATAAATTCTACTGTCATTGAGTTGAAATGTGATGCTACACACAAACATAGAATTGGGTAATGTTCCATTTTGTCATCTGGTTGTCTTGTAAAAGCCTAATGTGGCTCCTTTGTGACTACAGAGCCCCTTTGGAGGTTAGAAATGTGAACTAAGTCCTTCTTTCAAATCTAAATAACTATGGACATTTAACGTACATTTTAGTTAATTGGTGAATTATGAGCTGTTAGTTGAGCTGCCAACGACAGGTGTGACGGTGCTCATTCTCCCAGACAGTTCAGAAACCGTTAAGATTTCTGTTGTCATGGCTCTCTGAGACACGGTTCATGCACCTCTGTGTCATGTCAGCTCTGCAAGCAACATCTCACCACTTTGGTTAGCAGCCTCCATGTGGGCCATCCCAGAGGTTAGCCAACACGAGTGTGGCAAGTAGAACAATGGGATCTGGGCGTGAGACTTGCAGGGTCAAAAACAATGCCTCAAAATCTCCAGATGGCACAGAAAAGCAGCATAGTAAACAGTGATCAGTTTTCACAAGGAGGATCCCTGCAATGAACCACGTTCCCATGAAGGCCTTCAGAATTCAGGTTTCATCTGTTCTTTGAGCTCTGCACACAATGAATCCCATCCCTTAATTGCTATGTATTGCTTCAAATATGAGAAACACAGTATGTTCTGTTTTTATGGTAATTGATGGTCTTATTTAGAAAATGTAAAACTCCAACAGTTGCTGAAATAATTGTTCAATTAAGTTGTCGCTGCGTTTCCCAGGCCGGGTGGTTCAACTGTGTCACAGGCAGCTTCCTCCTTGCTCTCACAATCAGGATTTCTTTTGCTTCTACAACTACCTCAAGTGCTGTCACTAAAGATTCCATGTCACAGTCGAAAGAAAGGATATGATTTCTAATTTGTTTATTCCTGCAGAATAGGACTCTATGCAGTGTTACCAATACTTCATAGAGGTCAGAAACAAATTTTAATAAGTGCATCTATATATATAGTGAAAACTAAGCCCCATCTTTTAACTTGAGGCTCAGAGGGAAACTGAATGGCATTTAAAAATGCTGGAAAATGTGTATGTGAAAAGTGGATTTTGGAGGAGTGGTATCATGGTAGAGTGAGAGAATGGATTTTGAGGCTCTGAGTCCAAAGAGCTGGACACTTGATTGACCTCGTATCTCCTGCCCACAAGAGTTTGCTGGGAACCCAAGGTGCACAGGTGGATACATCTCACTTGATCCAGGATGGCAGCTCACAAAGAACATCCAAATTTCAGGTGATATGTTGGCTGAAAGAACTTGGTAAAACTCCCCCTGACTCTAAACCCTCTAAAAAAGTTGGAAGGTCTTAGTGCCCCCACCAGCAGGAACACATAGGGCAGTTTTCCCACTTCCAAAAATAAAGTTTTAAGTAATATACAGCTCTCAGTACAATTTTTCTTGGGTATTGATTCTAATTCTTCACAATAATGCATTGAGAACTTTGGTGAAATGTGATATAGAGAAATTCTGATCAGTTCTGCCCAGATGTCTAATTCTTTAATTATGTGGTTCATGTCCCCATTGTGGTTCTCATTGTAAGAAACCCAGCTTTCCAAGCCTTTGACCCCTTTCTTCAACACCTGCCAAGGCAGTTCCAGCATGTCCACTTCATTTACTGGATTCCAAGGTTGTCTCCAAGCTTCCAGGAGCCAAGTCATCCACATAGGACTGGCCAATATATTAAATTCTACCCCATGTCATACATTGTCTATTAGTTTTTGTCTTCTCTGGTCCAAACTTTCAAGATCAACACCCTTAGTCTTCCTGCTGTTGCTGGTATGTCTGAGCCATGCCCTGCCGTTCCTTCAATGAATTATCCTTTGCTTCTCACAGGAGAGAAAGTCTGCCTTTACTTGGACCATGCTGAAATGTAGCCCTAGTCATTGATTTTGAAACAATGAGGAGAGGCAGAGCTTGAGAAGGACAAGTATCACCCTGTGGAACATACATCTCAGGTGAGACTTTTACATGCCCTCCAGATGTTGCAGGTTGAATGGTGTCCCCTAAAAATATGCTGAAGCCCTAACCCTCAGTACCTGTGAATGGGGCCTTATTTGGACATAAGGTCTTTGCAGGTGAAGTCAAGCTCAGTTTATCCTGGATTAGGATGAGCCCTAATCCAGTATGACTGGTGTCCTTATAGGAAGAGAAGACACACACAGAGGAGAACTCCATATAATGATGGAGCCAAGAATGGAGTGATGCATCTAGAAGCCACAGAATCCAACGATGGCTGGCGACCACCAGAAGCTAGGAGAGAGGCATGGAACAGCTTCTCCCTCAGAGCCCCTGAGAAAGAGTCAACCCTTAATTACAGAATTCTGACCTCCAGGACTGTGAGAGAATAAATTTGTTATGATAATTTATTACAGCAGCATGAAGAAAATAATACACCAGTCAACAGGAGGCTGCTCTTCTCCCTTCTGCTAGCCCAGAGCAGTCAAGGGGATCTCGGGGTTTATACTCACATACCCTCATCCCAGACCTCAGGGTCTCACCTTCTACCAGGGCCCTCACTTTAACATAAGAGACTTTCTATCATTGCAACATCACACTTACATCCAAATCCAGTGCCTGGTTGTCAGCACAGTCTGCCTTCCAACTTTGGGAGATAAGGGACAAGTTAAATGCTGCCTTAAAGGTCTTCTAGTTTTCACACTATGCCCTGAGTTGATAGATGTCTTGTCTGAGTGTGTCATTTTCTTCCTTCCGGGTTCCTATGGCCGTTAATACCAGTCAGCTAATGACCACTGTCCCATGTCTTTCAAACACGAGGAATATTATATAAGCCAACCCATTTCCTTCTTTCTGTACCAGGTTTGATACATTCCCAATAACAACTTTGGTAAGTATGATGGACACAAGGGGTTATGACCACCACACGAACCCCAGCAATGAGCCCTTGTTGCCATCTAGCCAGAGAATAACCCAACTTCAGGATTTCTTCCTAAGGATCTGCTCCAGAGGACTCTCTATACCAACTACTTTATTTCTTCTTTCATTTTTTAAATTATACTTTATTGAAAATGCTATTACAATTGTCCCAATTTTTCTCCCTTTGCCCACCACCCCCAACTTCCTCAGGCAATCTCCCCACCATTGTTCATGCCCATGGGTCATGTGTATAAGTTCTTTGGCTACTCCATTCCTTATACTCTACTTTGCACTCCCATGGCTATTCTGTAACTACTGATTTGTACTTCTTAATCCCCTCACCTCTTCAACCATTCCCCCACACCACCCTCTCATCTAAAACCCACCCTGTATCCACAATTATGTCTATGTTCTTCTTGATTGTTTAGTTTGTTTTTTAGATTCAATTGTTTTTTTTAATTTATTTTCTATTGTTATTCAATTACAGTTGTATGCCTTTTCTCCCCTTCCCTCCCCCTACCCCAGCTGAACCCACCTCCCTCCCCCACCCCCACCATCCCCTCTGATTTTGTCCATGTGTCCTTTATAATAGTTCCTGCAGATTCAATTGTTTTGTGTTTTTTTTATTTTTTTATTGTTGTTCAAGTACAGTTATCTCCATTCTCCCACCACCACTTTCCCACACCCCACCCACCCCCACCTCCCACCCTCAATCCTACCCCCCTTTAGCTTTGTCCATGGGTCCTTTATACATGTTCCTTGACAACCCTTACCCTTCTTTCCTCTATTATTCCCCTCCCACAACTCTGGTTACTGTCAGTTTGTTTTTATTTCAATGTTTCTGGTTATATGTTGCTTGCTTACTTATTTGTTTTGTTGATTAAGTTCCACTTATAGGTGAGATCATATGGTATATGTCCTTTACCACCTGGCTTATTTCACAGCATAATACTCTCCAGTTCCATCCATGCTGTTGCAAAGGGTAGGAGCTCCTTCTTTCTGCTGTGTTCCAGTTCCATTGTGTAAATGTAACACAGTTTTTTGATCCACTCATTTAGTGACAGGCACTTAAGTTGCTTCCAGCACTTGGCTATTGTATATTGCGCTGCTATGAACATCAGAGTGCTTATGTTCTTTTGAATTGGTGTTTCAGGTTCTTAGGGTATAATCCCAGCAGTAGAACTGTCAGGTAAAAAGGAAGTTCCATTTTTAGTTTTCTGAGGAGATTTCATACTGTTTTCCACAGTGGCTACACCAGTCTGCATTCCCACCAACAGTGTACTAGGGTTCCCTTTTCTCCACAACCTTTCCAGCACTGATTTGTTGATTTGGTTATGGTGGCCATTCTGACCAGTGTGAAGTGGTATCTCATTGTGGTTTTAATTTACATCTCTCTGATGGCTAGTGATGCTGAGTATCCTCTCATATGTCTCTGGGTCCTCTGTATGTCCTTCTTGGAGAAGTGTCTGTTCAGGTCTTTTGCCCATTTTTTAATTGGATTGTTTTTCCTTCTGGAGTGGAGTCATGTGAGTTCTTTATATATTTTGGAGATCAATCCCTTGTCCAAGTTTTGATACAAACTACTTTAGACTAGAATCTCCTAGAAGGAGAGCCTGAGACAAGGACGAAGTACAAGGAATTTGTTTAGGAAGTGATCCCAGGAAGCACTATAGAGAGTGGAGAGATGATACAGAGAAGGAAAAGAAGCTAAAATGGGTGTGTTAATCAGCTGGATGCTTCTGTGGGCAAGTGGGCTCAGTCCCACTGGGGAACTCTGGGAAATTGCACAGTGTCTTCCCACCTTTGGGTGGGGCAAGGACAGATGCTGGGGTTCATATCCACCAACTCCTCTCTGTCACCAGCTGATGGTGCTCCTGGGCACTTTGACTTCCCAGCACTTCTGATCAGCTCCAGGTGTGGGTCAGTCAGGGCCCTCAGCCAGACCCTCATAGAGTGGCAAATTTTGCAGTGAGAAGCAGCAGTTGCCTATTCAAGAACAGTGATGCTGAGAGGGTCAAGGTGGAGCATAGACCACAACCGTTACACCTCCAATATGACAGACTCATGGAAAAAGGAACAGCATACCCCAGTTCTTGTGGATTTGAGCTGGAGCAGAGGTGAGGCAGAGTCCAAAATGGGAGGGTAGGGAGAAAGTGATACTACTCTTCCTTTCGTTTTAATTAATTAATTTATTTTTATTTAGTTACAATTGTCTGCATTTTCTCCCCTTCCCTCCACCCCACCCCAGCCAGTCCCACCTCCCTCCCCCACCTCTACCCTCCCCCTTGATTTCATCTTTGTGTCCTTTATAGTAGTTCCTATAGACCCCTCTCCCCACTATCCCCTCCCCACTCCCCTCTGGCTATTGTTACAATGTTCTTAATTTCAACCACTCTTCCTTAGTCACAGACCTTTGTTCTTCTCAAGCGCTCAGAGACAAGATAAATAAGGGGCCATTTGCTCAAGTACAGAAAAATTAACTGTACTTATTCAATTGAGGTTATTCCAGCCTTTTCAAGCTGCTGAACAGAATCTACAATCTATTGGAACAGAGGAGGTTCACTTTTCTTCTGTCAGTTCAGTGTGACTCTGAAATTATTTGCTGCACTGGCTCAAGAATGTCCTCTTGCTTTTGCTTCAGACACAATGCTAAAAGAATTTTCCAGTCCTGACTGGTATGGCTGAGTGGACTGAGTGCTGGCCTGTGAACCAAAGGGTTGCTAGTTTGATTCCCAGTCAGGGCACATTCCTGGGTTGCAGACCAGGTCCCCAGTGCAGGGGGCGGGGGGGGGCAGGGGGGGAGGCATGCGAGAATCAGCCACATATTGATGTTTCTCTCCCTCTCTTTCTCCCTCCCTTCCCCTCTCTTTAAAAATAAATAAATCAGTGGTCAGAAGATGGCAGCGAGGTAGGTGGGAGCAGAGCCTATCTCCCCCTGCTCAGAGGTGGAATGCCTAGCTGATCTAATGAGGAACAGAGTGAACAGCCAATGGAATCCCATCATATATGAAGGTCAGAGACCAAAATCGTAGAGGACATTGTAAAACAGACAGTAAGGAGATTGCTTTGGGACGGTAAGATCCCTGGGACAGGAGTGGGGAACAGGGCTGCTGCAGCCCCAAGCCCACTGTGTGCTGGGCCTGCAGCAGGATTCCTGGAAGAGAGTCAGGTCAACGTGTCCCTCCCCTGCTATACAGGGAGGAGGATAGAGCAGCACCAGGATGGACCTGGATACTTGGTGTCGCTAGGGGGAACAAAGACGAAGTGGCAGATGCACAGGGACAGTGTTTCCCCACTGAGACTGTGGACGCCAGCTGGGTCATTACCAGAGAAATTGGGGAGCTGGGTGACTCCTGGAGAAGAGAGAAGAGTTGGGCTGTGATGGACCCTGACCCGCATAGTCTCCACTCTGGTTGGAAAGTTGGGCTCTGTGAGAGGCAGGGCACTTGTTAGGAGTGGCAGGCTTGAACAGGAGAATTTTGTTTTTAAAAAAGGGGTGGGGTGGAGGGATGGGGAGAAAATGCAGACAACTGTAATTGAATAACAATAAAAAAAAATTTTTTTAAAAGGCTCTCAGTGGCTGTTTAGGGAACTCTCACTCAGCAGCTGACCTGGCTACCCCTGCCACCCCAGCCACAGCTCCACCGCCACCTCCGCAGCCTCTGCTGCACTCCTGCCCCTACCACCAAGACCTCGGCAGCACCTCTGCCCCACCCCTCAGTGGTGGAGGCTGTATGCCCACACCCAACATTGCAATAGCTTGTGCCCACACCCCACGCCACCCTCCACCACCGCTGCCTCAGCTAAGGCAGCACTCCCACCCTGAACAGCTGGACTGGAAGTTAGCAATCCCCATAAAGATTTAACTCAATGGGGGAGCTGAACTACCCTAAAGAGACTTTAAGAGTGCCTAGCACCTAGGACAGCAAAGAGCGAGAAGGTGGTGTGTGAGTTGCCCCTAATTGGTGCACCTCAGTGATGGCACAACTGGTGGATTGAAGGTGCACTAGGGGTCTGGCAGAAAACTGAGGAACTGAGCTGGAGGCTGGGCAAGTGTGAAGAGTGCAGCCCAGACCTGGCCCACAAAACCATAGGAAGGGAGAAAAGCGAACCCCCCCCCCACCTCAGCCTGCTGCAGCCAGGAAGACCAGCAGAACTCACTAGGCTGGTTTAAAGCCAGCAAGAGGCTTTTCTTTCATTTTCTTTTTATTTCATTTCCCCAGCTAAGACAATAAGACCTGAAGCTGTGAAAGGACCAGAGGCAGACCCAAAGTGGGATCACAAGGATAATCCCAACAACTGAGAAACTGAGACAAATTTCACTTTGCTATTCCAGAGAACATGCATGTTATTGTTTATTTGTATTATTATTGTTTCATTATTTTTACTTCTGTTATTTTATTAGTGTCTTTATCTTTCTTCTTTCTGTTTAGTTTTCTTCATTTTATTTGTTTGTTTAATTACATTGTTTGACTGGTTTTCCTTATTCTCTCTTTCATACTATATTTTCAATCTTCCTTCTTTCACTTCACTTGTATTCCAAGAGCACACTACTCACGGTTGTGCACTTCCTATTCTTGTTATTCGGATCATATAGATTCTGTCATATTATTGCTGTTCCAGTACTATTGTAAATAATTGTTGTTTCATACAATTGTGCATACTACACACCTCCCCTCCCAGATCTTAGCCCATTTCACTGTCTCCTGGAAATTTATTACTGTTGTGGCTAACTCTATTCTCTTGCACACTACACCCATTTTTTATCCTTTACTCTCACTATATCTCATAATCTGACCTCCCACAAGTTCACTGTTTTCTAGAGTCAACTCATAATTCTTCCCCCCTCTAATAAGAGTCTTATCTTTTTTTCTACCCTTTCTAAAAAAGTGGCTAGTTGGGTGAACTATCACAGTTAACACTAACTATACTTATCCAAAGGATCTCCTACTCTTCTCTATGGGTTGGTACTTTAAATCCCATAGAACACACTCCCACTATCTTAATCCATTTTGCCTTCCCCCTCCAAATGATCACATAAAAGGGCAGGTGAGAGGTGTAAACACCAGTATACCTGCTGGAAGAGAAAACCCACCAACAAAGGAACCACCAACAGATAATACCAGAAGAAGGTGAAGGAGTGAGTAGAAGCCACACTAACCTCTAACTAGCACCAATCTGGAATTACAACTAAATGGTGGAGAAATTACCCAAAACAAACAACTGAACAATAGCAAAAGAGAAGCCTCAAAACCACGGACAGACAGAAGAACCAGCTGCAACACAACCCGTCTGCACCTTCATGACAACATACAAGACGTGGTGGGTGGAGTTACCCTCAGTTAACCAGCTAGATGGAAAGACCCCCCCAAAGAAAGACGCAAGAACAATCAAAACCCAAATACTTCCAGAGAACCAACATAAATGACAGCCCAAAAGCAGCAAGTTCAGGAAATCAAGGAAATTGCACCACTAAATCTCACAGGTCTCCTACCATAGAATTTCACACCATAAACCCAGGGAGTCAGAACAGATCAATTTAAGAAGCAGAGGCTAACAAGAAGAGTCTCACAAACAATGGAAAGACAAAGAAACAAACCCCAAACAAAAGGAAAGGAGGAAGCCTCAGCAAGAATGCTAAATGAAATAGAGGCAAGTCAACTATCAGATATTGAGTTCAAAACAATTGTTATAAGGAAGGCCAATAAGCTCACAAAGAGTTACCAAAAACTACAAGGAAACTAAATGAACTCACTGCAAACTATATCAACATGAAAAATGAAATAGAAATTATCAACAAGAGCCAAGAGGAAATGAAGAATACAATTTCTGAATTGAAGAACAAAGTAGTTTTTTATCCATTCATTTAGTGGTGGGCATTTAGGTTGCCTCCAGTACTTGGCTATTGTAAATTGTGCTGCTATGAACATTAGCGTGTTTATATTCTTTTGAATTGGTGTTTCAAGATTCTTAGGGTATAATCACAGCAGTGGAATTGCTGGGTAAAAAGGCACTTCCATTTTAGTTTTCTGAGGAGATTTTATACTGTTTTCCACAGTGGCTACACCAGTCTGCATTCCCACCAACAGTGTACTAGGGTTCCCTTTCCTCCACAACCTCTCCTGCGCTTGTTTTATGTTGATTTGGTTATGATGGCCATTCTGACCAGTGTGAAGTGGTATCTCATTGTGGTTTTAGTTTACACCTTTCTGATGGCTAGCGATGCTGAGCATCCTCTCATATGTCTCTGGGCCCTCTGTATGTCCTCCTTGGAGAAGTATCTGTTCAAGTCTTTTGCCCATTTTTTAATTGGATTGTTTTTCTTTCTGGAGTGGAGTCATGTGAGGTCTTTATACATTTTGGAGATCAGACAAGGGTCCGAGGTATCACTGGAAAATATATATTTTCCATACGGTTGGTTCCCTTTTCATTTTAATGTTGTTTTCTTTAGCCGTGAAGAAGCTTTTTATTTTGATGAGGTCCCATTTGTTTATTCTTTCCTTTATGCTCCTTGCTCTAGGGGAAATATCGGTGAAAGTATTACTGTGTGGAATATCTGAGGTTTTCTTGCCTATATTCTCCTGTAGGACTTTTATGGTGTTGTGACTTATATTTAAGTCTTTTATCCACCTTGAATTTATTTTTGTGTATGGTGTAAGTTGGTGATCGAGTTTCATGCTTTGCATGTTGCTGTCAAGATCTCCCAACACCATTTGTTGAAGAGGCTATTTTTACTCCATTTTATGCATCTGCCCCCTTTGTCAAATATTAATTGACCATAGAAACTTGGGTTTATTTCTGGGCTCTCTATTCTGTTCCATAGGCTTATGTGTGTGTTCCTATGCCAGGACCAGACTGTTTTGATTACAGTGGCTTTGTAATACAGTTTGATATCAGGGATTGTGATACCTCCTACTTTGGTCCTCCTTCTCAAAATTGCTGTGGCTATTTGGGGTCCTTTACAGTTCCATATAAATTTTTGAAGTGTTTGTTCTAGATCTGTGAAATATGTCATTGGTACTTTAATAGGGATTGTGTTGAATCTACAAATTGCTTTGGGTAGTATGGACATTTTGATGATGTCAATTTTTCTAATCCATGAACACTGTATGTGCTTCCATTTATTTGTGTCTTCCTTAATTTCTTTCTTCAGTGTGGTGTGATTTTCTGGGTTTAGGTCTTTCACCTCTTTAGTAAGGTTTATTCCTAGGTACTTTATTTTTCTTGTTGCTATATCAAATGGGATTTTTTCCCCCTGATTTCTGTTCCTGATCTTTCATTGTTGGTGTGTAAAAATGTCATTGATTTCTGAATATTGAGTTTGTACCCTGCTTTGCCAAATTTGATTATTAGATCAAATAGTTTTTTGGTGGAGTCTATAGGATTTTCTATGTACACTATCATGTCATCTGCAAACAGGGACAGTTTACTTCCTCCTTTCCAATTTGGATGCCCTTTATTTCTTTTTCTTGTCTGATTGCTGTGGCTAGGACTTCCAGTACTATGTTGAGTAGAAGTGGACATCGTTTTCTTGTTCCTGATCTTAGTGGGAAAGGTTTTAGCCTTTTGCCCATTGAGTATGATGTTGGTTGTAGATTTCTCATATATGCCCTTTATTTTGTTGAGGTATGCTCCCTCTACTCCCACTTTGCTGAGTGTTTTGATCAGAAATGGGTGCCTTATCTTATCCAATGCTTTTTCTGCATCTATTGATATGATCATGTGGTTTTTGTCTTTGTTGTTGTTTGTGTGATGTATTATGTTTATTGATTTGCAAATATTGTACCATCCTTGCATCCCTGGGATGAATCCCACTTGATCATGGTGTATGATCTTTTTAATGTATTGCTGGATGCTGCTTGCCAATATTTTCTTTAGGATTTTAGTGTCTATGTTCATCAACGATATTGGCCCGAAGTTTTCTTTCTTTGTTATGTCTTTATCTGATCTTGGGATTAGGATGATGCTGGCTGCATAAAAAGAGTTTGGGAGTCTTCTGTCTTCTTAGATATTTTGGAGTAGCCTGTGAAAGATAGGAGTTAGCTCTTCCTTAAAGGCTTTGTAAAATTCTCCTGAGAGACTGTCCAGTCCAGGGCTTTTGTGTGCCAGGAGTTTTTTGATGACTGCTTTAATCTCATCAGGTGTTATTGGTCTGTTCAGACTTTCCGATTCTTCTTCATTCAGTTTTGGAAGATTATATTTTTCTAGAAATGTGTCCATTTCACCTAGGTTTTCAAATTTCTTGGCATACAGTTCTTCATAGTAATTTCTTACAATCCTTTGTATTTCTGTGGTATTGGTTGTAATCTCTCCTCTTTCATTTCTAATTGTGTTATTTGGGTCCTCTCTCTTTTTTTCTTGATGAGCCTGCTTAAAGGCTTGCCAATTTTATTTATATTTTCAAAGAACCAGCTCCTGGATTCATTGATCCTTAGAATTGTGCTTTTAGTCTCTATGTCATTTAACTCTACTCTGATCTTGGTTATTTCCTTCCTTCTACTTGCTCTGGGCTGTCTTTGTTGTTGTTCCTCCAGTTCTTGTTGGTGTAGCATTAGGTTGTTTATTTGAAGTGTTTCCATCTTTTCTAGGTAGGCTTGTATCACTATGAACTTCCCTCTCAGGACTGCTTGTGCTGTGTTCCCTAAGTTTTGGATTGTTGTGAGTTCATTTTCATTTGTTTCCAGAAACTTTTTGATTTCTTCCTTGATCTGATTGTTAAACCATCCATTGTTTAATAGAATGCTATTCAATTTCCATGAATTTGAGTGTTTTTGAGTTCTTTTCCTCGAGGTTGGTTTCTAGTTTCAGTCTCTTGTGGTCTGAGAAAATGCTTGATATGATTTCAATTTTCTTGAATTTGTTGAGGCTTGTTTTGTGTCCTATCATGTGGTCTATCTTTGAAAATGTTCCATGTGTATTTGAACAGATGTGCATGTGTATTTTGCTTCTTGGGGATGATCGGTTCTATGTATATCAGTTAAGTCCATTTGAGCTAGGACATTGTTCTATGCCTCCATATCCTTGCTGATATTTTGTTTGGAAGATCTGTCCATCTTTGACAGAGGGGTGTTAAAATCCCCTACTATAATTGTGTGGCTGTTGATATCTTTCTTGAGGTTCTCCAAGATTTTTCCTATATGTGTGGGCACACTCCTATGTTGGGTGCATATATGTTTACAAAGTTTATGTCTTCCTGTTTGGTTCTTCCTTTGAGTATTATGAAGTGTCCTCCAGTGTGTCTTTTTATGATTTTTGCTTTGAAGTCTATTTTGTATAATATGAGTATTGCTGCCCTGGCTTTGTTTTCCTGTCCATTTGCTTGGAATATCTGTTTCTAGCCTTTCACTTGCAGTCCGTGTAGGTCTTTTGTTGTGAGGTGAGTCTCAGGTAGTCAGTATATGTGTCATCATGATTTCTTATCTATTTAGCTACTCTATGTCTTTTGATTGGAGCATCTAATCCATCTATATTTAAGGTTATTATTGATAGGTGCTTATTTATTGCCATTTTTTTGTACTTGGTCCCTCCCTCTCTCACTCTTTTCCTCCCTTTTCTTAAAGCAGTCATTGTAGCATCTCTTGCAGTGCTGGTTTTGTGGAGGTTATTCTTTGAGGCTTCTTTTGTCTGGGAAACTCCTTATTTGGCCTTTTGTTTTGATTGAGAGCCTTGCTGAATAGAGTAGATTTTGTTGCAGGCCTTTGCTTTTCATTACTTGGAATATTCCTTGCCATTCCTTTATGGCTTAGAACATTTACATTGAGAATCCTCCTGGTAGCCTTATCAGGGCTCCCTTATATGTTACTCCATTTCTCCCTTGCTGCTTTTAAGATTCTGTCTTTGTCCTTAAAACTTGGCATTTTAATTATGATTTGTCTTGGAGTAGGCCTCTTTGGGTTCGTCTTGATTGGGACTCTCTGTGCTTCCTCAACTTGCATGGTTTTTCCCCTCTGTAGCTTCCCAAAGTTTTCTGCCATTATTTTTTCAAACAGGGTTTCTATTCCTTGCTCCTTTTCTTCTCCTTCTGTTATTCCAATGATTCAAATGTTGTTGCATTTCATGTTGTCTTGCAGTTCCATAAGCTATCTTCATATTTTTTTAGTCCTTTTTATGCAGCTGCTCTACCTGGGTGTTTCTTTCTACCTTGTCTTCCAGCTCACTAATTCGGTCCTCTGCTTCTTCCAGCCTGATTGTAATTCCTTCTAGTATGTTTTTTTATTCAGAAAATGTATTCTTCACTTCTTCCTAGTTCTTGTTTTAGTTTCTATTTTCTTTTTCATATTGTTGTAGTTCTCACTCAGTTCCTTGTAGGTGTCTGTGAGTTCCTTGAGCATCCTTATAATCATCTTTTTGAATTCTATGTCTGATAGTTTGCTTGCCTCCATTTCATTTAGCTCTTGCAGTGGGGAGTCTTCCGTTCCTTTCCATTGCAGGTTCTTTCTCCGTCTCCCCATTTTAGGTGAGTCTTTTTGTTCGTTTCTGTGATTCCCAATGCTCTGTTTTGCTAGCTGTCTTTGTAGGGTGAATTTCTATGGTAGGATTCTGTGGGACTCAGTGGTGTAGTCTCTTTGATCTCCTTGTCTAGATGCTCTAGGGTTGCCCTTTTTTTTTTTTTCATTTGAATGGGCTCTCTTGTTGTATTTGGGTTTTACACATTGGTGGCTCCTTTGCTGGTGGGTTCTCTCCAGCAGGTTTACTGGTATTCACAGCTCCCACCTTATCTTGTATGTGATCTGGGGCAGGATGAAGGTGGAGTGGATAATGGCAGCAGTAGAGTATTCTATGGGATTTAAAGTACCAACAAGTAGAGAACATATGGGAGATCCTTTGGAAAAGTACAGCAATAACTGTGATATTTCATTCAACTACCCACTTTTTTTACAAAGTAAAAAATAGATAAGACCCCTGTTAGAGGGGAAGAAGAATATGAGCTGACTCCAGAAAGCAAAGTGCTTATGCTAGGTTAGATGGTGAGATATAGTGAGAATAAGGGATAGAAACTTGGCATAGTGTGTGAGAGAATGAAGTTAACCACAACAGTAATAATGCTCAGGAAGGTAGTAAAATGGACCAAGACCAGGGAAGGGTGCTGCGTGGGAATGGGAACAACAATAATATGAAAATAAATGCATGATCTCAATAAAAAGAATAAAAAGTAAAAGACCAAGAGTAGCGTGTTATAGGAATACAAGTGAAGTGAATGAAGAGAAATTAAAATGCAGTATGAAAGGGAGAACAAAGAAAACCAGTCAAACAATGAAAACAAAGAAAAGTACACAGAAGGGAAATAAATTTTAAAAATAAAATAACAAAAAATAAAAAGTAAGAAATAAAACACAAGTTCTGTAGGATAGCAAAGTGAATTTTGTCTTAGTTGTTGGTGTTAGTCTTCTGATCTCTCTCTGAATCTGTCTTTGATCCTTTCAAAGTTCCAGATCTTATTGTCTTACACTTGGAGATAAAAATTTTTTAAAAAAGAAAAAGGAAAAACACACCTCCTGCTGACTTTGAACCCACTAAGCGGGTTCTGCTGGTCTTCCTGAATGTTGCAGGCAGAGTGGGGCTGGGCTCCATTTTTTTTTCTTTCCTATGGTTCTGCATTAGGAGGTTAGGGGCTCGGTCTGAGCTCCAATATTGACAAGTGTCCAACCTCCAGCCCAAGCCCTCACAGGGCTGCATGACTTCCATTGTCCATATGCACCAGGCCAGTGCCTTTAATCCACCTCACTGTGCCACCCTTTGATTAGTCCATGAGGTGCCTCATTAGTTCACTTTGCATAGCCTCCACTTTTCCCTCTATTTTGGGACCATACTCAGCCATTTCTGTGAGCATCCTGATTACCAGTGTTTTGAACTATGCATCTGATAGGTTGGCTATCTCTTCGTTGCTTAGTTGTATTTTTTCTGGAGCTTTGATCTGTTCTTTCACTTGGGCCATATTTTTTTGTTTTGGCACACCGGTCTAGATGAATGTTTGTTCTTTATCTCCTTGGTTGTTGGACTTGCATACAGTTCTATTTTCTGGAAGTTCTGGTTACTTTTTGTTTTTAAATTTGTTTTCCTTCATTTGGTTGTGCGAGGAGGCAAAGGGTATCTACCTGTGCCTCCATCTTGGCCAGAAGTTCCTTCTGTACCACAGTTTTTTGATCCACTCATTTACTCATGGGCACTTAGGCTGTTTCCAGCATTTGGCTAGTGTCAAAATGCTGCTATGAACATTAGGGTGCATAGATTCTTTTGAATTGGTGACTCAAGATTCCTAGTGTATAGTTCCAGCAGTAGGATCACTGGAAAGAGAGTTTTTAAATTATTTAAATCTATGAAGATTTAGTAACTCTGGCTTGTAAGTAAAATCTCCAAACAGAGACACTTTTAAAGTCAGAGGCAAAGTCAATAGATCTTGGTCTGAAATGAATCGATCATAATCAATGTCTATGAAGAAGATAACAACGTCACCACACAATGCAGCTGTCCATTCCCAGCCAGGACAATTGAGTCACAAATGCATTTATTTTGGGGGAGTGAACTCCCTGATGAGAACACATTATAAAAAATATTAGGTAATAATTGATTACAGCATTATGGATAGGGAGTGAACCAATGTTGTGTCCATCAAAAAAAGGCCAACCACTTTCCAAAAGTAACAGCAACCTATATCAGGGACAGGAGGACGTTCTTCCCTGATATAAACCAAACACCTAGTGCATTTCCCAGCCCAGGATCATTTTTAATGTAAATGTCATCTTGTTACAAACTCCTCATGCTTTTAAAGTTCTTTAAATCATTAATTAGTTATACCACATTAATAGCAACTTCTAGGTTGTCTTTCCATACTGTCAGTTCTGTTTAAAAAAAAAAAAAGACTAGCTAAAAGTCAGGGAATACATTGATATTTTCTGGGTACTTGCATACCACCCTCTACCCTACATGGTGACCTGATGCTACATCTCCATTCCAGAAACACAAGAGCTCACAGTTAAAATAAACCATCCCTAATGCCCCAGTCTGGCACTTTGACCATGAGGAGGCATGAGGCAGTGTCTTGCAGTGATCACAGGTAGCATGCACTTTGATGTAGGTCTGTGCCCTGAGGCTGGGGCAGAAGCTCATTGCTGTTCATTTCCAGCCATTTTGCTTCAAATGTCTGCCCAGTTTACAGGTGCCAAAGCAAACCTAGGATGAAAGGTCTTGAAATAGCTTGCACATAAAAAGACAAGTTCAACGACAGAGGAATGAAAGGTGAAGTAAGAGGGAAAGAAATGTTTGCTTCTTATGGAATTGTCCTACAGCGAAATGGTGCGATGTCAATGTGGATTCTGGAAAAGCCATATGAGAAATCAGCATCTCCACTGCCTCCAGGCCAGGAGGGATGACAGTGCTAAAATGAATAGTGTGCTTAGCGTGTGTGTGTGTGTGTGTGTGTGTATGACTCAAATTCTATTTTTTTCTTTTTTGTCCTTTTTTTTTTTTGTATTGTTGTTCAAGTACAGTTGTCTCTATTTTCCCCCTATGACTACCCCCATCCCAGCCATCCCTACCTCCCACCCCTTTGGCTTTGTCCATGTGTCCTTTATACATGTTCCTTGATGAACCTTCCCCCATCTCCTCCATTATCCCCTCTGCCCTCCCCTCTGGTTACTGTCAGTTTGTTCTTTACTTCAATGTCTCTGGTTCTATTTTGCTCACTTGTTTGTTTTGTTGATTAGGTTCCACTGATAAATGAGATCATATGGTATTAGTCTTTAACCACCTGGCTTATTTCACTTAGCATAATATTCTCCAGTTTCATACACGCTGTAACAAACAATAGGAGCTCCTTCTTTCTTCTGGATAGTATTCCATTGTATAAATGTGCCATAGTTTTTTTATCCACTCATTTACTGATGGGCACTTAGGTTGCTAATGACAAAGGAGCCTACTTCCCATGAGTTCATAGAAAACCAAGGTCCAGGGGAACCCCACCTCAACCAAAGGAAGTGGTCCCCTAATCAGAGTAAACCAGTTTGGGAAACTTGTCATATTTTGTGCCTTTTTGTTGTTTTTGCATAGCCAAAAGAATAAATTAATTTTTTGTAACAATCTACCTAAATAAACCCATTAATAAGAAAAAATGCTTTGCCAGACCATGTCTCCTGATTTTCTATTTAGGAAATATTACCACTGTATCTTGATTTATACAAATAGCAATTATTGAGCACCTACTACATGCCAGGCTCTAGGCTAGATACTACAAATGCAACATCAAGAAAATCACGGCCCCAGACCTGAAAAGCTTACTAACTAGAGATATAAGAAGTAAGTCAGTATAATAGCTGCATTGAT
The DNA here is from genome assembly GCF_022682495.2 of Desmodus rotundus. Classification (NCBI taxonomy): domain Eukaryota; kingdom Metazoa; phylum Chordata; class Mammalia; order Chiroptera; family Phyllostomidae; genus Desmodus; species Desmodus rotundus. Next base: position 55,075,988 of record NC_071394.1, on the reverse strand, counting down.
CAGAATGCTTGGCATCTGATGGCAACTTAGTATTTGCTGAAGAAATAAATTTAAATAAATGATAAATATTTGTAAAAAAAAAATAGTGCCTAAGACTGAACACATTCATCTCTTTGGTTGAGAACTTTGGCCCTCTGTTAAAATGCAAGTAAGCAAAGTGTATATATCTTAAATATTTATGTATTGATAAAAAGACTGATGCCAAAATGAAAACAATGGCATTTCCTCTGGGTTGTAGAATTAACGGTATTTATTTTCTTTCCTTTTCTATATACATATCTTCTAAAATGAGCCTGAGTGTTTTATAATAAGAAAGAAAATGTTGCAAAGGGCATAAACTCCTTCTTTCTCTCTGCTGCATAGAATTCCATTGTGTAAATATACCATAGTTTTTGTTTTTGTTTTTGTTTATTTTAATTTTTTATTGTTATTCAATTACAGTTGTGTGCCCTTTCTCCCCATCCCTCCACCCCACCCCGGCTGACCCACCTTCCTCTCCAACCTCCACCCTCCCCCTTGATTTTGTCCATGTGTCCTTTATAGTAGTTCCCGTACTCCCCTCTCCTCACTGTCCCCTCCCCACTTCCCCCTGCCCATTGTTAGATTGTTCTTAACTTCAATGTCTCTGGTTATATTTCACTTCTTTTTTCTTCTATTTATTATGTTCCAGTTAAAGGTGAGATCATATGGTATTTGTCCCTCACCGTCTGGCTTGTTTCACTTAACATAATGCTCTCCAGTTCCATCCATGCTGTTGCAAAGGGTATGAGCTCCTTCTTTCTCTCTGCTGCATAAAACTCCATTGTGTGAATATACCATAGTTTTTGGATCTACTCATTTGCTGATGGGCACTTAGGTTGCTTCCAGTACTTGGCTATTGTAAATTGTGCTGCTATGAACATTGGGGTGCATAGGTTCTTTTGGATTGGTGTTTCAGGGTTCTTAGGGTATAATCCCAGCAGCAGAATGGCTGGGTCAAAGGGCAGTTCCATTTTTAGTTTTCTGAGGAAATTCCATACTGTTTTCCACAGTGGCCTCACCAGTCTGCATTCCCAGCATTCCCACCAACAGTGAACTAGGGTTCCCTTTTCTCCACATCCTCTCCAACATTTGTTTGTTGATTTGTTTATGTTGGCCACTCTGACTGGTGTGAGATGGTACCTCATTGTGGTTTTCATTTGCATCTCTCTGATGGCTAGTGATGCTGAGCATCTTTTCATATGTCCCTGGGCCCTCTGTATATTATACCCTTTGCAACAGCATGGATGGAACTGGAGAGCATTATGCTAAGTGAAATAAGCCAGACGGTGAGGGACAAATACCATATGATCTCACCTTTGACTGGAACATAATCAACAGAAGAAAAAAGGAAACAAAATATAACCAGAGACATTGAAGTTAAGAACAATCTAACAATAGTCCGGGGGGAGTGGGGTGGGACAGTGAGGAGAGGGGATTACAGGAACTACTATAAAGGACACATGGACAAAATCAAGGGGGAGGATGGAGGTTGGAGAGGAAGGTGGGTTCAGCTGGGGTGGGGTGGAGAGATGGGGAAAAAAGGCATACAACTGTAATTGAATAACAATAAAAATTGTTTTAAATAAGAAAATGTTTAAATGATTTTTCAAAGACAAAAGGATCATACCCTTCTCCTCTACAAATAACCTTGGGAAAGGAAGTCTGTTAAGTTGTGAGCCTGAGAGGGAGGTATTAATACCTCACTGTTAATTAGTCAGAAAGCCAGCCAACTGATAACAGAAGACAGAGGAAATGAGATGCTTGCTCTGCTTGGACAGGATGGAATATTTCTACACTAGGTGATGCCAGTCAAGGTGAGGGGCCACAGTTTGGGGGTAAGGCATATAAGGTCAACCAGAAGAGGAAGGTTTGGCAAAGATGGGCCTGGCAGACACCACACTCACCTCATCCCTCACCCTCCTGTCATCATCCCTCTCCATCAGCTCCCAAGGCAGGCAGGAGACAAAACCTACAACTAAATGTGATTTTGCTCCTTATGCCCTGGTAGGGCTCCTGCCTAAAGCTCCTGCCCAGAACCCATGCCTGCTCCCCTTCCTCCTTCAATGATTTCTGAAGTCCCTTTATGTCTCACTCCTGAATTTAGAGTCTAGAATTAGGCCAAATCACCTATTCATTTTCTCCCCTCCTTGGGGACTTACCCTGGCCCCTCTCACCATCCAGAGCAGAAGGAGCCTTCCAAAGGCCCAAAAAGAGAGACAAGAGCACAGGAAAGAAAAGGGGACCAACCTCTCCAGCTTGACTTTTCTGTCCTCCATTGATGCCATCCACTAAAGACCCACCTCACCTGCATCTCATGGTCCTGGCCTTACAACCTTGCAGTCCTCCCAGATGGCTCATTTTTCACCTTGGTTCCCACTGGTACAATGCCATTCCCTGGGGTCTACTGACTTCTAATTGCCTCCCAACCTAGTGTGTGTGGGAATGTCCAGACATCCTCCCTGTGCTATGGAAGACAAAGGAGACTCCGGGCTGAACCCCAGACCTGTCTCTGCCTAATGACCAATGTCCCCATTCCTAATTGTACCAGAATCACCTGTGTTGTCATTCAGCCCCCTTCCCTGCATGTTTCCCTCATATCCAGATGTTGCAAGAGCTACCACCTCTCCCCCATTAAAGCTTGGCCTAGGGAGTAGGGAGGTGGGAGAAAATGAAGGAGCCCTACCTAGCACCTTTTTTTTTCCTCTCTGTAGTGAACCAAGTCAGGTTTTGTGCAAGCCCCCTAGGGTCCCTTTCTACCATTTTGTGTGCCCCTGGATTTCACCTTCAACTGTCAGCACCTAAAGATCTTTTCTGAAAGAACAACTAGAGTCTACTTTCCTGGCATACATTGAAACTGGGAATGCCTGAGAATTTATGTCCCCAATGCCAAATCCCCACTCCCATGGTCCCAGTGGGACAGGAACGTGAAAGCCTCTGCAGCCTTGCTATGTGTTGGAACAACTTGGAAGCACACCCTGTACCCTAGGGATCAGGGTGAATTTGCTCCCTGTGCCCACTTTCCGTGTGCTGACATCCCACTTCCTCCCCTACCCCCTATCTTCCACCCCTATCTTGAACTCACCAGTTGCATGTAAGCCTGCTCTCTGGGTCTGCTTCTGGGGAACAGATCACTCTTCCTCACTTCTGTCTTCTTCCAGAAGGGGTGAGCTTGAATCTCTCTATTATGTAGACTTCCTCTACCATAGCTGAACAGACCTTACTTCTTATGCTGGAGACACTGACTTTCAAAGTGTTTCCCTAAAGAAATACCAAGAGTGATTCGGTACGATCTTAGCAAGACAAATACTCTGCAAAAATGAAAACCCAGGTACCTCTTGGACTTGGCAATGATAGCCAACTGGCAGAGCCTTGGGCCAAACAAATTCATCTCAGAATTTTAAACCTCGAATATTCCTGACCTGTTTATTGAGTTTCATGTTAACACTTGTTCAATTATTTTCAACCAAATTGCAAGTTATCCTCCAGATGCTGAATTTGGCCTGCTTTTAAAAAATGGCTTAAAGACATTCTTTGTGCTCCTTCTGACATCATTCAGTAATGAACATTAACTTAAAAACCTGAGCCAGAATTTTAACAAATGGCCAACAAAATGAGGTCTGCAGAGACCTTACTGGGTTTGTTTCTGATTAGCTTTAAAAGTTGAATACGATGCAAGACACTCCCATCATTGGGCAGATTCCTTCTTCAAATCAACACTGCTTATGTGGGGCATAAGGAAATATCAATAAACTTGTGCTTGGTATAAAAAGGCCAAACTTAAAGTTGAACCATTTACCATAAAATTAAAAATCAGCCATAACTGTCAACCAGAGATCTAGAGTCTCAGACTCTGGGGAAATTCAATGTTGTCTTTGCACCAACATTCTAGATTGACTTAAGGAAATTCATTTTATAATCTCTAAATTGAGATGTTCCAATAAATGCTGAATGATATAATGAAACATTCCATTTACTTATTTTATCCTCCTGTGAATTCCATCATATTCTGCCAAACAGAGCATAATAAATCAGAGACCTATGATCACAGTCATGGGTAATTTTGAAATTCAGGAACACAAACCTGAAACAAGTATTTTTGCTAAATTACCAGCACACTTCCACCATTATTCTGCTCTTTGCAGACAAATTAATAGTAATAACTGGACTAGAAATAGGAAGCAACTCTTACAAAGCAGGAAATTACATATGCTATAGAAAGGAAATTACATATGCTATAAAAAGGGACAAGAAAATAATGCTAGCTAAAGGTTTTGATTGCTTACTACATTCCAGACACTGTTTTAGAAGCTTAATCATATTAACCCTTTAATCCTCACAACAATTCAGTGAGACAGATCTCCATTTTCCAGAGGAGAGAACAGAGACACAGACAGCAGGCCATTTGTCCCAGTCACACAGCTTTAAGTGACAGTCAAGATTTGAACTCACACTCTTGCTCCAAAGCCCAAACTCTTACCAACTTCTGAGAGAAGACTTACCTGGTCATAAAAAACACCACCATAAAGTGGAGTAAAAATAGCCTCTTCAACAAATGGTGTTGGGAGATCTGGATAGATACATGAAAAAAAATGAAACTTGATCACAAACTTACACCATGCACAAAAATAAATTCAAGGTGGATAAAAGACTTAAATATAAGCCATGACACCATAAAAACTCCTAGAGGAAAACATAGGCAGGAAAATCTCAGGTATTCCACGCAGTAATATTTTCACCGATATGTCCCCTAGAGCAAGGGACATAAAGGAAAGAATAAATAAATGGGACCTCATCAAAATAAAAAACTTCTGCAAGGCTAAAGAAAAAGCATTAAAATGAAAAGAGAGCCAACTGTATGGGAAAACATTTGCCAGTGGTACCTCAGACAAGGGTCTGATCTCCAAAATATATAAAGAACTCACATGACTCCACTCCAGGAAGACACAAAACCCAATTAAAAAATGGGCAAAGGACCTGAATAGATACTTCTCCAAGGAGGACATACAGAGACCCAGAGACATATGAAAGGATGCTCAGCATCACTAGCCATCAGAGAGATGCAAATTAAATCCACAATGAGATACCACTTCACACTGGCCAGATGGCCATCATAAACAAATCAACAAATAAGTGCTGGAGAGGATGCGAAGAAAAGGGAACCCTAGTGCACTGTTGATGGGAAAGCAGACTGGTGCAGCCACTGTGGAAAACAGTATGAAATTTCCTCAGAAAACTAAAAATGGAACTGCCTTTTCACCCGGTAATTCCACTGCTGGGATTATATCCTAAGAGCCCTGAAAGACCAATCTGTAAGAACCTATGCACCCTAATATTCATAGTAGCACAGTTCACAATAGCCAAGTGCTGGAAGCAACCTAAGTGCCCATCAGTAAATGAATGGATCAAAAAAGTATGTTACATTTACACGATGGAATACTACACAGAGAAAGAAAGAAAGAACTCCTACCCTTTGTGACAGCATGGATGGGAGAATATTCTGCTAAGTGAAATAAGCCAGGTGGTTAAAAAACAAATACCATATAATCTCACCTTTAAGTGGAATCTAGTCAACAAAACAAACAAGCAAGCAAAATATAACCAGAGACATTGAAATAAAGAACAATTTGAGAGAACCAAGGTGGCAGCGGAGGTAGACACACTGCGCCTCCTCACACAACCAGAACTGACAGAAAATCGAACAGCAAGGAAGTCCGACACCAAGTAGATAAAAAATAAACATTCATCCAGACCGGTAAGAGGGGCGGAGACAGGCACTGGGCCAGAGAGGACTCGCGTGGTCATGGTGGGACCAAGACTGGTGGAGTGTGGGATGAGCAGGGCAGTCAGTCTGACCACTAGCAGACCCTGCAACCCCTGGACTCAGAGTGGCGGAGAACGGGGCAGGCAGAGCAGCAGGTAGCACCCCGTGGCTCCACACTCACACACAGACAAACCTGGATGATCGGCAGGGAGCAAAGCAGACTGCACAACCCAGGGCTCCAGCATGGGGAAATAAAGCCTCAAACCTCTGATTGAAAACACCCATGGGGGTTGGGGCGGCAGAAGGAGAGACTCCCAGCCTCACAGGAGAGGTCGTTGGAGAGACCGACAGGGGCCTAGAGTGTGCACAAGCCCACCAACTTGGGAACCAGCACCAGAGGGGCCCAATTTGATTGTGGGTAGCAGAAGGAGTGACTGAAATCCAGTGGAGAGTGGAGCAGGCACCATTACTCCCTCTCCGCCCCTCCCCCACATACAGCATCACAGCGCAGCAGCATCACAGTGCAGCGACCAGCGTTACCCTGCCCCGCCCAGGGAACACCTAAGGCTCCGCCCCTTTAAGTAACAGATGCACCAAGACAAAAAAAAAAAAAAAGGGCCCAAATGACAGAACACTTCAAAGCTCCAGAAAAAATACAACTAAGCGAGGAAGAGATAGCCAACCTATCGGATGCACAGTTCAAAATACTGGTTATTAGGACGCTCACAGAATTGGTTGAATTTGTTCAAAAACTAGATGAAAAAATGAAGCCTATGCTAAGAGAAACAAAGGAAAATGTACAGGGAACCAACAGTGATACAAAGGAAACTGGGACTCAAATCAATGGTGTGGACCAGAAGGAAGAAAGAAACATCCAACCAGAAAAGAATGAAGAAACAAGAATTCGGAAAAATGAGGAGAGGCTTAGGAACCTCCAGGGCATCTTGAAACGTTCCAACATCTGAATTATAGGGGTGCCAGAAGGAGAAGAGGAAGAACAAAAAATTGAAAACTTATTTGAACAAATAATGAAGAACTTCCCCAGTCTGGCAAAAGAAATAGACTTCCAGGAAGTCCAGGAAGCTCAGAGAGTCCCAAAGAAGCTGGACCCAAAGAGGAATACCCCAAGGCACATCATAATTACATTAGCCAAGATGAAGCAGAAGGAGAGAATCTTACAAGCAGCAAGAGAAAAGGAGACAGTTACCTACAAAGGGGTTCCCATAAGACTGTCAGCTGATTTCTCCAAAGAGACCTTACAGGCAAGAAGGGACTGGCAAGAAGTATTCCAAGTCATGAGAGGCAAGGGCCTACATCCAAGATTACTGTATCCAGCAAAGCTATCATTTAGAATGAAAGGGCAGATAAAGTGCTTCTCAGATAAGGTCAAGTTGAAGGAGTTCATCATCACCAAGCCCTTATTATATGAAATGTTAAAGGGACTTATCTAAGAAAAAGAAGATTAAAAAAATATGAACAGTAAAAATGACAGCAAACTCACAGTTATTAACAACCACACCTAAAACCAAAACAAAAGAAAACTAAGCAACCAACTAGAACAGTGACAGAACCACAGAAATGGAGATCACATGGAGGGTTATCAATAGGGGATTAGGAGGGGGAGAGAGGGGAGAAATGTACAGAGAATAAATAGCATAAACGATAGGTGGAAAATAGACAGGGGGAGGGTAAGAATAGTGTAGGAAATGTAGAAGCCAAAGAACTGATAAGTATGACCCATGGACATGAACTATAGGGGGGGAATGTGGGAGGGAGAGGGTGGGCAGGATGGAGTGGAGTGAAGGGGTGGAAATGGGACAACTGTAATAGCATAATCAATAGACATATCAAAAAAAGAAAAAGAACAATTTGACAGTAACCAGATGGGAGGTGGGAGGGGATAATGGGGGGAAAGGGTGGGCGGGTTTTCAGGAACTACTATACAAGACACATGGACAAAGCCAAGGGAGGGGTGGAATCAGGGGAGGGAGGTGGGGATGGCTGGGGTAGGGGGGAGTGGTGGAGGTAAAAAAAAATCTCCACAATCAGCCATGAACCCTAAAATTTCTTCTGTGGGAACCAGTCCATGGAAAAGGGAAGGGAAGGGAAGGGAAGGGAAGGGAAGGGAAGGGAAGGGAAGGGAAGGGAAGAAGACATAGTGTATATAATATAGACTATACTATAGTGTATATATACTATAATTTTGATGGCTTTTCCAGTGCCCTTAATAATTCCACTTGGTTCAGTACATGAGGATTGGTTATCTCCAATGGACCAGGCACTGTGCTAAGGATCCAAAGGTCAACGTAAAAGTGATCCCTTGTTAATTTCTCCCTCATATAAGAACCCTAATGCAGAGCCCTGTAAGTGTCACTATGCATCAAACTTACTTGAAACACCTTAAATATTATTTTTGCCCAGGCTGTTCCCTGTATACATTCTGATTTACTGTGTTTCATCAAACCTAAGATGTCATTGGCTATCTGAAGTGCAATTAATGTACAACTAAGAAAAAAACTTCAAATTAAATTATAGCACAATTCCTTTCTTAATACATTGATTATAAGAAGTATCTAAAAGAAGCATTGAGAACATATTTGCCAATGCATCTGGTAAGGGTTTAATATCCAAAATTTATAAAGAAGTTACAAAACTCAACACCAAAAAAAAAGAATCCAATTAAAATGGATAAAGGGCCTGAACAGACACTTCTCTGAAGAGGACATACAGATGGTCAACAGACATATGATAAGATGCTCAACATCACAAATCATCACAGAATGCAAACTAAAACCACAATGAGATACCACCTCATACCTGCCAGGATGGCTATCATTAATAAATCAACAAACAAGTGCTGGTGAGGAGGTGGAGAAAGGGGAACCCTTTGCACTATTGGTGGGAATGCAGATTGGTGCAGCCACTATGGAAATACCTCAAAAAATTAAAAAGAGAAATGCCTTATGGCCCAGCAACTTCATTTCTGGGAATTTTTCTGAGGAAATCTGAAACACTAATTTAAAAGAACATAAGCACCCCTATGTTTGTTGAAGCATTATTTATAATTGCCAAGATATGGAAGCAGCCCAAGTGTCCATCAGTATGTGAATGAATAAAACAACTATGGGACATTTACACAACGGTATACTACTTAGCCATAAAAAGGAAGAAAATTTTACACTGCAACAAGAGGAATGGACCTGGAGAACATTATGCTAAGTGAAATAAGCCCATCATAAAAAGACAAATAACATATGATTTCATTCATATGTGGAATCTAATGAACAAACTGAACAAGCAAAACAGAGACAGACTCAGAGAGCAGGTTAACAGCTCTGGGGTCAGGAGGTAGTTAGAGGGTAGAAGGATTGAGCACAAAGTTAAAAAGACTCGTGGACAAGACTGTGGTGACTACAAGGGCTGTGTATAAGGAGACTAAATTGTAATGGGGAAAAAGATTAAATTTAAAAATCATATGATTATCTCAACAGATACAGAAAAAGGATTTAACAAAATTTATCATCCATTTTTTAAATATTTGGTTTTTAATCATTTTTTACATTTATTTATTTTAGAGAGAGGGGAAGGGAGGGAGAATGAGAGGGAGAGAAACACGAATGTGCAAGAGATACATCAATCAGTTGCCTCTCTCATGCCCCTAAGTAGGGACCTGGCTCACAACCCAAGTATGTGCCCTGACTGGTAATCTAACTGGCAACCTTTTGGTTCGCAAGCCAGCACTCAATCTACTGAGCCACACCAGCCAGGGCTCACCCATTTTTTGATAAAAACTCTCAACAAAGTGAATATGGAGTGAACATACCTCAACCTAATAAAGGTCATATATAACAAACCCACAGCTAACATCATACCTAACAGTGAAAAGCTAAGAGCTTTTTCTCTAAGATCAGGCACAACACAAGGATGCACACTTTCACCAGTTTTATTAAATATATATTGGAAGTCCTAATCAGAATGATAGGGCAAGAAAAATATATAAAAGGCATCATTTGGAAAGAAAGAAGTAAAACTGTCTTTATTTGCAGATGACATAATATTATATATAGCAAAGCCCAAAGATTCCACAGAAACTATTAGAACTAATAAATAAATTCAGTAAATTTGCAGGATGCAAAATTAACATACAAAAATCTGTTGTGTTTTTATACTCTAATGACAAAATATCAGAAAGAGAAATTAAGAAAATAATCCCATTGGCAACTGCATCAGAAAGAATAAAATCCCTAGTAATAAATTTAACCAAGGAGGTGAAACCCTGTACCTGAAAACTATAAGACACTTATGAAAATAGTTGAAGAAGACATAAAAAAATGGAAACATATTCCATGTTCATGAATTGGAAGAATTAAATGGTTAAAATGTCCATATTACCTAAAGCACTCTACACATTCAATGCAATCCGTATCAAAATTGCAATGGTATTTTTCACAGAAATGTATAGAACAAATATTTTTAAAATAGTGTGGAGCCACACAACACTTCAAAGAGTCAAAAGTATCTTTTTTAAGTATATTTTATTGATTATGCTATTACAGTTTTCCCAATTTTTCCCCTTTATCCCCCATCTGCCCTGCACCTCCCAACCCTCCAGCCTTCCCCCTCCTTAGTTCATGTCCATGGGTCATACATATAAGTTCTTTGGCTTCTCTATTTCCTATACCATTCTTAACTTCTCCCCCTCTACTTTATGGCTACCAATTATGTTTCTTATTCCCTGTAACTTCCCCCCTGCCCATGCTTCCCTTCACCCTCCCCACTGAAAACCTCCATGTGATGTCCATTTCTCTGATTCTGTTCCTGTTCTAGTTGTCTGCTTACTTTTTGTTTTCATTTTTTTTTAGGTTCAATTGTTGATAGTTGTAAGTTTGTTGTCATTTTACTGTTCATAGTTTTTGATCTTCTTCTATTTCTTAGGTAAGTCCCTTAACATTTCATATAATAAGGGTTTGGTAATGATGAACTCCTTTAACTTGACCTCATCCGGGAAGTACTTGATCTACCCTCCCATTCTGAACGATAGCTTTGCTGGGTAGAGTAATCTTGGATGTGGGTCCTTGCCTTTCATGACTTTGAATACTTCTTTCCAGCCCCTTCTTGCCTGTAAGGTTTCTTTAGAGAAATCAGCTGATAGTCTCATGGGCACTCCTTTGTACGTAACTGTTTCCTTTCCTCTTGCTGCCTCTAAGATTCTCTCTTTATCTTTAATCTTGGGTAACTCAATGATGGTGTGCCTTAGTGTGTTCCTCTTTGGGTCCAATTTCTTTGGGACTCTCTGAGCTACCTGGACTTCCTAGAAGTCTATTTCCTTCACCAGATTGGGGAAGTTTTCCTTCATTATTTGTTCAAATAAGTTTTCAATTTCTTGCTGTTGTTCTTCACCTTCTGGCACCCCTATGACTCAGATATTGGAATGTCTATAGTTGTCCCAGAGGTTCCTAAGGCTCTCCTAATTTTTTTTTTTTTGCATTCTTATTTCTTCACTCTATTCCAGTTGAATGTTTATTTTTTCCTTTTGTTTCAGATAATTGATATGAGTCCTGGTTTCCTTCCCTTCACTGTTGGTCCCTTTATATTTTGCTTTGTTTCACTTTGGGTAGCCTTCATTTGTTCCTTCATTTTACAACCGAGCTCAACCAGTTCTGTGAGTATTCTGATTACCAGTGTTTTGAATTTTGCATCAGATAGGTTGGCTATCTCCTCATCACTTGGCTCTTTTTCTGGAGTTTTGATGCATTCTTTCACTTGGACCACATTTCTTTGTCTCAGCACACCTGTTGTGTTGTAGGTGAGCAGGGCTTAGGTATTCACCTGGGTGAGGCAAAGCTCTTTGCTGTGTTGTGGCTCTGTCTATTAGAGAGGGGTCAGAGAGGGAACTATGCAGCTCACTTGCTCGGCTCTAGCCCCACTTTCCAATGAACTCTGTCATGTGAGACTGGGAGTTTCTCCCACCATGGCAGCCCCCGAGGTAGTTTACAGCTAGCTTTCATATTTAGTTTCCCATTCAGCCAGCCCCACCTTGCTCGAGTGGTCCGCTGCTTTGCCTTGGGTCCTCTCCACCCACCTGGCTGCCCATCTCTATCCCTCCCACTGATCTTGTGAATGTTTCTTTTACTACTTGGTTGTCAGAGTTCCATGCAGTATGATTTTCTGGCACTTCTGGTTGTTTATTGTTTATGATTTTTAGATTGGTTGTTATCTTCCTTTTGGTTGTGCAAGAAGGTGAGGGGTTTCTACCTGAGCCTCCCTCTTGCCCAGAACTCCCACTCTGAGTTTTTTGAGAGTCTAATTATATAAATTGTTATCTCATGAGCCTAAGTGTTGCAGGCTGATCCCTTTCAGCTGGAAATTTGCTTGGTTCCAAGTAACCCAGGGTAAAGGATCTAGACTGAGGTCCAGGAGGCTTGGGAAGGGATGTGAGTGGGTTCTGTACAGGTTATTACAACAAATTTTTAGAATATCTTCTTTTTTCATCCTTCTCTCCTCCTTTTCCTGTTTCTCCTCCTCTCCTTCTTCTCTTCTTCCTTCTCCTCTTCTCCTTATCTGCCTTTTATATCAGGAGTTAGCAAACTTTTTCTGACTAGGAAAAATAATGTCAGTTCTGTTCTTGATACTGATAGGTTGGTGGTAGAACCCCTGGCCCCCCCAAAAAAAATCTTGAGAAAGAAAAGCAAAGCTAAAGGCACCAAACGCCCTGCTTTAAAACTATATTACAAAGTTATAGTAATTAAAACAGTATGTTAGCAGAATCTAAAAAGACATAAATTAATGGAAAAGACTAGAAAGCCCAGAAGTAAATCCACACATATAACCAATTAATTTATGACAAAGGAGTCAAGAATAAACAATGAAGAAAGGGAGAGTCTTTTCCATAAACCATGTTGGGATAACTGGATAGTCACATGCAAAAGAATGAAGATGGACTTATTTCTTACACAAATACACAAAAATCAACTCAAAATCACTTAAAGACTTGAATATAAGACCTAAAATCATAAAACTCCTAGAAAAAAACTTAAGTGGTAAGTTCCTTGACATCATTCTTGTCAATGTTTTTTTTGTATCTGACTCCAAAAGAACAGGCAACAAAAGAAAACATAAGTAAGACTATATCAAATTTTAAAAGCTTCTGAACAGCAAATAAAACCATCAACAAAATGAAAAGGTAACCTACAGAATAGGAGAAGATATTTGCAAGTCATATATCTGATAAGGGGTTACTATTCAAAACATATATTCTAAATACTCATACAACTCAATAGAAAAAATTAAGCAATTCAATTTTAAAATGGACAGAATACTTAAATACATAATTTTTCAAAGACATACTGATGGCCAAAATGTTCATGAAAAGATACTCAACATATCAATCATCAAGGAAATGCAAATCAAAACCACAGTGAGATATGATTTCACACCAGATAGAATGGCTATTGTCAAAAAGACAAGAGATAACAAATGTTGGAAAGGATGTGGAAAAAGGGAAACTTTTAGTGGGAACCAAATTAAATTTCACTTTTGGTAGGAATCTAAATTGGTACAACCACTATGGACAACAGTATGCAGGTTCCTGAAAAAAATTAAGAATAGAACTACCATATGATCTGGCAATTCCACTTATAAGTATTTATCTGAAGCAAACAAAATACTAACTCAGACAGATTGATTCACCCTCATGTTCACTGCAGCATTATTTATAATAGCCAAGATACAGAAACTAACATGCCCATCAATGAGTGAATGGATGAAGAAAATATTTTATATATGCATTATATAATACATACATATATGCAATGGAATATTATTCATCCATAAAAAGAATAAAATCTTGCCATTTGTGACAAAATATAAATTAAAAAAATAAAAACAAAAAACGTAAGCAAGTAAGAAATACATATTCTATTGATTGCAGTATCTGTTGGTTATGTTCTTCAGAAAATGTACATATACTTTTCTAATACTGACTTATTGGCCATAGCACAGTATTTCAATTTTTATCTTTTTTCCTTAAAAATAAAAAGATTTTTAGTAGGAGGTTCATACTGACAAATTTTAGCATATTATGCTAAAATAATATTATGTTCATATTATGCTTTCTTGGGAAAAGCAGGGCAGGAACCAGAACAGGCAATGGAAAGAGAAAATACAGAGAGATGTACAAAGACTGAAAATAAAAAAGATTGAATAACGATGTATTTTGTGTGTCCAGAGAAGGAAGGAACAAACGAACGAACGAGGGAGCGAATGAACTGAGGGAGGAAGAAGGCATTGACTTCTGAGATGTTGAAATGTGGGGGGAAATTGCATCTTAGAATCAACTAAGAAGAGTAGTTGGTCTAGGCATCAATGTGTTTTAAATGAGTCTAAGGTGATTCTATTAAGGACCACTGCCCAATTCCTTTGCCATGTATCTTATTATTCAGCCATTCATTCATTCAAGAAGCATGGTTTGAACCTTTAATAAGCTGCAGGTGTTATACAATGTAAGATGATGATAGATTAGATAGATGATAGATAGATACATAGATACATAGATAGATAGATAGATAGATAGATAGATAGATAGATATGGAATAGATATTAATATGGCATTGTTCCCACTCTCAAGGAGTTTATCATCTAGGATAGGATAGGTAAATTGCAATGATTTTCTGTCTCCCTCACTAGACTACAAATGCCATAACTTTTCCTTGAATAAAATGGCTCTATTTCTAATAGAATGAAGAGAGAATATGCAAACCTCTATCTAACAGATGAAGAGGCTCATCATTTCTATGCTCCAGTGCCTTGTTTCTCCACACATCAGAAAACTATGGGCAATATTGTCATTCCAGCTATGAAGCAGCTGGACATTCAGCAATAATAAAAATAAGGAAAGAGGGGTGTACTTGACTAGGAATAGCTGAAAAAAGCTAAGCCCCATAGTAGACAGAATCAAGGGAAAGAAAGAGAGGTCACAGCCATGAAATAAAAAATGGAACACAAGAAGAAAAGAATGGTAAGATGTAGAGGTGGCAGATAGAAGGTGTGACAGTAGAGATTATAAGCAGTCAAGACCACAAAAATTACCAGCAGCCAAAAGTGACAGAGGACAAGAGATTTGGTAACATAGGGTGTGGGTGAGGAGACTAGAACAGCTAGCAGTTTAAGAGCAAATAGCACCTCAGTCACTTTCACTGGCACCATGCAAGGAATTAGAAGAATGAGTTGAGTCCTACCCCAAAAGTCACTCCAATGCTAAGTAGAAAAGCAAATGATTCATTTGTTTGATGATTATTTTCTAGTAGTAAAAAGAAGGGAAAAGCTTCAGGGAAAAGCTTTGGGGCTTACAGGGTTAAGACTGAGTCATACAGAAGATTCCCCTTTGCAGAACTGCTGAAGATACCAGGAAGACCGGGTTCCCCTCCACTGTGTCCATGTGGCAGCTTTGTTTCTGGATAGATGTGATCTCTCCCCATGTTACTCATCACTAGAAAAGCAAACTCTCCATGTAGACTTTACCTGGAAACCTTTAACAAGTTTGCCATACGTGTCTGCTCTTAACATGTTTACACCCCAACTCCACCCGAAGTATTGAGTTTCAAATACATTCATAGATAATCCAAAAAGGAGTTAAGAGTATGTTCCTGTCTCTAAATTATGTTCTAATTCACACATCCCTCCTATTTCTTTGATAATCTATTATGTAGATGATCTAAACATAGGAGCAACCCAGGGGCCTCCACAACATACCCAGAGCATATTAGCACAACGGCCTGAAATATTCAAAATGCTATCTATAAAGGGACCTGAGGATAGGCAAACCCCACACCAGTTCCAGGAACCCAGTCCACAATGCATCTAATAAGGGTGAAGACATGAATGGATCCTAAGGTTATTTTTCTAAAAACTACTAAACACCCCAGACTCCTTGATGTGAGAGCAGTGACAAACAGTACATCACATAACGAGTGTGCACTAAATGCCTATGTTGGGTCGAATCCTGTGCTTCATCTGTGAGAGATTTGAAGTTAGGATACATAGTCTTTCACATCCAGAGTTTGCATATCATTACCTCATCAAATATTCATCTGTCATTTACTGAGTTCCTGCCTGCACTGAGATAAAACTTCAGAGTCCAGTGGGGGAAAGATACACATTAACATATAATTGGTACAATGAGGCATTTAGCACAGCACCTGGTAATTCCAGATGCCAAATCCATATTGGCTGACCTCAATGAACACAGGTGTTCATGTGACCACTAGGAGCTCTGTTTGGCTAAAGTAAAACACTCATCTGGTGATACAGAACCCAAAGCTGGAAAGGTAGGGAGAGAACTGGATTATGGATAACTTTGTAAGCTATGTCAGAGTTCTGATTTTTTCTGGCGGTGGGAATGACTGGAGGCCTTTAAGCAGAGGGTTGGCACACTCTATGCTCTCTATGCAATAGTAAAGATGATGAATTGAAAGAGGCGAGTCTTGAGCCAGGAGGTCCTTTTGTAGCATCAGTGCAATAGCCCATGTGAAGGATGACAAAGTCTTGAACTAAGCCAGTGGTGCCAGGGACAGAGAACAGGATCCAAAGACACGTATAGGACTAGAATGGACAGAACTCAGGGACTGAATGATGATTTTCTAAGAGAAAGAGAAGAATCAAGAAGGGATTGGCCAATTGCTTAGGAGCTTATTTACAGAAAGTGATTACAGGAAAAGGAGTAAACTGGAGCATAAGGGAGAGGCAGGTAACAAGTACCACTTCAGACAGGCTGAAGTTGAGACGTCTCTGAGACATCCAAGGTTAGATCTCTAATATCCATTTGGTTCTAAGAGAAATATCTGAGGCAGAGATGCCTGTCCATGTACAAAGATGTAACTAAGGAGACAAAACAGGATGTACATATTGAAACAATGAACAAAGAAGCGTGGCATGTTTTTTATGCTGAATTGCCTTAAATGGGATAATCATGGGTTCAGGGTTCACAGAGCAGGGAGAAGTGTGTCAACTGACAGAGTAGGGAAGGGAACTTGGCCCTGAGTGATGAATAGAATTCAGACAAGTAGAGGAAGGGCATTCTAATGGTCAGAACCTGCACCAACCAAGTGAGAAGTTACAGGGGGAAGTTCAGAGAAAGCTTAGGTTAAAGGCTATAGGAATCAGGAGTGAAAAGGAAGGGCAGGGCAGATTCCTAGGGGTTCTGAGAGTCAGGAAGAAGAATGAGGTCTTATCACCATAAAGCTGTTACATGTTTTTGGAGAGAAGAATGTCATGATAGAAGCATTTAACCACCCAATCCAAATGTAGTTTATATGTGGTTGTAAATCATCTCATGTGTATTTATGTCTGTAACCAATATAAAGTTATCTCTTGAATAAAGCCCTTAGATCACCTACATTTATACAGTGGATTCTTCAAAAGGAAACTTTACAAAAGATATATCAAGGTGAAGAAGCAGAATAACAGTAAAATTTCACAATGCCAAGTATCATTACAATAAATTACTCTGCTAACAGATATTTCCATGTTCTGCAGATGGCCCATGAAAATAGTGTTGTGTTAAACAGCTTATAATCTGTCTTCTTTCTGTCTGGAGAGTTCCCACTGAATACATGCTGTCCTTTATCCTCATCCACCTGGATCACTGTCTATGGTGACTCTGAAATACTTATGAGCTACCCAAAATCTTGGGTTAAAACTGAAAGACAGGAATAGGAATTCTTTTTTTTTTTCTAACTAACAATTAGGTCAAAAATCTGACAAAGGATTTTCATGTTATTCCTGCAAAGAATTAGCTTAGGAGTCATAAGTATTGAAAAATAGGGACCCAACTTCTTCCACTCTGAGTTTATGTGATTTTAGCAGACTGACACAAGACCCCCACCTACAACTAAGGCTACCACCTCCACAGTTCCCACACAGTAGTGTGTGACTAGGGGTGATCACTGTGATTGCTTCAGGAATGGATACAGAACACTGGCAGATATAGTAGGGTACTTACACAGCCCACTTCTTCTTCCTTGCTAAATGAACTCTGATTTTGTTTAGTTATTTGGTGACCTGAGAGACATCCATAGGCTCACACCTGGCCCCAAGGGATAAATGTTAATAAGCTTAAAGTAACCAAGACAAGTATATTCCCCTTGAAAAGGATTTGGTAAAGAGTGAGCATGTGATGTAACTGACTGAAGAGACATACAAAGTGGTCTGTTTGTTTGCTTGTGTGTGTGTTTAAATAAAATCTCCATTCTTAAAAGAAGACACAAACCCAGGACTTATTTTTCCCTATCTTTGGACATTGTCATAAGAAGATGTGATGCTGGAGAACCATTTTAACCATCTGAAACCATAAGGAGAAAGTCAAGAAAGCCATGGAGAATCCTCCCACGTGTTCTGACATGACTGATCCCTGAGTTAACTAACTCTGGAACTGCCTCTACCTCTCATCTTGCTAGGTGAGAAAGGCAAACCTGTTTTATCCAGTTTTGTATTATGTGTGTCCAAAACCAGCCTAAACTGATTCAGGCTCAAACCTGGGTCTTGCTACTGCTCTTGGAAAGCAGAAGTTCTCCTTCTGCTGATGTGATGAGTCTGAGATGATGTGACCCTGCAGCTCTCACCAGCCTCTGTGAAGGAGGCACAATCAGAAAATAAAACTGACAGAGAGGGAAGCATTGCCTAGAGAGGGAGAAACAAAATCCCCAGTGCCATTGTTTGAGCACCTAGATCCAGTTTTCCATGAAGTTACCCCCAGTTTTTCAGTTACATGAACTAAAACATTCCTTTTTTTGCTCTTTGAGTGGTCTTTCTTCAACTTGCAATTTTAAAAGACCAACACATACACAGACAAGGAGAAAGAAAAACTGACTAAAATAAGATAAGGGTACCCCCAGTAGAGTGTCTAGTACAGAGTAGGGACTCAATAAATAATGATGGAACATAAACCTAAACTTTCTGCACCTCCTCCAGCTTTCAGTCAAATCATCATCACCACGAATAACATCGAATGCCAATATGCTCCAATTACTAACACCTCCCCAATCTCGAATGTTCTACAACTTGAAATAAAACATGTCTAAGCATCTGTAGCAGTCCCCTAAGCAAATTAGAAGAGAGAAGGAAGCAAGAATATGGCCTTTCCTTCTTTCCCTTCCTATTTTAAGGAAGTTGGGTTTTTTTTTATATATTAGGTCACTTTCGGATAACTTATCCCCAGCTGTTCCACTCCCAAGTTCTGCCAAATGGCTGGGAATGATTCCCAGCATTGTATCAATTATGATCACACTTATAGGTCACGTCTGGCTCAGTCCCTGTTGGAGCACATTGGGATTATATGATGCTCTTCTGCCCTAAAAGAGCTGAAGTCCTGGAGACTAGGAACAACCTTCTTCATGGAACCCCCAGTCACTAATGCAGTGTCTTACATGCTGGCGGCACCTATTGATGATTGATGATTGAATAGGTGAATGAATTCAGCCTCAAAATCTCCCCTAATTTAGATGAGAAAGCAGGGGTCTTCTTTTAAGATGAGCTATGGCAGAAAGTCCAAATGCAGCATATTATTAATCTAACAGGAGCAATTCTTAGATGCAAGCAGCAGAAGCTAACTCTGGCTAGTTCATTAGAAAAGGAGTTTAAAAGATATTGGGTAGCACATAAGTTGTCAGGAAGGCTGGAGAGCAGACACAGGCCTACCTTCTACAAAAAAAAAAAAAAAAGCCCCATTCCATTTCAAACCATGGAACTAGACAGATAAGGAAACTACCTCTATACTGAGCACTGGAGAAAATGCTGCCACAGCACTGAGCCACCAAAGATGCAGGCTCCATCCCAGTATGTTTTCTCATGCTCTTCATGAAAGAATTGCAGATTCACACAGATGTATCTGATTGGCAGAGTCTGAATCCATACTGCATCCTCACTGCAAAAGGACTCAGAATTTGAGTCTACTTCTATATTTGGGAAGTACCAATTCATTATGAGAGGCTTCCCTAAATATAGAAAGGCCACCCAAAGGATGCTGAATAGTCATGACCATGACACATGCTCAGCACTTGGGAACTTAGAATTTCAGGCACAAAGTCACATGCATAAGTCCCACATTGTCTGGCTCATTCCCCCAAGTGGACAACACCTGGCTCCAGGTCCCTGAGCTGGCTCTTCAGGCTCTTCTCAGTCTGCTCTCTGACATTGGCCCTCCAGGCAGACCTTGGGGCGGGGAGAACACTAGAGGGGATGTGAGAAAGTGTGTAGGTTTGGTTTAAGAAACATCTGAAATGATTGGTTGAAAGTGAATGCTAAGGAATTTGCATCCATTACATCACATCTTTGTGAAGTAGGTAGTAGTTTCCTTCGTTACACATCAAGGCAACGAACAGCAGAGAAGTGTTTTCCAGTGGGATGTCCCCACCACACCCTCCCAACTCCACGCTTCCTACCCTCTCTGATGGGCCCCCTTGAACCCTGACAACATTTTAAAATCCTCTGACACTTCTGTATATGAAACTTTTCATCTAAAATACAAGGCATTTTTATTTCTGTATCAATCTCTCAATTTCCCAAGTTTTTATTTGGGTAGAGTTTCCAAAACTACTGAACAAAACAACATAGACTTTACAAAAGCTTAAATCATCTACACCCCCTGCCTCAAATCCCATGTATCACAATTGCTGGGAAAGACTTACTTCTTTCTTTCTGTGACATAACTCAGACAAATAATTACAGCATGCCACATAATACATATGATGCTCCTTAACCAGCATAACAACATTTACCCTCACAGGCACACGTGTTCTGTAATTACTGCTTATGTGAAAATAAACCCCAGCCGAACACTATGAGAAAAATCACTTCAAAATAGAACTTCTAACTTGCCAACACAGTGGAGATGTTTACCAATACGTACATGCCATTTATGTGCACTGCACACCAAAAAAGAACTAACAGTTCACAAATTGCTCCAAGAATAAATCCTATTGACAAGGTGACAAAATGGAATTGAAAAGTGCTGTCAACTCAGTGATCTGTCTGCAAATTATCCAGGATAATCAGTAATTCCTGATTTCATGATTTCTAACAGCACCCACTCTGGTGAGTGCTCAATGTGTGTTTTTGTTATCCCTCAGTGAGGACATTGTGCAGTATTGCTACCTTATGTCTTTAGTGGAAGGCTGTTGGGAACCGCCCTGCCTGGTTTCAGAGGCTGTAACCCCCCATGGTTAAGGCTGAGTCAGAGTTGGGACCATAAGCCACTAAGGAGACAAAGCTTATCTCCCTGGCAGAAGTGCCACCTCTGCCCACTTCACCTTGCTTGGCCCTGAGCTTGGCCAGTTAGCCAATGACGGGTAAGAATCCTCAAGGGAGGATCAACCTAAGACAGGCTCTGGTCACCAGGGATAAGCTCACAGGGAAGGACTCGAGGGGCTGTGGCAAAAGGGGGTGATGGACCCTCGCCCCTTGGCTTTGAAATAGCCTGAGTCCTCATTCTGTCTGCAAGAAGTCTCCTAATCTCTTGGCTGCTTTACTTCCCTGTCTGACTTGGATTCTTACCCATCATTGGCTAACTGGCCAAGCTCAAGGCCAAGCAAGGTGAAGTGGGCAGAGGTGGCACTTCTGCCAGGGAGATAAGCTTTGTCTCCTTAGTGGCTTATGGTCCCAACTCTGACTCAGCCTTAACCATGGGGGGGTTACAGCCTCTGAAACCAGGCAGGGCGGTTCCCAACAGAAGGCAGCTCTGTTCGTGGCAAAACATAGTGTGAATCCTGGCTCTGTCTCTTGCTGTATGTTAGACTTTGCATTATTTTACTCCCTTAACTCTATTTTCCTGTCTTAGCACTGATATACCTCAGGATGTTTTGAGAGGGCCAAACTGAAGGCATTTACAAGCAGGAAATTTCAGACATGTTAGTATAGGTTACATATACTCACAGTACAAATTTCCACTTGAATTCAGTGGTAGGAATAAATATTACTTGCCAGATATACTGATATACTTCCTTTAAATTGGGCCAATATGCTTTATAATAGACCAGGAGGAGACCAGATAAAGACTGCAAACTAAAAACATGCTAAAAATAAAAGATTAAAACATGCTAAAACCCCTTTCCCAACTGAAATTCCTATAAATGACAAGAAAAAAATTAATTGAAAACATCACTAGAAATAAAATTTAGTGCCCTCAATAGATCGGAAATTATAGAAATTCCTAAAAAATTAAAGGCAGATGAACTCCTAATAAATGGGGGGAAAATAATAACCAAAACAGATATAAGAGAACTGGTAAAGAGGGTGAGAATATCTGTGGGGTCCAACCTGAGAGACAACAGATGAAAAGAACAAGGGAGGATCTGGGTTCAACCAGAAGCGTGATGAGTTGAGGTGGAGTAATCCAGAAAATTTGAACCCTTTTTTCCTCTTCTTCTTGTCCCATGCACGTAGAGGTTTCTGACCCAAGACAGGAGCATTACACAGTCATAAAGATGTCATTCCTGGTACTCAGCACTTGGAAAAGTACTTACTGCCGCCCAGAAGGAAGGGGAAGCTTCCATCGCCCACCTGGAGACAGGCCAGGTAGTCAGATCCAGCAGAGGCAGATGAACAGAGGAGCTCAGGTTCCAGAAGAGCATGCAACCCCAGCAAATATTTAAGGAACAGTAATCCTCTGAATTAAAGGCACCAGAGGCATCATATGGATAAACTAGCATCCCAAGGAACAAAGGTAATGGAATAAGCACATGAGACTTTAAAAAATGTGTGCATAGTACATATAGTTAACATCCTCAGAGGAATGTGAGAGGATAATGGCTCCTTTTAACTAAAACAGGTCATTATAAACAACAACTGGGAACCTCAGAAAGGGAAATTGTGGTTATTGAAAAAAAATTTAACCGAATAAATGTGCTGAGTAACAGAAAATACATAATTGAAGAATAATTACTTTGTTAGAAGATACAACTAAGGGAATTACCTAGAACACAGCTCAAAAAGGACAAATAAATGATGAATATTTTTAAAAATTTTAAAACTTCCAACATCCATCTGATGGGAATTCCAAAAAGAGAGAACAGAGAGAAGAAATACTCATAGATTAGCAGAAAGGAAAGATTTCCAGAAAAGATTTTAAAAATCCTCAAGTAAAAAGGTTCCACAAATGTCCAGCAGTATGAAAGAAAATAGACCAACACCTTGGCACACCAATTTGAAATTCTGTGGCTGGGGGAGGAGATTATCTACAAAGAAATAAGAATTAAATTGTTAGAAAATAACAAATGCAAAAATTCATTGAGGTGGTATTTTTAATTTTGTGTGGTAAAATAGTTATCATTTTGAAATTCTATATTCAGTCACAGTGTCATTAAGAAATAAAGATATTGCAGCCCTGGCTGGTGTGGCTCAAGGGATTGAGAGCCACTCCAGTTCGATTCCCAGTCGGGGCACATGCCTCAGGTGCAGGCCAGATCCTCAGTTGGGGACACATGAGAGGCAACCACACATTGATGTTTCCCTCCTGCTCTTCCCTCTCTCTAAAAAAATTAAATAAATAAAATCTTTTTTTAAAAAAGAAAAATATTGCAGACATGCAAGGATATAGGAAGTTTTCCACCCACACTTTCCTATCTGAGAGAATATAAGAAAATCAGCCCTGAGCAAAAACAAACCAACCAACCTAATCCAAGAGAAAAGTGTAATACATTCAAAATGGTGGTGAAGAGCTGAAAACCGTAACTGTTAAGTGACAGTGCCAAATGGTCTTGACGTGGAAGATCAGAAGAGATCTGGGGAAACAGAAGAGAGTGAAATTGTGGCAGGAATATTCAGGACAGAGGGGAGGAAATCAATATGGGTTTTTGGTCTTATCTGGTTTAAGAAAAGGATACAAATATTAACTTATTCTATATGTTGATACAAAAAATATCATCACAAAGATGGTGCCCAAAGCAAAGAAGGAAGCCCCTGCCCCTTCCAAAGCTGAAGCCAAGGTAAAGGCTTTGAAGGCAAAGAAAGCAATGCTGAAAGGCATCCACAGCCACACACACAAAAAGAAGATCCGCACATTGCACACCTTCTGGAGGCCTGAGACACTGCAGCTCCTAAGGCAGCCTAAATATCCTCAGAAGAGCGCCCCCAGGAGAAACAGGCTCGACCACTATGCTATCATCAAGTTCTCCCTAACTACCGAGTCAGCAGTGAAGAAGATAGAAGACAATACACTTGTGTTCATCGTGGAAATCAAGGCCAAAAGCACTAGATCAAACAGGCTGTGAAGAAGCTGCATGACACTGATGAGGCCAAGGCCAACACCCTGATCAGGCCTGATGGAGAGAAGAGGGCATATGTTTGACTGATCCAGAGACTATGATGCTTTGGGTGTTGCCAACAAAATTGGGATCATCTAAACTGAGTCTGGCTAATTCTAAATATAAAAATTTTATACTGTTAAAAAATGCTTATAGGTAAGGGGTAATAAATGTAATCACCAAGACAGATAATAGTCCACTTCCAAATCAATGGAGGTAGGGAAATGGAACCTGGAAAACTCAATATTCACCCAAAAGTCAGAAATGGGGTTTAAGGTAGAGGCCAGAGGAAGGGAGAGAAACTTAAGAGAAGCAGTAATTACGAATGCCAGAAGATTCAAACATATATATAAATCACCATAAGTGTAAAAGAGTTATATAGTCTACTAAAAGACAAAGACTCATTATTTTTTTTTCTAATCCAGCCAAATGTTGTTTATAATAAAGGGCCTAAAAGAGCATATCTTAGGACTAAAAATAAAAGGATGAAAAAAATGAGGTAATTGTTAATAAAAATAAAGCAAGAGTAGTGATATTAATTTCAGACAAAAGAAACTTTAGGAGATAAAACTCCTTTCAAGAGAGATGACATGGGGGAGAATGATTTTATTTTTCTTCAGTAAACATCTACTGCATACCTACTATGTGCAGGCGTTTTCTGGGTTTGGGGGATATAGTAGTGAGCAAGACAGACAAGATCCATCTCTGGTGGAGTCTAGTGGGAATCAGATATTCCTTCAGTCCTACCCTTTAACATTTGGAAGACTCAGGACCAAATACAAATGCAAAGCCTGCATCCTGTATATCTAAATAATTAAAAGTAACAATTCAAATAAATTATAGCAACTGGCAAATTGTTAGATAAAATATCTTCTATACTCCTACCCTGACAAATATTTCTTTATAACAACTTGGAAGGCTAGATTCAAATTTGGAATTATTGGACTCCTCAGGTAGTAGAAATCCAGCCTTTAACTCATATCCCCCTTTCACTTCGCCTCCAACTTTGATGGTGTCTCAAGTGGCCATAAGCACACATGTGGACTCCCACAGATGATTCCTTACGTTTTTCCCCCATTTCTTGCAAACACCCCTGGCCTGGCCATCGCTCAGGCCTTGAACTCGATACCCAGGCAACACAGATCCCTCCCAGGGAAATGTGCCTAGGAAAGAGATCTCTGCAGGTCTCAAAAGTTGGCCCAGGGCAATTTGGGCAGGAAATTCTAGGGCACAGTTACCTCTAGTGTGGTCTAGAATTAGGGTCAGGCTGGTGCAGGCTCCAGGGAACATGTCTTTTTGCCCTTACGGAGCCCTGCATGTATGGGCAAGGGCACAACTCTAGGGGAGTCAGAGTGGGATCCTTAAAGCAAAAGGCAAGGACACATCTTACCCAGGTTTAAGGCACTGCTGCTGACCAAAGTCATAGAACAATCAATCAATAAATAAAGGTGACAATCTCAGACACTGTTCAGTGCTATGGAAAGGTTGCAAACAGAGTGACAGAAACACAAGTGACTAGTCAGGAATGGCTTCTCTGAGGAAGGGACAGGCATTTAAGCCAATATCTTAAAATTTTTGGAAAGATGGAAATTTTTAAAATATTTTTTAAAAATATGTTTATTGATTTTAGAGAGGGAGGAAGGAGGAGAGACAGAAATGTCGATGTGAGAGGAAATGTCAATTGGTTTCCTCCCATATGCACCCCAACCGGGAGTAGGTGATGACACTAACCGACTGAGTTGCACCCACCAGGGGGAAAGCTGGACTTTAAATTTAAGAGAAGAATATTCCAAACAGAAGACTAATAGCTAACATAAACTCCCTGAAGCAGGAATAACCTTGGTGTGTTTCAGGAACTGAAAAAAGGCCCAAGCACTGTAGGGGTATAAAAGAGTGGCAGGTGAATTCAACGTCAGTATGAGCCAGATTGCGTAGAGTTTTATAAGCAAAGGTAAGGAGGTTTTTATTCCTAGTGGGAAAGGAAGTTCCTAGAAGATTTTAAGCAGATAATAATTAAATTTTCATATTTTAAAGGTGACTCTGGCTGCTAGGTGATTTGGAGGAAAGACAAAAATGAGGAGAGATAAACCAGTTAGGAGGCCATAGCAGTAGCCCAGGTCAGAGGTGTTAATGACTTGGTTAGAGTGGTAGTAAAGGAAGCAGGAAAATGCACATATTTGGGATATATTTTGTATTTACGTTAGTATGACTGAAGAATAAATTGGACAGGGACATGGGGAAGAGGCTAAGATAAATAGAGAAATCAAGGAAACTCCTGACCACGTAGTGGAGAGAAGGATGGATAGTACCATTTACTGAGATAGAGGAGCCAGGAAGAAGAGCATTTTTGAGGGGAAAAATCAAGAGTTCTAATTAATAAGCAGATTAATAGGTCTGCTTGTTAATAAGTCTAAATTAATAGGTAAAAAATAAGCAGACTTCTGCTTTGCTTGGGATATAGAAAGCTGCAAAGAACACCACTTCTACTCAAACAATGAGGAAAAAAGCAGGGAATCTACAAAATCATAACTTTCTTGAGTTTATCACAAGCTGAGAACACAGGAAACCAAGTAAACCAAAATGATAACAAGGGACAAGCCCCTCCAAAGAAAGACAGACATGAACTGCCTCACCTCTGGCAAAGCAGAGGAGGAAGATGTGCCATCATGCAAACAGGTAAGAAAAATCAGCTCAACTTTTAATGAATTCTTAAAGGGCAAGAGTAGGCTAGTGTGGCGATTTGTGGCGAGGACCCAAGACACAAGGGAATTTGCACTCACCCCAAGTTCTTTTCCATGAGCCTCTACTGAGGGCTCCCAAGAAAGATCAGGGGCAGGACAAGAGATCAGAGAGAGTCCTCTTGCATGTGCAGAACCTAAGCAGCAGGTGCAGAGAGGTCAGGTACAAAGTTTTAACCATTCATCAACAACACAGGCACACTGCTGACAAGTAAAAGATAAAGAGAATATCTTCAAGTTAGCCAGAGAAAAGAAACAACACTCATAGAGGACCAAAGATTAAAATAATAGCCAACTTCTCATCAGAAACAATGCAAGGCAAAGGGCAGTAAGGTGACATTTTTAAGGAACTAAAGGAAAAACTATTACCCCAGAATTCTATACACAGCAAGAATTTTTTTTAAAAGAAATGTGAGTAAGGAAGATATTTTTGTGTGAAAAGACATAATGACAGAAATTTGTTTTAAAACACTCCAAAAAATATTAGGGGTAACTGGAAAAAATGGCAAAATATTGGTAATTGTTGAAGCCAGCTGATAGGTACATGGGAATTCATTATAAGGTGGCTTCTGCACGAGTATGTAAAACTTCTATAATAAAATTTTTTTAATAGTTAAAGTAGAAGAGAAAAGAGTAAACAGATATGTCATACAAAATTGGGAAACAAAAAAAAATACTATTAACAAATTGAAATATATATTTTAAGTCTTTCAAAGATATAGATAAATTGATTTATTTTCAAAATTGAAAATACACAGGTTTGTACCCTACAGTTAGCTAATATTTTCATTTAGTAATTAATATAACATGCTTATTATCCCCATGGCTTTAAAAAAATCTAGAACACAGTTTTCTTTTCTTTTTAAATATATTTTATTCATTGTGCTATTCCATTTGTCCCATTTTTTCTCCCCCTAACTCCCCTCTACCCTGTACCCCCCTCCCACCATCATTTCCCACTTTAGTTCATGTCCATGGGTCATATATGCAAGTTCTTTGGCTTCTCCATTTCCCATACTATTCTTAACTTCCCCCTGTCTATTTTATACCTACAATTTATGCTCCTTATTCCCTATATCTTTTCCCCCATTCTCCCCCCTCTCCCTCCCCACTGATAACCCTCCATGTGATCTCCATTTCTGTAATTCTGTTCCTGTTCTAGTTGTTTGCTTCATTCGTTTTGTTTGTTTGTTTTTGTGTTTTTTTGGTTCGGTTGTTGATAGTTGTGAATTTGTTGTCATTTTACTGCTCATAGTTTTGATGTTCTTTCTCTTAGATAAGTCCTTTTAACATTTTATATAATAAGGGCTTTGTGATGATGAACTCCTTTAACTTTACCTTATCTAAGAAGCACTTTATCTGCACTTACATTCTAAATGATAGCTTTGCCGGATAGAGTAATCTTGGATGTAGGTTCTTGCCTTCCATGACTTCAAATTCTCCTCTCTAGCCCCTTCTTGCCTGTAAGATTTCTTTTGAGAAATCAGCTGCCAGTCTCATGGGAACTCCTTTGTAGGTAACTATCTCTTTTTCTATTGCTACTTTTAAGATTCCCTCCTTATTTTTAACCTTGAGTATTTTAACAATGGTGTGCCTTGGGTGTTTTAACAACGTGTGTCCCTCCCTGGGTCTAAATTCTTTGGGACTCTCTGAGCTTCCTGGACTTCCTAGAAATCTATTTCCTTCACCAGATTGGGGAAGTTTTCCTTTATTATTTGTTCAAATAAGTTTTTAATTTCATGCTTTTCCTCTTCTCCTTCTGGCACCACTATGATTCAGATGTTGGAATGTTTAAAGTTGTCTTGGAGGTTCCTAAGTCTATCCTCATTTCTTTAAATTCTTGTTTCTTCATTCTTTTCTCATTGAATGTTTATTTCTTCCTTCTGCTCCAAACCATTGATTTGAGGGCCGGTTTCCTTCCCATCACTATTGGTTCCCTGGATATTTTCCTTTAGTTCACTTTGCATAGCCTTCACTTTTCCCTCTGTTTTGGGACCATACTCAGCCATTTCTGTGAGCACCCTGATTACCAGTGTTTTGAACTCTGCATCTGATAGGTTGGCTATCTCTTCATTGCCTAGTTGTATTTTTTCTGGAGCTTTGATATGTTCTTTCACTTGGGCCATATTTTTTTATTTTGGCACACCAGTCTAGGTGAATGTTTGTTCTTTAACTCCATGGTTGTTGGACTTGCATACAGTTCTATTTTCTGGAAGTTCTGGTTACTTTTTGTTTTTAAATTTGCTGTTGTCCTCCATTTGGTTGTGCGAGGAGGCAAAGTGTATCTACTTATGCCTGCATCTTGGCCAGAAGTTCTCTATCTTTTGTTTCTGACTGGGGTTTTTTATGCTTCTGAGGTCCTCACTAATTTCTTTGAGCATCCTTACAAACAGGATGTTTTGAACTCCTCATCTGATAGATTGCTTATCTCCATTTCATTTAGCTCCTTCTCTGAAGTTTTGATTTGTTCTTTCATTTGGCCCATGATTCTTTGTCTCCTTGTTTTGGCAGCCTCCCTGTGTTTGCTTATACATATTAGGTAGAGATGCTTTGGCTCCGTATCTTGGTAGTGTGGCCTAATGTAATAGGTGTCCTATAGGGTCCAGTGGCACAGCCTACCCTATCACCCAAGTTGGGTACTCAAGGTGCACTCTTTGTGTGGGCTGAGTACACCCTCCTCTTACAGTTGAGCCTTGGTTGCTTTTGGCAGATCAATGGGAGGGAATTACCTGGGCCATTCAGCTGCAAGCACAGGTGACCACTTACCACCAACCTCCACTGTCTGTGGAGGATAAGCTGTGCAGGGACAGGGTGGTCATGCTCTGATGTGGTCTGTAGCTGTCCACTGGGTGTTCTGGCCCTAGGGTTTCCCAGGTGGTGCAGGGCAAGGTCAGCCCCCACCTGTGTTTTGCCTGGGAAACCCTGCCTCAGCTATAAAGCAGTCTGAGATGGCTGCTGCTTGTGCTGGGCTTGTAGATTCCCAGAGGAAGCCAAGCTGTGACTCTAATCTGGCTGCTGCTAGGCCTCACTGAAGCCAGCTCTTGCTTGTTTGATAGGATTTAAGAGCCAAGACCAGCCAGTCTTATGGAAAAGCAGCATCGGTGGGTCTGTAAATTGGGTAAGATAGAGCCTCCAGGGGTCTCCAAGAGGGTCCAACAATGTTAGCCAGGTTGATGGAGTCTCAGATATAGCACCAGCTTGCTGGCTCTATTGGGGGAGGGTTTAGCAAAGGGACAATGGCCTCTGCACACCTTGATGCCAAACACTTCAGATTCTCCCTGCATGCCACCAGTGCCTTTCAGGCTACTACCCCAGTGCTGGGGCTCAGAGGGAGTGAGTCTGAGTAGGTGAGTCTGTGTGCGGATTCTTTAAGAGGAACTGCTTGGGGCTCCAGGAGTTTCTCCACTGACTCTTCTTGTTTTTGCAGCCAGAAGTTGTGGGGACTTATCGTCCTGGCACTGGAATCCTGGACTAGGGGACTGCTGTGGATTGAACTCCCCACTCCACAGATATCACTCCCAAGTTTTTATCCACGTGGGTGTGAGGCCAGCCAATTCCAGGTCCACACTCTTGCTACCAGTCTGTATGGATGTGGTTTCTTCAATTCCATAGTTGTCAGACTTCCATTCAGCTCAATTTCTAATGATCCTGAGTGATGGTTGTTCTATATTTCAGTTGTAATTTTAATGTGGTTGTTCGAAGAGGAGAGCCATTTATGCCTATGCTGTCATCTTGACTAGAAGTGCAGAGAGATTTCTAATTCTTCTAAAGACATGACCCTATGGAATGACATCATTATTTTGTTTGATGTAAATTCTGAGTCTATGAGGCATACCCCATACATGATCCATATAAAAACAAAGGTTAATGGAGATTGAATAGCATGTTATTAAACAATGAATGGGTCAAGAATGAGATTAGAGAAGAAATCAAAAAGTTTCTGGAAACAAATGAAAATGAACTCACAACAACCCAAAACCTATGGGACACAGCAAAGGCAGTCCTGAGAGGGAAGTTCATAGAGATACAGGTCTACCTTAAAAAGATAGAAACATTTCAAATAAACAACCTAACCCTACACCTATAAGAACTGGAGGAAAAAAAAACAAAGACAGCCCAGAGCAAGTAGAAGGAAGGAAATAACCAAGATCAGAGCAGAGTTAAATGACATAGAGACTAACAGAACAATCCAATGGATCAATGAAAACAGGAGCTGGTTCCTTGAAAAGATAAACAAAATCAACAACCCTTTCAGCAGACTCATCAAGAAAAAAAGAGAGAGGACCCAAATGAACACAATCAGAAATGAAAAAGGAAAGATTACAACTGGTACCAAAGATTTACAAGGGATTGTCAGAAATTACTATGAAGAACTATATGCCAAGGTATTTGAAAACCTAGGTGAAATGGACACATTTCTAGAAAAATATAATCTCCCAAAACTGAATGAAGAAGAAGCAGAAAGCCTGACCAGACCAAGAACACCTGATGAAATTGAAGCAGTAATCAAAAAGCTTCCAACACACAAAAGCCCTGGACCAGACAGTTTCACAGGAGAATTCTACAAAGCCTTTAAGGAAGAGCTAACCCCTATCCTTCACAAATTATTCCAAAAAATCCAAGAAGATGGAAGACTCCCAAACTCTTTTTATGAGGCCAGAATCATCGTAATACCAAAACCAGATAAAGACATAACAAAGAAAGGAAACTTCAGGCCCATATCACCAATGAACATAGACACTAAAATCCTCAAGAAAATATTGGCAAACCACATCCAGCAATTCATTAAAAAGATCATACACCATGACCAAGTGGGATTCATCCCAGGGATGCAAGGATAGTACGATAGTTGCAAATCAATAAATGTAATACATCATATAAAACAAAGGACAAAAATCACATGATCATATCAATAGATGTGTAAAAAGCATTTGATAAAGTACAGCACCCATTTCTGATAAAAACACTCAGCAAAGTGGGAATAGAAGGAGCATTCCTCAACATAATAAAGACCATATATGAGAGACCTATGGCCAACATCATACTCAATGGGCAAAAACTTAGAGCTTTCCCACTAAGGTCAGGAACAAGACAAGGATGCCCTCTCTCACCACTCCTATTCAACATAGTATTGGAAGTCCTAGCCACAGCAATCATACAATAAAAAGAAATAAAAGGCATCCAAATTGGAAAGGAGGAAGTGAAACTGTCATTGTTTTCAGGTGACATGATAGTGTACATAGAAAATCCTACAGACCCCACCAAAAAACTACTCGACCTAATAAATGAATTTGGCAAAACAGCTGGATACAAAGTCAATATTCAGAAATCAAAGGCATTCTTGTACACCAACAATGAAACATAAGAAACAACAAATCAGGAAAAAAATCCCATTTGATATAGCAACAAGAAAAATAAAGTACCTAGGAATAAACCTAACCAAGGAGGTAAAAGACCTGTACTCAGAAAACTACACAACACTCAAGAAAGAAATTAAGGAAGATACAAACAAATGGAAGCATGTACCATGCTCATGGTTTGGAAGAATTAACATGATCAAAATGTCCATACTACCGAAAGCAATTTACAGATTCAATGCAATCCCTATTAAAGTACCAATGACATATTTCACAGATATAGAACAAACATTTCAGAAATTTATATGGAACCATAAATTAGCTGCAGCAATTTTGAGAAAGAAGAACAAAGCAGGAGGGATCACAATACCTGATGTCAAACTGTATTACAAGGCCACTGTAATCAAAACAACCTGGTACTGGCATAAGAACAGATGCATAGACCAATGAAACAGTACAGAGAACCCAGAAATAAACCCACGTCTCTATGGTCAATTAATATTCAACAAAGTGGGAAGAATCATGAAATAGAGTAAAAACAGCCTTCTCAACAAATGGTGTTGGGAGATCTGGACAGATACATGCAAAAAAAAAAAAAACCCTCGATCACCAACTTACACCATACACAAAAATAAATTCAAGGTGGATAAAAGACTTAAATATAAATCATGACACAATAAAAGTCCTAGAGGAGAAAATTGGCAGGAAAACCTCAGACATTCCACGCAGCAACATCTTCACTGATATGTCCCCTAAAGCAAGGGAAATAAAGGAAAGAATTAATAAATGGGACCTCATCAAATTAAAAAGTTTCTGCATAGCTAAAAAACAGCATTAAAATGAAAAGAGAGCCAACTATATCAGAAAACATATTTGCCAATGATACCTCGGACAAGGGTTTGATCTCCAAAATATGTAAAGAATTCACATGACTCCACTCCAGGAAGACAAACAATCCAATTTTAAAAATGGGCAAAGGACCTGAACAGACACTTCTCCAAGGAAGACATACATAGGGCCCACAGACATATGCCATCAGACAGATGCAAATTAAAACCACAATGAGATGTCTCTTCACACCAGTCAGAATGGCCATCATAAACAAATCAAGAAATAATAAGTGTTGGAGAGGATGTGGAGAAAAGGGAACCCTAGTACATTGTTGGTGGGAATGCAGACTGGTGCAGGCACTGTGGAGAATAGTATGGAATTTCCTCAGAAAACTAAAAATGGAACTTCCTGTGATCCAGCAATTCCACCACTGGGATTATACCCTAAGAACACTGAAACACCAATTCAAAAGAACCTATGACCCCTTTGTTCATAGCAGCACAATTTATAATAGTTAAGTGCTGGAAGCAACCTAAGTGCCCATCTGTAAATGAGTGGATCAAAAAACTATGGTACATTTACACAATGGAATTCTATGCAGCAGAGAGAAAGAAGGAGCTTATACCCTTTGCAACAGCATGGATGGAACTGGAGAGCATTATGCTAAGTGAAATAAGCCAGGCGGCGAGGGACAAATACCATATGATCTCACCTTTAACTGGAACATAATCAATAGAAGAAAAAAGGATACAAAATATAACCAGAGACATTGAAGTTAAGAACAATCTAACAATAGCCGGGGGGTGGGGGGGAACAGTGGGAAGAGGGGATTACAGGAACTACTATAAAGGACACATGGACAAAACCAGGGGGGAGGGTGGAGGTGGGGGAGGAAGGTGGGTTCAGCTGGGGTGGGGTGGAGGGATGGGGAGAAAAGGCATACAACTGTAATTGAATAACAATAAAAATTTTTTTAAAATGACACTTCAATCAAACAATAAATTCCCATAATTAGTTTGGGAAAAAAAAGGTTAAAATCTAATAAAATGTTTGGGGTTGCTTTACACTTTTTTATTTCTCCATATCTCTGATAACTTCCAGTAATACATAATTGACAGTTTTCCACTGTTGATTTGCACACAAATAATTCAACTAAAAACTCTTTAAAATTGCAATTATTCCTGTAAAAAAAAAAACAGTCTACTAAAGGAACAGGAAAATGTCACCAGTTTTAGCCCCTATCAAGAATGCCTTGTTCAGATTTATTCCCCTTTTCCACTCATGGGCCTAAGATGCCAGGAGGCAAATGCTCTAAAATAAATGTGATTGTTATCTATAAAGATAATTTTAAATATTTATAAGTTCTAGATACTTAGGTTAAATTTGCCTCAAAGATAAATGTATTATTCTTTACCTGTGAGAAATCAATCAGAAGCCTTCAGACATTTAAATTTAGGTTTCTTAATTACCTACTGGCTCAAATATTAAATACTTAGTATCTAAATTTTTTGAAAAGCTGGAGTGAGCTCAAGCACATTTTCTTTAATTTAGGTGACAAAATAAAATTTATTCTCTTATACACTTGGGTTTTACAATGTACATTCCAGTGTGCATTGTAATTACTGGATAGAAGTGCAGTGAAGCAATCTTTAGCAAATCCTGCTACAAACAATACACAGGAACATTCTAGCTGCTTATTCCACAAACCCCAATAGGCACCTGGAGCCATTCAAAAAGTTAAAAATAAATAAATAAAAGTATATATATTTAATTATTTTCAATGTCTAGAAGCTATAAATGACATAAGTTTCCTTATGCTCATTCTTGCACAAAGGTCTCACAATTCCTCTCTGTGACTTAATCTCCCTTCTATCCTAAAAACACACTTAGCCTAGACATGTGAGCATCCTAATTAAACTAAGGTCTTATTTAGTTATGGATAGATGCAGGTCTACAGAGCTCCAAATATAACCCCAGAAAAACAAACAATTTCAAAGTTTTAAAATAGAGAGGTAGATAGATCATGAATTAAGCAGTAACAAAACTTGCCTTCTATTCAGCAAAATAAAAATAAAAGCATGTCAATGGGGTGAATGACAATGATGAATTCTGTTGTTCCATAGGAATAGCCATCCTCATGGCTTTAACCAAGACAGCCATCTTCAATTCAAGATTATTTTTTGCTTCACTTTGTAAAATATGTAAATGTCTAATCACTATGTTGTACACCTGAAACTGGCATAATGTTGCATATTAACTAACTGAAAAATAAATTTTAAAAAAATTTGTAAAGATTATGTTTTCTTTCCCTTCCTAACCTGTAGCTAAATATTCATGGCAAAAGTAGGGGGTTTATAAGATACTGGAAGAGAGGGACTGAATCTGTGGAGATTTCTTTGCATAGTGCCTATCGAGGAAATATTAAGAAAATTTATAACTTTGGGCTTACTAAATATTTCAAGATGATGCTTAAAGAAAATAATGCATTATTATGACCCCACTTAGTTTTCAAAATAGAAATTCTGATTCATGTTCCATGTGGAATGTGTTTACTTTTAAATTAACCTCTTGTTTTCAACATAAAACTATGGTCTTTACATTGATTTTTCAAGAATAATACTAACATATGGACAACTTCAGGGGGGCTGAGAACCTTTGCATTTTAGGGCCATGCCATTCTCCAGAGGGTGAAGGGATGAAATAAAGGTTGAGGGGCAAAATAATTCATTCTCCACCTCTTTCTTATCAAATTACCAACCGACAGATTGAAGGGAGTTCAAATTCTTGTCTATTGGTCAGTGTCTCCTTCACGCTTCCTTTGCAGACTTGATCTTTGCCTTCTCTTCCAGTAACCTAATGTTCCCTAAGGCCAGTTATCATGGTGTGCCACAGTCTATGAAACTTAGCCAGGCACAGAGCCATCTTTGAAATCAAAGGCACAGACCTACTCTAAATGCTGCCTGAGTTCCTAATCCAAACTTTTGATCTGCTGTTTGTTCTCTCTTCCCTTCCCTCCTGGGATCCTGGTCCAGCTGGCACTTTTCATTGGTGTCATGTCCTACTCTTGACATAGAACAAAAGTTCTCATTTCCAAATACAGAAGCAAGGTTTCAGAACTGAGGGTATTGCACTATGTAAGGTAACATATTTCTCCAGATATTTCACAGATTTGGATATCTGTTACCACAGTTGATTGTTCTTCAAGTTTGTGTTATATTGACTAAACTGTAAATATTTTAGCAATGGATTCACTCATGTTTTAAAGACACTACGCACTTAACAAAACACAAAGGCTCATTATCCATGGAGTATTTCATGTAGCTTAGGCAAGATCCTTTTACATGTAGTAAGGCAGCAAGTACAAAGGTTAACAGATGGGATGTATTTGCATTAGTATCTTACTCATAGAAGTGAGGAGGTGAAACCATTTTTTTTTAGGAAGTTACTTGGCTAAGAACACAAATAGACTAGAAATTTTAATGATGAGAATCCAATAGCAGAATAAAAGTCGATTCTCTTTTACATGGAGAGATAGAAGAGGGGAGAGGGGAAGAGTGGGGAGGGGCCTAAACAGTCACAGGTGAAAGAAAACATTTTAGTTTGGAGGTAGAGATTTAGAGACCTATTAGGACCTATTACAGTGTGAACTCACTGTAATAAATGTACAACATGTAACTAACCATACTTCCAATCAAAATTCAAAATCAAAACAATTTGTATGGTCAATTATTATTAAGAGATTGCAAGGCACCAGAAGAGATACAAAGAATAGTACATTTTCTTAAAGAGATAACTCCTCTGCTTAAACAAATTCAATATCTTCCTCTGCAGGGTTCAAAGACCCCCCTGACCAAGTCCCTAAGCATTTCCTTATACCCCATTACCCAGCGATAGCAAACTATGTCAGGATTCTCACTTCACTTTTTCATATCTTTGTACATGCTGTTCAATACCTTGCCCACCCACCCAGAAGTACTATTCATCCTTCAAAACTTGGCTCAGTTAGCTCTTCTTCTGTAAAAGAATGTGCAGATATTCTGTCCCAGTTGTTGCCACAAATGAGCCTTCAGCAAGCCATGCCCTCTTTTGCCATCAATGACTCTCCATTTGAAATGCAGCTTCTGGCTTATTCCCAAGACTTGATGGAGAGTGAATGCCAGACCATGGGGCATCAAGTGGCATTGAATTTGATCTATCATGACCTTGATGTTTGTCTGATCCACCAAATTATAAAACTGACTGCGCAGAACAGCATTGTGTTATACATTAGAAATGGTACAATGTAGAATAGCCTCAGTGTGTTTGGAAGACACATCTCTTCCTCAGTCCATCTGTGGTGTCATTGGGAGTTCCCTAGGATCACTTAAGAGAGGAGGAAAATGTTTGGGCCTAATAACAGACAAATCTGCACTGTCTTTCAGAGCATTTCTCAAAAGATAGTGATTAATGTAAGTTCTCCCCATGGGCACAACATTGGGACATATATCTGCTTGTCTGCTTCACAAGAAGGAAAAACAGTTGAGGTCCAGATCTACACTGACTCATGGCCAGGCACTAACAGTGTTAGCTGACTGCTCAGGGACTTGAAAAGAACAAAATTTAAAAACTGATGACTAGGAAGGTATGTGGATGGACTCTTAAAATGGACATGAGGTGTGAAGGTATTGACCAGAATAATCATTTTGTAGGAGACTTTCAATAACCAGGACAAAATGACCTATTCAGTAC
The DNA here is from genome assembly GCF_022682495.2 of Desmodus rotundus. NCBI lineage: Eukaryota > Metazoa > Chordata > Mammalia > Chiroptera > Phyllostomidae > Desmodus > Desmodus rotundus. The sequence continues at coordinate 55,038,259 of NC_071394.1, read as the reverse complement.
ATCAGGCAGCCTCTGTCCTTGGCCTCCTCAGTATCTGCTTGACAGGTGTATGTAAAAGGTGGCCCTGTTGCAGGGATGAAGGCTGTGCATGGGCTCACCAAAGCTTACCTGGCTACCACAGCTTGTTGAGTGCCCAGCCTGCCAGCAGTAGAGGCCAACACTCAGCCAGTTGCCCAGAGGTAGGTAAGTTATATTGGTCTTCCTCTGTGATGCAAGAAGGTGTAAATTTGTCATCACATGTCAGACTCATATTCTGGGTGCAGATTTGTTTTCTCAGTCTGAAGTGCTTTTCCCAGCACCTTCTCACATGGACTTACAGACTGCTTTAATCATTGTCATTGGGGTCCCACACAAGTTCTCCATTTGGATGAAATATTTTTATTTTTACCTTTTTAAAGATTGTATGTATGTATGTATGTATGTATGTATGTATGTATGTATTTTTAAAAAGAGGGCAAGGGAAGGAGAAAGAGAAGGAGTGAAACATCAGTGTGCGGTTGCCTCTCTCATCCCACTACTGGGGACCTGGCCTGCAACCCAGGCATGTGCTCTGACTGAGAATCGAACCAGCAACCCTTTCTTTCACAGGCCCATGCTCAATCCACTGAGCTACAGTTCACAAATATGTCACTCATTGGTCTTTCCATCCAAAAACAATTGGCTTACTAAAGTGGTAGAATAGCCTGTTCAAAGATCAGCTACTGCAACAGCTGGAAACCACACACTGTGAGGGTAGGGTGCTATCCCACAGGATGTAGTAGTATATGCCTTAAACTAGCTTCCAGGAGATGGTTCCATCTCCTCCAGGAACCAGAGGGAGAAGGTAGACATACTCCTTCTCACTATTATATCTAGTGAGTTTTTTCATCTTATCCCCACAACTCAAAGACGTTTTGTGTCCATCTAAAGCTTGATGGGTTTAGATGTCTTAGTGTCCATGGAAAGCATGCTTCTACCAGGAAACTCAGTCACTCTTCTAATAAATTCTGAAGCTATCCTCTGGCCTTCTTGAAATTCTCATGCCTCTGAGTCAACAGACAAAGGAAGGCCATTCTAATGGCCAGGGTGATTGATCCCAATTACCAGGAGGAAATTGGATTGTTGCTACATAAGGGAGGCACAAAGAACTGTGTTTGAAATAGAGATCTCCTCAGCCATCACTTAGTACTCTCTTGCCCAGTCTCCCTGGTCAATGGAAAACTGCAGCTATTCAATTAAGACAAATATTCAAGGATGCAGACCCCATAAGAATGAAGATTTGGGTCACCTCACTAGGTAAAGCATTCTATTCAGGTGAGATTTTAGAAGAGAAAACATGGAATGGTTGCCAGACAAAGGGAATTATGATTACCAGTTAAGTCTGTGACAAGCTATAGCAATAAAATATGTAATGGCTATATTTTATATTAATAATTTATTTTCCTCTTCCTCCCCCACATCCTCATGACTTTATATTAAGAGCACTAGTGGTTGCTAGTTTTCTGCTGAGAGTATGACCAAATTTATGACATCAATTCCAATGATTAACTGATGAAGCTGATGGGACCATGTTCCCTTTGTTGGGACACATTTACTGAGTGAAGGACAAGGGTAGATATAGAGTGGCAAGAAGAATGCACTGTGTTGGATATCTTCTTTTGCCCTCCAAGTCTACTCTCCACTCTCTTTCACCCCATTCTTTGCTCCCAGAAAGATGACCTCTAAGGATTACATCAATAAACTTCCTTGCCTCCTGATCTCTGGTTGAGGATCATCAGGAGAAGATCAGAGGACAGCAGTAGAGTGAGGATGGGGTATTTATTTTTCCTACCCATATCCCTCTCTGTAAAGCGTCCCAGTCCCTAACTGTGTTCCTCCATCTAAGATTTCAGTTCTGGCCAGGGATGTTGGCTCGCTCTCTTGCTCTTAGTTCCAGTAACTGTTTCTTCTATCAACCCCTCAGAATCACTGCATAACTAGCCCCTAGATCCTGCACTATCCCTTGTGAGTTTCCTGTACTCTGATCTGTGAATAGTCTCTTTATTAAATTCTCTTCAATTCATCCTATGATGTGCCATCTGTTTGCTGCTGCGACACTGACACAAACCTCTTCTTCACCCACTGAAATAGGAGTTCTTTCAGGGCAGAGTCTGTGGCTTACTCGTTGTTATATTCTCCAGAGCCTTCCTTATAATAGGTGCTTGTTAAACACTTATTGATTAAATTAATGATAAAATACAAATATCTGTAATGCAGGGCAGATTATGAATAGCAGAAGTACAGGCCACCACACAACAAAGAAAGACAGAGGGTCTAAGGACCAGTCTACACAGAGCCGGTGCAGAGCTGCCTTAGCCTGACCCAGAAAAAGGTGTACCTTTTTGTAATCAGCCAGTGGGGTACCTTTTGGTAAGATGCACAAAGAAATGGTATTTCTAGCAGGTGGTCTTTCATAAGAAAAAGATATGACCTAAGTACTTTGGGCAGTAAGAGAAAAGATTTATATCTGCTTGGGGATAGCAAAAACTTCAGTTAGCAGACATCTCGTGGTTACATTTATCATGAGATGAATACATTGCTATTCAGTGTTTTACTTTTATGGTCTCTATAATTTTTTAATATACTATAAGGATGAAGTGGGGTATTTTTAGCCAAGCCTACATAACCTCACACAAATCATAAGATTTTTTCAACTCTGATCCAATTAATTGAGGGCTAACTTTGTAGGAAGAGATACTTCCAAATACTTAAGTCGTGACTCAGCTGTATAAGAAATTGGTGATAAATGAGCCTGAGCAAATTTTTCATGTGGTCTGATTTGGCTACAGGTGGACAGCCAAGAATTTACACAAAGCTTAATAAGTTCTCTTAGTATAAAAAATAAATGATCCAAGACCAATAAATATTTTTAAAGCTGCTAAATTAATATCTAAATACTATAAGATAAATAATTAAGTACATAAATAACAATGTCATGCTTCAGCCCCACCTGATAATCTTAAATAATACTACAGAAAATGCCAAAGGCTCAACTAAATTGGTATCAGTAAGACAGATCAGGCATTAGTGCCACTAAAAAAATTTCTTTATTTGGTAAGTCAAGATTCATTTCAGTTACTTACAGAAATCCTGAATCTGATTTTGCAATGATAATTTAAACAAAATCTTTGGGATAGACTCAAATGCTCTGATATCAGCATTTGTGAGATTCTTGGATTCTTAGTAGAAATTATAGGGTTTGAGGTTTAGTGAAAGAAGAATTAGTGAGCCTTCACATGCTTAAAGAAGAGTTTATTTTAAGATTTCTGGGCAAAAGTAGATAACTCAATAGAGAACTCGCACACTTTAATGGTTCCATCTGACCAGTCCTTTTGGCAAACAAGTAAGGCAGCTTTTGTTACCCTGTGACACTGGGTTAATTTAAACCACACCTGTTCAGAAGGGTGTCTAGAGAATTCCTGCAAGTTTTGACCTGCATCTTGCCATTTACAGTTACTGAGAGTGCGTTTCTATATCATATTTATATCTCAGGTTTCAAACCCCCCCGAAGGGGAACAAAGCAAGTTTGCCATTTTGCCAGTAACGTCCTGGATGAAATGGCTCCTTTTACCTTGTCTTTTACCTTTTTCCCCTTTATATAATGGAAACAACATAGTTTTAAGACAGGGTGATATATTCAAATTCTAATATTCCTATTATTTTAACTGCATGGACTCTAAGATGCTCAATTTCCCCATTTATAAAATTTGGCTATACTAACTATTTTACAGGGTTGTTATCAGGTATACATAAATGCATGTAAAGTATCTATTTCAGTACCAGGTGTTTAATAAGTGGTATCAGCAGAGTAGTCATCCTTATCCTTGTTGTTATTACTATAATCAGGACTTCTAAGATACAAATTTGATTTCAGGAACCTGCAATGGTTAAGAAAGAAATTATTCAAAATTATTCAGGAAGACAGGGTGAATCATTAGCAAGTTAGTTATATTTTTATTCAGTAATATATGCCTAGTGATGGTAAGATAGGCTTCTCCAAGCCATTTTACTATTGAAAATGTGTATATTAAAACAGTCAGAGAACCAGTGCAGGAGAGAACTTAGGTGAGTTCTGAAAAACCTAAATCACTTGCAGAGCACTGCAGAAATGAGTTTTTCCCTTGTCAATGTTGGTCGAGATTTTAGCATCCTCTGTGAGTAATTGACAGTTTTCACTATTGCCTAAAATATTAAATCTCCATAAAATGATTTTTGACATTTTTGTTGCTGTAATCATTGCCATTCTTCACTTAGATGTCATCTGTATCTATTCTGTCAAATAAATGAACAGTGTCCAAATCACATGAAACACCTGTCCACAACATTTAAGGGGTCTATCCAGTAAAACTATAAGTCCCAAAATTCCAACAAAATTATAACATGAGTATTGAAACAAATTTACAGTTACTTCTGGCCAGGATGGAGTTAGATACACTTTGCCTCCTCATACAACCAAAAGAAGGACAACAACAAATTTAAAGACAAAAAGTAACCAGAACTGCCAGAATATAGAACTGTATGCAAGTCCAACAACCAAGGAGTTAAAGAACAAACATTCATCTAGACCGGTGTGCCAAAACAAAAAAATATGGCCCAAGTGAAAGAACAGATCAAAGCTCCAGAAAAAAATACAACTAAGCGATAAAGAGATAGCCAAACTATGAGATGCAGAGTTCAAAACACTGGTAATCAGGATGCTCACAGAAATGCTTGAGTATGGTCCCAAAACAGAGGAAAAAGTGAAGTTTATGCAAAGTGAACTAAAGGAAAATATTCAGGGAACCAACAGTGATGGGAAGGAAACTGGCCCTCAAATCAATGGTTTGGAGCAGAAAGAAGAAATAAATATTCAACCAGAACAGAATGAAGAAACAAGAATCTGAAAAAATGAGGAGAGACTTAGGAACCTCCAGGACAACTTTAAACATTCCAACATCTGAATCATAGTGGTGCTAGAAGGAAAAGAGGAAGAGCAAGAAATTGAAAACATAATGGAGGACTTCCCTAATCTGGCAAAAGAAAGAGACTTCCAGGAAATCCAAGAAGCTTAGAGAGTCCCAAAAAAGTTGGATCCAAGGAAGCACCCACCAATGTACATCACAATGTACATAGACACAATGTACATAATTACATTACCCAAGATTAAAGATAAGGAGAGAATCTTAAAAGCAGCAAAAGAAAAGGAGACGGTTACCTACAAAGGAGTTTCCATGAGACTATCAGCTGATTTCTCAAAAAAAAAAAAAGTTGCAGGCAAGAAGGGGCTGGAAAGAAGTATTTGAAGTCATGAAAGGCAAGAACCTACATCCAATATTACTCTCTCCAGCAAAAATACCATTTAGAATGGAAAGGCAGATAAAGTGCTTCCCACATAAGGTCAAGTTAAAGGAGTTCATCATCACCAAGCTCTTATTTTATGAAATATTAAAGGGACTTATCTAAGAAAAAGAAAATCAAAACTATGAACAGTAAAATGACCACAGACTCACAACCATCAACAACTGAACATGAAAAACAAAAACAAACTAAGTAAACAACTAGAACAGGAACAGAATCACAGAAATGGAGATCACATGGAGGGTTATCGGTGGGGAGGGGGAGGATGGGGTAAAAGGTACAGGGAATAAAAAGCATAAATTGTAGGTACAAAACAGACAGGGGAAAGTTAAGAATAGTATGGGAAATGGAGAAGCCAAAGAACTTATATGTACCACCCATGAACATAAACTAAAGTGGGAGAATGCTGGTGGGAGGGCGGGGTACAGGGTGGAGGGGAATAAAGGGGAGAAAAAATGAGACAACTGTAATAACATAATCAATAAAATATATTTTTAAAAAAGGAACAAATTTACATAAGGTATAAGAAACACTTTCATGATATGATTAAATACCGCATTATCCACCACCTCTACCTTTCTTCCTCCCCTGACCCTTTCTGAGACTAATCTAACAAATAATTCACCCCATTCTTTCAAGATGTCAAATGTTTTTTTCTTTGTTCAAATGACTTGATGTAAGAGATGTGGCTTGAAAAAGCATTAGGAGTGTCAGGTTTTATAATAAACCATGTGGGTGGAGGGTTTTGTGGGTTAGGATTTTCTTTCTTTTTTTTTTTCTTTTTGCTGACAGAAACAAGTCTCTCTCAAAACACACTAAGCTCCAGCAGGTGCCCAAAGCTAATTTAGTTTAGAACTATTTTTAAAAAGCACTAGCTAAGTTTTATAAGCAGTCAGGCCAAATGGCTATATTGTTTTTCTGTCTTCCTGCAATCCAGGGTCCAGTTTTAAAATGTTACTCTAAATCTAAGACCACAAACTGGTCATGGACTAAACAGGTCTAAAATATTCAGACCCTTAAACCTTCTCACTGATCCCTAGACACAAAACATTTAGAGGTTTAAACTTGAGTCTCCTCTTAACAGATTTGTTCCTGAATTCTCAGCATTTCCTGTCTGTAGTTTTCTTTTAAATCTGGCAGATTTTGGCTTCAGCCACCACAGATGATGTAATGCTTCCCAGCAGCCAGATTCAAACAGGTTTGTCGATTCAACCACCCACTGACAGCGTGTGTTTGGATTCAGGCTGTCACCATAAATACTGACTCTCAATACGGAATCTCATGGCAGCCCGGTCATTTGGCAGTCTTCTCCTAATACTCCCAGATTAAACACTCACTTGGGTGTTTGAAGAACCCACAGCTTTGACTCTCTCTAATGCATGCATTTAGCCTGGCCTTTCCTTTCTCAAATACAGAAATCTGACTTGGATTAAGATACAAAGGTTGGATTGGGTTAGGGGGAGTTGTTTTATCTCTGTATATCCAAGCACAGATCATGACTGGACTGTTTAGAGTCAACATATGTTTGCTCTATTATTGAGGCAGCAGGTAGCAGATAAGGTTTGAGTCAGCTGAACTTGAACTTGAATTCTGGCGAGTCCTATTGGCACTGTGAAATCTTAGACAAATTACTTAACCTCTCTGACTAAAATAGATATAATAATACCTACCTCATAGAATTGTTATGAAGGTTAAATGTGATTATGTACGTAAAATTCTTAATCTTACATCAGGTTCATAGTAAATGCTCAATAAATTCTAGTTTTATTGCAACTACCTTTCTTTAACAACTTAACAACCCAAATCTGTTGCTTTGTGTTCATTGTGCCATAGTGAACAGTTCAGACAATGACATAATACACTGTCCATCAGACACCCCTGATAGCTCTACAACATGATCGTGGCAGCTACCCTTAGCCTACTCTGAGGAAACTGAGGTGCAAAAAGGTGAAGCCATTCTCCCAAAGTCTCACAAAGGGTGAGTAGAGAGCGCAGTCTAGAACCTGGATCATCTAACTCTAAATCCCAGTCCTTTTCTCCAATTTCATCATTTGCCATTGATTTTGTTCAACACACTCTGAATTTTTTTGTGAAAACCTACCCTAGGTTGTCTCCATCTTGGCAGACTTGGTAAACAGGATTGTGAGCATACAATGGGGTGAACCACAGTTGTCAGAGCCCTTTCCATGCTGGCCCTGTGTCTGTCCCTCACACTGCAGCCAAGGGTCATACTGGGGTTGGAGGGGCGTGGGGAGGACATGGCTGTCTTCTATGCTGTCAACTCCAAAAGCCTGGGGTGTTAGGGCCAGAGAGGACCACAAAGAGCAAGTAGTGGCCTAAAGTCAAAGTTAAGATGTGATGAGTTCAATGTTGACATTTTAAGGTTGAAGAGACAATAGGATGGCTAGCATGTTCTCTTGCCCATTCATCTCATTCAGAGGGTTCCCTCTATTATGCACAATCCTCTCAGCTGCCCTGGGAGGTACAGGACGGAGCTACCAGCAGACTCCCCAAACTTAATTCCCAGCTAAGTGGTCTCAGAAATGCTGCCTAGTGTCACAATGTAAAAAATTTTTTATAAAAATAAAAAAAAAATTTTAATTTAACCATATTTGGAATTTTTTTGTTTCACTTGACCCTTACAATCATACTGTACTGTAGACAAAATGGGTATTGTTATTATTTTGTATAAGGAATGTGAAGTTCAGACATGCTGGCTGGTAAGAGGAGGCACCAGAAGGGGGACCCTGGTCACCTAACTCATCCTGGATTCTTTGAATCACCTCACCACCTGCTATGGTGGTAGGGGAACCCCGTCACTCTCCCTCAGCGCCTCCAGCTATGAAGCATGAAGGGACTTCTGTAAACGTGTGCTGAATGGATGGTAGCACAAAGGGATAGTGAGAAGCTGCATGTTCCAGTTTTTTTACAAGTTCTATCTCTCTTATGTAGTGAGGGAAACTCCCAGCAAATTCAGCTGAAATAATCAACTCATTTTTGTCCTGTCAGGTCAACCTGTCATATTGCCACAAGCCAGAGCAGTAAATGATCAAGGTCAAAGCACCCAGAATGCTCTAAAGAAAAAACTTCTCTACATGGAAGGTTGTGCAAAACAATCTCAAAAAACAAAGAAAAGGCCACAAAACTAATGCTTAGTAGGCACTTCCAGTATCTCTCTGCTGCAGACCTATGAAAACTTGTGTGACTTTAGAACATGAATGTAATGAAATCATTTGGTCAGCTCAGAAGTCGGATTCCTCATGTATGAAAAGTTGGAACATGAAAGCATGCAAAGAAGGCAAAATTATGGAAAATTTGAGAAAGTAAAAGGAGAAAGATGTTCAGAAAACTGACTCAAGGAGAACCAAGATGGAGGCGTAGGTAGACACACTGCGCCTCCTCACACAACCAGAACTGACAGAAAATCGAACGGGAAGGAAGTCTGACACCAAGGAGATAAAAAAGAAACTTTCATCCAGACCGGTAGGAGGGGCAGAGACTGGCAGCCTGGGGGGAAGAGGACTCGCATTGCCGCAGAGGGACTGAGACTGGCTAACGAGACTGGCGGAGTGTGGGACAAATGGGGCAGGCAGTCTGACTACTAGCAGACGCTGCGGCCCTACCTTCGCGCACAGATAAACTGAGAGGGCCAGACTCAGAGTGGCGGAGAACGGGGCAGGCAGTGTGGCCCCACATTCGAACATAGATAAACCTGGAGGAACAGCAGGGGAGTGAAGCAGACCACGCAATCCAGGGCTCCAGCTCGGGGAAATAAAGCCTCAAACCTCTGATTGAAAGCGCCCATGGGGGTTGGGGCGGCAGCAGGAGAAACTTCCAACCTCACAGGAGAGGTCGTTAGAGAGACCCACAGGGGCCTAGGGCATGCACAAGCCCACCCACTCGGGAACCAGCACCAGAGGGGCCCAATTTGATTGTGGGTAGCAGAGGGAGTGACTGAAATCCGGCAGACAGTGGAGCCAGCACCATTGCTCCCTCTTGGCCCCTCCCCCACGTATAGTGTCACAGCACAGCTACCAGCCTTACCCTGCCCCAGAGAACACCTAAAGCTCCTCCGCCCCTTTAAGTAACAGACGTGCCAAGACAAAAAAAATTGGCCCAAATAGCAGAACACTTCAAAGCTCGAGAAATAATTCAACTAAGCAGTGAACAGATAGCCAACCTATCAGATGCACAGTTCAAAACACTGGTTATTAAGACACTCACAGAATTGGTTGAATTTGGTCGAAAACTAGATGAAAAAATGAAGGCTATGCTAAGTGAAACAAAGGAAAATGTACAGGGAACCAATAGTGATGGGAAGGAAAGTGGGACTCAAATCAATGGTGTGGACCAGAAGGAAGGAAGAAACATCCAACCAGAAAAGAATGAAGAAACAAGAATTCGGAAAAATGAGGAGAGGCTTAAGAACCTCCAGGACATCTTGAAACGTTCCAACATCCGAATTATAGGGGTGCCAGAAGGAGAAGAGGAAGAACAAAAACTTGAAAACTTATTTGAACAAATAATGAAGGAGAACTTCCCTAATCTGGCAAAGGAAATAGACTTCCAGGAAGTCCAGGAAGCTCAGAGAGTCCCAAAGAAGCTGGACCCAAGGAGGAACACACCAAGGCACATCATAATTACATTACCCAAGATTAAAAATAAGGAGACAATCTTAGAAGCAGCAAGAGAGAAGGACACAGTTACCTACAAAGGAGTTCCCATAAGACTGTCTGCTGATTTCTCAAAAGAGACCTTATAGGCAAGAAGGGGCTGGAAAGAAGTATTCCAAGTCATGAAAGGCAAGGACCTACATCCAAGATTACTGTATCCAGCAAAGCTATCATTTAGAATGGAAGGGCAGATAAAGTGCTTCTCAGATAAGGTCAAGTTCGAGGAGTTCATCATCACCAAGCCCTTATTATATGAAATGTTAAAGGGACTTATCTAAGAAAAAGAAGATTAAAAAATATGAACAGTAAAAATGACAGCAAACTCACAGTTATTAACACACCTAAAACCAAAACAAAAGCAAACTAAGCAAACAACTAGAACAGGAACAGAACCACAGAAATGGAGATCACATGGAGGGTTATCAATAGGGGAGCAGGAAGGGGAGAGTGGGGGGAAAGGTACAGAGAATAAGTAGCATAAATGATAGGTGGAAAATAGACAGGGGGAGGGTAAGAATAGTGTAGGAAATGTAGAAGCCAAGGAACTTATAAGTATGACCCATGGACATTAACTATAGGGGGGGAATGTGGGAGGAGGGGGTAGGCAGGATGGAGTGGAGTGAGGGGGGGAAATGGGACAACTGTAGTAGCATAATCAATAAATATATTAAAAAAAAAAGAAAACTGACTCAAGAAAAATTGAAAGGTCAACATGTGATATGGCATGTTTTGTTACTGTGTCTGTCCAGACAGTCAACAAAACTCCTCAAATCAAAGACGATTCTCCTTTCTTAAAATCCCTTTGACTAGTTCCTGTTATTATTATTATTGTTTATAACACATTAATTAATCAGGGGGAACTTGGCCTACCGTGGTCAAAACATTCTTACTTAGAGTAGCAACACACTTGTCCCTCACAATTGGATTGCTGGTCACTCAAGCACTTGTTTATAATTCTTATTTCAATGTGGCAAGCTGGCCTTTCAAAACAAGACCTTCTTATTATCAGATCACATTTCGCTTCCAGATTTTAATCTAAATTCAGGGACACCAAGGGACAAAACCTTTGACAGTGAAGTTAAAGACACATACAAAATGTGAGTGAGAGATATATGTAAAATGTTTGAAGCCTTGGTTTGCATTGTTGGAAACGTGCCTTGTCTTTCTGGTCTTAACTGAAAGCGATATTAATCTTTGTATCCATCCCCATGAAGTGCTAAGTGCGGGGGATCATGGTATTTGATCTCCCAAACCTCAAGTCAACACATTACAGATCTGTGGAAATAGAAAAGTCTCATGTGTCCAAGATGTATAAGATGCAATATAGTCTAAAGAATACAGGTAAAGGGCTAGAGACAGTTACTAAGGAACGCCAAGAGAAAAGTCAATATGTATATATGCCTATATATTTTTTTGGTTGGGGGGCAGGATTGAGCAAAAAGGAAAAAGTACCCATGGACAAGGACAATAGTGTGGTGATTTGGGGAGGGGGGAGTAAAAGGGGATTAAATTGTAATAGGAAAAATATACAATAAAATTTTTTTTTTTAAAAAAGAGAATCTTAAAACAGTGCTTCCCAACCAGTGTCAGCACCTCAAGGGGACATTTTGGACATTTTTGGAGTTATTATATTACCTCAATGTTTATAAGATACTGAAGACATTTAGCAGGTGTGAGCGGAGATAGCAGATGTCCTAAAATGAGTGGGTAGGTGCCACAGTGCAAAGAACTATTCCACATCCTATAGGACTTGCCAGGTGCCTTTCCCAGCATCCATATAGGTAAAAACCTATTTATAGTTGTCCAAATCTTATGTATATGTTTTAGATTTAAAGTGAAATGATTTACACACTATTTTAATGTATTTGGGGGTTGCCATTATGACGTAAGTTGAGGGATCATTTTGCACTCTTTTGTTCCAAACTTTAATAATAGAGCTGATCACCATTTTTAAAAACCACATTACTAATATAATGCCACCAGTAAGTCACTCTGCATGGAGCAGCTGTCCCCATCACCATGACTTCTCACACCTGACTCCTTCAGTGTGTCCTCTCTTGGAGAAGTGCCAAAGCGCCACATACTGAAATACGTGTCATATTTACTATAAATCACTATTCTTTCATTTCTCCTTTATGCTATAGTTGAAGTTACATGTAGGAAGTTTACATCATCTATAAAATATATTGCAGAGTAGTAAAGTGAGAATTATAAGTTATTTTTTATAAAAACAGCTTTGATTTTATGTATCATTTCTTCTACATTTATCACTTGGCATGATGGAGTTAGGAAATTATCAGTGGGCACTAACACTAGTGGGTGAAAATTTAATGAGAGACAGGATATTTACATGGTAAGAAAGCATGTCCTCACAAATTGTTCACTAATTACAAAGAGGAAAAATGGTACTTTATAGTGGAGAAGCCTGGCAAATACCACCTGAATCAGGTGGTTAAGGTTTAGAAAATAATATATACTATTTATATATGTGTGTAAATGTGTGTACATATAGGGGAGGGCAAACTAAAAATACGATTAAAGGTTGAAAAGTAGCAATTTTTAAATTATGATATATTTTATGTGTAAATTTGGGAGGATTAATGTTATATAAATTATTATTGTTAATTTTCCATTTAACACATGTAGACCGACTCATGGAAATATCTAAGAAGATACTAACAATGGGTGAAAGTGATATTGTGAAAGAACAAAGAGAACAGCACAAATTGATTGTAGTCAAGATGTTTTAAAACAAATGTGGGTGTGAACACATATTAACACACATGCCTTTATCCAGGTTTCAAAACTTTTATGAACGCATTGAGAGATTGAAACATAAGAGAGTCTGATAGAATGTTTATACCAAACAAAGAAACCAAACTAAATCAAACACCTCACTCTCACCCTGTTGGATCCAACAGCAAGGGTTCTTCCAGCATAACCTGGCGGCAGCGTTTGCACAGATAGGTCCCAAATCGTAATGCAGAAGGCTTTCTCTGAGGGGCCATGACCATAAGCTCCCACGTATGTGTTAAGTAATGATTAGGCTACCAAAGAATTTTTTAAGAGATGAGAGAGTAGTGACTTCACAGATTTCAATATCTTTCACCAGACCCCTGAACTTGCCCACATTGTCTAAAGAGGGATATGAGGTGGGTATTTATTTCCCTTTCCAAAAGAACAGGAGTCAGTGCCCAGCTGGGAGTCTGGGTCCTAGTGCAGCCCAGCAAATGGGAAAGGGTTTTCTCCATCTAGAGCAGTTGTCTTTTTCCCGGTAAACAAGCCAGGTGCCAGAAACTTTACCCATGTGAGGAGTGAAAGAGAGGAAGCAGAAGAAGGAAGGGGACTAAGGAAGGAAATAGAATCACTGGAAAAAGTGAAAGATGGTGTCAAAATGGTTACAACTTGAAACAATCTCAGAAAATTACAGTTTTCACAGCACTGAAATCCTCTCAAAGCTCTGCAAAGGCATAAGCCTGCAGAAGAAACAGAAAAGGCTCCTCCACCCAGAAGTCAGAGAAGTGTGCATGCTCGCGTGAGCTCCATTGCTGGTTCGGTTTCATTTCTTTGTACTGAACAGAAGCGGTTCTCCCAAGTTTCCATCAACCCCAGGGACTCCCTGCCAGCCCGCCTCCCAGACTGTCAGGTTGTGCTTTCCTCACACTTGCTTCTTTCTCTTTGTCCCACATTCCCCTCCCTTTCACCTGAACAATGGATACACCTTCCCCAAGTTCCTGAATCACATCTCGTTTAATCTTGCAACTATCGAGAAAAAAAACAACGTCAATTAGGGTCATCTCTTCAAGTTTGAGAAGCCTGAGCCACCACCTGCTCCTGCTCATCAAAATTAAACCTGCCAAGTGCTGAGTTGCTTAAAAACATCCTGTTAAGTCATTTAAAGATGTAGCTCTTCATAAACCTAGCAAAGCATAACCCTTAATTTGAGACATAAACCTTGCCTCAATCACAGAACTTCTCCACAAATTTGTTTTCTTTATTAGAAAATAAAATAAACTCCCATCCGAAAAATGTTATTATCCATGTTTCATATTGTATTCCATATCTCCTTAACAAAAAAAAAACATTTTTTAACATAACTAAGCATGCAATCTTCCTCACAGTAAAGGATTTTTTTCTTTTGAGGAATAATTGACCTAACATTATTTTAGATTGAGGTGTACAGACATCCATCACCATATATAGTTACAAATCTTTTTTCTTGTGATGAGAACTTTCAAGATCCACTCTCCTAGCTACTTTCAAATATGCAACAAAGAACCATTAACTATGGTCACCATGCTGCACATTACATCCTCATGACATCCATTTTATAACTGTAAATTTATAACAGTTATAAATTTGATCCCCTTCACCAATTTTGCCCCACACCTTGCCTCAGGCAACCACCAATCTGTTCTTTGGGTTATTTATTTGTTTGTTTCTTAGATCCCAAATATAAGTGAGATTATATTCTGTTGTATAGGTGTGTATATGTATATATAGATATATGCACACATATGTATACATCACAAATTCTTCATCCATTCATTCATTGATGGACATTTAGGTCGCCTCCATGTCTTGGCTATTATAAATAATGCTGCATTCAACATTGGGGTGTGTTTATATTTTTGAGTTGGTGGTTATATGTTCTTCAGATAAATATCCAGAATGGAATTGTTAGATTATATGGTAATATTCCAAGGAACCTCCAGTGTTTTCCATAGTAACTATACCAACTTACATTCCCACCAAAAGTACACAGGGGTTCCCTCTTCACATCCTTGCCAACACTTATTTCTTTTCTTTTTGATAAAAGTCATTGTAAAAAGTGTGAGGTGACTCTCATTGTGGCTTTGATTTGCATTTCCCTAATAATTAGTGTTGAACATCTTTTCATGTGCCTATTGGCCACCTGTATGTTTTCCTTATAAAAATTTCTGTTCAGATCCTCTGCCCACCTTTTATTTGAATTGTTTGTTTTATGCTATTGAGTTGAATGTGTTCTTTATATATTTTGGATATTAACCTCTTATCAGAGAGATGATTTGCAAATATTTCCTCCCATTCAATGGGTTGCCTTTTTATTTTGTTGATGGTTTCCTTTGCTGGACAGAAGCTTTATAGTCCCACTTGTTTGTTTTTGCTTTTGTTGCCTTTGCTTTTGCTGTTAAATCCAAAAAATCGCCAAGACTGATGTCAAGGATATTACCATCTGTGTTTTCTTCTTGGAGTTTTATGGTTTCAAGTCTCACATTCAAGTCTTTAATCCATTTTTAGTTATTTTGTGGATGGTGTAAGATGGTGTCCAGTTCCATTCTTTGTGTGTGGTTGTTTGGTTTTCCCAGCACCACTTATTGAGGAGAGTGTCTTTTCCCTATTTTGTATTCTTGGCTCCTTTATTGTAAGTTAATTGACCATATATATATGAGTTTATTTCTGAGCTCTCTATTCTGTTCCATTGATCTATGTGTCTGTTTTTATGCCAATACCACACTATAATTACTGTATCTCTGTAATATAGTTGGAAGTCAGGGCATGGAATGCCTCCAGCTTTGTTCTTTCTCAAGATTGTTCTAGCTATTCAGGGTATTTTGTGGTTCCATATAAATTTTCCATACCAGTAGGATTGTTTGTTCTATTTCTGTGAAAAAATGACATTGGATTTTTTTAAGATTTTATTTATTCATTTTTAGAAAGGGGAAGGAAAGGAGAAAGTAAGGGGGAGAAACACCAATGTGTGGTTCCCTCTCACACGCCTCTGGCTAGGGGCCCGACCTGCAACCCAGGCATGTGCCCTGACTGGGAATGGAACCAGCAACCCCTTGGCTCACAGGTCAGTGCTCAATCCACTGAGCCATACCAGCCAGGGTTCCATTGGAACTTTGATAGGGATTGCACTGAATCTGTAGATTGCTTCAGGTAGTGTGGACATTTTAACAAAATTAATTCTCCCAATCTATGATCATGAAATATCTTTCCATTTACTTGTGTCTTCAATATATTTCACTAATGTCTTATAGTTTTGAGTGTATGGATATTTTACCTCTTTGGTGATGTTTATTGTTAGGTATTTTATTCTTTTTGATGCAATTGTAAATGAGATTGTTTTCTTAATTTCTCTGATAGTTTGCTATTAGTGTATAGAAACATAATAGATTTTTGTATATTGATTTTTATCTTCCAACTTTACTGAATTTATTAGTTCTAACAGTATTTTGATGGTATCTTTAGAGTTTTCTATATGTATTTGGTTGGTTAAAAAGATAATTTAGCTTTTTCCATAAAATAAAAGACATATTTTTCATTTTCACCAATAACTTTATTGATGTGGATATTTTGAGTATGTCAGCTATCTCCTGCCTGTTATAACATTGATTGTTCTCAGTTAATGTTTTGGCCGGGGGGGGGGGGGGACAGTTATAATTTTTAGACGGAGGGAAAGAAAAGGAGAAAGAGAGGGAGAGAAACATCAATGTGTGGTTGCCTCTCATGCGTCCCCTACTGGGGACCTGGTCCACAACCCAGGTGTGTGCCCTAGACTGGGAATCGAACCGGCAACCCTTTGATTCACAGGCCAGCACTCAACCACTAAGCCACACCAGCCAGGGCTCAATTAATGTTTTGATTTGATCTCTATCAACTTCAACTGGTCTACCAACCATGGAGCATTGTCCAGATAGAAATCTCCAGCATGAAACTATACAAACCACTTTTAACATCTTCAATCAGTGATAGCACCTTCACCATACACTGCACAAATATTTTTTTGCATTTAAGTTGTGTTTTTACCTTTCTTGAAATAATAAAGTATACCGTAACATGCCAAAAATGCTGCGTATTTTTCCATCTTCAATATTAAAATGGCTATACCAAAATTTGCCAATTTTAATACTTTTTTAATGCATGCTGATATGACAGCTGTCACAATACAATCTAACAAAATTGTTCTGAGTAAAGTTAAAGACTACTAAGTGCTACTAGAGCCATCTTATGGGAAAAAAAACCCAAACTTTTTGGCCAACCCAATAATATCATTTCATCTGAAAATAGTTACAGTTTTACTTCTTTCTTTCCAATTTGGATCCCTTTTATTTCTTTTTGTTGCCTAATTGCTCTGGGTAGGATTACAAATACTATGTTAAATAAAAGGGTGTCCTTGTCTTGTTCCTAATCCTAAAGAAAAAGTTTTTAGTTTTACACAACTGAGTATGATGTTAGCTGTGGGTTTGTCATATATGGCCTTTATTATGTTGAGGTCCATTCTCTCAATATTCACTATGTTGAGTGTTTTTATCATAAATGGATGTTGAATTTTGTCAAATGCTTTTCTGCATTTATTGATATGATCATATAATTTTTATCCACCATTTCGTTAATGTGTCACATTGACTGATTTGCAGATGTACCATCCTTGCGTCCCTGGAATAAATCCTACTTGATCATGGTGTATAATCCTTTTAATGTATTGTTAAATTTGGGTTGCTTTTATTTTATTATGATTTTTGCATCTATGTTTATTAGGGATATTAGCCTGTAACTTTTTTTCTTGTGGCATCATTCCCTGGATTGGTATCAAGGTACTAGTTGGCTCATAAAATGAATGTAGAAGTGTCCCCTCCTGTTCCATTTTTTTTTTAAGAGTTCAAGAAGGATTGGTATTAATTGTTCTTTGAGTGTTTGGTAAAATTTACCAGTAAAGCCATCTGACCCTGAACTTTTGTTTGTTGGGTGGTTTTTGATTACTGATTCAATCTCCTTACTAATAATCAGTCTATTCAGATTTTCTATTTCTTCCTAATTCAATCTTGGTAGGTTATATATGACTAAGAATTTATCCATTTCTCCTAGGTTGTCAAGTTCGTTGGCATATAATTGCTCATGGTCGTCTTTTATGATTCATTGTATTTCAGTGGCATGAGTTGTATTGTCTCCTCTTTCATTTCTCATCTTGTGTCCTCTTTCTTTTTTCTTGGTGAGTCTAGCTAAAGTTTTACCAATTTTGTATGTGTTTCCAAAGAACCAGCCCTTAGTTTCATTAATCTTTTCTATTATCTTTTTAGTGTTTATTTTATTTATTTCTGCTTTGATCTTTATGTGATTTTTTAAAAGTTCTTGCCCAAGGATATATTCATTGATGTTTTTTAAAGAGAAGGGAGAGAGAGAAACATCGATCAATTGCCTCCCGTACAAACCACCACTGAGGATCAAAACTGCAACCTGGGTATGTGCCCTGAGTGGGGATCAAACCCGCAGCTTTTTGATGTATAGGATAGTGCTCCAACCAGCTGAGCCACCCAGCCAAGGCCTTTGTGCAATCTTTTATAAAGTATATTTTAAAGTTACTTTTAAAGATTTTAAAGGTCACTTGCATCTACAGTGCCTTAAAACAGTGCCTTTGTATCCTTCCTTCCTCAGCAAGCAGCTAGGATTACCAGAATTAGCATTTTAATAATTTCAGGTCAAAGAGCTAGGCTGTCCATCTCTACATTACATAACTGACAGAATCATTCATTTTACTCTTTCATTAAGAGCTGCTGACTTAGCAGTGTCTTCTCTGGGTATCTCTGTGTAATCATTTGTCTTAAAAATCCACACTCGTGTCTATCAATTAATCTGGAGCATAATATTAGTCTACAACCTAAGTCCTGAATAAATGACATTATAAATTATCCCTTACCCTGAATTAATGCCAATGTAAATTGTTACCTTCCCAGACTGTGACTGCTAAAGTTTTGTTGTTGTTTTTTTATCACATTCTTCAAAATGATTTCCAAGGAATCATTTTGTGAAATGAGTTCAACACATTGTCATGCACTTTTCTACCTATCCATTCCATCAGGTGAGTTCAGCTTGGTTAATTTCTGCAAAGGGAGAAACTGCAAGTTTCCTGCTCACTGTGGCCCTTGGCACACACCTCAGCCCATTGAAGAGGGCACCTTCTCCCAACATGGGTACCCTTAATTCAAGTTAGATGGATATATCTAGTTTCTTTCGGTGTCACCTTCCTCATGATAAGTTAGGGATTTACTACATGAGCCCTTATTTCCATAGAGTCTAAATCTTGTATCTCTGTGACTATGACCATGAGTCCAAAGGCCACCTTGATAATGATCAACCAGCCTGCATTCTTAGAGGCTTGGCAGCTTCCAGAACCCTCTCTCATAACCTGCCTCATGGAGGTTTCACAACACCTGCCAGGAGCCAGGCAGCATTGGCCAGTTTTATCTTCACTTTGCTAATACTGACCCTGAGCCCCAGAGAGTGACTAGCCCAAGGTATCACCGCCAGGAATAAGCATGACTCAAACTCCAACCCAGAGTTTTAAATTCCCAGTCTGGTGCCCTTTGTATCACACAATAATGTTCCTCACTGAGTTTTGATAAACAAGCATGAAATCAATGGTACAGGCAGTTCTCATTCTCTACTACATACTTCCATGTCAATTAATCTGGATTTTATCACGTGCAACTGCCATCAGTGTGAGAGTTTTGTTCTGGGGAGTTCACATTATTCCCCCTAGGAAATGTGACAGTCCAGCACTGACATTGCTCTGGAGCACACACACTGCAATAGCCAAGGCCCTGTGATGAGCACCTGGTGTGCTTAAAGATTCTCCCCTCCAGGAGCCAGTCTTGGTGAGGCAATGGGATGCACTTGGATAAGCTACACCAGAAGATAGAAAGCCCAGGGGAGAGGTACAGGATCCCTGGGAGCTTCCCTCTGGAAGGATCACAAAAGGGGTGCTAGCTCCCTGAGGCTGCCATAACAAATTACCACAAAGCCAGGGGCTTAAAAGAGCAGGAATTTATTCTCTTGCAGTTCTGTAGGCCAAAAGGCCAAATTGGTGTCAGCCGGGCCATGCTTCTTCTGAATGTCTAGAGAAGAATCCTTCCTTTCCTTTTCCAGCTCCTGAGGGCTCCTGGCATTCCCTGCTTTGTGATATCATAACTCCAGTCTCTGCTTCTGACTTCATATGGCCTTTTCCCTCATCTCTGTGTCCTCTTCTCTTCTTACAAGGACACTAGTTGTTGCATTTAGGGCCCACCCTAAATCCAGGATGATATCACTTCAATATAATTTGCTAATTACATCTGCAAAGTCCCTACTAAGATTTTCACATCAGCAACAGAGAGGAAGGCCTTCTGAAGAGGATTCAGGAGCAAAGACATGGAAGCAGGCAAGTTCTGGGCACCAAGGAGGAGAGAGGCACCCAAGAGGAGCTAGAAGAAACTTGGAAGGCCAATGCATTGTTCTGCTCAGGCTGCCATAAGAAAATGCCACACACTAGTGGCTTAAACAACAGCCATTTATTTTCTCATAGTTCTGAAGGCTAGAAATCCTAGGATTGGTTTCTGGTGAGACCTCTCTTCCCGACCTACGTGCACACACACAAAGAAAGCAACTCTCTAGTGTCTCTTCCTCCTCTCATAAAGACACAGTCCTACAAGATTAGGGTCCCACCCTTAATGTATCATTTAACCTTAATTACTTCCCTAAAGGCCCTATCTCTACAGACATTTGCACTGAGGGTTAGGGCTTTAATATATGAATTTGGAGCAACACAGTTCAGTTAGTAATAGATGATTTGGGGGCAAATCAGGATGGGTCAAGACTACTAACTAAGCCAAGCTGTGTGACCTTTGTTCTGTCAGTGGAAGGAAGATGTCAGAAATCTTGAAAGTGATTATGAAATCTTTTCAAGAGAAGCACCATTCTTTTCATTTTCCTGGTCTATAAAATAAGGGTTATTTTCTAGGAGCTCTTCCAGGCTAATAGACTGTGATCACTGGCTGCATTTTAGAAAAATAATTTCTTAGAACTTCTTGCTCTTTATGATATATAGACCATGAAGTAATTATGTCACTGAAAGACAGATAATTCTTAAGGGCCATTGTTTTTCTTCTAAGAGGGTTCATGATTAAGTACAGCAGTTTTCCCACCAAAAGCACCAGGACCCTGCTAGTTCTTAGAGAGTACTGTCAAACAGACATAAGACAGAATAAGATGTACCTGTGAGGAAAGAGCATGAATTCTGGTCCAGTTACCTGGCACTGCAAGGAATAGTTGTGAGCATTTTTCCAAGGACTTACTCCTACCAAGTTTCCAAAAGAAATCTTGGGCTTTTTTAATTCCCCGATCAGTAAAATGTGAATGATATGTAGCACTGAATCCCTGAGGTCCGGGGCTGGCAGCCTCCCGCCGCAATTCTTCATTTCCGACTCTCACATTGCAGATGAGGGAGTGAAGCCCAGAGATGTGCAGTGATTGGCGTGAGACCCGGCAGCGACTTATTAGAAAAGCTTGCTGGCACAGACAAGAAATAAGTTTCAGAGGTCTGACCGATGAAACATTGGAATGACTTTGACATGTAACTAACATTATGCAGTACTTGCTATGTCCCAGCCACCATCTGTAGTCAGCATTTCTCAGACACTGCTGTGCATGGGAAGCACCTGGGGATCTTGTCAGAGTGCAGCTTCTGACTCAGGGACCTGATAGTCTGCATTTCTAACCAGCCCCTCAAGAATTGCTGATGCTGGTCTAAAGTCCACTCTCTGATAGCAGTGTTCCAAGTGCTTTATAAATACTAACTCTTTTATTCTCCAGAATAACCCTGGTACTATTACAGAGACAGGTACTGTACAGGTGCTGTTAACTGCTATGCAAGTTGCAGAGGAAGAAAGGAAGGCACAGTCAAACGAACTGCTTATGCCTACACATCTGGGATGGGCCAGAGCCAGGGTTTGCACCCAGACAGCCAAACTCAGCCTGTGCTCTTCACTACAGGTGTCCCCTGCTATCTGAAAGGTGAGTGTTCATTTCTATGAAAACTTTTGTAAGCCAAAATGGAGTAAAGAGAAGGAACGATTACCATTAATTCTTATGAAACAACTTTTTAGTGTTCCCAGACCCAGAAAACAACCTACCAAATCACTCATGGTAAGACACAAAACCTAAAGTAATGTTAACGTATAGTAAAAGCAGTGCCACTCACTGCTTGGGGTGAGTGCTGCCCCTAAACAGCTCGCTGCAGAGCACTGAATGCTATTTTCACTTTGCACCTCTCCTCATAGTAGTAAAAATCCTCTTTGGATTTCTTCCAGTTAGTGAAAACAGGTACGAATATACATCTTTTGTAGCAGCAAACTGGCATAACTTGAAGTTTCAAAAGCAGGGAATACCTCTACTATCCTTATCCTTAGTTTCTTAAAAACAATCCAAAATAATCTGCATTCTTACCTGTACCAGCTTTCAAGGCTGAGTCTTTTGAATTGTATTTTAAGTATGTACGTATCAGAATAATAATCATAAAAAGTAGGAAACAAAGTAGAGGAAGTGCTTGTAATATAATGTTAAATAAAAATACCAGTATACAAGACCCAGCTGAGTGGCCAAGGCCCCATGATTGCTGGGCTCCATCACTCAGGCAGGTGCCACCCAACTCATGACCACAAAAGCAGGAAAGGCTTTCCCTTATCTTTTTTTCCCTCCCCCAGAAACCATCACACAGAGAACTTAACTCTTGCACCTACCCCCAGAACAAACACTTTAGAAATTGGGGCTTTGATGGAACAAGTCACTGTACATGGGAGGAAGCCAGCCTGCAGCCGCAGTGACAACTTTTTTCATTCATTCAGCATGTGTTTACTGAGAACTTGTACCACACACCACACCAGATGCTGGGGTTTAAAACAGACAAAAGCTCCTGCCCTCCATAAGATTACATTCTTGTTTAAAAATAAGCATAATAAATAAGCATGTTATGTAGTGTCTTACTAGATGATAAGTGTTATGAAAAACTAATAGAGCAGGGGGACCAGCAGTGCTGAGGAGGTGGAGCAGATTGCAATGGTGATTAGGGTCATTGGGAAGCAGACGACATGGGGAAAAGGACTTGAAATGAGGGAGTCAAGACTACTTCTGGCCAAGATGGAGGTGTAGGTAGACACCCTGTGCCTCCTCGCACAACCAAAAGAAGGACAACAACAATTTAAAAACAAAAACAACCAGAACTGACAGAAAATCTAACTGTATGGAAGTCAGACGACCAAGGAGATAAAGAAGAAACATTCATCCAGACCGGTAGGGGGTGCTGAGATGGGCAGCTTGTCAGAGAGGACACGGGGCAAGGCAGCAACTGGCAGACCCAGCGAGGTGGGGGATTGTGGAGTGGCATGAGCAAAGCTGCAGTTGGCAGCGAGGCAGCAGCTGGTAGACCCGGCGACAGACCGAGCAACCCAGGGCTCCAGTGTGGGGAAATAAAGCCTCAAACCACTGATTGAAAACACTTGTGGGGGTTGAGGAAGCAGGAGAAACTCCCAGCCTCACAGGAGAGGTTGTTGGAGATACCCACAAGGTCCTAGAATGTACACAAGCCCACCCACCCAGGAATCTGCACCAGAAGGGCCCAATTTGATTGTGGGTAGTGGGGGAAGTGACTGAAAACCAGCAGAGCGGAGTAAGCGCCATTGTTCCCTCTCGGACCCCTCCCCCACATACAGTGTCACAGTGCAGCAATGAGCTTTACCCCATCCTAGTAAATACCTAAGGCTCCACCTCTTTACATAACACGCTCACCAAGACCAAAAAAAAAAAAAAAATGTGGCCCAAATGAAAGAACAGATCGAAGCTCCAGAAAAAATACAACTAAGCAACGAAGAGATAGCCAGCCTATCAGATACACAGTTCAAAACACTAGTAATCAAGATGCTCACAGAATTGGTTGAATTTGGTCACAAATTAGATGAAAAAATGAAGGCTATGCTAAGTGAAACACAGGAAAATGTACAGGGAACCAATAGTGATGGGAACGAAACTGGAACTCAAATCAATGCTGTGGATCAGAAGGAAGAAAGAAACATCCAACCAGAAAAGAATGAAGAAACAAGAATTCAAAAAAATGAGGAGAGGCTTAGGAACCTCCAGGACATCTTGAAACATTCCAACATCTGAATCAGAAGGAGAAGAGGAAGAGCATAAAATTGAAAACTTATTTGAACAAATAATGAAGGAGAACTTCCCCAATCTGGTAAAGGAAATAAACTTCCAGGAAATCCAGGAAGCTCAGAGAGTCCCAGAGAATTTGGACCCAAGGAGGAACACACCAAGGCACATCATAATTACATTACCTAAGATGAAACAGAAGGAGAGAATCTTAGAAGCAGCAAGAGAAAAGGACACAGTTACCTACAAAGGAGTTCCCATAAGACTGTCAGCTGATTTCTCAAAAAAGACCTTACAGGCAAGAAGAGGCTAGAAAGAAGTATTCCAAGTCATGAAAGGCAAGGACCTACATCCAAGATTGCTCTATCCAGCAAAGTTTTCATTTAGAATGGGAGGGCAGATAAAGTGCTTCTCAGATAAGGTCAAGTTCAAGGAGTTCATCATCACCAAGCCATTATTATATGAAATGTTAAAGGGACTTTTCTAAGAAAAAGAAGATAAAAAATATGAACAGTAAAAATGACAGCAAACTCACAGTTATTAACAACCACACCTAAAACAAAAACAAAAGCAAACTAAGCAAACAACTAGAACAGGAACAGAACCATAGAGATGGAGATCACATGGAGGGTTATCAGCTGGGAGTGGGAGGGGGATAGAGGGGAGAAAGGTACAGAGAATAAGTAGCATAAATGGTAGGTAGAAAATAGACAGGGGGAGGGTAAGAATAGTATAGGAAATGTAGAAGCCAAAGAACTTATAAGTATGACCCATGGACATACTATAGGGGGGGAATGTGGGTGGGAGGGGGTATGCAGGACAGAGGGGGAAAATGGGACAACTATAATAGCATAATCAATAAAATATATTAAATAAATAAATAAATAAACAGATAAATAATTCTATCCAATAAATAAATAAATATATATATACATAAAACAAAAAAAGAAATGAGGGAGTCAAGTACACATGACTGGGGAAGAATATTCCAAGCAGATTGAACACCAGGTTCAAAAGCCTTAAAATAGAAACACACCTGGAATGTTTAAGGATCGGAGAGGCCACCAAACTGCAGTGAATGAGGAATAGGAGAGGAAGTGAGAGCATAATGGGTGGCAGAAAGGGCAGACCCTGCAGTGCTGACAGGCCTTGAGAAGGGCTTCGGCCATTATTCTGAAGGAAATAGGGAGTCACTGAGGGTTTGGAGCAGAGAAGTGACATGATCTGACTGATGTATTAAACAGCCTACTAGCCACTGTGTGGAGAACTGACTAAGGTGGGTAGAAGCTTGGAGACCAGTAAAAAGGCAAATGCAATCACCCATTCAAGGGATGTGGGGGGATCACATTAACATGGTAACAGTGAGATGGTGGGAAGTCCAGATATCGTGATTTCTTGAAGGGTTAGAGATAGAACTGAGGGAAAGAGAGGAGTCAAGGATGCTGCCTGCACCTGAAGGAATGAGGTTGTCCTTCACTGATATACAAAAGGGAAATGGACTTGAAGGAAAGGCCTTGAGTTTACTTTCAGACACGTGAAGGTACAAATGCAGAGACAGACACAGAATAGATGGTTGGCGATGAGTCTGGAATTCAGGGACAGATTTCAGCTGGAGGTGTACACATGGGAGGTGTTAGCACACGAAGCCATGAGATCAAGTGAGATTGCCAAGGGAGTGAGTCAAGTGGAGGAAAGAAACCACAAGATCTGAGGTCTGAGCCCTGGATGGTCAATGGAAACAAAATGAAGCAGCAAGCCTCTGGAAAGAAGTGGCCTGTAAGGTAGGAGGAAAACCAGAAAACTGTGATGTCTTAAAGGTCAAGAGAGAAAATGTTGCCAGAATAGGTGGGGATCAACTCTGTCAACTCTGCTCAAGGGTCACGTCAGACAAAACTGAGCACTCACCTTTGGATTTAGCAAGGTGGAGGCCATGTATGACTTCCAGTAGTGTCAGGGGAGTAAGAAGAGGAATTGTTATCTACAGAAAGGATAGGAAAACCTCAATGACAGAAAAAAACGTTTAGTGCCTGGCACTAACTTTTAGGGAGGGGAGGAGAAATAAATGACAGTGTCTTTGGCATTTGAGGGACAGATGTGTGTAAGCCAGGCAAAGATATTCTGTGTGTGTGTAAGCCTTTTTCTCATGACTCCACAGGTCATGCTGCTAACTTACTGACTTTTTATTTTCGCTTTAACTCTGTCCTGAATAAAGCTTAATCTTTTAAGGGGAGGAAACAAAAATAAAAGGTCACCACCAGTGATCAAGCCATCACTCCTGTGAAACCTGGACTTAATTCATTACGTGACAGAGATGCTTGCAACACACTTTTTCAATTTGAAAGTCGTTGCTCCAACAATGGATCTTTGCTTTTAACATTGTCACCACACCTTTGGAACAACAATATTGAGAAATGCACACTGTCCTTTCTCATTGTTCATTCCAAAGAGTCAAGAATTCTACGTTCAAGGCCAAGCTTGCTGTTTCTATCATCACACACTCCGTCTCCTGTAAAATCATCTCCTATCACCAGAATTCCTGCCAAGTTACCCATTTAGAACTGTCTCTTTCTTTTTCACACACAGTCAGATGCAGAATGTAAAAGAGAGAATATACTTAAACCCTTCAGAAAATTTTCTTTATTTCAAAAACAGAAGATCTGCCTCGAAAATTCCTGAACAGAGAGCCTTCTAACTCATTAGCAATTACCAATTGCTTATTTCTCCAGTTAAAACAGAAAATCAAACCTATCTCTAGGAGAGGATCTACAACATTATATTTACACTGCTTATCAGCTGCTGTGTTTCAACTTGATGGAAAGAACTATCTTTAACTACTATGGCTAAAAAAGAGGAAAATTGTAGTAAGGCCTCATTATTTCAGATCTTAGTATTATGAAAATAACAGTAATTCAAACTTGATTGAAGATTACTTTTGTAGCCTGTTTGAGAAAAAGGGGTATTGCAGAGAAAATGAGTAACATTAATAGTGTTCAGGAGAGATATTTACCCATTTAAAACATAAAGTACTTCAAGGATCTGTTTGTTAAAGGAGAGCTATCTGCACACTATTAGTACAGAAAAGCAGTACCTATGTGTATGATAATTATGTGTTCATGGGGTCATTCCCACTGCTTTTGTAAACTTCACAGATTTTGTAGTAATTACTGATCTACACACACCTACACACCCATACACACATGCACCTACAGTCAAGCAGGTATAATCAAATAACTTACCAACCCAGTTTTATTTGCCAACGCCCACACCCCACCAGCAAGTAGGTTTCCCAGTTTAAAAAATAAAGTAATGATCCTCTTTTTACACACCACAGCCCCTCTATACTTTATTCTTAAATGGACTAGTCTCCAAACTGCTTTTTCATAATTACATAATTGCAATTTTAGCAGTGTAAAATTAAAAGAAAAATGTTATTTCTTCTTTTATTAAGAAGTCACCTACAAAAGAGGTGTGCATCTTCTTCACGCCTGCAGATTTCATCCCAGAGCAGAAATGATCAGAAACCATGTCTGCTGAACACAAAACACCAAGGTTCACTTACTAGACTTGAAATAAATAACATGCTTTCTTAAAATATTATTCTTAGAGGGGCTGTATAAGCAACCTGCAGGAGATGAATGTTGAAGGCAGCTCCTCACGCGGTGCACATTTAAGAAGCATATATTAAGGATCTACCAGCCCCAGACCAGCAGATGATGAAATCTGACAGATTGGCTGCCATTATCTTCTCCATTCTGGGTGCTTGTCTCATGCAATCTGCTCCCACGGGGCTGAGCCATTGCCTTGTTCTAAAAACACCAACCACACACACACACACCACCTCCTATCCTGAAACTGAAGATCTCTACATTGCAGTAAACATTTGTTCTCTGAAGTTTTCTTAGCTGAACTTTTAGGATTCATATTAACCACATATTAAGAATGTACCAAAAGCACAAGATTCAGAAAAATTTCCTCCATTGCTATCTACAATAGCTCAAAAACATTTGTTCAACAAACAGGTACCAAGCACCTGCCATGTGCCAGGCACTGCAGCAACCACCAAATGTATAAAGCTAACTCAGAGGCGGGTTCTCTCCTAAAGGATGTGGACATGTATGTGGATTACAGTGTCACCAACAGGAGACTAGCAGTGCAGTGAGAGAAAAGAAGGCAACGTGACTCATTCTGCCTGGGAGGCTGAGGGACACCGAGCTGCAGAGGCTATACTGAGCTGGCTTCTTAAGGATAAGGAGGAGTTCCCGGGGTGGGGTAGGGGGGAGAAGGGCAGAAAGAATGCTCCAGACACCGCAGAGCCCTGACACCTATTTGGGAATCTGAAAACCTAGAATGACAAAGGAGAGAGCATAGAAGCAACCAGGCTGGAATGACATTTGCGTAAGTCAGATTTTGAATGTCATGCTTTTATTTTATACTGAAACAATAAGAAACCACAAATTCTTGTTAGTCAAGAAAGAACAATAAAATCAAGTTATATTAAGATAATTGTGCCACTTTGGAGGATAGATTGAAATGGGGTGAGGAAATAAAGACTTGAAGAGGACCTGTGGCAGGATAAAGAGGCAGCAAGAGCAAGTCCAGAGATGAGATGAATAGGACTCAGGGGCCTTGGGATGTCAGCAGTGAGGAAGAGGAGGAGCACAAGATGAATCCAGAAGGTGACACAGGCTTCCATGATCCCAATGCAGGAGGAGGGGCAAGTTTGGGTGCAGAAGTGAGTTCAGCATTGGCTGTTAGTGGGCTGGTTTAGAATAGTGAGGAGAAGGGTGGGGTGGGGAGTTTGAGGAACTCTGCAGCCAAGAGTCATCAGTGTTGAAGTTAAAGTCAGCCAGTATGAAAACAGGAGACAGCCAGGAGAGAAATGGTGGCCCGGAAGTGAATGAATGTGATGGAGCGACCCAGATGCTGATATGTTGTGGCAACTTGTAGCGCAGAGAGCAATCTAGCTGAAAAGAAAGAACCTCAGAGGTGATGTTTCCAGCGTGGTGACTCAATCAAAATTCCCAAACTTCCTTTTCCTAAAGGCAGACCCTCCTTTTCCCAGTGTTTTAGTGATAGGCAGCCACGCAGTAAGCGGGACTTTTAATTTTATGATAAAAGGAACAGATTTAGTTGCTCTGCCTTGAATGAGGAAATGATGCCTAGAGGTTGTTGGAGCCACTGTGTCACCCATGAGGTGACAAAAAGCCAATACATTAATGATTGTAAAGAAGAGAGAAAGCTCCGGTGTCCAGAGGGCTATAGGGAACTTTTAGGCAAAGACTAAAGAAAAGCAATATCCTCAGAGGAAAACCAGGCTCCTAATGAGTCAAAGAGAAGGGAAATGTATGCTAAGGAGACGTTGAGAGCAGAAATTATATCCTGCTGCTTCCCCAGCACAGAGCCTGGTGCATAGTAGGCTCACACCACACATTTGCTGAATCGATAAATAGTGAGTGGATGGCAGAGTGGAAGTCTTAAAGGAAGCCAGCAGAGCGGGGTGGCCTCTATAAAAGCAAAGAGATGAGCAGGATGGGGACATGTTAGGCTGGCCACCTAGTCTGTCCCTTGAATAGAGTTCTCTGATCACAGCAAGGAAAGAAGGAATTGCTGACTGAAGGGAAGGGAGAAAGGCAACCTAACTGTGTGTGGTCTGTGCAGTTTCAGGCCCCAGATCCCAGAGAAAGACAGAAGTATTACTTGGAGGGAAAATAATTGAGCTACTATTGATCTGGGCTCTTCTGACAGGTCTGCTAGCAAAGGCAGTACCAAAGGCCTTATAGTTCGGGAGCTCTGTGTTCTTAGAGCTGTGAAAAAACACAGTCTCACCCTCAGGAGCCCATAGCTCTAACCTACTCAGGTATTCTTTAAGGGACACAGCTCATCTTATAAGGTGATGTTTATTCAGCCTGGCTCACAGGAAGCCAAGGATCCACCAGAATCTTTGATCATCTGATTCTTCAGGCCTGACCATACCAGTCTCAGAATAACCTGACTATGGCTGAATTTCATCTGTGAGGACCAATTCCAAGGGCAGGAAGGTGGGCACTGGACAAGAACTAGCCAACTTCAGGCTTCCAGGGGAAATAATCTTGTGAGGTGTTTCCGTTTCAGCAAGCTTTCCGGGTGCAGAAAGATGGCCCGGCAGCTGGAGAAGGTCCACAGGTGGCGGAAACTTGCCATCTGAAAAGCAGAATTCCCCTCTGAATCTCACAACCTTCTCGATTTTACTGTGGCCTCAATTTCCCCATGGATAAGCCCCTTCCGATACAATTTCTTCCTTTACTTCTACTTCCCTGAACGAGTTCAATAAGGAAAGTAAATTTAATTATACCTTATGTGGTCTTCCTACAAATAGAAGTATATATAACAGAATATAAATAATATAAAATACATACATGTGTCAGAACCACACAGAGAAGGAAATAAAATTCAATCATCATTAAGCTCTGAAGCCATCAGTAAGGTGTGGGTACTGCACTATTTCCAATATTGAGATATCTTTTATATCATTTAAATGATATCTAAATGTTCCACTTAAGGAAGAATGACATTTTCAAATGTTACATTTTATACATATGATTCCAAGAGTGTCTTACCAAATTACTGGAGAGCTAATCTAATTTTCAATAGACCAAGTATATACTCCACTTGAAATGGCATTTAACAACTGGATCTGTATTATAGGCTTCCGCACACATGACCTGGTCGAAAGGAAGCCCTAAAACGATACGGCACCACCTATTGACCACACACTAAAACTACAGTCTCATGGCCCATTTTAGCATGTTCAGGCTGACAGGCTCTCTGGCTGTGAGACACACCATTCATTTCATATGAACTGATCTTTACCTTTGCAGATTTAATAGACACAAAGTAGGGATGAAACTATAAACACTGGCAAAGTATTCTGCCTTACTCAATTCTTTTAATGTTACTTTTTACAACTCTATTACAGGAAACCCTGTTAAATACTTTTCACTCACTGACTCATTCAGTACACACTTATGGGGCACCTATATGTGCCACACTGTGCGTCTGGCTATAGAATTACCATTAACAAGACCAGCCTTGTCGGGGGGCTGGGTTAAAAAGTGGAGGGATTAAGAAGTACAAGTTAGTAGTTACAAAATAGTCACGGGGATGTAAATAAAGGACAGCATAGGGAACAAGCCAATGACATTGTAAGGACTCTGTGTGGTGTCAGATGGGCACTACACTTAGCAAGGGGATCACTTCATAAGCTATATAAATCTCTAATCACTATGCTGTACATCTGAAACTAATATAATATTGAATGTCAACTATAATTGTTTTACTTTTTTTACAAAAAGACTGGCCTGGCCCCATGACCTTTTGAAGATTACAATATTTCTGGAATCTGACTACCTCTCATCACCTCCACTGTTAACAGCTTGGTCAGAGCCACCTGGATTATTGCAAGAGCCTCCTCACTGGTCACCCTGCTTTCATTGTTCTGCCTCCACAGTCTCTTCTCAATGGAATATAGAGGGAGCCCTTTGCAGCCTAAGTCAGATGACAAACCTGCTCTGTTCTAACCCCACAAATCTTTCATCTCCTCCAAAGTCAAATCCAAAGATTTTCCTGCCTAAGATCTAGCCTTTCTTCTCTACCTCTGTCCCACCAAACCCCCATCATCCAGACACCCATACTGTCCTCCCTGCTCCTTCTCAAACTTGAGAAGCCTCAGGGCCTTTGCACTTGCTAAGTCCCTCTGTGTGAATGCTCATCCCTCAGAGACCTCCAGGCTCACTCCCTCACTCCCTCCAGGTTTTCACTCAATCAGCCCCTCTTTGCCACCTCACAAAATCACAACCCCCCACCCTCCATGCTGGTTCCTTATCCTCCTCGCCCGGCTTTACTTTTCTCCACAGTACTTGTCACCATTGGATACGCTCATTTGTTTGTTGTTGTCTTCCCCAACTAGATTTCATGCAGGGGCTTTGTTTTGTTTACTGCAGAATCCCCAGAGCCTAAAATAGTATACCTTGTTCATTTGTTCAATAAAATTTCACTCACTTCCCTGAGTATCTCTCTCACTGTCCAGGCTCCTGGTCCCTGAGTGCAGGGAAGGGGTCCGGTATGGGAAGCCCACACTGCTCCCTGGTCCAGGACAAATTGCTGGTCCTCTGTGTGGTTAGGGCAGGTGCACTTCATTGGTGTACAGGTTGCACAGTCACAAAGGGCTACATGCTCAGAGGGGTCTGCGCTTGGCCTAATGCTCCACAGTCACTGACTGGGAATTCTTAATAGTTTTTTAATATGGGGACTTGCATTTTCATCTCACACTAGACCCTACATATCATGTAGCTGGTCCTGTTTTGAGGATTTCAGGTAAGAGATGTGTGAGTAAAATAGCCCACTGAGAACCACCAAAAGATAAAGAGTTCACAGTGCATGAACCTTTAGGCCAGTCATAGCCACCAGCTAGTTCATCATGAATAATCCAGGGAAGGGAGCTTGGTCCCTGAGGCAGACGGGGGTTTTTGCTCTCGCTCTCGGGCAAGGACAGCCAAAGCCTCTGTGAGCAGGAGGGATTGTTCCCAGCAACTCCCTCCTCTTCACCTTCCCCACTCCCATCTCCCCCACCCACCAGGTCACAGGCAGGGTCATTGTCAACGAATAACAAAGAGAGTCATATTAACATGATAAAACTACAAAATTAACTACTGTAGAGCTTCAACTTAAAATAGACAGGAGAGCTCCACTTCAGTGGGGAAAAGAGATGGTTTGTGGTTTTAGCTGAGATGTTGAGGGGAGAAAGGGAAGGGTGCTGAGATCAGGAGAGAGTGAATGCAAAGCGGGGAGCGAAAAGGTAGGGAGGGAACAGAAACACCTCTGAAGATTTAGCAGCTGGTTTGGTCCAGCTCAGGGAACCAAGAAATGGCTCCGTGTGCAGCCCTGGTGTTGGCAAGAGCAGTGGCCCGGGGGACTAGCCAGAGCAGAAGGTGTCCCGCTGACCCCTGCTGGCTCGCACAGGAAATGTCCATGCTCAGGGCTGGCAAGGCCTCGCGGGGCTTTTCCAGAATGATGAATACACACAACATGAGCAAGATTCCAGGGAGTGGGGGAAGTGGTAAGATGTGGGTATAGAGTATTTTCAAACCTATTTTTTTAACAAAATAATTAATCTTCGTGATCCATGTGGAAACAAAGAACAGAGCCGGTCACTTGTCCAGAGAGGGGCTAGAGTGATCTCAGACAGCAACAACTCTGAGACCCTCCCTGAGTACGGACTAGAAAGAAGGCTGCAGTCATGGAACAGAAAAACATGAAACTTGTCCGATGTTTACGCTGTGTCTCAGTTTGCTTTCCTCCCCCTTCTCTGAGTGCAGGCAGTCAGGGGAAGTGGCCAGACAAAATGACACTTTTTACATTCAAAGTAAATTCTCTAGTCATCCCTCAGCAACATTAAACATGCGGTGAAAAATAGATTTCATTTTAATTAGATCTGAAGCAAATTCTCTGGACAGAATTTTGCAGACAACTGTTTAAAATGCTTTAAGGTGGACCAGGAAAATTTATATAACCTTGTCTATGACATAGGAATCCATTGTCATTTCCTTCCTAAAGTTTTCTAAGAAGCTTCGAAAAATGTTTCTCTGGTTTCCTTTAGTGTCTAAAAAACAGTTTCATAAATACAGACTGGTATTGCTTCACTACAAAACTCAAGGAAAAAAAGGCATAAAGATTAACGTTGCTAGGACAATTTATGTTTGTTTTTGCATATTTGTGGACTAACAAGGCTACAGCTGCCAAAAATCTACCCTCTATATCCACAGTAGAAATAGATACTAGAACCTTTGTAACTAACACATTTTTTAACTTCCCTCCTTGGTGAGCTGTAGTGATTGTAATCAACTGGGTCCATCCCAATTCTTCTGCAGGGTTCACCTAACAATCACACCAATAGCCAATCATTTGAACTTGTCAGGTACCCACCAGATACTCAGCAAAAGTATTAGTCAGTCTCTTTGTCATGAAACTTATACCACAGTGAGAACACAAGTACTAAACAATGTGGGACAACTGCTTTGGGAATTCAGGGAGGAGAAAAGCCTGAGTGTGCTGGGAGTTTAGTGAATGAAGACAACCTTGAATTTGCTCTTGAATGATAGAGTGGATTCAGATGCAGCGGGGGGGCGGGGCGGGGAGGTGGTAGAAAAGAGAGAAATCTGCATGGGGGAAAAGCTTTCAGAGAAAACCCCCATAAA
Source organism: Desmodus rotundus (assembly GCF_022682495.2). Lineage (NCBI taxonomy): Eukaryota > Metazoa > Chordata > Mammalia > Chiroptera > Phyllostomidae > Desmodus > Desmodus rotundus. The sequence continues at coordinate 55,004,052 of NC_071394.1, read as the reverse complement.
GACAAGAACACAGAAGATAGATGTTTGAGGCCAACTAGTACTTTAAATATTAAACACTGTTTAACACATCAAGGTGAAGATAAACCATGCCTTCCCATGTTTAAAAATTAAAGGCAACATCTAAAAGAGCAAAGGCAGTTCTTATGACAGGGGAGGCCTACAGAAAGTTTAGAGTCACTTTTCACCAGGGTTCCCCAACCTCTGGGCCACAGACCAGTACCAGTTGGGCCTGTTAAGAACCAGACCACACAGTGGGAGGTGAACTGGAATGTAATGCACTTGAATCATCCTGAAACCATCCCCCACACCCTAGTCTGTGGAAAAATTATCTTCCAATGAAACTGGTCCCTGATGCCAAAAAGGTTGGGGACCACTGCTTTTCATACCCCTGTGAAATGGAAAGTAAACAGGCCAGATGCAAATATCCTGAGTGAAATGGTGATATGATTAGCATCTTTTGATGCAATTGTTAACCTTGGCCACTCACACGTCTGTAAAACTCCCTGTCTAGACGACACCAGAACCATGACATCAGAATCTCTGAGGTGAGACCCAGAGGATTCCAGAACAGACGGCTTTGTTTGTGTAACTTAGCTCAGATGCCTCAGGATAAGCAGGTTGTGATCAAGTACAATCTGGTTTCTTAATAATGATGGTTCTCAAACTTTAGGGAGCATAAGATACACCTGGGTGCTTGTCAAAAGGTGGATGGGCAAGGCCCATCCCCAGTATGTTGATTTAGCAGGTCTGAGTGTTGTTTAATAATCCGCATTTTAAACAACCCCACCCCCAGGTGATTCTCCTGTGGATGAGTCTATAGTTTGTGCTCCCCTATAAATTGTCTACCAGCCACTGGTTAACTCGAATGCAAGTCCATAAACTTCAGTTTCAGTTTTCTAAACCATCAGATATTGCCATTCACTTTGGAAGAACATCTGAGATGCTTCCATTTCTGTCATAATGTTCTTTCACCCAAAATCCACATGGTGAAGCCCTCATCCCCCAATATGAAGGTGTTTAGGGCTGATTAGATTGCGAGGAGGTCATGATGGGGGGTTCGCATGATGGACTTACCTTATACAAGAAGAAGACAAATAGGTGGGGTCCTGAGGCAAGCTGGACAACAGTGGAGTGAGCAGGTCCCAGGCACTCCCTCCCAACTCCTTGAGCCACAGGAGTCCCAGGCAGCTGCGCAAGGAGATGCGATATTTTTTCCTCTCCAGTATTTTGTTATGACAATTTTATTGCAGACCAAAAGCTGAGAAAACAATGCAATGAAAACCTTTGTACCTTCCACTTAGATCAAACAATTCTTGTTGTTTTGCCATTTCTGCTTATTCTCTCTTTATACGTGTGCAGATAAGAGCAATATCCTGAAAAACTACAAAATCATTATCACCTGGACTTCTGGTCAAGTTGATGGTGTAGGCAAACACAGCATACTTCCTCACACAACCACATCAAAATAACAATTAAGCTATAGAATAACCATCATTCAGAACCGTCAGAAATTGAGTTGAATGGAAGTCCTACAAGTATGGAATTAAAGAAGAAACTACATCAAGACTGGTAGGAGGGTGGAGATGTTGATCAGACTACCCCACACCCATATGTGGCAAATAAAGATCATGATGGATCTCTAAGGAGTGAAGTGTCCCATCCCCATACCAAGTCCCTCAGACCAGGGTTCTAGTGCCAGGAAGAGAAGTCACCATAAATTATGGCTGTAAAAACCAGAGGGGACTGAGGCTGTGGAAGACAGAAATTGCTGGACCCCCTGGTAGTTCCATTTAAAGGGCCCATGCAGAGACATTCTTAGACTCACTCCCTCTGAGTGAGTGCCTCCAGCTCAGGGGCAACAGATTGAAAGGTACCAAAGACATATGAGGAGGAACTGATTTGTCTGGCAACAGGACAAGAGGTGAGGGGTAGCATTTTCCCAACAGAAATGATGGCAGAGGCCACTGTCCCTTTTCTGAGCTCTCCCCACACAGAGCCACAGAGCCACACAGCCAGAAGGTGGGCACCATATCTGAGGCTCCATCAACCTGGCTCACACAGTTTGCCCCACCCTGATGATTTTCTGAGGCCCTGCCCCACCCAACTTTTGGGCCCACCCAAGCTGTTTCCGGTGGCTTTTCCATACAAATGGTTTGTCTTGGCCCATGCTTCAGATGTTCCTAAATTCTCTCAAACAAGCAGCATCTGGCTTAAGTGAGCCCTGTAATGAGCAACTTCTCGTTAAGTTGCCCCAGGCCCAGCACTAGCAACAGCCAGCCTTAGTTCACAGCTTGGCATAACATGGGCACCTCCAAGCCCAACACAAGTAGCAGCCATCTGCAGAACACTCTGTAGCTTATGCTGTGTGACCCTGGACAGAACACAGGTAGTGACTGGCCCTGGATGTGCCAATAGCAATCAAGGCTCAACTACGAGAGGAGGGTGTACACAGCCCACAAAGTGAATGCTCCTCGAATACCCAGCCACTGGACCATACAGGACACTTACTTCATTAGGCCACTCCACAAAGTCTAGGAGATGTACCAGCTCTATCCAATACATAGAAATAAACACAGGGAAGCTGTCAAAATGAGGACACAAAGAAACATAGCCCAGATGAAAGAACAGAACAGTACTCCAGAAAAAGAACCAAATAAAATGGAGTCAAGCAAGCTATTAGATGCAGAGTTCAAAACACTGGCTTTAAGAATGTTCAAGGAACTTAGGAGAAGAATAGACAAACTCAGAGATAACTTCAACAGCATAAAAAAGGACATGGGAACCATAAAAAAGAGCCAGTCAGAAATGAAGGATACACTAACTGAAATGAAGAAAAATTCACAGGGAATCAACAGTAGATGAAACTGAGAATCAAATCAGCAATTTGGCATATAAGGAAGCAAAAACACCCAATCAGAACAGCAAGAAGAGAAAGGAATCCAAAAAGTGAGGATAGTGTAAGGAGCCTCTGGGACAATTTCAAGCATTCCAACATTCACATCATGGGGATGCTGGAAGGATAACAGAGAAAGCAAGAAATTGAAAACCTATTTGAAAAAATAATAACAGAAAACTTCCTTAACTTGGTGAAGGAAATAGACACAAGTCCAAGAAGCACAGAGAGTCCCAAACAAGATGAACCCAAAAAACCCACATCAAGACACATCATAATTAAAATGCCAAAGGTTAAAGACAAAGAGAGAATCTTAACAGCAGCAAGATAAAAGTAGTTAGTTATGTACAAGGGAGCTACTGTAAGATTCTCAACTGATTTCTCAAAAGAAACTTTGCAGGCTAAAAGGGATTGGCAAGAAATATTCAAAGTGATGAAAAGCAAGGGCCTACAACCAAAATTATTCTATCCAGCAAAGCTATCATTTAGAACTAAAGGACAGATAAAGAGCTTCCCAGACAAGAAAAAGCTAAAGGAGTTGATCACCACCAAACTAGCATTACATGAAATGTAAAGGGTCTCCTTTAAGAAGAAGAAAAATATGAACAATAAAATGGCACTAAATATATATCTATCAACAGTGGAATCTAAAAAGCAAGATAAACAAACAAGCAGAACAGAAACAGAATCATAGATATGGAGAACATTTTGATGGTTGCGAGATTGGAGGGAGGGTCAGGGGGATGGGCGAAAAAGGTGAAGAAATTAAGAAGTACAAGTTGATTGTTACAGAATAGTCACGGGGATGTAAGTACTGCACAGGAAATAGAGTAACCAAAGAACATATGTGCTTGACACATGCTCGTGGGCAATGGAATTACTGGAGGGAGTTGGAAGGTGTCTGGTGGAGGGGGAGCAAGGAGGAAAAACTGAGACAACTGTAATAACATAATCAATAAAATACAATTTAAAAATAATAATAAAATAGCCCTGGATGTTGTGGCTCAGTGGACTGAATGCCAGCCTGTAAACCCAAAGGTCACCAGTTCAATTCCCAGTCAGGGCACATGCCTGGGATTCAGGCCAGGTCCCCAGTAGGGGGCATGCAAGAGGCAACCACACATTGATATTTTCTCCCTCTCTCTTGCCCTCCCTTCCCCCCTCTCTATAAATAAATAAAACCTTTCAAAATAATAAAAATAAATAAATAAGGAAAGTCCAGAGCTCTTTCTCTATCTGCAATATGATCTCACATGAGGAACAAAGTCTGCCAGCACCTTGATCTTGGACTTCCTAGCCTACCGAACAGTAATAGCTAAATGTCTGTTATTCAAGCCACCCATCAATGGCATTTTGTTACAGCAGCCCATGCTGATTAAGACAGGTGTTGCATTTCAAAACTGAGGCCATAGGAGATCCAAGGTGGAGAGGAGGAAGTGGAAGCTACACTAACCTCCTCCCAGGACCAACCTGGAATTCCAACTAAATTGTAGAGAAATCATCGGAATAACACTAGTTGGAGAGAAGCATTATAACCATGGACAGACAAAAGAAAACACTTCACCATGACGTGAATGCTAGGAAGTGCAGAGGAGTTGCAAGAGGGCTGGCTGGGCTCCCATGCATGGCACCTGAAGTTCTAGAGGGATATTTCAGTGACCAGGGTGTTCCCATTGAGAAATGTGGGGTCTAAATCCCAACATGGACTATCCAGCTTTCAGCACCAGAGCCATAAAGAAACCCAGATAATATCCAGCTGTGAAAAGCAGCAGGGTCTCTGTCCCCCAGGGAGAGACAGCTGGAGACACAGAGACCCTCTTAAAGGGCCAATGCACAAAATTTTGTTTGCAGCCACTTACCCTAGGCTCCAGCAGAGGGAGGGCAGAGTGGACTAGAGATGCTTCAGGAGAGTCTGGTGCAGGAGAGAGAACTGAAGGAACAGCTACCAGGATCCCTGTGCTGAGTTATGCCCCATCCTACAGAAGCCATTTTTCTTAGGCAAAGCACTCCTCTCCAAGTGTCATCAGCCTAAAGGGAAAAGATAGCCCTGCCCACAGGAATTAATCCCCTCCACCCTGTGTGCTTCTTCCTGATGATTACAGATTGATTACATTAATGACGGATCAGTTTAATAGCTGATTAGTCAAACATCTAAGGGGGAAAATAAAAAGAAGCAGCGAAAATGAGAAAACAAAGAAACAGACCCCAAGTGAAAGAAAAGGAGAATTCTCCAGAAGAAGAATTCAATAAAATGGAGTCAAGCAATTTATCAGATAATGAGTTTAGAGTAATGATTTTAAAGATACTCAACAGCATGAAAAAAGACATAGAAAGCATAAAAAAGGACCAGCCAGAAATAAAGAGCACAATATCTAAGATAAATAATACACTGGAAGGAATAAACAGTAGGTTACATGAGGCAGAGGATAGAATCAGTGTTTTGGAAGACAAGGTAGAAAAAGAACACCCAGGCAGAGCTGCAAAAAGAAAAAAGAATTTTAAAAAGTGAGGAGAGCTTAAGAAACATTTTGGACAATGTGAAACATAACAACAACAGCATCATAGGAATACGAGAAGGAGAAGAGAGTGAGCAAAGGACTGAGATCTTATTTGAAAAAAGAATGACCCAAAACTTCCCTAATCTGGTGAAGGAAAAAAATCACACAAGTCCAGAAAGCTGAGAGTCCCAAATAAGTGGGACCCAAAGAGACCTTACACCAAGACACATCACAATTAAAATGAGAAGGCTTAAAGACAAGGAGAGAATCCTGAAAGCCATAAGAGAAAAGCAGGTAGCTACTTACAAGGGAGCACAAATTATCCTGGCACCTAATTTCTTAACAGAAATATTTCAGGCCAGAAGGGAATGGCATGAAATATTCCAGGTGATGAAAAGCAAGAACCTGCAACCAAGGTTACTCCACCCAGCAAGTCTATCATTTAAAATTGAAGGAGAAATAAGAACCTTCCCACACAAGAAAAAGCTAACGGGGTTTGTTAACACAAAACCGGTACTGCAACAAATATATATTAAAGGGCTTGCCTTAAGAAGAAGAAGAAAAAGAGAAAGAAAATTAAAAAAAAATAAAGGAAAACAGTCTAACAATAAAATGGCACTACATACGTATCTATCAATAATCACCTTAAATGTAAATGGCTTAAATGCTCCAAAAAAAAGACATAGGATAGCTGAATAGATATGAAAACAAGACCCATATATATATACTGTTTTGATCAAGACACCCACCTCAGATCAAAAGATACACACAAACTAAAAGTAAAGGAATGGGGAAAGATATTTCAGGCAAATGGAAAGGAAAAGAAAAGCTGGAATCGCAGTAATTAAACAACAAAATAGACTTTAAAACCAAGGCTACAGTAAGAGACAAAGAGCACTACATAATGATAAAGGGAAAAAATGAACAAGAGGATATAACCCTAGTAAACATTTACACACTAAACATAGGAGCACCTAAAGACATAAAACAAATCTTGATGGACATAAAATAAGAGATTGACAGAAATTCAGTTATAGTTGGGGATTTTAACACCTCATTGACTTGAATGGATAGATCTTCCAGACCAAAAATCAACAAGGACACAGCAGCCTTAGATGACACACTACAACAAATGAATTTCATTGATATCTTCAGAGCATTTCACCCCAAACAGCAGAATATACATACTTTTCAGGTGCACATGGAATGTTTTCTAGGATAGACTACATGTTGGGACACAATAAATTTAACAAGGCTGAAATCATATCAAGCAATTTCTCTGACCATAATGGTCTGAAATAGAAATCATTCAAAGAAGAATACTGAAAAACACACAACGACATGGAATCTAAATAACATGTTATTAAAAAATGAGTGGGTCAAAAATAAGATCAAGGAAGAAATCAAAAGGTACCTTGAAGACCCAGTCAGAAACGAAGGATATACTAAATGAAAAAAAGAACTATTTACAGGGAAACAACAGTAGAATGGATGAAGCCAAGAATCAAATCAATGATTTGGAACATAAAGAAGCAAAAAGCAACCAGGCAGAACAACAAGAAGAAAAAAGAATCCAAAAAATGGTATAGTATAAACAGCTTCTGGAATAACTTTAAGAGGTCCAACTTTCACTTCATAGGGGTGCCAGAAGGAAAAGAGAAAGAGCAAGAAATCGGAAATCTACCTGAAAAAACAGTGAAAGAAAAATTCCTTAATTTGGTAACGGAAATAGACAGGCAAGTCCAGGAAGCACAGAGTGTCCCAATTATGATGGATGGAAAGAGGCCCACTCCACCAAGACACATCATTTTTAAAAGTCCAAACATTAAAGATAAAGAGAGACTCTTAAAAGCAAGAGAAAATGAGTTGGTTACTGGAATGTTGCCAGATCAGAAGAGGGAAGGGGAGAATGGGTCAAGGGGTGAAGAGATTAAGAAGTACAAGTAGGTGGTTACAGAATAGCTATGGGAATGTAAAGTACAATATATACATGGAGTAGCCAAAGAACTTATACACATGACCCATGGACATCAACAATGGTGGGGGGACTGCCTGAGCGAGTAGGGGGCACTAGATGGAGGGAAGTGAAGAGGGAAAAATCAGGACAATTATAATAGCATAATCAATAAAATATAATTTTAAAAAGAAAATACCTTGAAACAAATGCAAATGAGAATAGAAAAATCCAAAATCTGTGGGACACTGGAAGAAATTCAGAGCATTACAGGCCTATAAAAAAAAAGAAGAAAAGCACAAATAAACAATCTAATGTCACACTTGAAGTAGCTTGAAAGCCCAAAGTGAGCAGAAGGAAGACAGTAATAAAGATAAGAGCAGAAATAAATGAAATAGAGTCTGAAAAAGGATACAAATGATCAATGAATCTAAGAGCTGATTTTTGAAGAGATAAAAAAGATTGACAAACCTTTAACCAGACTCATCAAGAAAAAAAGAGAAAGGACCCAGACAAATAAAATCAGATATGAAAGAGGAGAAATAACAATTGATACCAAAGAAACAAAAAGGATTGTAAGGAAATATTATGAACAATTATATGCCAACAAACCAGACAACCAGGACAAAATGGATAACTTCCTACAAATGTACAGTCTTCCAAAAATAAATCAGGAAGAATCAGAGAATATGAATAGACAGATTACACCTCATGAAACTGAAGCAATAATCAAAAAACAAATAAACAAACAAACAAACTACTAACAAACAAATGCCCTGGACCAGATGGCTTCACAGGAGAATTTTACCACACATTCTGAGAACTAGCACTTCTCCTTCTCAAGCTACTTCATAAAATTCAGACAAGACAAGGCTCCCAAACTCATTTTAGGAGGCCAGCATTATCCTAATTCCAAAACCAGATAAAGATACTGCAAAGAATATAGACCAATATTCCTCGTGAATATAGACGCTAAAATCCTCAACAAAATATTTGCAAACCAAAAACAGCAATGCAACAAAAAGATCATACACAATGATCAAGTGGGATTTATTCCAGGAATACAAGGTTGATACAACATTTGCAAATCAATAATGTGATTCAATACATTGACAAAATGAAGGATGAAAACCACATGATCATGTCAATAGATGCAAAAAAAGCATTTGATGAAATCCAGCACCCATTTATGATCAATACTCTCTGCAATGAGAGAATAGAGGGAACATACCTAAACATAATAAAGACCATCTATGACAAGTCCACTGCCAGCATCACACCTAATGGACAAAACCTACAAGTGTTCCCCTTAATGTTCGGATCAAGATAGGGATGTCTGCTTTTACCTCTTATTCAACATAGTACTGGAAGTCCTAGCCACAGCAATCAGACAAGAAGAAGAAATAAAAGGCATCCAAATTTGAGAGGAAGAAGTAAAACTGTCATCATTTGCAGATGACATGATACTGTACACGGAGAACCCTAAAGATTCCACCAAGAAACTACTAGAACTAATAAATGAATTCAACAAAGTTGCGGGATACAAAATTAATATCCAGAAATGAGTGGCATTTTTATATGTCAATAATGAACTAACAGAAATGGAACTGAAGAAAACAATCTCATTCACAATTGCTTCAAAAAGAACAAAATACCTAGGAATAAACCTAACCAAGCATGTAAATGACCTGTACACAGAAAAATATAGGACACTGAACAAAGACATTGAAGAAGATACACATACTGTGTATCTGTATAGGAAGAATTAATATCATTAAAATGCCATTACTTCCCACAGCAATCAATCGATTCAATGCAATTCCTATCAAGATTCCAATGATGTATTTCACAGAACTCAAACAAATATTTCAAAAATGTATATGGAACCACAAAAGGCCCTGCATAGCAACAGCAATCCTGAGAAAGAAGAACAAAGTTGGAGGAATCAGGCTACCTAATATCAAACTACACTACAAGGCATGGTAATCAAAAAGCCTGGTACTGTCATAAAAATAGACACATAGATTAATGGAACAGAATAGAGAGCCCAGAAATAAACCCATATACTTATAGTCAATTAATATTCAACACAGGAAGCAAGCACATACAATAGGCTAATGATAGTTTATTCAACAAATGGTAATGGGAAAATTGGACAGATACGTGCAGAAAAATGAAACTAGATGACCTTCTTACACAACACACAAGTATAAATTCAAAATGGATCAAAGACAAAAATGTTAGACCAGAAACCATAAAAACCCTAGAAGAAAACATAGACTGCAAAATCTCAGATAATGCTTGTAGAAATTTTTTAATGGATATATCTCCTCAGACAAGGGAAACAAAAGAAAAAATAAGCAAATGGTTCTACATCAAACTAAAGAATTTTGTACACCAAAAGAAAACATCAAAGAAATAAAAAGACAACCCACTGAATGGGAGAACATATTCACCAATATATCTGATAAGGGGTTAATATCCAAAATGTATTAAGTACTTACAAAACGCAACACTAAAAATCAAATAACCCAATTCAAACATGGGCAAAGGACCTGAATAGACACTTCTCCAAAGAGAACATATGAAAAGATGCTCAACATCACTAATCAACAGGAGTTCCGGCCAAGATGGAGGCATAGGTAGAAACCCTTCGCTTCCTCGCACAACTAAAAGGAGGATAATAACTAATCTAAAATCCATAAACAACCAGAAGCACCAGAAAATCAAACTGCATGGAACTCCAACAACCAAGGAATTAAAGAAACAGTCAACCAAACCAAACAGACCAGTGCACCAACAAAGAAATATGGCCCAAATGAAAGAACAGAGCAAAACTCCAGAAAGAGAGCTAAGCAATGAGGACATAGCCAACCTATCTGATGGAGAGTTCAAAGTCCTGGTAATCAAAATACTCACAGAATTGATTGAGCTGGGTCACAAAATGAAAGAGCAAATGAAAGATACCCATAGTGAAATAAAGCAAAATATTCAGGAAACCAACAGTGACAGGAAGGAAACCGGGGCTCACATCAACAATTTGGAACAAAAGGAAAAAATAATCATCCAACCGGAATAGAATGAAGAAACAAGAATTGAAAAAAAATGAAGAGAAGCTTAGGAACCTCTGGGACAACTTTAAATGTTCCAATATCCGAATTATAGGGGTGACAGGAGAAGAACAAGAGCAAGAAGCTGAAAACTTATTTGAACAAATAATGAAGGAAAACTTCCCCAATCTGGGAAAGGAAACAGACTTCCAGGAAGTCCAGGAAGCCCAGAGAGTCCCAAGAAGGAACACACCAAGGCACATCATCATTAAATTACCCAAGATTAAACTTAAAGAGAGAATCCTAAAAGCAGCAAGAGGAAGGGAGAGAGTTACCTACAAAGGAGTGCCCATAAGGCTATCAGCTGATTTCTCAAAAGAAACCTTGCAGGCAAGAAGGGGCTGGAAAGAAGTATTTGAAGTCATGAAAGGCAAGGACCTACATCCAAGATAACTCTATCCAGAAAAGCTATCATTTGGAATGGAAGAGCAGATAAAGCACTTCCCAGATAATGTCAAGTTAAAGGAATTCATCATCACCAAGCCCTTATTATATGAAATGTTAAAGGGACTTATCTAAGAAATTGAAGATCAAAAACTATGAACACTAAAATGACAACAAACTCACAACTATCAACAATGAACCTTAAAAAAGAAAAAAGAAAAACAATGAAAACAAAAACTAATTAGGCAAATAGCTAGAACAGGAACAGAATCACAGAAATAGAGATCACATTGAGAGTTATCAGTGGATAGGGGGAGGGGAGGAATAGGGAGGAAAAGGTACAGGGAATAAGAAGCATAATTGGTAGGCATAGAATAGATGGGGAGAGGTCAAAAATGGTATAGGAAACAGAGAATTCAAAGAACTTATTAGTATAACCCATGGACATGAACTAAGTGGGGAGAATGCTGGAGAGTTGGGGGTACAGGGCAGAGGGGGGATAAAGAGGGAAAAGTTGGGGAAACTAATAGCATGATCAATAAAATATACTTTAAAAATCATCTTTAATCATCAGAGAAATGTACATGAAATTAACAATGAGATACCATCTCACACCTGTCAGAATGGCTATCATCAATAAATCAACAAATAAATGCTGGTGAGGATATGGAGAAAGGGAAACCCTTTTTCACTGTTGGTGGGAGTGCAGATTCGTGCAGCCACTGTGGAAAGCAGTATGGAGATATCTCAGAAAATTAAAAATGGATCTGCCTTTTGACCCAATGATCCCACTTCTGGGGATATATCCACAGGAACCCAAAACACTAATTCAAAAGAACATGAACACCCCTGTGTTCGGTGCAGTGTTATTTACAATCACCAGGATATGGAAGCAGCCCAAATGTGAACCAGTAGCTTAGTGGATAAAACAACTATGGGATATTTACACAATGGAATTCTACTAGGCCATAAAAAAGAAGAAAATTTTACCCTTTGTGACAGTATGGATGGACCTGGAGAACATTATGCTAAGTGAAATAAGCCAATCAGAGAAACACAAATACCATATGATTTCTCTCGTATGTGGAATCTAATGAACAAACTGAACTAACTAGCAAAACAGAGACAGACTCATAGATGGAGAGCAGATGACAGCTATGTGGGGGAAGTTAGGGGGTGGAGGGATTGAGCAAAAAGGAAAAAGGATTCATGGACATGGACAACAGTGTGTTGATTGCTGGGGGGAGGGGGGTATAAGGGGACTAGATGGTAATGGGGAAAAAATACAATAAAGATTAAATTAAAAAAAAAAAACCAAAACTGAGGAAATTGGAGCTGCTATGAAAGCATCCTGAACACATTCATTCCCGGTCTCTTTCCTTTCCCATCACAATAAATCTTACAGCAGAGGAAATTCACTAAGCCTGAGCAAACAGGTTTTAGTTAAAATGTGAATCACCTTGGCTCTCAGCCTCATTCGTAACTGGAACTAAATCTGGCCATTTTTGTTCAGCTTTACTTTATAAATATAACAGGTGGGAACCCTTGACTTTAACAGATGGAAAAGCAGATTACATCCAGCTGAGGTAGGTATGATGGTTCATTGGAAGCAGCAGTGATAGATTTGGGGTGGAGACAGGCCTCTGTGCAGGATGCAGTGAGCAAAAGATGCCTGTACTGCCACATTCATGCAACAAAGGCCCCATTCAGCTACCATGTGCCAGGCTCCAGAGACCCAGCACTGAGCAGCACTGGCCATGTTCTCCCTGCATCCTAGCAGGGAGAGATGGCAGATAGTTCAGGGAGGCAATTAGAGCTAGAAAAGGATGATAGGAAGGTAGGGAATGGCTACTTTAGGTGGCCAAATGAAATCTCGCTGTGAGAGTGATGTTTAAGCAGAGACCTGCATGTTGACAGGGAGCCGGGCACTTAGAGATCCAGGGGAAGGGCAGGAGATGCGAATCCCTGAGATGGAAACAGCTTGCTTGTCTGAGTAACAGGTGGGAGTGCCTGTAACTGCTGAACAAGAGGGAGGAGGAGTTGCGAAAGTGAACAGGATCCTGACTAGCAGAGGCGTCACTATTGCTACAGTGGCAGAGAACCACTCAACAATTAGCACTCCAGGTAACAAAGGCTGGTTTTGAAACCACCAGGCTCGACCTTCTCCACTGACACAATGAGAGGCTGGCAGATCCTCCGCACAATCCCTCCCCTCCAGCTCTAGAAGCCTGAAATAAGAGCAAAGAGGTGGACTCAATATTCCAGCCTTGAAAACAGACAACCCAGGTTTTAGTTTCACCTCCACTTTTTAGCTAGCCAGTTATTTAAACAACCTGAACCTTGTTTTCCACAGCTGGTAAATGGGGATAATGTGAATACGTTACTCATAGGGTTATTATGGGCATTATATGAGAATATATTAAATTATTTATAGCTGCTGGCACATATAAATGTTATTCTAATCTAAGAAGCTTTGTTTCACTTCTCTTAAGACATTAATACAAGTTAAGTAGGAAATCTCTCTGGAGTAGTCACACTGTAAATTATTAGCCATTTACACTCTAGTGTGAGTGAGTCTGTGATTGTGTTCTCCAATGCCCCACAAAGGTGAATTTGAGAGAGACAGAGAAATTCTAGATTTCAGTGACCAAAGGGAAGAGGAGAAACTGGACAGGAGAGAGGGAATATAGCCTCTAAAATCTTCATAGGGTTCAATTCTTTAAAAATTAATAAACAGAAATAATCAAGCCTTTATTCTGCCTTTCCTGTACAAACTGCATTTCGGGATAGCCAAATGTTGATGGGAAATGTTTCTTTTTATAAAAAGTATTCCAGGGAGAACCAAGATGGCAGCGTAGGTAGACACACTGCGCCTCCTCGCACAACCAGAACTGATAGAAAATCGAATGGCAAGGAAGTCCGACACCCAGGAAATAAAAAATAAACATTCGTCCAGACCGGTAGGAGGGGCGGAGACGGTCACGGGGCGGAGAGGACTCCTGTGGCTGTGGCAGGACAGAGACTGACGGAGTGCAGGACGAACAGGGCAGGCAGTCTGACCACTAGCAGATCCTGTGGCCCCACATTCGTGCAGATAAACCAAGAGGGCCGGACTCAGAATGGCAAGAACGGGGCAGGCAGAGTGGTGGGTAGCACCCCGCGGCCCCACATTCACACGCAGATAAGCCGGACAGACGGGGGGGGGGGGAGCGAAGCGACCGCGCAACCCAGGGCTCCAGCTCGGGGAAATAAAGCCTCAAGCCTCTGATTGAAAACGCCCATGGGGGTTGGGGTGGCAGCAGGAGAGACTCCCAGCCTCACAGGAGAGGTCGTTGGAGAGACCCACAGGGGCCTAGAGCGTGCACAAGCCCACCCACTCGGGAACCAGCACCAGAGGGGCCCAATTTCATTGTGGGTAGCGGAGTGAAAGACTGAAATCTGGTGGAGAGTGGAGCAGGCGCCATTGCTCCCTCTCGGCCCCTCCCCCACATACAGTGTAGCAGGGCAGCGACCGGTATTACCCCGCCCCGGTGAACACCTAAGGCTCCGCCCCTTCAAGTAACAGACGCGCCAAGACAAAAAAAAAAAAAAGGCCCAAATGACAGAACACTTCAAAGCTCCAGAAAAAATACAACTAAGCGAGGAAGAGATAGCCAACCTATCGGATGCACACTTCAAAACACTGGTTATCAAGATGCTCACAGAATTGGTTGAATCTGTTCGAAAAACAGATGAAAAAATGAAGCCTATGCTAAGAGAAACAAAGGAAAATGTACAGGGAACTAATAGTGATGCGAAGGAAACTGGGACTCAAATCAATGGTGTGGACCAGAAGGAAGAAAGAAACATCCAACCAGAAAAGAATGAAGAAAAAAGAACTTGGAAAAATGAGGAGAGGCTTAGGAACCTCCAGGACATCTTGAAACGTTCCAACATCCGAATTATAGGGGTGCCAGAAGGAGAAGAGGAAGAACAAAAAATTGAAAACTTATTTGAACAAATAATGAAGGAGAACTTCCCCAATCTGGCAAAGGAAATAAACTTCCAGGAAGTCCAGGAAGCTCAGAGAGTCCCAAAGAAGCTGGATCCAAGGAGGAACACACCAAGGCACATCATCATTAAATTACCCAAGATTAAACGCAAGGACCTACATCCAAGATTACTTGGGTCCAGCAAAGCTATCATTTAGAATGGAAGGGAAGATAAAGTGCTTCTCAGATAAGGTCAAGTTAAAGAAGTTTATCATCACCAAGCCCTTATTATATGAAATGTTAAAGGGAGTTACCTAAGAAAAAGAAGATAAAAAATATGAACAGTAAAAATGACAGCAAACTCACAGTTGTTAACGACCACACCTAAAACAAAAACAAGAGCAAACTAGGCAAACAACTAGAACAGGACAAGAACCACAGAGATTGAGATCACATGGAGGGTTGTCAATAGGGGAGTGGGAGGGGGAGAGGGGGGGAAAGGTACAGAGAATAAGTAGCATAGATGATAGGTGGAAAATAGACAGAGGGAGGGTAAAAATAGTGTAGGAAATGTAGAAGCCAAAGAACTTATAAGTATGAACCAAGGACATGAACTATAGGCGGGGGGAATTTGGGAGGGAGGGGGTGGGCAGGATGGAGTGGAGTGAGGAGGGGGGGAATGGGACAACTGTAATAGCATAATCAATAAATATATTTTAAAAAAAGTGTTCCAGTTAAGCCACAAGAAGCAATGATATAATTGAAATATAACCACTCAGCAACCCCTAACGAGCTGATGGACTGAGGTAATATCAAGTGTTGCTCATTGAGAACAGAGCGTTTTGTGTCTCCTGATGAAGTATATACAGCACCACCAATGAGGCATTTTCACTCTCAACTCAAGCCCACACCTTTAGAGCTAACAGTTTTATGGGATAGAGGAACATAGTAAACGTCACAGGGAAGCAATCAGCAAAATTCAGACCACGAGAAACTCTTGGATAAATCATCCAATTTCTTCCACAAATTGCAAGGAAAAATAAAGAGCATAACGGGAAATCTGTAGATTAAAAAAAGATTTAAGAGGCACCCCAAACAATTGTAACATATGGACCTATCCAAAGATACTGATTCAAACAAACCAGATATAAAATTAAAAGTTTATAATAAAAATCAGTGAAACTTGACTGGAAGTTTGATAATGTAAAGGAAATGCTGCTAAATTTTCAGGTGTAATAATGGTATTCCGGTTACTTATTAAAGACTCCTTATCTTTAATAAATAAATGAGGTCTGTCCAGAAGGTATCCAGCAGAAGGTACAAGAAAAATGTATCCTATGTACAATGATGCCTCAGCCCCTTCAAAGGAGGCACCTTGGCACCTCACACAATTCTCCCAATCCCCATCAGCTAGCCTATCATATTTTCCTGAATCTCATCAATGGTCTGCAATTTCCTCCTTTCAAGGGTGATTTTAGTTTTGGGAAGAGCCAGAAGTCACAGGACACCAAAGGCTGTAGGGGGGCTGAGTCACCTGGGTGATTTGCTGTTTGGTCAAAAAACTCTGCATAAGGACGTGATGCATGAGAAGGCGCAAGGTCATGATGAAGCTGCCAATCACCAGTTGCCCATAGCTGTGGTCTTCTGAATCATCCAAATAGTTTCCGCAGAGGAATGTTCAAGCTTAATGTAAAATTTGATGCAGGTTCATTGCTCTACTCACTCAGTCATTTTGAATGTGACAGCCACACAGTACATGTGCTCATTCACCAGTGTCTACCCCACTGACTAGTACAGTGAAGTTTCCATTGTTCACGCACATGCATTCCTGTCCACTCTCCTTGTTACATCAATGATGTGAAAACTGTTCTCGTTATATTAACAATTGCTGGATTTTTCCAGTCAGACCTCATCGTATAACATAAAATTTCCCATATTAAGTATTTTTAGTGCACAGTTCAGTGGCATTAATTACATTCAGAATGTTATGCAACCACCACCACTATTTCTAAAACTTTTTTTATCACTACAAACAGGAACTCTTTTTTTAAGTATATTTCATTGATTATGCTATTACAGTTTTCCCAATTTTTCCCCCTTTATCCACCCTCTGCCCTGCACCCCCCCTCCTCCAGCATTCTCCCCCCCTTCCATGGGTTCATGTTCATAGGTTCATGTCCATGGGTTGTACTAATAAGTTCTTTGGCTTCTCTATTTCCTATACCATTCTTAACCTCCCCTTGTCTATTTTTTGCCTACCAGTTATGCTTCTTATTCCCTGTATCTTTTCTTCCCATTCTCCCCCTCCCCACTGATAACCCTCCATGTGACCTCCATTTCTGTGATTCTGTTCCTGTTCTAGTTGTTTGCTTAGTTTTTGTTTTTGTTTTTTAGGCTCATTTGTTGATAGTTGTGAGTTTGTTGTCATTTTAGTGTTCATAGTTCTTGATCTTCTATTTTTCACATAAGTCCATTTAACATTTCATATAATAATGTCTGGGTGATGGTGAACTCCTTTAACTTGACATCATCTGGGAAGTGCTTTATCTGTCCTCCCATTCTAAATGATAGCTTTGCTGGATAGAGTAATCTTGGATGTAGGTCCTTGCCTTTCATGACTTCAAATACTTCTTTCCAGCCCCTTCTTGCCTGCAAGGTTTCTTTTGAGAAATCAGCTGATAGCCTTATGGGCACTCCTTTGTAGGTAACTCTCTCCCTTCCTCTTGCTGCTTTTAGGATTCTCTCTTTAAGTTTAATCTTGGGTAATTTAATGATGATGTGCCTTGGTGTGTTCCTCCTTGGGTCCAACTTCTTTGGGACTCTCTGGGCTTCCTGGACTTCCTGAAAGCCTATTTCCTTTGCCAGATTGGGGAAGTTTTCCTTCATTATTTGTTCAAATAAGTTTTCAGCTTCTTGCTCTTGTTCTTCTCCTTCTGTCACCCCTATAATTCGGATATTGGAACATTTAAAGTTGTCCCAGAGGTTCCTAAGCTTCTCTTCATTTTTTTGAATTCTTGTTCCTTCATTATGTTCCAGTTGGATGTTTATTTCTTCGTTCTTCCCCAGATCATTGATTTGAGCCCTGGTTTCCTTCCCTTCACTGTTGGTTCCCTGTTATAGGGTAAGTGGGAGCAGTCTGGCGTTTTGATCTGTTCTTTCATCTGAACCATATTTCTTTATCTCAGAGCACCTGTTAAGTTGTAAGGGGGCGGGGCTTTAAGTATTCACCTTGGCAGGGTGACTCTCTTTGCTGAATTGTGGTGCTGTCTGTGGGGGAGGGGTCAGAGAGGGAACAATGGAGCTCTCTTGCTCCACTCTGACCCACTAGCTAGCCTCACTTTCCAATGAACGCTCTCAGGTGAGCCTGGGAGTTTCTCCTGCCATGGCAACCCCCACAGTATTTTATAGGTAGTTTTGAGCCTTTAGTTTCCAGTTCAGTCATCCCTTCCTTGCCCGCCCAGTCTGCCACCTTGTTGTGAGTCCTCTTGGCCAGCCCTGTCTCACCTACATGGTCTGCCACCTTGCCACACAGCTGCCTCTCCGCTCAGCTGCCTGTCTCCACCCCTTCTACCAGTCTGGATGAATGTTTCTTTAACTCCTTGGTTGTCAGAGTTCCATGCAGTTTGATTTTCTGGCAGTTCTGGTTTTTACTGTTTTTAGATTGGTTGTTATCCTTCTTTTGGTTGTGCAAGGAAATGAAGCATTTCTATCTATGCCTACATCCTGGCTGGAATTCCCACAAACAGAAACTCTTAAATAATAAACATTAAACAATGATTCTCTCTCACCATTCCCCCAGTATCTAGTAACCTCTGTCCTACTTCCTGTCTCTATAAATTTGACAACTCTTCGTACCTCATGTAAGTGAAATACTGAATCTAGCCAGTGGCGGGGGGTGAGGGGGGATCCTACCACTCACTGTCTACCAGGCAAATCTTCAAAGACAGAGTTTGGTGGAAAAAAAAGGAATCTTTTATTTAATGACAAGTTTCTGACTAAAATATCTGGGTAAAAAAAGTAAGGGGAAAGAAAAAGTCAGCAAAAAATAGCCACTTAAATATTTGTTGTTACAACTACTGTATATGTTCAAGAACTGAAAATAAAACAATAACTAAAATCTGATTATAGTGCTGACTATTATCACCAAGGTCTTTGGAAATAACAGCAAGTTTCTGACTCACAGCCCTTTTCCTCTAAGACACCCAAAGAAAAATCACCCCATCACCCTCTGCCACTTCAGTTCAAGTTGCACCAGGAACCTCTTCTCCACCCAAAAGTGGCATAAATATAAGTGCCTTAGCTTGTCTCCAGTCACTGTCCAGCTTCAGGCATCTTTTGGAGTCTGTGCCCCCAGGCCTCTGTTTACTGGCCACTGTTAACACGTCACCCACCCAGAGAAGGGGAAAGAACCAACTGACCTTTTGCTTTCCAGTGCACTCCATTTCAAAAGTCCTCTCCCAGAATCCCATGTGCATCAGGAGGCAGTGAGAATGCCCAGTTTTCCAACCAATGAGGGCCAGCATTGGCCGTTTTTGCCTTTTCCCCTCTTCAGCCACCATGTTCAACAAGGGGGCAAAGTATCCAGTCACATATGCACAACTCAAACTCCTTCCCCATTCCCCAGGGGTGTGCCCCTCATTACAAAAGCATGTGATATTTGTCCTTTTGTGTCTACCTTATTTCACTTATCATAATATCTTAAGGTTCATTTACATTGTATAATATATCAGAACTTACTTCTCCTTCATAGTTAAATAATATTTTATTGTACGTGTATACCACATTTTATTGATCCACTATTCTGTTGTAATTTTTACTATTTATCAAAAAAATTTTTTTTAATCAAAAAACTCTTAATTGCCCTGGCTGGTGTGGCTCAGTGACTTGATGCCAGCCTGCAAACCAAAAGATTGCTAGTTCAACACATGCCTGGGTTGGGGGCCAGTTCCCTATGTGGGGGTGAGTGAGAGGCAACTGTTCAGTGTTTCTCTCCCTCTCTTTCTCCTTCCCTTCCCCTCTCTCTAAAAATTAAATAAAATCTTAAAAAAAAAAAAAAACCTAACTGACTTGGGTGAGTCCACATCTGGTAAGTGGCAAAAACAATCACAGGCATGTCCATCTGAGATCAAAGCCTATGCTCCTTCCTCTGTCTTACACTGACTGTCAGAATTATTGTTCTTAATACTGCTATTAACTTTTATTAGCTATTATCAGTGATTATTTCTAGATCCCATGATTTTTCATTTTGTGCAAACCAAAATATATGAATATCTGGGTATTACCAAAAAATAAATGATAAAGCAGTCAGGCCTGACACAACCAAAAGAAGGATAACAACCAATTTTTAAAAAAGCAAACAACAAGAACTGCTGGAAAATCAAACTGCATGGAACTCTGACAACCAAGGAGTTAAAGAAACATTCATCCAGACTGGTATGAGGGGTGGAGATGGGTAGCTGGGCACAAGGACCAGTGGCAAGGCTGTGGACAGCTCAGGCAAAACAGGGCTGGCTGACTGGGAAACTAAAGAGTCAAAATCTCTAGCTGTAAAATCCTGTGGGGCTTGCAAAAGCAAGAGAAACTCCCAATCTCACAGGAGGGTTTGTTGGAAAGTAGGGCTAGAGCAGAGCAAGCAAGCCACATTGTTCTTTGCTGTGTTCTGACACCTCCCCAGCAACACAGCAAAGAGGGTTGCCCCTGCCCTGGTGAATACACAAAGCTCCTCCTCCTTACAACATAACAGGTGCACCAAGAAAAAGAAATATGACCCAAATGAAGGAACAGGTCAAAACTCCAGAAAAAGAGCTAAGCCGTGAAGAGATAGACAGCCTATCTGACACAGAGTTCAAAACAGTGGTAATCAGGATGTTCACAGAATTGATTGAGCTGGGTTGCAAAATGAAGAAAGAAATGAAGGCTACACAAACTGAAATAAAGGAAAATATACAGAGAATCAACAGTGAAGGGAAGGAAACCAGGTCTCAAATCAATGATCTGGGGCAGAACGAAGAAATAAACATCCAACTGGAACATAATGAAGGAACAAGAATTCAAAAAAATGAAGAGAAGCTTAGGAACCTCTGGGACAACTTTAAATGTTCCAATATCCGAATTATAGGGGTGACAGAAGGAGAAGAACAAGAGCAAGAAGCTGAAAACTTATTTGAACAAATAATGAAGGAAAACTTCCCCAATCTGGCAAAGGAAATAGGCTTTCAGGAAGTCCAGGAAGCCCAGAGAGTCCCAAAGAAGTTGGACCCAAGGAGGAACACACCAAGGCACATCATCATTAAATTACCCAAGATTAAACTTAAAGAGAGAATCCTAAAAGCAGCAAGAGGAAGGGAGAGAGTTACCTACAAAGGAGTGCCCATAAGGCTATCAGCTGATTTCTCAAAAGAAACCTTGCAGGCAAGAAGGGGCTGGAAAGAAGTATTTGAAGTCATGAAAGGCAAGGACCTACATCCAAGATTACTCTATCCAGCAAAGCTATCATTTAGAATGGGAGGACAGATAAAGCACTTCCCAGATGATGTCAAGTTAAAGGAGTTCACCATCACCCAGACATTATTATATGAAATGTTAAATGGACTTATGTGAAAAATAGAAGATCAAGAACTATGAACACTAAAATGACAACAAACTCACAACTATCAACAAATGAGCCTAAAAAACAAAAACAAAAACTAAGCAAACAACTAGAACAGGAACAGAATCACAGAAATGGAGGTCACATGGAGGGTTATCAGTGGGGAGGGGGAGAATGGGAAGAAAAGATACAGGGAATAAGAAGCATAACTGGTAGGCAAAAAATAGACAAGGGGAGGTTAAGAATGGTATAGGAAATAGAGAAGCCAAAGAACTTATTAGTACAACCCATGGACATGAACCTATGAACATGAACCCATGGAAGGGGGGGAGAATGCTGGAGGAGGGGGGGTGCAGGGCGGAGGGTGGATAAAGGGGGAAAAATTGGGAAAACTGTAATAGCATAATCAATAAAATATACTTAAAAATAAATGATAAAACAAGATTTTGAGATTCTTCATTTTGTAAAAGGTCTAACAAGATTTGATTTCTTTCAAAAACAAGCTCTTTTAGTTCACTTAAAATGTGATTTAACTTATGAGAAATTAGTATACAGAGAATATGAGCAAGGACAAAGAAGTGAGAAGGATTGGGTATTGGAGGAAGAATGAATAATCCAATTTGGCAGGAATGTACTGTATATGCTAGGAAGTGCCGGGGGTAAGCCTGGAAAGGTAATTTTACTGTAACTATTTATACATAAAACTCACATATGACTACACTTTATTAGGCTCTATCTGCTTAGTCTCAGAAGCACCTAATCACAATAAATCAAATAAAGCACGCACACAAATACAATAAAGAATGCATAGATGAGTTACATAAAAGTTTTTAAAGTGCTTTATTATTATCACTTAGATATTATAAAGGGCACATATCTTCATTGTACAGCTCAAAAGATTTTTAAATGTTTAACCCTTTATAGCCACTACACAGATCAAAATATAGAACATGGCCAGCACCCCAGAAGGCTTCTTGAGACCTTCAAAAGACTTCTTAATGGCCTGTCTATAAGCCACACTATTCTGACATACATACCAATTAGATTTCCCCTTTGTTCTGGAACTTCTTCTGAATGGAATCATATAGTTGCACTGTTCTGTGTCTTACTTCTTTCACTAACTTTTATGTCTGTTAAACTGTCTATGCTGTTGTAAGTAGCAGTTTATTTTTTATTGCTGTGTAGTACTCCATTGTGTAAATATGTATATGGAAGCAGAATAAATGTTATACATGCACCATAGTTTATTCTTTTATTCAACTATTGATGAGTATTTGGATTATTTACAGTTTGGGACTATTATAAAGCTGGAATGAGCATCCTTTAACATGTAGTTTGATGAACTAAACATTTATTCCTGTTGGGCATACACCCAGTACAACTGCTGGGTTATAAATTACATGTGGTAGTTAGCTTGAACATGTCCTAACAATTTACAATCCCACCAGCAGCATAGGAGAGGGCCAGTTGTTCCACACCTGCCCCAACATTGGTCATTGTCAGTCTTTTTCATTTTAACCAGTGGGGGGGTAGGGTGGGGAAGGGAGGTATAGTGGTTTCTCATCCTGGTTTAAATTTTCCTGAAGATGCAGAGCACTTTTTTCATGGGGTTTTTTGTTTGTTTGTTTGCCATTGAGTTGACCTCTTTTGTGAGGTCCCTGCTCGTGGAATGTAGATTTTTACCCATGATTTCCTAAGGAAACCAAGGCTATATTAAGTAACATAAAGTAAACCCTTACCTCTGTATATACCCCTTAAATGTCTCTTCTTTCTTCTCATGCTGGTAGCTTCATTTTCCCCCTCTCTCCCCTATTCTCATAAAGGTAAAAGGAAACAGGAAATCTTCTCAATTTCTCCTTCCCACACTCTCACTAAAAATCCCTTCAGTCCTGCTCTGAAAGGTAATAGCTAATCAAACCTTATTCAGCAAAACAGAAACTTGGTCCATACCTACTGAGTCATAAGCTTGCTGGCTAGGGAACCCCAGGACCTATCATTCAGCCAGGTCCTAAATCTACTAGACTAAAAATTCCTCCCTTCAAACTCAAATTATCTTGATAATCAGTTCATTCACTTGTTTAATTTCTATCTGTTCTCAGCGGGGAAAAGTTCTTGGTCAATTTTGTTCACTGTTGACTTTCAGGTACCTAGAAAGAGTGCCTGGCACATATTAGGTACTCAACAAGCATTTGTTGGACAAATGAAGGAAAGATTTAAAAGAAAGTATGGACTATACTGTAATAGCCTGCTCAACATCAAAGGCCCTCTATTGGAAGTCACCCCAATTTCAGACTGAGTATCCACATCTACCCAGTGATGCCCATGTCCTTCCTGCCAGAAAACCCAGCTCCACCCTGACTCTCACCGTCGATCAGGTAGCAAACACCACCTAATCTAAACTTCATAATCCTATTTTCCAGCCATAGTTACTGTAACCCAATTTCTGCCAATGAGATTGAGGGCAACACTTAACTGAGGAATTCTAGAAGAGATTTTCTTACTTTTTTGAGAGACTTTCTGGAAAACATCTCCTCTCCCCATTGCATACTACCCACCTCAGATGTAGACAAGGAGGCAGGTAGCCCAGGGGTTGTCAGCTGCTATCTTGTAATGTCAGCCTTAGGATGAAGATGACAAAATAGCAGATAGAAAAAGAGGAATCTGAGTCTGGTGATATCACTGAGCCACTGTATCAGACCAACCCTGGAGCCTGCCCTGCTAGTAATATTTACATAAGTCAATAAATCTACTTTATTATTTAAGCCAATCTGAGTAGGATTTTGCTTTGCTTAGAACTGAACACTTTCTGATACAGCAAGGCAAGTTCATTCATTCTAGGTAAGAGGAGCTGTGAGAGCAAAGGTAGAGAGGACAGAAACAGTGTAAGCCTTGGAAGAAAGGCAGGCAGCTCAGTGTCTGCTTATAGACTAGGAGGAAGGCAGGTGAGCACTGAGGCTGAAGATGTAGTCAGGAGTCAGGATGTGGAATTAAATGTGTGTGTATAGTCAATAATATTGTACTAAATCTGCACACTGACAGATGGTTATTAGACTCAGTGTGGTGACTGTATTGTATGGGTTTTTATTTTAAATTAAGGAACTAAATGGTTTTTTAAAGATTTTATTCATTTATTTATTTTGTTTTAAAGAGAGGGGAAGGGAGGGAGAAAGAGAGGAAGGGAAATACCGATGTGTGAGAGATACATCAACATACATCAATCAGTTGACTCTTGCATGCCCCCAACCAGGGACCTGGCTACAACCCAGGCATGTGCCCCTGACCCAGAATCCAACTGATGACCTCTTGATTCTCAGGCCAGTGCTCAATCCACTGAGCCACATCACCCAGGGATGTATTGTAAGGTTTATAAATACTGAATCACCATACTATACACCTGAAACTAATATAATGCATTCCCACTATACTTTAGAAGACATATTGGTAATGGAATGGTGGGGGACAAAGCAATTTTTATTTTAGACAGGTTGCTAGAGGATTAGACACGGGTAAGACTAAAGACTGAGAAATGTGTTAGATCAGGAAAGAAACTGAAAACCTGAAAAAGAGAGCAAGAATCGGTATGTCAATTAGATACCAAATGTTAAGAAACAGAGATTTCAGAAGACTGAATCCACATGGTTAAGTCACCTATTGGATATGAGGAAGAAAGGAGAGGGAGGAGTTGAGGCTGATGCTTTGAGTTCCTGCCAGTCATTAGCATCTTTTGCTGAAATAGGGAATACAGATTGAGTTCCATTTTGATGCATTGAGTTTCAGGGGCTGTAGAATAAATGTACAAGTGTTGTTTGGCAAGTACAATAATGTCCCACGTGGTGCTTTAAAATTTTTTTAAATCAGTTGCCAACATTTTGTGATTCAATTTTTGTGTAAAAATCCATATTTACCTCTTCTCTTGAAAAATCAGAAGATCTGAACTCATTGGCCAAGTATTCCCATATGGTAAATTTAAATTTGCATATGCCTTCTTAGTCACCATAAACACATGCCTCCCTATTATCTTATACCCAGCTTGTTCTGTCTGGCCCCTGAGGAACCTGAATTTGCAGTCCCTTACATTGATGCATTTGATGTCCTGGGAGTAAGTATCACCCCCTGAATCAAGTTCCCATCACTTCCATGCACCTGCATTTCTAGTAATATCCAGAGCCCCTGCCACCACCAAACTCTCTGGGCACCGTGCTCCACTGCCTACTGCGCCACTCTCCCCTTCTTCTGTAGTTGGGCTTTCTGCTATAACCCTGTCCCAGAAGGAGTGCCTAGTTTCCAGGTAAAGATATGGTCTATAAGCTCTGAGCTCCCATCCACCATTTTCCCTTCCTTTGTCTTTTTAGCCCTTCTTCCTTCCACTACCAGAGCAGGAGGTTTCTATCACATCAAGAAAGTGTCAGAAACAGGTCGGCCTGGTCAGGGCAAATAGGACTAACTTCAAGGTTACAGCATAGGTGTACAGCTGCTTACTCAGGGCTACCACCAGATCTTTAACTGCAATTGTAATGAAGTAGTTATGCCATACTTCTCCTTTATTTTCTTAGCCCCTGTTATCTGCTGCCCCCACCACACCCATCCCTAGTGTTCACATACACAGACACACACACACACACTCAAATGGTATCCTCCTACCATCCAAAATTACCCATCTACCAAAATCTTCTCCTCTTCTCCAAAATAACTTCATCTCAACAACCATATTACCAAGTATTTCCTTTTTTCTTTTTCTTTTCTTTTGTCCTTTTTGCACATTCAGCCTCTCTAAATAACTATAGAAATAAACTTTACTCAGACAGTACTTGAACTTGAAAACTCAATAACTTGAATTGAGATGTGAGTAAAATTGAATGCTGGATTTGGGCATTGTGAGAGAGAAGCTTCCTACACTAGATGATTAACAGGAAATATTTGTGCATTGTAACACCTACTGTCAAATGCATTTGTGAGCAGCCACTGAACAATTTATCAACAGGCTACTCTCCATGATACCCAAGTTATACCGGAGCAAAACCACTGAGTCCCAGTTGCTGCATTTGTACTGATCCTGAGTTATCTTCACACAGAAGCCCGGTGTGCACCTTTTGTCTGAAAGCATGCTGTTCTCATTAGGCCACATCAGGCCTGCTCAGGAACGCTAAGGAAATAGAAGCTCTTCACTTCCGTTGCCTTGAATTATTGCTTCCTCTCTTGGCTTTCAGAATTATAATTGGGTCTTATACAGGAAAATGTGTCTTCCGCACATTGACCACATACTTACTTATGTTTAGAAAAGCTCCCTCTTCTTTTCTCTGTTATCAATAAAATCTTGCAAGTCTTACGTATTTTTTAAAGGGCATTGCTAACAATTGCTTTTGGTGGTTATGGATTGGTGAAAATAATCATAATATGATTTAGTTTCATCAGCAACAAGAAAACAACAATATTAAAATAATGTTAAAAATAGTAATATTTTAACCACCACCACCCTCACATATTTTTTTCATATAGCTTCATTCAGTGTGTCTTTGTTAAATATATTTTATATTTTTATGTTCTTATCACTTAATAGATGATAAGCAAAACATCTGTACTTGGTGATGGTGGTTGGTGTGGCTGGGTGATTATGGGTGGGTTGGGCATCATTAATACCATCTTAATTAAACTACTTAATTTATCAATACAACATTAATCCTTACTGACTGCTAAAACTCTTAAATATTTCTGTAAATAGAAATTTAAAATACCATCTATGATATGAGTTTTTTCTATACTGCCAAGCAATTAACTCAATTCTTGGAGGACAGGGACCCAGTTGCCCCACAAATTTAACTCAGTTCTGACATTATCTACCTAGAGGTAGCATCAGATTCCACAGATTAAGGGCCCAGTCCCCTAGGACTGTCCCCACCTCAGATGCCAGTTGCAAATGCAGGTGCTCCTGACCTGTGCTCCTGACCGACTGCCAAAAAATCAGAAGTTCCCATGACCCCTTCCTTGGGTTCAATTAATTATTTAGGGTGACTCATAGAACTCAGGAAACCAGTTTTCTTACTACATGACCAGTTTATTACAAAGGATATTAAAGAATACTAATCAACAGCCAGATGAAGAGAGACATCAGGCAGGGTGACAAAGGAGTTTCTGTCCCAGTGGAGCTGAGGGAGCTGTATGGGGTTACATTCTGGTTCACCACGTTGGGAGCTCTCCAAACCCAGTCCTTTTGGGTTTTTATGGAGGCTTCATTACATAGGCAGGATTGATTGCATCATTAGCCTTTAGTGATCAATTCAATCTCCAGCCCTTCTCCCTTCCCCAGTGGTTCAGTGGTGGGGCTCAAAGTTCCAATCTAACCACATTGTTGGCTCACCTCACAATCAGCCCTCATCCTTAGTGGCTTTCCAAAAGTCACCTCACTAACAGACACTCAAGTGTGGTTGAAAGGGGTTTGTTTTGAAAATCAAGACATTGTTATAGCTCTTATCACTAAAGAAATTCCAAGGGTTTTAGGAGCTCTATGTCAGAAAGGGGGATAAAAATCAAGTCTATATTTCTTATTATAAATCACAATATCACACCATCCCTCCAGATTCTACAGAGAGAATGTAACCTTTAATACTTTGCTTCCCAACTCCTGTGGAAAGCTCATGTGTGAGAAACTGCACTCAGGTAGAATTACACAAATGTCCTTATTCAAGCATTGCTCTAGATTCTACTCCTTATCAAGCAAGTTTCTGACTGTGCTGCCTAACATGGACCTTATTGCCTTGAGGCAATAAGTCTACATGTTAAGCTGCTAGTACACCTCAAGGGATGTTGACAGAACTGGTCACACCAAATCGCAAAACAAGAAATATAAATGTAAATACTGTATGTGAAAATACGTATAATCTCAGAAGTCATCAAAGATATTTAAACAGTGTGATGACTGTTTTTGCATACCAGATTAGCAAGAATTTTTTTTAAGGATAATAAAAACATTACTAGGCAACCACCAGTGCTTTGGTCTAGCTGGAGAGTCAAGTGTGAGATAGGGAAACCAAGAGGTCATTAGAGATCCAATATATTCATTCATACATTCAACAAATACATATGGCGCTGGGCAAAGTATGTTTACAGTGTGACAATACAAAACACAGAGTCTATTCTTGTGTTATTATTTCTTGATTAATTATTATATTATTTATTAGTAGTATTATTATTACCCTACTTTTGTTCACCCTTGTATTAAGGTCCTACTATGTACCAGGCACTGGGATAGATGATAAGGATACAATGGTAAGCAAAACCAGATATGGTCCCTACTTTTATAGAGATTACAATGTAGTGAGCTAGATAGATATCAATCAAATAATCACACTAATTAGTGTATCATTGCAATCTGGGTTAGGTGTTTTGCCACAGAAACCACTAGGTATCCTTATACCCACTCACTCCACCTATAGTAACAGATCTCCAGGTTCATTATCAGGCATATGGAAGCCAAAATATAGGCTACTTTTTCCAGACTCCTTTACATCAAGGTGTGGCCATGGAAACAAGTTCTGATCAGTGAGAAGAGAGTAAAAATAACAAGTGCAATTCCTGTCATGCCCTTAAAAGGAATGGGTATGCCCACCTTCCCTCTCCCTCCTTCCCACAGGCTGGAATGTGAGTACGGTGGAGAGTCACCCCAGAGCATTCTGGTAAGAACAACAACCTACAGATATCAAGGCAACAAGGTAGGGGGATTCTGGGCTCCCAACATCACAGAGCCTCCAGACAAGCCCTGGGCTGCTTAGGCACACAGTGTATTGTGAGAAAAAAAATAAACTATCTTATTACAGTTAATAGGGTCTTTGTCATAGTGGTAAATCTATGTTCTAACTATAATACATGCTCTTAAAAGAAGATAGTTCTATGAGAAGACAGAGTAAAGGCTCATGACCCATGCTGGGGAGGAGGTGGGCTTATCTGAGGAGTTAAAGCTAGAGCTCAGATTGATGGATGGATGGGTTTAACCAGGCTGGATGGTGGGGTGGGTAGGAGTGACCTAGAAGAACCTTGTTTAAAGAACTGAAGTAAAGCCCCAGCAGCTGTAGAGACTAGAGAAAGAAGTATAAGAGTAACAGTGATACCTGATGCTGGTTTTGAAGGGCTCGAAGGCTATATTAAAGATGTGGATCTTTATTTTATGAATAGCAGGAAATCATTAAAATGATTTGAGCAGGCAAATGAGATGATCGGATTGCTGTTTCAAATGCATTTCCCTAGTTTGGACAAGGGTTAGGGTTGGTGTTTGGATACATTTGCAGTACTTGAGAGAGAATGTTTGTGCCTTTGCCCAGTGTGGCACCCCTGTGAGCACCAGGACACACCCAAGACCGTTCATGGTGATGCTGTTTGTAGTGGAAAACGTGAACAAGCTACAACTGCTTGAATAAGTTTCATAAACATTGTATTGATCAGAAAGAACACAGAGGTAAAAGAATGCATACCATAGAATTCCATTCATATGGTTCTTTTTTTTTAAATTTTTATTGTTATTCAATTACAGTTGTATGCCTTTTCTCCCCATCCCTCCACCCCACCCCAGCTGAACCCACCTCCCTCCCCCACCTCCACCCTCCCCCTTGGTTTTGTCCATGTGTCCTTTATAGTAGTTCCTATAATCCCCTCTTCCCACTGTCCCCGCCCCCCCCCCCCCGGCTATTGTTAGATTGTTCTTAACTTCAATGTCTCCGGTTATATTTTGTTTGCTTTTTTCTTCTGTTGATTATGTTCCAGTTAAAGGTGAGATCATATGGTATTTGTCCCTCACCGCCTGGCTTATTTCACTTAGCATAATGCTCTCCAGTTTCATCCATGCTGTTGCAAAGGGTATAAGCTCCTTCTTTCTCTCTGCTGCGTAGAATTCCATTGTGTAAATATACCATAGTTTTTGGATCCACTCGTTTGCTGATGGGCACTTAGGTTGCTTCCAGTACTTGGCTATTGTAAATTTGCTGCTATGAACATTGGGGTGCACAAGTTCTTTTGGATTGGTGTTTCAGGGTTCTTAGGGTATAATCCCAGCAGTGGAATTGCTGGGTCAAGGGGCAGTTCCATTTTTAGTTTTCTGAGGAAATTCCATATTGTTTTCCACAGTGGCCTCAACAGTCTGCATTCCCACCAACAGTACACTAGGGTTCCCTTTTCTCCGTATCCTCTCCAACATTTGTTTGTGGATTTGTTTATGCTGGCCACTCTGACTGGTGTGAGATGGTACCTCATTGTGGTTTTAATTTGCATCTTTCTGATGGCTAGTGATGCTGAGCATCTTTTCATATGTCTCTGGGCCCTCTGTATGTCTTCCTTGGAGAAGTGTCTGTTCAAGTCCTTTGCCCATTTTTTAATTGGGTTGTTTGTCTTCCTGGAGTGGAGTCGTGTGAGTTCTTTATATATTTTGGAGATCAGGCCCTTGTCTGAGGTATCATTAGCAAATATGTTTTCCCATACTGTTGGTTCTCTTTGTAATTTGGTGCTGTTTTCTTTAGCCATGCAAAAGCTTTTTATTTTGATGAGGTCCCATTTGTTTATTCTTTCCTTTATGTCCATTGCTTTAGGGGACGTGTCTGTGAGGATGTTGCTGCGTGGAATGTCTGAGATTTTCCTGCCAATGTTTTCCTCAAGGACTTTTATGGTGTTACAACTTATATTTAAGTCTTTTATCCATCTTGAGTTTATTTTCGTGTATGGCATAAGTTGGTGATCGAGTTTCATTTTTTTGCACGTACCTGTCCAGATCTGCCAACACCATCTGTTGAAGAGGCTGTTTTTGCTCCATTTTATGCTCCTGTCTCCTTTGTCAAATATTAATTGACCGTATAGACTTGAGTTTATTTCTGGGCTCTCTGTTCTGTTCCATTGGTCTATGTGCCTGTTTTCTGTGCCAGTACCAGGCTATTTTGATTACCGTGGCCTTGTAATACAGTTTGATATCAGGTATTGTGATCCCTCCTGCTTTGTTCTTCTTTCTCAAAATTGCTGCAGCTATTCGGGGCCATTTATGGTTCCATATGAATTTCTGAAATGTTTATTCTATATCTGTGAAATATGTCATGGGTACTCTAATAGGGATTGCATTGAATCTATAAATTGCTTTGGGTAGTATGGCCATTTTGATGATGTTAATTCTTCCAATCCATGAGCATGGTACATGTTTCCATTTGTTTGTGTCTTCCTTAATTTCTTTCTTCAGTGTTGTGTAGTTTTCTGAGTACAGGTCTTTTACCTCCTTGGTTAGGTTTATTCCTAGGTACTTTATTTTTCTTGTTGCTATATCAAATGGGATTTTTTTCCTGATTTCTGTTTCTGCAGTTTCGTTTTTGGTATACAGGAATGCCTTTGATTTCTGAGTATTGACTTTGTATACAGCTGTTTTGCCAAATTCATTTATTAGGTCGAGTAGTTTTTTGGTGGAGTCTATAGGATTTTCCATGTGCACTATCATGTCATCTGCAAACAGTGACAGTTTCATTTCCTCCTTTCCAATTTGGATGCCTTTTATTGCTTTTTCTTGTCTGATTGCTGTGGCTAGGACTTCCAATACTATGTTGAATAGGAGTGGTGAGAGAGGGCATCCTTGTCTTGTTCCTGATCTTAGTGGGAAAGCTCTAAGTTTTTGGCCATTGAGTGTGATGTTGGCTGTAGGTCTCTCATATATGGCCTTTA
Organism: Desmodus rotundus; assembly: GCF_022682495.2. Lineage (NCBI taxonomy): Eukaryota > Metazoa > Chordata > Mammalia > Chiroptera > Phyllostomidae > Desmodus > Desmodus rotundus. The sequence goes on along the minus strand of NC_071394.1, from coordinate 54,971,976 downwards.
TTATTTTGAGGAATGCTCCCTTTATTCCCATTTTGCTGAGTGTTTTTATCAGAAATGGGTGCTGTATCTTATCGAATGCTTTTCCCGCATCTATTGATATGATCATGTGATTTTTGTCTTTGCAGTTATTGATGTGATGTATTATGTTTATTGATTTGCGAATATTGTACTATCCTTGCATCCCTGGGATGAATCCCACTTGGTCATGGTGGATGATCTCTTTAATGTATTGCTGGATGCGGTTTGCTAATATTTTGTTGAGAATTTTAGCGTCTATGTTCATCAGCGATATTGGCCTGAAGTTTTCTTTCTTCATTGTGTCTTTATCTGGTTTTTGGATTAGGATGATGCTGGCTTCATAAAAGAGTTTGGGAGTCTTCCATCAGTGTGGATTTTTTCGAATAGTCTGTGAAGGATAGGGGTTAGCTCTTCCTTAAAGGCTTTGTAGAAATCTCCTGTGAAACCATCTGGTCCAGGGCTTTTGTGTGATGGGAGTTTTTTGATGACTGCTTCAATTTCCTCTGCTGTTATTGGTCTGTTCGGGTTTTCTGCTTCTTCTTCATTCAGTTTTGGAAGATTATATTTTTCTAGAAATGTGTCCATTTCATCTAGGTTTTCAAATTTCTTAGCATACAGTTCTTCATAGTAATTTCTTACAATCCTTTGTATTTCTGTGGTATCAGTTGTAATCTCTCCTCTTTCATTTCTAATTCTGTTTATTTGGATCCTCTCTCTTTTCTTCTTGATGAGCCTACTTAAAGGCTTGTCGATTTTGTTTATCTTTTCAAAGAACCAGCTCCTGGATACGTTGATCCTTAGAATTGTGCTTTTAGTCTCTATGTCATTTAACTCTGCTCTGATCTTGGTTATTTCCTTCCTTCTGCTTGCTCTGGGCTGTCTTTGTTGTTGTTCCTCCAGTTCTTGTAGGCGTAGGGTTAGGTTGTTTGTTTGAACTGTTTCTAACTTCTTAAGGTAGGCCTGTATTGCTATGAACTTCCCTCTCAGGACTGCCTTTGCTGTGTCCCATAGGTTTTGGGTTGTTGTGAGTTCATTTTCATTTGTTTCCAGGAAGTTTTTGATTTCTTCCCTAATCTCGTTCTTGACCCATTCATTGTTTAATAGCATGCTATTCAGTCTCCATGATTTTGAGTGTTTTGGGTTTTTTCCTTTGGGGTTGGTTTCTAGTTTCAGTCTCTTGTGGTCAGAGAAAATGCTTGATATGATTTCAATTTTCTTGAATTTGTTGAGGCTTGCTTTGTGTCCTATCATGTGGTCTGTCTTTGAAAAAGTTCCATGGACACTTGAAAAGAATGTGTATATTGCTTCTTTGGGATGAAAAGCTCTCTATATATCAGTTAAGTCCATTTCCTCTAGGGTATTGTTAAGTGACACAATATCTTTGTTGATCTTTTGTTTGGAAGACCTGTCCATTTTTGATAGTGGGGTGTTAAAGTCCCCTACTATAATTGTGTTGCTGTCAATATCTGTCTTGAAATCCTCCAAGATTTTCTTTATGTATTTGGGTGCTCCTATGTTGGGTGCATATATATTTACAATGTTTATGTCTTTTTGGTGGATTCTTCCTTTGAGTATTATGAAGTGACCTTCTGGGTCTCTATTTATGGCCCTTCTTTGGAAGTCTATTTTGTCTGATATGAGTATTGCTACCCCTGCCTTTTTTTCCTGTCCGTTTGCTTGGAAAATTTGTTTCCAGCCCTTCACTTTCAGTCTGTGTAAGTCTTTTGTCCTGAGATGGGTCTCTTGTAGGCAGCATATGTGTGGGTCATGTTTTCTTATCCATTCAGCTATTCTATGTCTTTTGATTGGAGCATTTAATCCATTTACGTTTAAGGTTATTATTGATAGGTAGTTATTCATTGCCATTTTTTCCTACCTGTGTTCCTCTGTCTTTCTCTCTTCCTTCCTTTCCTTAAAGCAGTCCCTTTAGCATCTCTTGCAGAGCTGGTTTGGTGGAGCTGTATTCTTTTAGACTTCTTTTGTCTGGGAAACTCTTTATTTGGCCTTCTATCTTGATTGAGAGCCTTGCTGGGTAAAGTAGTCTTGGTTGCCGGCCTCTGGTTCTCATTACTTGGAATATTTTTTGCCATTCTCTTCTGGCTTGGAACGTTTCCATTGAGAAGTCAGTTGCTAACCTTATTGGGGCTCCCTTGTATGTTACTTCCTTTTTCTCCCTTGCTGCCTTTAAGATCGTATCTTTGTCTTGGAAATATGCCATTTTAATTATGATGTGTCTTGCAGTGGGTCTCTTTGGGTTCCTCTTGCTTGGGACTCTCTGTGATTCCTGGATTTGGGTGACTTTTTCTCTCCTCAGATTAGGGAAATTTTCCATCATTACTTTTTCAAACAGGTTTTCTATCCCTTGCTCTTCTTCTTCTCCTTCTGGTATTCCTATTATACGGATATTGTTACGTTTCATGTTGTCCTGCATTTCCCTTATTGCCTCTTCATTCTTTCTGAGCCTCTTTTCCTTTTCTTGCTCTTTCTGGGTGTTTTTTTCTACTTTGTCCTCCAACTCACTGATCCGATCCTCTGCTTCATCAAGTCTGCTTTTCATTCCTTCAACTGTGTTCTTCAATTCAGAAATTGTATTCTTCATTTCCTCTTGGCTCTTGTTGATAGTTTCTATTTCCTCTTTCATGTTGATATAGTTCGCAGTGAGTTCATTGTAGTTTCCTTGTAGTTTCTGGTAGTTCTCTTTGAGCTCAGAGAGCTCAGTGAGCTTCCTGATGACCATTGCTTTGAACTCAGTATCTGATAGTTGACTTGCCTCTTTTTCAGTTAGCATTCTTTCTGAGGCTTCCTCCTTTCCTTTCATTTGGGAATTGTTTCTTTGTCTTCCCATTGTTTGTGAGACTCTTCTTGTTAGCCTCTGCTTCTTAAATTGATGTATTCTGACTCCCTGGGTTTATGGTATGAACTTCTATGGTAGAATGCCAATGGGATTAAGTGGTGCTGTCTCCTTAATCTCCTGTGCTCACTGGTCTTGAGCTGACGTTTATGGGTGTAACACAGTCTTACTCTGGTCTTTTCAGCACTCTAGGTTTTCTTGTCTCACCTGTGGGAAAAAGAGGAATGGGGGCAAAAAAAAAAAAAAAAACGGAAGGAGGGAAAAAGGGAATAGAAAAGGAAAGGAAGGAAGGGAGTAGGAGTAAAGAAAGATCGGAGGCAAGATAAGAAGGAATTTTTTGACAAAAATTAAAACAACAGAATAAATAAAAGAAGTCAGGAAGAAGGAATAAAAAAGGTAAAGGATGGAAGGAAAAAGGAATAAAAAGAGAAAGAAGGACAGAAAGGAAGAAGGAATTCAGGGGGAAAGAAGGAAAGAAAAAAGAAGAAGGAAAAAAAATAAAAAAATAAAAAATAAATAAAGGTCTTCTGCTGGCTTTAAATTGGTCAGGTTAGTTCTGCTGGTCGCCCTGTCTGTGGAACAGGAGGGGTGTGGTTGGAAGGATTGGTTTCACTTTTCTCCCTTCCTGAGCCACACTTTTTGCTGTTGTTCAGCCTTCAGTCTAGTTCCTCTGGGTCCTTCTGCTCCCCACTAGGCCTTTAGTTCACCAGCTGTGGCTGTCCTTGAGTTGCACCAATTAGGGGCAACTCACATTCCACCTTCTTGCTCTTTGCTGTCTTAGGTGCTAGGGGCTTTCGGTGCTGCTATGGGGTAGTTCAGCCCCCTACTGGGTCGAGTCTTTCCGGGGAATGCTGTCTCTCCTAGCCCTGCAGCTCCCCTCTGCTGGGCGTTCTGCCTTCCTCCTATAGAGCCAGTAGGCCCTGCAGAGTTGTGTACGCAGGGGGCTACGTAGGAGTTTTCAGAACCAGTGCTTTTTTTGGCTGTGGTCACCAGCAGGCAGCCAGGCCGTTCGTTGATCGGGTTGTCTTTGGACTTCAGTTGGTTGCTGATCCCCTGCTTTGGGTCCGTGCGCGGGGGCAGCCAGCCACTGATCCAGTTGCGCGCTCACCCAGGAGCTTTTTGTCTGTGCTCCCAGGCAGCCGGCGCTTATCAGGGTGCCCGCCCACCCGGGGTTTCAGGTGTGGGCCCCTAGACCCGCGCATCAGCGGGGCTTCAGGTGAGCGCCGGGGCTGCTTTTCCGCGCTCACAGTCCAGGGCTGAGGGGGGAGGGGCGCCAGAGGCCCTGGCTGCTGCAGAGAGTTCTCTAACTAGCAACTACGTGCCTCTATTTTCTTTTCCTTTTTGAGAAGTTCTTCCTATTCAAGCCCCCCTGGTCCAAACAAGCACCTGGCTGCTCACACAGCCCAGCCTGGCTCTCTCCCACCAATCCTGCCGCTGACCCTGTGCCTGGGCGGGGCTTCAGTCGCCCTCTCCCGCGCGGGTCCCGTGGACCTTATTGTCCTTAAGCACTCTTCTTACCGTCTGATCTTTCGATGTCCTCTATCTTTGGTCTCCAATCTTCATATATGCTGGAATACTGTTGGCTGTTCGCTCTGCTCCTCAGATCAGCTAGGTATTTCACTGGTGTTGAGGGGAAGTGGACTCTGCTCCCACCTATCTCGCCGCCATCTTTTCGGCTATTTCTCATATGGTTCTAAACAAGTAAAATTCTAGTTTCTGGGACTCACAAGCCAGTGGACACCCCGAGGCAGGGAATTGTTTTCTGTTTGCATCTCTGCATCAAGCACAGGGCCAGCATGGGCAGACATTTTGAATGAATGGAGAATCGCATCTAGTCTGGATGCAGTCATTAGGGGACAGAGATCATCAGACAGTACTCCTGTGAGACAGCCAACACGAGAAAAGGAAACAGTCAGCGACCAGGACAGTGCAGTGTGTGGGGGGAAGGGTCAAAGCATATGGAGAGCATGATTGGGGGCCATCAGAAACTAGGGTGCTCACAGACTTACGTTGCCTTATAATTAATTCCTTTCACCAGGAAAAATTAAGGATGACCATTTTTTTTAATTTGAGAAAATTATCCCATTTAGACATTTATGAATTTACCATGTTAACTTTTAACAAAAAGAAGAAATGACTTCTGTCACATGCATTTCAGCTATCTTGTACTCAGTGGATTGTCAAGTTGAAGGAGTCTTATTGCATTCCTAATAATCTATTCTCTGTGAACAAAGATTTACTTTAACATGGGAATGTAAAGTTTTGGGTTCATCTCTAATCTTTGACTCGCATTACACAACCTCTCTAACTAAGCAGTAAGAGCATATAACACCCAAGACAAAATTAGAAAATAAAGAGTTCTTTGAGAGGTAAGTCCTATTTTAGGTTTTCTATTTCATCGTACCGTGGTCACGAGAGTTGGTCCAGTCCAAACCTTCCATGGGGCAGAGGGGGACAAGTAAAGCCCAAGGTCCCATCAGTGGTGGTTTCAGGTCTGGGACCAGTGTCCCTTGGTTTCTAGTGAAAAACCAACAGTGGAGTGAGCGCTCTGGACACCAGGACTAGTGCAGTGACAGAGAACACTGCCCATCTGGGCACTGCCCAGTCGTGCTCTGAAGCCCACCCATGGCTGATGGGACAGGCCAGACCCTGGAGCTGGCACAGCAGTGGAAGCAGCAGTGAAGGGTGACAGCCAAAGGCACTGACCTAAAGAAAAGGCCTGGAGGGCCAGGACCTGATTTTTATTCTAAAGCACTGAAAATTTCCATCTTTGAATAATTTAGTGTGGAAAGAAATCATGGAGAGGGAAGGGCAGGGGGCAGAAATAGCATTTGTGCTACACCTACCCCATTCTAAGTCTCTCGTCTTACCTAAGTGCTATACGTAGGTAAGTATACCTAACATGTTGGTATACTTATCTAAGAACATGTTGGTGCTTTTGTATAAAAGAGCAGACTTTTGAGTTAGTCCACCTATCAAATTCTGTTTGTTTGACTGAAAGAGAAAATACCAGTGCCCCTTTCTTTTTTCAAATTAATTTAAAATGTTTGTTTATAGATCATTTTAAATATTTAAATAATTTCAGATTTAAATAGTTTCAAATTTACAGAAAAACTGCAAGAATAATTAAACTCTCATCTATCTAGCTTAATCAATTTTTAACATTTTGTTACATTTGCTTTATAATTCTCCCTCTCTCTATATGTGTATATGTTAACACATATAAAATATATTTATGTGCATATATTTTATTTATTCTAAAATATTCAAGAGTAGATTTCATATACTATGCCCCCTTTACCCCTTATAAACAAGGATATTCTCTTACCTAACCACAGTAGAGTTATTAAATTTGAGACATATGATAAGAAATTTGAATTTAATCTATAGTCCACATTTCTATAGTTGACCTAATAATTTCCTTAATAAGGAATTTTTGTCTGGGCCAGGATCCAATTCAGGATCACTTTAGTATAGTGTTCAGCACTATATTCTACATCTATATTATATCCTATACGATAGATTCTATAGAAAAACTCATTACTAAATTACAGTGTAGCCAAACAATAGCAATTTATACAGCCATTTTAAAAATGAGATATATCTCTATGTACTGACTGGGAAGTACTTCCCAAATTCAAATTAAAAACAGTATGCAGTAACGTCGTATTTAGAAGTGTACGTTTGTATAAAAATAGCATATGTAGTATGATACATGTGCCACAGAAGTCTGGAAATCCACACACCAAACTGTTGGTTGGGGGAACCGTACAGAGAAAGAAATGAAAGGGGACTGTCCCCTGTGGCTCCGTGCACCTGTGCACCGTGTCACACTGTTACAATGAAAGGCATTATTTTTTAAGAGGCAAAGATTTTTTTTAATCTAAGGAGAATTTCTAATTTTATTTTATTTTTATTTTTTACTTTTTAAATTACATTTTATTGTTTATACTATTACAGTTGTCCCCATTTGTCCCCCTCTGCCCCCCTCCACCCAGCCCCCAATTCCCTCAGGCGATCCCCACGCCATTGTCCCACGGGTCATGCACATGTTTTCTTTGGCTACTCTAGTCCCCATGCTGTACTTTACATCCCCCTGACTGATAATTTCTAATTTTAAAAAGAAAAAAGAATTTTAAATTACAGAACTGCCCCACAGACCCTTTTACCTGTTGTTTTTTTAAACTTGTCAACACCCTATGAAGAACTATTTCAAATTAAAAATAGCAAAAGAAAATACATCATCTAAAATTTTCCAATTGTGTTCATCTTAAACTATTATCAGGACAGGTTCATGTTAATGTAGCTCTGCGGGAGGACTTGCAAGATTGACCTGAACCTTCTGGCCTCAAGGGACCAATCTCAGACAGAAGAGCCATGTCCGAGGTCTCCCCTGGCTTTTGTGAATCTGGGCCTTCTGGCTCATTTAAAAATTGGCCACCTCAGCTCTCTATGCAGTACAGCAATCCATGTCAATCTCTTAGCCTCAGCGGCCCAGGGCCACGCAAGCAAACCACTATGATTGTGATCTTTTCTTTCCTTTTTTCTTTCTTTTTTTTTTAACAAACAACACTTAAATATTTTATTGTTTAGACTATTACAGTTGTCCCACTTTTCCTCCCTTCGCCCCCGTCCCCCCAGCCCACCCCCCATAGTCAGTCCCCTCACTATTGTCCATGTCCAAGGGTCCTTCTTCGACTAATCCCTTCACTTTCCTTCAACCAGTCCCCCCACCCCCTCCCGCTTGTAGCTGTCAGTCCTGTTTCCTGATTCTATGCCTCTGGTTCTCTTTTGCTCTTTTCTTAATCCCTAAAGCAAATCAGTGTGAGGGAATGGATCATTTCCACAAACCACAGGGTTTTCCATAATATGCTTATGATGCTGCTGAAAACTAATCAGAATAAAAGAATTGCTATTTTTAGGATTGCTTTAAATTATGTTTGTAGATCAAGGAGAGATTTCTAAAGACAATTGTATTTACTCACTAGATAGGAGACAAGAACTAAAAAAAACAAAGGGTGTGATTTTAAAATAACTTCAGAAAGGTAGCATAATGTAATAGCTGCAAATTACTTCATAACTTCACAAATGAAATTTACTCTTCCATAGGCAACATGGAAATCACTGGGAACAATTTTTATAAAGCTCAACCGAGGAATCATTAAAAGGTGAAACCAATCACTTAAACAAGGCAGGGAGAAACTGAAAGGAGAAATAGTTCAGGTGTAGGGAAAAGTTCTGCTCCATAAACTTGTTTTCTTACTAGTGGGACATACAGGATGAACTGAAATCTGAATGACTAAGCCAGTTAGGATACTATAAAATAGAGTGAAGTAATTTAAAGAGCAATTATGCTAAAGTCCTAAAACAACTCCAAGAGAAAGAACACAAGGCCAGTATCTAAGGAATATTTTTACAAGTCATTAACTCTTTAAGAACAATGAAAAACCAGTAATAAACAAGAATTAAAAGTGATGTCTGAGGTTTATAAAATTGTCTTTTTTTTAAAGATGTATTTTAAAAACCAGTTCCTTCCTGACTTTCGTGTCTCAGATAACAGCAACTCCATCCTTCCATTTGCTCAAGCAAAAAAAAAAACAAACTGGAGTCATCCCTGATTCCTCTCTTTGTTCTATATCCTACATCCAACCCACAGGCAAAAGTAGTTTTGCAGTTGTTTGTAAAATATATCCAGCACAGACCACTTCTCACCATCTCCTCCATTATCTTTTACCGGGATTACTTCAAAACCCTCCCAAATTTCTCCTTCCTTTTCTACCTAAATCCCTGCAAAAAGTTTCTCTCTTTTTTTTTTTTTCCCTTGCCCAAGCAGATGGTTGCCAGCATAAGCCTTTTAAAAATGCATGCTGTCATTCTCCTGCATGGAACCTACCAGTGGTTTTCCGTCTCATTCAGAGCAACAGCTAAAGTCCTAACAATGGCCTATCAAACCTTACAGCACATGCCTACCCACCCCTCAACACACACACTGTTCTGACCTTAGGCCCCTCACTCGTTTCACGTAAACAACTCCCTGTTCCTCCTCAAACACACCAGACACACTCTGACCCCAGGACCTTGATACAAACTGTTCTCCCAACATGCAATATCTTTGTTCCCAGAAAGCCACACAGCTTTGCTCGCTCAACTCATTCAAATACCCCCTTATCAGGGAGGCCTATCCTAACCACCCTATTTAAAACAACCATCATCACCTTCCCCCATTCTCTACCCTCTTACCCTGCTATATTGCTTTTCATATCACATAGCATGTTTGCTTCTAAAGTACTCTACCATTTACTTGGGGTTTTTTCAGTCTCTTCCCATAAAAATATAAGCTCCATAAAGGCAGGGATTTTTTTTTTTATATTGGTTGTTAAATTCTGTATATCTGACATCTAGAACAAGGCCTGTTCAATAAATATTAGTAGAATGATTGCATGAATATTTTGTGGTGTTTGGATATTTTACAAGAAGAAAATGCTCCTTTATCCATCAACAAATATGGATTCAGTACAAATACAAGCCAGTTTCTGTACTAGGTGCTGGGTCAAGAGTGCTGAGCAAAACTGGACTACGCTGCCTGGGCTCAAGGAGCTTAGTCCAGTGGTAGATAATTGAAATAATGCTAAAATGAGTGCTAAGTGCTGTAAGGAAGGGACACAGGTCTACAAAAGCACATCCACAAAGAAAGCTGGCCCTGCCTGGGTGAGATAGAGGTGGGTGGAGAAAAAGGGCTCGGGGGACCAAGAGAGCCACAGGAGGCTGGCAGCAAGGCTCTGCTATATGACTTCTCTATGATTTTCCTCAGGACTGCCTCTTCCCTGTATCAAAGTATATGAAGTGAACCCCACACTACCTGCTGATAATTCCCTAAGTAGCACCAGAGCCAAGAAAGACCCACATGCATTACAGAGGTGAAGGGGTGAGTGTGGCATAGAGTGGAGGAGTGGAGTTGAGGCAGAGGGAACTGTGTGGGCAAAGGTTCTGGAATGGGAGGAACAATGGCACATTCTGGAACACAGACAGCAAGGAGAAGGTGATGGGAGAAGCAGCCAGAGAGAAGAAGGATAGGCAAGGCCTGGCAGGCCCTCACAAAGATTCCAACTTTATCCCAAAATGAATCAAAAGCCCCAGGAAGAGCCTTGTTAGTTTTTGTTTTGTTCCATTTGCGTTACGGTGACATGACTGGACCTGTATTTTGAAAGCAGTATTGATACTGCCTTTGTGGAGAATATATTACCTGAGCTACCTCACCAGGTGCAGGAAGATCAGTCAGGAGGAAACACTGGTAACCTGCCCCAGAGTAGAGGCAGGAAATGGAGAAAAGTTGACCAGTGGGAGAGATTTCATTACCTGTGTGTTATGGGCGGACTTGTCCTCCCAAAATTCCTACACTGCAGCCCTAACTCCCAATACCTCAGAACGTGACTGGATTTGGAGACAGGATCTTTAGAGAGGTGACTAAGGTCATAGGGATGGGCCCTAATCTGACTGGTGTCCTTATGAGAAGAGGAGATTAGGACATGGACACACACAGAGGGAGACCATGTGAAGACACAGGGAGAAGACTATCTATAATCTAAAGAGAGAAGTCTCAGAAGGAACCAAATCCACCCACACTGGTTTCAGGTTCTTGGCCTCCAGAACCGTGAGAAAATAAGTTTCTATTGTTCGGGCCACCCACTGCGTGTTATTTGTTTTGGCAGCCTTAGCAAATTAACACTGTACAAAAAGAAAAAGAAAAAAAGAATGAAATCTTTGAATAATAAAAGTATATTAGATTTATTCTAATTGATATCAGGGTGGTGTATGATGGTAAAATTCAAGCAAAAGAGCATTTCTTCAGTGTTCCCAGCAATGGCTTCCACAACACATCTGTACCGTCCCTAAAACGAGGAATAAGAAACACAAGTAATATAAAATGTTAGATGCTTCTATTTTGTAAGACTTCTATAAGTACTTTTTTCTTACTAGGAAGAAATCATTTAAATTGGATTGGTTATCATTTCCTCAGTTTTTTAATGAGATGAAAAGACTTTTGTATGTCTAAATTCAGCAAACATTTATTTCCCAATTATAAGTATGTTTTTTAACAATTTTTTGAGACTAGCCTGTGAGATTTGCAAACATTAGATATAAATTGTAAACAAAATCAGGAAAAAACATGCATTGTTAGAGTTTATTTTTAAATAATCACCAAAAGTGAAACATGCAAAATTCCATTGCTAAGTATCTAACGCAAACATCTAAAGTCACAGGGTCATTACTCATGGAGACAGTTTCAGAGTTCTAGGCAGCAGTGGTCTAATGCTTTTACCCCAAAATCATTCAACATATTAATAATGAGCATTTCCATTACTTTTTAGCCATGAACATGAAGTGAATATGAGCTTTCTTTTGTGTAACTTTGTTATATTTCCTCATTCTTTAGAACAGAGGTCCCCAACGTCTGGGCCGCGGACTGAGTCCAGGCCTGTTAGGAACTGGGCTGCACAGCAGGAGGTGAGCTTGAATGTAATGCTCTTGAATCATCCTGAAACCATTTCCCACCACCACCCCAGTCCGTGGAAAAATTGTCTTCCACGAAGCCAGTCCCTGGTGCCAAAAAGTTTGGGGACCACTGCTTTAGAAAGAAATGGAAAAATATCCCAAACCAAATAAAAGTAGGAAAAAAATCTTTGAATATCTTAATTCTGAGTCACAATTTTTAGGAGTTGGGAATTACTTATTCAAATTCTTCACATATCCGTTACCACCAAAGATTAAGAAAGTACAAAATGACTCTTGGACAATACCTTAGAGAACAGTATCCCCTTGAAGGAGAATGGCACTGATGTATTCACAGTCTCTGCAAACAAAGCACAAAAACGTCTTGGTCATCACTAAGTGACTTTTTTTTTGGTAGTATGGCTGCACCTTTGACACTTTACTACTGGCAGCTGCAATCCCAGACAAAACTGTAAAGAAATAATAGGTCTTATACCCTGGCTCCCATTGTCCTGGTCTCCTCTGCCACCACAAGCTTCTCTCAGGACCAGCATTAGGGGATGCAAACTTTAAGGCCCAGAAGTGAATAAGTGACGCACAGGCAAGGGCTAATATGCTTCATCCCAAGTTATATATATGCATATTTAATATTGCTACTTCTCTAGCAGGGTATAATAGAGAAGGAAAGTTATTTTAAAAGTAGATATGTATGATACTTACTAACTTAATTCCCAAACTTTAAAGGGTCAATGTTTCTTAAATCAGAATGTCCTGAGTTCTGGGCCTATATAGTTGGCTGCCAGATGGACATGTTTATGTGAACCTTCCAAAATTACCTGCATCTCGACATGCCCAAATCAGAGCTCATTTTCTTTAAATATATGCCTTTTGCACACATCATTTCAAATAATGGCACTTCTATCCATCCCGTCACCAACCTTCAAGCGATTCTTGATTTACCTAATCTTTGCCTGCCCTGTCAATTCAGTCAGCATGTCTCACCTGTCCTGTCTCCCAATATGCTCTCCTGGTCTCCTCCCCTTGACTCTAGGTCCACCTTCTTTGTTCAATCCTCATGGCCCCTCACCATCTCCCAGCTGCTCTTCCTTCTGCCCAAGTGTCCTGTCAGCCAATCCTCTCCTCCTTCGATATGGACACTAGCTATCTGCAGAAATGGACATCTTTGTGGGGCACCCCTACCCACTGATGACAAGCTGCAGACCAGTGTTTTGCACATGACTTAACATGCTTGCTCCTGCCCCCCTATTCTGGGCTCATCTCCAGCAATTCCCCACAAGGACATTCTGCTCCAACTACAAAAAAAAAGCTACTCTCTAAATAAGCCACATCCTTTGCTGGCTAGATGTGTCTGCATACACTGTTTCCTGTCCAGGGAACATACTTCCTCCTTGCTCTCTTATTCAAGACTCAAACAAAATACTCTCTGAAGATTTATCTGAGTTGTTCTATCACAGTAAATTGATAACTACGTATATAGTTAAAACTAAGAGCATATAAATTCAATTTGCTTTTATGACATTTTGTTATCCTTTTTGTTCCCATGACTGTCTTCTTCAGAAGAGAGAGATCTGAAGATGGAGACCCTATCATGCAACTTTGGATCACAAGGGTCTAGATCATGACCTGCTCAAATTAGGTCCAACAGATGTTTGTGGAAGGGAAGGGAACAGATGTTTCTGGGTTCAGTCCGACACATGTGAGATCTCTAGAAAGTGAAACTTCAAAAATTCAAATAAAATGTCAACATAATCCCCAGAGATTATGTGAAATCATTGCAAAACAGTTGTTTTAAAAAACAGTAATCTGCCAAGAGGATTTGTTTCCAAAGAGAAAGCATGGCACAGTGGAAGAGAAGGCCTTAAGAGCCCAAAGGCTGCTCAGTTGCTACCTCTCTGAATGACCTTGGGCACAGTTCTGAACCACTCAGTCATTGGTTTCCTCACTTGTAAAAATAACAGGACTGTAAAATCAGGAACAAAAAAAAGGACTCAATATGAATATTTATTATTTAATAACCATCATTCTTAAATTCTTACTCTGAGCACTATTTTATACACATGTTCTAATTTAATCCTTGAAACCATATAAAATCAGTTTCACTGTACCCATTTTACAGATAAGGAAAATGAGGTGACTATGACCAAGGTCACACTGCTAGTAGGTGGGAAATCTGGGACACTGACTCAGGTCTATGAAACTCTGAGCCCAGATTCACCAGCAAAGCCAGCTCCATGACTTGTATGTGCTTGGGGGTGGCAGATAAAGTAGAGATATGGACAGATGATTGGTTGGGAGACACACAGCAAGCACACTGATTTACTTCAAAACTATTTCCCTTTTTTTAAAGATTTTATTTATTATTTTCAGAGAAAGAAGGATGGAGAAAGACAGGGAGAGAAACAATTGGTTACTTCTTGCATGCCCTGACCAGGGACCTGGCCTGCAACCCAGGCGTGTGCCCCAACTGTGAATCGAACCGGTGAACTTTGGGTTTGTGGGATGACACCAAACCTACTGAACCACACCAGACAGGGCAAAAAGACTATTTTCTTAAAGACTGCTAGCAGTCGTACAGTCATAGAATCAAACTGATGTCCTTTCAAAGCAAGTATAAGCCCTTTCTGTTCTAAATTTTTATATTACTCTTAATGGAATTAGAGTAATATAAAAAATAGGGAATAATCATTCCCTATGATTATTTTTCATTTTTGGTGCCACCTATATCTAGTGTATGCTATATTGCTAAATTTAATATATGTGTGTAAACTACCTGAAATTGTTTTTTTTAAACAAGGTGGGTACAGGTTACTGGTAAAGAATTACATGGGAAAATATTCAATGTCAATAGTAATAAAAATGTTAATAAAACAATTAAGTATAAGTTTTTTTCTAATAAAGTTTTTTAAAAACTTCTTATCCTTGTAAACGATAATGCCCAATGTTAACAGGACAGAGATTAATCTACTATACTTATACTTTGTTGGTGGTACAATGTCTAAATAGGTATAATCCTTTAGAAAAGCAATTTGGTCTTATATGAATAAAAGCACAATTCTACTAAAACCATTTAAGCTTAGAAATCTCTCTGGGAGCTATATAATTCCTTCTTCTAAATATGGGAATATTCAAATCTAAAATATGAGAAAAATTATATACAGAAATATATTAATTATAATATTATGTATATTATACCAGTAATAGCACAAATACCAGAAGGACACTAATGTCCAATAAGAGAACAGTTAAGTGAACCGGGGCATAACACACTAAGGGAGAGCTTTCACCGTAAAATATTTCATACTCTGATTTTTGAATCACACGGATGTGGTTATCTAGTCAAAAATTTAAATAAATTGTTTTAATTGTAGTCGAGTATAGTTACAACTACATAAATAATATGCGTAAAAGGAAATACTCCAAAATGACTTTAGAAATATGATTCCATGACTTCTTTATTATTTATACTTTCTAATTTTGGTAATGTGACAGCATGATATTTATAACCTTTTAAATTATTTAAACTATTTACTAGTTTAAAAATTATTAAGAAAAAATTCATGAGTGTTCAATAAATGACCTAAGGTCTTAAACTCTAAAATTTTACAATTCTGTGAAAAATTCCAGGGTGGAAAAAAAGGAGAAAGACACTGAAGAAACCAATGTAGCAGCATAGTAAAATCTAGTGAGTTTCTATGAAAAATATAAATGTAATGTTTAGAAAAAGAGATCCATAACCAAGGATAAATGTATAATATTAATCTGAGCAGGATAAAAATTTTAAAAGCCCTTCAAACACACTCAAGTGTCATCTTAATAATAACTCAGTAACAATTGTAAAATGGCATTTCAACTGCTAAAAGTAAAACTTTGAACGGAAATAAAGAATTATTATCAGAGAGGAAACTTCGTATTTTCAGTGTATTTAATTCCTATAACATTCTCATAAAGTATTACATTCGAGTCTGAGAGCAATCAATTACATGCTCACCTCCTTTCAGAGCTCTACAAAAAGAATACTCGTCATCAGATCCTCGGCAAATAACTTCTTTGCGCATTGGGAACTCCAAGGTGTTAAAAGATAAATAGAGATTGAAATACAATTTTTTAATGTCTCTTCCTTAAAAAGAAAAAAATCCCATTAGTCTCTCATATAAGAGATTATTTTATAAATAATAATTAACATTTATTATATACATAAAATGTGTCCTGTGCTTTTCCAACCTTATTTCATTCAATTATCACAACTACTAATAATGTGAGTATCGTGATCCTTGTTCTGGAGTTGAGGAAACTGAAGTTTTGAGAGGGTAACTAGTGGACTGTAATGAAAGAGAATACTCCATCATAAGAATTATAGACTAAGACTAAAAATAGAGGGACCTAATTTTTTAAAAAACTATCAAATAAAGATATAAAATTTTCTGTTCTTGTTACAGTTTTGCTAGGAAGTTCAAAGAAAGATAAGGAATTGATGATAATCAACTCATGCTCACTTTTTAGTAGCTTTGATGACAGACTTTTTGGAGAACAAAATTAAACCTTTTGATTAAAACTTGGGTGATGAGCTATTTATAATAGCCTCAGGATCACCCTATTCCCAATTAACACGAAAAAACTCAGTAAACAATGTATTTGGCTCAATTCTTATGTTACTCAGTTGGCCCATCTAGAAAGCATGTACAATCTTTTTTATAATGAAAATAATTGGTTATAGGAGAACCAAGATGGCGGCATAGGTAGACACACTTTGCCTCCTCGCACAACCAGAACTGACAGAAAATCGAACGGCAAGGAAGTCCGACACCAAGTAGATAAAAAAGAAACATACATCCAGACCAGTAGGAGGGGTGGAGACAGGCAGCCTGGGCGGAGAGGACTCGCGTGGCCGTGGCAGGACCGAGACTAGAGGAGTGTGGGACGAATGGGGCAGGCAGTCTGACCACTAGCAGACCCTGCAGCCCCACACTCACACACAGATGAACCTGGACGAACAGCGGGGAGCTAAGCAGACTGAGTAACCCAGGGCTCCAGCTCGGGGAAATAAAGCCTCAGACCTCTGATTGAAAGAGCCCATGGGGGTTGGGGCGGCAACAGGAGAGACTCCCAGCCTCACAGGAGAGGTTGTTGGAGAGACCCACAGGGGCCTAGAGCGTGCACAAGCCCACCCACTCGGGAACCAGCACCAGAGGGGCCCAATTTCATTGTGGGTAGCAGAGGGTGTGACTGAAATCCAGTGGAGAGTGGAGCGGGCACCATTGCTCCCTCTTGGCCCCTCCCCCACATACAGCATCACAGGGCAGCGACCAGTGTTACCCGGCCCGGGGAACACCTAAGGCTCCGCCCCTTTAAGTAACAGATGCGCCGGGGAAAAAAAAAAAAAAAAGAAAAGGCCCAAATGACAGGACACTTCAAAGCTCCAGAAAAAATACAACTAAGCGAGGAAGAGATAGCCAACCTATCGGATGCACAGTTCAAAACACTGGTTATTAAGACGCTCACAGAACTGGTTGAATTTGTTCAAAAACTAGATGAAAAAATGAAGCCTATGCTAAGAGAAACAAAGGAAAATGTACAGGGAACCAATAGTGATGCGAAGGAAACTGGGACTCAAATCAGTGGTGTGGAACAGAAGGAAGAAAGAAACATCCAACCAGAAAAGAATGAAGAAACAAGAATTCGGAAAAATGAGGAGAGGCTTAGGAACCTCCAGGACATCTTGAAACGTTCCAACATCCGAATTATAGGGGTGCCAGAAGGAGAAGAGGAAGAACAAAAAATTGAAAACTTACTTGAACAAATAATGAAGAACTTCCCCAGTCTGGCAAAGGAAATAGACTTCCAGGAAGTCCAGGAAGCTCAGAGAGTCCCAAAGAAGCTGGACCCAAGGAGGAACACCCCAAGGTACATCATAATTACATTACCCAAGATTACACAGAAGGAGAGAATCTTAGAAGCAGCAAGAGAAAAGGACACAGTTACCTACAAAGGGGTTCCCATTAAGACTGTCAGCTGATTTCTCAAAAGAGACCTTACAGGCAAAAAGGGACTGGCAAGAAGTATTCCAAGTCATGAAAGGCAAGGGCCTACATCCAAGATTACTGTATCCAGCAAAGCTATCATTTAGAATGGAAGGGCAGATAAAGTGCTTCTCAGATAAGGTCAAGTTCAAGGAGTTCATCATCACCAAGCCATTATTATATGAAATGTTAAAGGGAGTTACCTAAGAAAAAGAAGATCAAAAATATGAACAGGAAAAATGACAGCAAACTCACAGTTATTAACAACCACACCTAAAACAAAAACAAAAGCAAACTAAGCAAACAACTAGAACAGGAACGGAACCACAGAAATGGAGCTTGCATGGAGGGTTATCAACAGGGGATTGGGAGGGAGAGAGGGGGGGAAAGGTACAGAGAACAAGTAGCATAAATGATAGGTGGAAAATAGACAGGGGGAGGGTAAGAATAGTGTAGGAAATGTAGAAGCCAAAGAACTTATAAGTATGACCCATGGACATGAACTATAGGGGGGGAATGTGGGAGGGAGGAGGTGGGCAGGATGGAGTTGAGTGAAGGGGCAGAAATGGGACAACTGTGATAGCATAATCAATGAATATATTAAAAAAAAGAAAATAATTGGTTATAATCACCTCATTGAAAATATTTTCCTAATAAGGTCACCATAACTCACTGTGTAGACATAATCAAAGGGAAAGATTTCTACCTTTAACTTGAACTTGGCTGTGTATAACAGAACTGTCAACTCCTTCCTTAAAACTCCAGTTGGTGTTCTTTCCCCCACTCTCTTCTGCTTGTCCTTCAACCTCTCTGACTCCTTCTCACTCTGCTCATTTACTCCTCTTTATTAACATTCTATTCTCAGTTCTCCTCAATAGCATTTATTCTGCATAGTCTCTCTGGCTGTAAGTGTCACATAGGATGCTAACTCCCAAAATGTCATCTTTAGTCTCAACCTTCCTCCTGAGCACTGTCTCATACATGCATTCAATATCTCTATTCAGATGTTGCTCATTACTTCACCCTACAGATCCTAAATTGCATTTTTCAATGAATTTGAAAAATTACTATGTTTATCTCATAGTAATCTTTATCCACATCTTTATCACAAATAAGCACTAGAATTCCCAACCCCAATAAATTTTACTAGTCTTCATTTCATCCTCATTTCCATGGTCTTAGTGCAGGCCTTCATTACTCTGAGCCCAAAGGACCACAAAACTCCCTAATTTGTTTCCACCTGTCTACTTACAGGGTAAAGTATAAAGAACATAACAGGGTCTGCTTCAAACAGTGGTTCATGGTCCTATCCATGGACTTTAGCCCGAACCTCTCAAAAACCATAGACGTGAGCAGAAGTTGAAGAGCTGTTTTTATGAGAAATTCCTTAGACATGGTAATCAGCAGTACTGCTGTGGTGTCCAAAGGTAGGACAAGGGAACTTCTTCCATTTCTGCATGGAACACAGTATGTTCCTGGTCTTCAATGACTCCCAGAAAGTGTTGTTTACATCTTGAGACACTTCTTGCCCTTGGACATCACTGTGGTCATGTCAGCCACATGAAAAGTGGTTAATGTGAGGTACCACTTGCGTGGTTCAGCAGGCCAGGGATAAAAATGTGCACGCTGGGATGAGAGACCAGAAACTGGTGGCTGCTGTGTGAGAAGACTTGTTGTTGTTGTTGTTTAACATTTTATTTATTTATTTTTAGAGAGAGGAAGGGAGGGAGAAAGAGAGGGAGAGAAATATCAATGTGTGGTTGCTGCATAAGCGACCCCTACTGGAGACCTGGCCCGTGCAACCCAGGTACATGCCCTGACTGGGAATTGAACCTGCGACCCTCTGGTTTGCAGTCCATTGCTCAATCCACTGAGCCACACCAGCCAGGGCAGAGAAGACTGTTTTTGACCTCACCTAAGAAAACTCCAGGAACTACCAGAAATAATTTTCAAGGAGACTTATGGTCCAGCTTTGTTTGTCAATCAGTTAATGGTATACAAATAATTTACTAGTAAGGTTATAAAGTCCCAAAATAAATAATTTCCACTCACAACCTATTTTTGATTCAATTTGTATTTATAGCTCTTACTGAACAGAAATAGAAATAGCACATAAAAATAAGTTGATTTCTATAATGTGGCCCCACACCTTACACAGAAATTCTAGTATATTCTGGGTAAACTCATGTCATAATTGCAGAGCTCTATAAAAATACAACTGAATGATTATTTTCTTAGTAAACTAATATAATGTGATACAAATGTCATACTTAGTAAATGATTAAGTTATCCGTGGTGGCCACAGAGGTGCGCTACTCAAACTTTCCTTCAAAAGAACCTGCTGGAATGAAAGTAGTTGGCAGACAGCCCCAAACTGTTGCATCTTTGTATCCTTCTCATCCAGAGGCCAGCCCCCTGCAGGTTGCTCTGCTAATGACTGAGCACTGCTAAGCACATGAGAGCCAGCCTATTCCTTCCTGCCTGTCATGGGACACTTGTGATAGGCAAACTTTGCTCTAAGGCTCCCCATTAACCTGGCTGAGAGGATCTCAGGGATGCATTTGGGTCTGATGACCATCTTACCAAATTCTCCTTCCTTCCCTCTCTCATTTCAAAAGCATCAGATCTGTACCTCAATCTGAACCCTCTCCTTGCTTGTTTGGGCCTCCTCTTCCCTTCATTGTTCACCAGCATTTTCTCCAGATAAATCTATTATATGTTTAATTCCTTCTTGGCATCTGCTTTTCAGAGAACCCTGAGTGATACCATATTGTATTATTATTACTTGGGTCTGGATGGAAACAACTTGCTTCCTGTGGGTAAGGACAAGGGGTTTGCATGAAAATTAGGTCATTCATAATGTCAATAATCACTTCTGCCAAACATCTAGGGGTAAAGCACACCACATAGACCAGAAAACAAAACCTGAGAAAAGAGAGAGAAACTGTAGAGCCTTAGCCAGACAAAAATTTAGGGGGAAAAATTACTTCTTTTAACCTTGGCAAATGAATAGAGTTGATTGTTCTTTACTCTGCACTATCATCAAGTATCACTATAGTCACTTCAGTTACCACACCATGTTTTTTACAGGTCTGCCCGTCCAATTGCGCTGAGAGATTCTTGAAGGTCAAGACAATGTCTTATTTATCAATGAATTCTCGGTATCAATCACAATACTTGAAATACACTATGCATTTTTCAATGAACAAATGAATGTAGAAACAAAGTATCCAAACACAGGTTGAACAATTAAATTCAGAAATATTAAAACATGAGTTTTGTCTATTATTTCTGGGTTCTCAGCTACCTCTTTTCTTGTAAAATGGAGAACTAAAATTGGGGGTGGGAATCTTTATTTAAACTTACTTATGTGAAAGCACTTCGTAAAGTATATACTCCAAATATAAGCTATACTATAAATGATGATGACAATAGTAATGGTAATGCAGATGATGAGAGCTGAACTTTCCTGGGATCCTAGGGCTTACACACAACAAAGCTAACTGGTATGAGAGGATAAAAGTTTTATGTGTTTTCCCAAACACTCAGGTCCGGCCCAATGCTAACACCATCACCCAACTAGAACCATAGAGAAGAAAAACAAGACAACACAAAATAAAAAACATTGTCTTTTTCTTATCCCAAAATCATCATTTTTAAGGTCACTTTTAGAAAAACATGTCCTGCCTTGCATATACACAGATCTTCAACTAGTGGAAACCCAACTTTACTCATCATCTGAATAGCTAATGGCTGACAAAGGATATACCTATTAGATTGTTAGAAGTCTTAAGTTATTCCCACTTTATCCCCATGCCATTATGTAGTCCCCTCCCCATTAGTGTAAGCCTAGTGACTTGTTTCTAACAGATAGGTCAAGCAAAGTTGATGGAATGACTCTTCCATGACTAAGCTAAGATGGTGACTTCTATCTTGTTAACTGACTGTCCCCTTTGCTGGCTTTGATGAAGCAACAAGCTAGGTTAAAAAGGCCCATATTGCAAGGAACTGAGAGCTGGCCAACAGCCAGGCGGGAACTGAATACTGTCAACAATCGCATGAGAACTGAAGTGGATCCTTCCCTGTTTGAACCTTCAGAAGAGACCCCAGTCCTGGGAGACAGCTTGATTGCAACCTTGTGGGAGATCCTCTAACAGACACAGCAAAACCATGCCTAGGCTACTGACACACAAAGACTTTGAACACATGTACATTTGGAACACAATTATTTGTCATTGATATTTTTTGAACTCTTTTAACTGATCTACAAAAACAAAACTTTGAACTTACTTGGAATGAAGAAAATATGCAAATGTCCACTGGTTCCCTTCAATATTATACAGGGTTCAGGAATTAATGAAATAGGATATTCCATGTTATCTAAATGGAATAAAGATAATGTCAATAAATTATTCCCAGTAAGTAAAGTATTCTGAAATCCAGCCTCCAAATGACGCCTTTAGCATTAAAATTGTATAATGAGAAAAATTGCGGGTGGTTAAAAATATCTCCCTCTGCAGACGAATGCCAGCAGGGTGGCAGAGTAGGAAGTCCAAGACCCTTCTTCCCCCTACATTCAAATTCAGCAACAATTCATGAACAAATTCCCTTTCTGAGAAATCAGAAACTAATTGAAAGTTTCCTGAGTTCCAGAAGAAATCAAATCTAGACTCATTGAAGTTGGTAGGGAGATTTAGAATGCCCTCCTAAAAGAGACCTTGTGCCTGGCACAGCAAAGTCAGAAAAAAAATCCCCTAACCTCCAGCTTGACTCAGAATGTTGGTTCATGCATCTAAACCCCCAAATTTTCCAAGGGGGATCCCCGAAGGACTGAAGAAATAAAAAGTCAGGACAGACCTTAAACTAGTATGGACACTGAATGAGTAATCAAAATTTCCCAACAAAGAAAAGCCCAGGACCAGATGACTTCACAGGTGAATTCTACTAAACAATTAAATAAGAATTAGCACCAATACTTCTCAAACTCTTCAAAAAAATTAAAAAGGAGGAAGTAATTCCCAACTCATTTCATGAGCCCAGAATTACTTTGATACCAAAGCCGGACAAAGACACTGCAAGAAATTAAAGCTACTGACCAATATCCCAGATAAATATAGATGCAAAAATCATCAACAAAATACTAGCAAGCTGAATTCAACAACATATTAAAAGGATCATGATCACATGGGGTGTGTTCCTCTGATGCAAGGATGTTTAAAAAAATGAAAATCAATCATTGTGATACGCCACATTAACAGAATGAAGGATAAAAATTACATGATCATCTGCCAGCACCCATTTGTGATAAAAATGTTCAGCAGAGTTGGAATAGAGAGAACATACCTCAACGTAATAAAATCCATATATGACAAACCCACAGCCAATATCATACTCAATGGGAAAAACTACAAGTACTCCCCTTAAGATCGGGAACAAGGCAGGAATGTCCGCTTTCACCTCTCTTATTCAACATAGTACTGGAAGTCCTAGCTACAGCAATGAGATAAGAAGAAATAAAAGGCATCCAAATTGGAAAGAAAGAAGTAAAACTATCATCATTTGCAGATGACATGATACTGTATACGGAGAACCCTAAAGATTCCACCAAAAAACTACATGAACTGATAAATGAATTCAGTTAAGTAGCAGGATACAAAATTAATATCCAGAAATCAGTTGCATTTTATATGCCAATAATAAAATATCAGAAAAGGAAATTAAGAAAAAAATCCCAGGCCACTGGTGTGGCTCAGTTCACTGGGCATTGTCCCACAAACCAAAAGGTCTCTTGTTCTATTCCCAGTCGGGGCATTTGCCTGGGTTGTGGGTTGAGTCTCCAGTTGGGGTGCATATGAGAGGCAACTGATCGATGTTTTCTCTCACATCGATGTTTGTCTCCCTTTCTTTCTTCCTCCCTTCCCCTCTCTCTAAAAATACTTAAGTAAAGTATTTGAAAAAAAAGAAAGCAATCCCATTCATAATTGCTTCAAAAAGAATAAAATACCTGGGAATAAATTTAACCAAGGATGTAAAAGACCTGTACTTGGAAAATTATAAGACACTGAAGAAAGAAACAGAAGAAGATACAAATAAGTGGAAGCACATACTGTGTTCATGGGTAGGAAAAATCAACGTCCTTAAAATGTCATACTTACCAAAGCAATCTGCAGATTCAATACAATTCCAATCAAGATACCAATGGTGTATTTCAAAGAACTAAGACAAGTATTCCAAAAATTTATATGGAACCGCAAAAAACCCTGTGTAATAGTTACCTTGAGAAAGAAGAACAAAGTTAAAGGAATCACGCTACCTAATATCAAACTATACTATAAGGCCACAGTAATCAAAACAACATGGTACTGGCATAAAAACAGACACAATGGAACAGAATAGAGAGCCCAGAAATAAACCCACACCTTTACAGTCAATTAATATTTGACAAAGGAGGCAAAAACGTACAATGGGCTAAAAATGAAACTAGACCACCTTCTTACATCACACACAAGAATAAGCTCAGGATGGATTAAAGACTTAAATGTTAGATTTGAAACCATAAAAATCCTAGAAGAAAACATACACAGTAAAATCTTGGACATTTCTCATAGCAACATATTTTCTGATATATCTCCTCAGGCAAGGGAAACAAAAGAAAAATTAAACAAATGGGACTACATCAAACTAAAAAGTTTTTACACATAGGCAGTTTGTGTTGATTTTTTTATTTTTGTTGATTATGGAACATTGATGAAAGAAATTAAATAAGACACAAATGGCAAGACATTCTCTGTTGACTGGAAGACTCAGTATTGTTTAAATGTCCATATTACCCAAAGCAGTCTACACATTTAATACATTCCTTATCAAAATCTCAATGGCATTTTTACAGAAATATTTTTTAAAAACTCTAAAATTCATATGGAACCACAAATGACTACTGAGGGCCAAATTAATCCTGAGAAAGAGGAAAAAAATATAGAGGCCTTAAACTTCCCGGCTTTAAATTATATTACAAAGCTACAGTAATCAAAACAATATGGTGCAGTACAGACAGGCATATAAACCAATGGCACTAAACAGAGACCCCAGAAATAAAAAACATGCATATATTGTCTAGTGGACTTTGGCACAGAGCCAAGAATGCACAATGAGAAGAGAATAGTCTCTTCAACAAATGACGCTGGGAAAACTGGATGTCCATATGCAAAACAATGAGAATGGATCCTTAACTTACAACATACACAAAAATCAGTTCAAATGGATTAAAGACCTAAATGTAAGATTCAAAACTGTAAAAATCCTAAAAGAAAACTTATGGGGAAAGCTTCAAGACATTGATCTTGACAATGATTTTATGACTATGACACCAAAAGCATAGGCAGCAAAAACATAAATAAGTGGGAATTACATCAAGTTAAAAACCCTTGAGGGCTCCCATCCAAGAAAGAGGTGTATCTACCTCCATCTTCCCATATCTACCTACCTACTTACATAAGTAGTTTCGTCACATAGCCAAAAGAAGGATAACAACAAATTTAAAAACAAAAACAACCAGAACTGCCAGAAAATCAAACTGTATGGAAGTCTGACAACTAAGGAGTTAAAGAAGAAACATCCATCCAGACTGGTAGGAGGGGCAGAGACGGGCAGACACAGTGGAAAGGACATGCAGCAAGGTGGCTGGCAGAGCAGGCAGATGAAGTGGCGACTGGCAGACTGGGCAGTCTCACATTTACATGCAGATAAACTGGTAGGAACAACTAGGGAGTGAGACAGATTGCACAACACAGGGTTCCAACATGGGAAAAGAAAGCCTCAAAACCTCTGGCTGGAAAAACCTGTGGCAGCTGCAGTGGTGGGAGAAACTCCTAGTCTCACAGAAGTGTCCACTGGGGGACCCAGGGGATCCTAGAACATACAGAAGCCCACCCACCCAGGAATCAGCATCAGAAGGGCACAATCTGCTTGTAGGTAATGGGGGAAGTGACTGAAAGCAGGTTGAGAGCCAACCAAGAGGCATTGTTCCCTCCCTGACCACTCCCCCACATACAGCACCACAACAAAACAATGTAGGTTGCCCAGTCCAGTGAACACCTAAGGCTCTGCTCCTTACAACATAACAGGGGAACTGAGACAAAGAAATATGGCCCAAGTGCAAGAACAGATCAAAGCTCCAGAAAAAGAACTAACCAATGAGGAGATAGCCAACCTATCAGATGCAGAGTTCAAAACACTGGCAATCAGAATGCTCACAGAAATGACTAAGTACAGCCACAAAATAAAGCAAGAAGTGAAGGCTATGCAAAGTGAAATAAAGAAAAATATACAGGGAACTAACAGTGAAGAGAAGGAAACAGAGATTGAAATCAAAGATTTGGGACATAAGGAAGAAATAGACATTCAACTGGAACAGAATGAAGAAACAAGAATTCAAAAGAATGAGAATCTTAGGAACCCCTGGGACAACTTTAAACATCCCAACATTCAAAACATAGAGGTGCCAGAAGGAGAAGAGGAAAAGAAAGAAATTGAAAACTTATTTGAAAAACAATGAAGGAGAACTTCCCCAATGTGGTGAAGGAAATAGACATGCAAGTCCAGGAAGCTCAGAGAGTCCCAAACAAGTTGGATCCAAGGAGGACCACACCAAGACACATCATAATTAAATTACCCAAGAGTAAAGATAAGGAAAGAATCTTAAAAGCAGCAAGAGAAAAGGAGACAGTTATCTACAAAGGAGTTCCCATAAGACTGTCAGCTGATTTCTCAAAAGAAAACTTGCAGGCAAGAAGGGGCTGAAAAGAAGTATTCCAAGTCATGAAAGGCAAGGACCTACATCCAAGATTACTGTATCCAGCAAAGCTATCATTTAGAATGGGAGGGCAGATAAAGTGCTTCTCAGATAAGGTCAAGTTAAAGGAGTTCATCATCACCAAGCCCTTATTACATGAAATCTGAAAGGGATTTATCTAAGAAAGAGAAGATAAAAACTATGAGTAGTAAAATGACAACAAAGTCACAACTATCAACAACTGAACCTAAAACAAAAACAAAAACAAAAATGAACTAAGCAAACAACTAGAACAGGAACAGAATCTCAGAGATGGAGATCACATAGAGGGTTATCAGTAGAGAGAAGGCGAGGGGAGAATGTGGGAAAAGTTACAGGGAATAAGAAGCATAGCTGGTAGGTACAAAATAAAGAGGGGGAGCTTAAGAATAGTATAGGAAATGGAGAAACCAAAGAATTTATATCTATAACCCATGGACATGAACTGGGGGGAGGGGAATGCTGGAGGGAGGAGGGTACAAGGCAGAGGAGTGTAAAGGAAAGAAAGAAAATGGGAGAACTGTAATAGCACAATCAACAAAATATACTTAAATAAAATGGAATGTAAGGTGGTCTGTTAGGGTACAAACCCACCGTCTTCTTAGATCGCTGACCATCTGAATAAAGTGCCCATAAAGATTCAAAAATTAAAATAAAAATAAAATAAAAATTCTTGCACAGCAAAAGAAACAATCAACAGAGTGAAAAGTTAACCTATGAAATGGGAGGAATTATTTGCAAATCATATATCTGATAAAAGGTTAATATCCAAAATATATAAGGAATTCCAACAATTCAGTTGTAAAAAAAAAACCAAAAAACCAGAAACCTCATAACCTGTTTTAAAATGGGATAAGGATTGAGTAGCCATTTCTCCAAAGAAGATAGGCAAGTGACCAACAGGTATATTAAAAAATGCTCAGAATCACTAAGCATCAGGGCAATGCATATCAAAACCACAATAAGATATCACCTACCTGCCAGGATGGTTATTATTTTTTTTTAAAGTGTTAGCAAGGATGTGGAAAATTGGAACACTTATATACTGTTATTCAGAATGCAAAAATGGTGCAACCAATTACAGAAAACAGTTTAGAGATTCCAATGAAAAAGTGAACTGCCATATGATCCAGCCACCCCACTTCTGAATAATTATCCAAAAGAATTAAAATAAGGATCTCAAAGAGATACTAGCACTCCCATGTTCATTTTAACATTATTCATAATAGCCAAAGTATAGAAACAACCTAAACATCCATTGATAGAAGAATAGATAAAGCAAAGGTGGTACATACATACAGTGAAATACTATTCAGCCTTTAAAAAAGGAAAGAAATTTTAAAATTTGCTACAACATGAATGAATCTTGAGGACATTATGCTAAAGGAAGTAAGTTATGTACTTAAGTTATGTAAGCTGGGAACCGCCCTTCCTGATTTCAGAGACTGTGACCCCCCCCATGGCTAAGGCTGAGTGAGAGACCTTGAGACCCTATGCCACTAAGGAGACAAAACTTATCTCCGTGGCAGGAGCACCGCCTCTGCCCACTTTACTTCACCCTGCCTCGCCTCCAGTGCATGACTGGTTAGCCAATGATGGGTAAGATTCCTCAAGGGAGGGATGACCTAAAACAGGCATGGTCATGAGGGAGCCCTCAGGGAAGGACCTGGAAGGCTATGGAGAAAGGGGGTGATGGACCCTCATCCCTCGTCTTTGACAAAGCTTGAGTCCTCATTCTGTCTGCAGGAAGTCTCCTAATCTCTTGGCTGCCTTACTTCCCCTGCCTGATTTAAGCCTGAAACAATGCTGTAGGTGGGTGTGGCCCGGTGCTAGAAAAGGCAGGTTCCCCAGGGTGATCAGGCCTGATAAACAATGCAAAAAATCCTGTGAAACCTGCTTTGCTAATACCCTCAATTTAAATGATAAGGGTCCAGGCATGAAATGAGTTTGTTTCCCCAAAGTTCTATGGTTCTTTAGCTATCTGACCCTGACTCAAGCCCTCAGAGTTCTTTGAATGTTATCTATTGTTTGATCACTACTGCCTGACAATGATTGATGAGCTGTACACACACACACACACACACACATACACACACACACCCTGTATTCCTATGCAAATTAAACCCAATAAAAGCCAGTCAAGGCAAGGGTCTGGGAACTCTTCCCTTGAGAGAGTGGCCGTGCTGTTCCTTTTCCTCCACAGGACTCGGTAGTCCATGTGAATTTGTCTTGTCTCAGCCACAATGCCAGGGACACTGCTTGCCCGTGTCCACGTCATATAAGGACACATACAATATGATTCCACTTATCTGCAGTATTGAAAATAGTCAAATTCGTAGAGTCGAAGAGTGGAACGGGCCTTGGCTAGGTGGCCCAGTTGGTTGGAGCATTGCCAAAAGATTGCAGGTTCGATCCTCTTCCTTTCTCTCTCAAATCAATTAAAAAAAAAAATATATATATATATATATATATATATATCCTTAGATGAGGATTTAAAAAAAAGAGTGTAATTGTGGTGGCCAGGGTCTAGGAGGAGGGGAAATGGGAGAGTCACTCATCGACAGGTATAAAGTATCGGTCAAGTACAAGGAAGGAATAAGCTGTAGGAATCTGCAGGGAGACATTGTATCTATTATCAACAATAATGTACTGTACATTTAAAATTTTAAGAGAGTACATGTCAAGTAAAATGCTCTTGCTACAGTAAAGTAAAATTTAAAATGCTGGACAAGTAAAAAAAATCTCCCCATAGTGTAAATAGATTAGTGTTTTAATATCTTTACATTGTTAAGGTGGAGGTTGAAGGTATTTAATTACTTTGAGCTATGTGTGAGGGGACAAACATTCCCCAACACATATTTTTATAAAATCACCTCTTCCATTTTAGGACTTTTTAACCCGTGTGGATTCTCCGAGGTGGAGAAGGGAGGGGCGTGGAGTTGGGGATGGTGGCTGGCAGGCTTGTTGTAACACACGCACACATGCACACACCCCACTTGCCTCTCAGTTCTGCCATCCATGGGGCAGCAGGGAGGGACCACGGATCTCTCAGCATTAGAGTGAAAGAGGTAAGATCCTTCCACAAAAATCAAAAGACAAATCAAATCATTGTTACTAAGTGCTTAAAAATTAAATATAATATGAAGTGTTATGAATAAAGGTCCTCTGAAACTTATCACAGAGAAAGTAAGCATAATCAACGTGGGGGTGAGTAGACTGATCTTGTAGAACAAAGAAAGTCCAGAGCCAAGTTGAGAGGGAATTCAGCTTGTTTTAACACCTGTCAGTTATGTTAATTACCTGGAAGTAACTTTATGTTAGCATTTGCCAGAGTGTTTCTCATGATACTCAATGCACATTCAAAAATAAAATAAAAATAAATAGGTTTCTTCACTGCAAAACTTCTCAGACCTCAATGTACACTTATAATTTTCCCCAAAATGATTAAACCACAAATCCCCTTTCCCAAAAGAATCTCAAAGAACTAATATTTGGGGAAGACTCCCTTTCTACCTTTCTGATATCCCCAGTGGGCAGAAAAACCATCCAATCCATGTTGAGCAACGAAGTGGAAAGCACCAAAGAAAAACAGTGATGAAGTCCTGAAGCCGTGCTTTCAGAGAAGAGAAAGGGGGTGGGGAGCAGTGATACAAGCAGTTAACAGCACTAGGGTATGGCTGATTTTTTTAAAAAGTAATGAGTACTGTTTCTATGTGGCTCTGTGCTAAAAATTTTACCAAACAGCAATTCTTATAAAATTGATTCTAAAATCACTTTAATTTTACAGATTAAAAAGCTGGGGCACAGAGAGGCTAAGTATTTTGCTCAAGATCACACAGCCAGTAAATGACAGAACAAGGCTTACATCCAAATTAGGAGCCCTCAAAAATCACAGCCTGAAATACTTAAGAGTACCTGTTATATGTCAATACTGTGCTAAAAAAAGTAATAATAATACAGCTTAGAGCAGCGATTTTCAACCATTTTCATCCCATGACACACATGAATTACTAAAATTCTGTGGCACACCAAAAAACATTATATTTTTTGACCAAAAAAAAATAGGTATAATTTTGATTCACTTATACCAGATGGAAGGCTATTGCTGTGTTGGCTGTTGTCATTTTCTTATTTGACAATCTAAGGAAAAAGAGGTCAGTGCCCCTGAGTAAAGTCAGGTATTGCATGTTTTAAAAATTCTTGTGGCACACTGGTTGAAAATGGCTGGCTTAAAGCAATAATTAATTCCAGGAGTCAGCTAGGACTGTTTGTCCTTGTCAAGAAGAAACAGTCTTGGGGCTGAGGCAAAGCTCAGAAGCAAACAGTTATGCTGAAACTAGGAGGAATGTGAAACTGAGCTCAAGGTGGTGAAAGCTGACCACAGGGAACAAAAACACTTGGAGATTAAGTACAACAGTTTAGAGACTGGTGAGGTCTGCAAAAGATCAAGAAAAGCCACACAAGGACTGAGAAAAGCCACACAAGGACTCTTGCTGCCTGCAGCAGCTGGATCACACGATCATTTCCTGTGTCTCCGCCACAGCAAAGTGAGGTTCTTGTGAAAACGCAGCCTCGAAATAGTTGACGCCACAACTGCTTGTTGCTGGTACACTTACCGCAGTAGCTATACCAAACACTCGAATCAGAGGAGTTGCAGATCCAGTATTGCTCCCCAGGTTCAGTAAATGTGGAAGAAAACAGGGTGGAAAAGAGCATAAGTGGGAACATGATTTAATATCTCCAAAACTTCACAAATAAAAGGAGAATCAGTAACTCATCATCAGCCTCTTCCTTTCCAGAAAGTAGAAAAGATTGAACTTAGTTATCAGTCACATGACTTCCTAGTTCCAATTCAACTGGGTTCCTCTTTATTGTCCGGGTGTGTGTGTGTGTGTGTGTGTGTGTGTGTGTGTGTGTGTCCGGGTGTATGTGTGTGTGGTATTTGAGCACTTCCTGCAAGGGTAGAGAAGAGAATGATTTAAAATGTACTCTTTTCCAGCACCGCAAATGAGAGCACGGAGCTTTAAAAACAAAACACGGCATTTCCCAGTCAACAATAACAAAACCAGCCACTAGGTCTCCTTTAGGATCCCAACAGATGGCACCCCTTTCCATCTGCGTAGCTATTCTCCCACACAGGTTCTTTAGATAACAATTTCTCACGGCTCAGAGCGCTGAGCGTATAGATCTGAACCGAATAGTCACATGCAAACTATTTCTGCTCAGTAACAGGCTCAGCCATGGGGCAGAGCCAGGCTGGAGGAGACCCTAAACACATGAGACCCCAAAACACGGACACTACCTGTAGTTCTGCTTTGGGGGCTGGGATGCCACCAGGCTTGAGAATGCACTGCCTGAAGCGAACTGCAGCCCCAGGAAGTATTTTGAGCTGCATTAATAAAATGGTCACTATCTCGTGTGTGGCATTTGTTTCATTTCAAAACCCTTACTCAATTCTAGAAAACAGTTGATCCTTTAGGTTCTTTGCTACTTGAAATCATAGGACACTGGGATTACAATGGCATGAGGAGTTGGGGCATAAAAATCCACAAGTTCAGAGGAAAATACGTACATGTTGGTAAGTTTTCACTAAAGAACTGTACGACTTTCCAAATTTTTTTAAAGGCAAAAACCCCCTGGGGGCTGAGGCCATGGGGAGTTCTTCAATAGGTGTTAAGTTTCAGGTTTGCAAGATTTTAAAAAATGTTCTACAGATGTTACACAGCAACATAAATATAATTAGCACTATACTGAACTGTCCTCAACTGCACACTTAAAATTGGTTAAGATGATAATTTTTTTTTACCATAATTTTAAAATGTTTAAAAAGTGACAGAAAACAAAAGAGGAAAAGCCCATAGTTGTCTTGAAATACTATTTCCCTCTAAAAGGAACAAAAATTGGAGAAATTGTTGATTCTAGGTCTGGGGCAGAAAATGTACATGAGCCTGAAACTCCTTATCATCTTAGATAACCAATTTGAAGTCGGTCCCATTGACCAAAGATGGGTTTCCTATTGCCACTGTAACAAATAACCACAAATATAGTGGCTTAAAACAAGACAAATGCATTCTCTTACAGCTCTGGAGGTGAGAGGTCTGAAATCAGTTTCCCTGGGCTAAAGTTACAGTGTATGCAGGGTTGGTTCCTTCTGGAGATTAGGGGAAGAATCTGTTTTTCTGCCTTTCTCAGCTTTGAACCCTTTGGTTCGCAGGCTGGCACTCAATCCACTGAGCCACACCAGCCAGGGCTAAAGGGCCATTTTTTAATGTAAAAATTGATAATACAAACAACATAATCTATGAATTAGTCTTCTCTAAAATAAGCAAACCGCAACTGATGAAGCCTCAAGTCCAACCACCAATTTATAGGAAATACAGAAGACGGAGAAATATGTTGAATTACACCTTGGGGATACGATCAGAAAATCTAGACCATGAAACGTGTAAAGGGCAAATTCCGCTTCTTCAACAGATAATTTGCAAGGAGGGGGGAAAAAAAAGTAAAAAAAAAAAAAAAGGAAGGAGCCACAATTTTAAGTGTTAAAAGACATGTCAAAAATTGGTGACTAAGGTGTAAACTTTACTTAGATCTTAATCCAAACAAAATGTGTGTGACCGCACAACTGTAATTGAATAACAATAAAAGTTAAAATGAAAAAAAAAATGTGTGTTGGTGGGGGGGATTACAAAACAATTGGATATTTGAACAGACGATTTGATAATGCTGGGGAAGGTGGTTTAGATATAATGGTATAGTAGTTATACTTTTAAGTCCTTATCTTAGAGTTACAAAATTCAGTATTTAAGGTTATGTCTGAGATGCTCCCAAACAAAAGTAGAGGGCAAGTGGCTAGAGTCTAGATGAAATAATACTGACCACAAATTGGTCATGTTGGCTCCTTGTACTCTCATACTTAAGGTTTGAAATTCTCAAAGCAACAAAAGTACAGAGTATTCTGAAAAAAAATAGAATACCATTTTAACAACTGTTTCCAAACTAAGGCTATCATTCATGCCTAACAGCCATTTTGTTACCTTTGTTCCCAAAAGCTGCACTCTTTCAGTATGATTAAATCTACATTGAGGAAAATAATTACAATACATTTTGTTGTCCAAGGGTATATTTATTATCTGATATAACCCAAGTTATCAGCTAGGGTCACCCTACCCTTTAAAACTCAAATAAAACTGACTCAATGCCCTTCACATTGACAGTGGGGAACTCATCACCTTCCCAATCTTTCCAAGATCGCTCTGCTTGGGGTGAGGTTAGTGAAGTGGCATGGAGAGATGTGCATGTACTTCTTACATTGGCCCGAGTTGTTTCTGCTGACTGACTTCAGTGAAGAATCGTCATGTTACCCTCTGCATGCTGATCCTTCTGAGAAGTCATCTTTCTCACTCAGTTTTTTAAGCTTTTTTTCTTTTCCCTGAACCAAGTTGTCCTCTGAACAATTATTCTGATACTAAAATAGGTTTTTTTACTCCATTACACAGGTGACAAAATGGTTACAAGAATAGACATTTAAAGAAAGGTAAAATGTACTCAAATTATGATGATGAACCGTAACAGAAAACTTTACAATGTTAACAAAGCTGGGTTTTTCTAGAACTAGGAAATTTTTTCTTGCTTCTACTCTCCAGTATTTTATTTATTTTAGATTTTATTTCTAGACAGAGGGGAAAGGAGAGAGAGAGGGAGAGAAATATCAACGTGTGGTTGCCTCTCAACACACCCCTCACTGGGACCTGGTCTGCAACCCTGCATGTGCCCTGACTGGGAATCAAATCAGAAACCCTTTGGTTTGCAGGCCAGCGCTCAATCCACTGATCCCCACCACCCAGGACCCTCTCCAGTATTTTATGAGCAATTTGATGATGTAATTTTTATAGACAGATAATAAATCACCTTAACTGCTAAGACAGCAACAGGTATATATCTAGGTAATGTAGGACAGAACAGGCAGGAAGAGATGCAGCCCGAGGACAGAGATGGCACCAGCTTGTTCATCTTTCTGAGACCCAGAGCCCATTCTCTGAAAAGGCAGGCTCCAGATCTCAGACAGATGAGTATTTTTCTTCCTTAAACTGTAAGTTTCTAGCAGCTTCAGTCTTGAAATGATCTTCCTGATGAATTAATGATAGCCCTGCTGCTTCCCCATCCACCTCTCCTACACAGAGGCAAGCCATGATTAGATTTACCTCCTAGGCAGGCAGTAAGACTTTAGGCAGCTCCATACAGTCTGGTTGTTTTGTCCTTAACCGTGACGCAGAACTAGCACAGTACTTGGCACATTCTAGCACTTAAGTATCTACAGATCTAAACAGCATGGTTTGAGGTCTTTTGGCCAAAGCTGAAAATCATTCATGAGAACCAATTTTTATTTTAAATCAGAGGTAAAAATCTTAAAATGCCAATATTTAATGAGTTAGCATATCCCTGGCTGGGTTGCTCAAGTTAGTTAGTGTCGACCCAATATGCCAAGGTTGTAGGTTATAGTCCCAGTCAGGGAACATACAAGAATCAACCAATGAATGCAGAAATGAGTGGAACAGCAAATTGATATTTCTTTTTAAAAAGAAGTTAGCATACAGATTGCTACTTTATAAAATGTACCATCCATCTATTCAGTACATGTTACTTTCCTGCTGACGGTGCACCAAGGGAAGAGTGCATAAGGAACAGATGGGACCATGTAAGACAACACTACTTCGGTCACCATTTCCCCCAAAGCTGAACACACACGTGACTGCACATGGACAGTCTTATTATGGGCATCCCTGCCAGAAAACATAGGCAATAAGCTGTGCACTGGACCAAAGAGAGATTAACACTACTTTCCAGAATTTATACTTTTAAAAAGAGTTTCAATGTGAGAAAAGATAGTATCTATAATACACTTAGAAAAATCCAGGCCCTGGCTGATGTGGCTCAGTGGATTGAGCGCCAGCCTATGAACTCAGAGGTCACTGGTTTGATTCTGTCAGGGCACATGCCTGGGTTGTGGGCCAGGTCCCCACAGTTGGGAGCATGCAAGAGGTAACTGATCAATGTATCTGTCACATATTGCTATTTCATCCCTGTCTCCCTCCCTTCCTCTCTCTAAAAGTAAGTAAAATATTAAAAAATAAATAAAAAAGAAAAATCCAAAGGCAAAGGAAAAATAACTTCCCCTATTTCCTTGACATCTGATCGCCATACAAAGGAAAGATAACTAAGCTTACGTGTCTGACATCTGATGCCCAGCTAAAGGCAACCACTCTTGATTCAATTATCTATGCATATGCCAACATGTACATGTATTCTCACACCTTTTTAAAAACACAAGTGGTGTCGTATTATATGCTGTTTTCACATAGCTTGTTATTATAAAGGAATATAATTCTCTGAAAATTAAAAGTTGTTTACTATAGTTTCAAACTATTTTTAACAATCAGTCACTAACAGAAAACATAATAGACAATTTTATTACAGGTGGAAACCTAAATCACATTTAAGCACAAATATAAAAACAGTAGACTCATTTCTCATCTTCAAGCTGTTTCTTTTCACTGATTTCTTCCATATCAAAAGTGAATGGTTTGTCATAACCCATAAGATGGTCATAGTCTTTGGGATTTGGAAAGAGACTTGGATTAACTAACAGTGATTTTGTTTTAGCATAAAATGTGGTAAATACACGTGCACTATTAGGAATCTTCACGTCACTCTGATGAAACACTGTACTTGTCTCTGAAAGCACAACGTTGTAAGTAATGGCTTTATAAGTGTCTGCTGTGGCCTCATGGTACAACCGAATGACATAGCCTTTTGTAACAAAGTGAAGCAGTACTGGAGTGATCACTGTAAAGCTTCCTACGATGCCATAAAATAAGATTTGCAAAGTCAGACTTCCAAATACAATATTACTTTGTGCAAAAATGTATGGTAGAAATGCAAGGTTGATCACGCTTGTAGAATAAGAGAAACATTTCACACCTAAATGGGAAAAAAAGGGGGAGAGAATTAGTACTTTTCAGAATCAATCTATTCAATTAATTTTCCACCTTTCTTCTTACTAGATCATCATTAAAACTATAACAAAATCAAAACACATATAAGTGTTATAACATCCCAGGCTCTGTTTTAAGCACTTTAGATATTTTACTCATGAAATCTACAGAAAACACTGTAACATAGGTTCAAAATTATTATCATGAGGTAACTTGAGACGTAAAAAATGAGGCATTTGCTCAATGTCATACAGTTACTAAGCGGCAGTGCTGGGGTTCAAATCCAGGTTATGTGACTTGAGTCCAGGCTGTTGGCCATTCCAAAGCATTGTCTCTCCAAATGGAAAATTGCTGTAGGGTTAACTGGCCTCTACCTCAGTTCCAAAATAAGAGATTTAATATTACTCAAATGTCCTTATGAACACTATAAAAGTCAATTCAGTCAGAAAATTATCAAGTAAAACTGTATTAACAAGCATTTCCATATATCTAATTTTATCAAGTGCCCAGGATTAAAACAACAAATTACCAAAAAAATAAAAAATAAAAATAAACAATAACACGAGTG
Source organism: Desmodus rotundus (assembly GCF_022682495.2). Classification (NCBI taxonomy): domain Eukaryota; kingdom Metazoa; phylum Chordata; class Mammalia; order Chiroptera; family Phyllostomidae; genus Desmodus; species Desmodus rotundus. Next base: position 54,935,186 of record NC_071394.1, on the reverse strand, counting down.
GGTAAGAAATATACAGAAAAAGTATTCAACTTACATTAGAAATATTCAAAATCAATGACTTCCGAACTGTATACTTAAAAATTGTTAAAGTGATAAATTTTGTTATGCATTTTACTACAATAAATAAAAGAATGACTTTAAATGTCTTAGTTTGCATGTATACTTTCAACATGATCCCAATAAAAATGCCATCTGTTTAGAAAATAGACAAGTTGAGATCTTAGACAAATTGATTATAAAGTTAATTTGGAAAAACAAAAGCAGCATAAATAAAGAGGGGGTATTAGATACTAAAGCATAAAGCTATAATTAAAATAGCATGGTACTGGAGCATAAAAAAGCAGACAGATCAATGGAACAAAATAAATAATCTAGAAATAAACCTCATCGTATATGGATATTTAGTATAGGATAAAAATTAATCTAAATTAAGTGGGCAAAAGTGGTGTTGAAACAACTGGATAGCCACACAGAAAAAAATTAAATTCAATCCATCCCTCATACCATACAGCAGGAAAATTCCAAATAACTCAGAGATTGAAATGTAAAAAATAAAATCACAGAGGTGTAAGAACATCCATAAAGTCCTTTATAATCTGAGGATAAGAATGCCTTTCTAATTATTACTCAAAATACTGAAGCAATCAGGGGGAAAGACTGATAAATCTGATTAAAAATGTACATAGATATGAATACCATAAACAAAGTAAGAGACAAATGAAAAAATATTTGCAACTTATATCGGAGATAATATTCCCAATATATAAAAGGTTTCTAGCATCTCAGAAGAAAAAAAAAAAAAACATTGTAAACAAACATGCAATAAATATAAGCAGACAGTTCACTGAAACAAAAATGCACATGGTCCTTAAACAGATGAATTGATGCTAAACCTCAATCATATAAAACATGCAATAAAAACCACAATGAGATACCATTTTTCCCCAAACTGGCAAAAACCAGAAGTTTAACAACATACTCTACTGGTAAGGCCATAACAAAGCAGACACTCTCACCCACAGGCTGCTCTTGGTTGAGGGCTTATCTTACGTCAGTAATTTAAAAATAATTCCTTCCTCCCACAGTAGTTGCCATGACACTGGGACACATGGGATACAATGTGGACCAAGTTGCCTCCTATATCAAAAGCCTCCTCAGCACTTTCAACTACCTCTTTTTTCCCCATTACTTTTGTCATATTGCAGTGGGTTGAATAGTATCCTCCTGAAATTTATGTCCACCCTGAACCTCAGAATGTGAACTTATTTGGAAATATGGTCTGTGCAGATAATTAAATACTGAGATGAGATCATATTGGATTAGGGTGGGCCCTAAGTCCAACGAGAGTACCCCTATAAGGATTGAGTAGGACAAACAGCCACAGAAAAGGTCGTGTAAAGTAGAACACGGAGATGAGTAATACAGCCACAAACCAAAGGAACACAAAAGGGAGCTTCCAGAAGCTGGAAGAGGCAAGGAAGAATTCTTCCCCACAGCCTTCAGACAAAGCATGGTCCTGCCGACACCTGGACTTCAGACTTCTAGCCTTGGAAACTGTGAGAATAAATTTCTGTTGTTTTAAGCCACCAAGTTTGTGGAAATTTATTAGAAGAGCTCTAAGAAACTAATACATATACTTTATTTTGCCTGGATTGAAGTAATTGCTATTTATTTAGACTTTCCCATCTTCCAACCTTTGCTCATGCTACTTTCATGCCTGGGATGTCCTTCTTTCACACTTTTTCATGTTTAAAAGTCTACTCATCTTGAAATAAGAGTAACAATACTAAGACATTGGTAATTATTTGTTGCTGAATTACAAAAAAAACCTATCAACTAATAGGTTCTTCAAATGTCTTTAAACTAGGACCCATCTGGCAGTTTCAAGAACCTCCAGGAATGGTACCTCAAAGATATATCCTAATGTCTCTCACTTAGTTTTACATTTGCCTCTCAGTTTCTACATAAAAATATTAATCCCTGATAAGTGTAGAGAGTGACTTTCTATTATCATAATACTGAATGAAGTCAAACATTAAATTCCTCTACAAGTTACAATTCTAGAACTCTGAATATGCTGTATAGCTGTGCTTCCACAAATATTACATCCTACCCACACCAACATTAATTCCTATTAATATTCTGTCTTTTCTAGAATGGAGTCAAGTGGGAACATTGGATAAATTGATAAGCCTTCCCTGCATTTGAAGGAACAGTGTCTGTATTCAGAAGGAAGGGTACAATGAGGATCACTGTTAATGCAGCTCGGTGGCATCAAGCCAGGTATCTCAGGCCAGAGATGTGACACAGGCTTCTGAAGAAAGTTCTAACCATTCAAAATTGATTATTGCTTTAACTTCACAATGCCATTCCATAGTGATGATAATCAGCCTTTGTTCCTAAAAAGTTTTAAATAGCTAAAGCTATACTTTAAATATACTCTATTTTAATATCACACACTTGAGAACTTACAGATTTCCAAAGCAAATTTTAGATAATTGGTTGATACCAGCATGACCAAAAACACAAATACACATGTGGGTGCTGAAATCTTATAGTGGACTTGATTGGAAAATAATCCTCCAGATAGTTCAGGATATATATTTTTAAAGATTATAATGAGATACTCAGGTTCTCTTAACCTTCCTTACTAAATTATTCCATACTAAAACCTAAATTATGATCTAAGGAAAGAGCTTTAAATTTGTAACAATTTAGCACTATCTCTTCCTTCTCAATAACTTCCTACTACCTGGGAAAGCCACTAAAAAACATGTTTGTTGAAAGATGACCTGAAAAAATGTAAAAGAAAGTATAGCATGCTCATTTTAACTGCCAAACTTTTAAAGTACATAACTGTCTTTTCCCCGAAAATAACTACTTATGAGAGGTATTCTTCTATTTTTTTCTCTGTATATTCAAACATTATACAAATATACACTTTTTGTTGTATTTTGTTGTTAAACATCCCAAGAGGTGACCAAAGGAAGGAAGCTTTAACACCCAGGCATAAGAGCACGAAGTCATAACAGACTTCAAAAATCTACTTTAAATCTAAAAATGTAAAGGTCTCAACCTCTAAATCTTTTATCAAAAGGCCACAAGAAAAAAATTATAAGCTAATTTTTCCTTATGTCTTGCAATTAACAGGTGCTAAAATAACACAAGCTAAGAGCATTTTCTTTTTTTTAACAATTAAAAGGGAAAAAAAAGGAAACGCTCATTTCTGATTACCCACCAAACACTGTTCGGGCCAGATTCCCAGTGTAAATCAGCCTTCCATCTTCTGGTTTTTCAACTTGTGTACGTAAGCATCGAACGCATCTTTCCCAACAAAGAGGTATCTATTGAAACAGAGTACCTTTATAAGTATATAATAAATTGCATTTAGACCAACTTTTACATTAAAAAAATTAAGATAATGAAAAGAGAACTTGTCACATGAGGTGATTTAAGGAATTCTCCCAAATCTGCACAGCTAAAGAAATCAAACTGGCTAATAGAATGTCTTTCCTTAATATCAGTCATAACTAGACACATACTGAGTTGGAGTTTGAAGACCTAGGTTTGCGTCCCTGCTCCAAGCTTTTTAAATAGTGTGGCCTTGAGCACATAAAATGTTTACTGGAATAGTTTCTTCTATTAAACTGTTAATGAGAACATCACTCTCATTTGATTATCAAAGATTTACATGCACTTGCTCTTCAAAAACTAATCTTAACATGATGTAAGCAAAACACTGTAAAATCAGATTGTGTGAAGTCCAGACCGTTTTTAATACTTCTAAAATATACTATAGCTAGTACAGTACCAAAAAATAATAAGAGTAACTCTTTTCCTGAAGGCCTTATATCCATCCTATTTCATCCCTTGTTCCTTTTAAGAAAAGTATTTCACTTGAAATCCAACATCAAATTTCACGGGACCAAGAGTCCCCGAACGTCTGAAAATGAATTTTACAGCACACACACTTCATAAGATAGGCCTAATTACTTTCTGCTGAAATATTAGATTCGAATTCCTATGTTAGGGATTTCTTCCAAGTTTCAATCCTGATTATTTTACAGGACAGGATTAGAAGACAACTTATTGATATGAAAATGAGAAAATTAACTCCATCCCTTCTGTCCAGGGAGCAAAAGAATTCCTAAATATAGAACCACCCAATAAAAAAAATAGAACTCAGGTTATACGAGTTCTTAATTCGGGCTCAGGTGCTGCGTACACTGCTGTTGCAAATTAACCCTTCCGAGCTTCTGCTAAAGAGCAGGAGAAAATAAGTCTCCACAAATCCGCTGTATTTATTGCAACACCCTGTAAATTGCCTGGTACCACCCAGAGAATAACCACTTTCCAACGGATGATCCTAGACTTGCCGGCGCCGTGCCCCCCGGGACTACGGGCTGCTCCCCAAGCAAGGCCTGTTACGCCCGCCAACCCCGCAGAGGGCTCCTTCCGCACTAGAGTCCACAGCAGGCACGGGGAGAAGCTGTGAGAGAGCCGGGCTCCCCAGATCGGACCTACGTCCACCACCACCCACCCTTACTCGGGCCCGCAAGCCCTCCAAAGGCCGACCTGCGCAGGCACGGGACGCCGGAAAAGCGGCACAGTTCTCCGCAGCCCAGCGCTTCCGCCGCCGGTCGGCCCCGTGGACGTGTTGCAGGAGGCTGTCCGAGAGACAGCCGCCCTGGCGCCTCGGACGGCAGTGGCCGCCCACAACACCGCCCTCTTTCCTCCCACTCGCCGTCCAACCGCCAGCAGGCCGCCAGACGCCAGAAGCCACATCCCGCACGTGAGAAGTGGCGACCCACGGCCCTGCGGCGGCCGCCCCGAACCCTTAAGGACCACCGGGCTAAATTGCGCACGCCCTGCACCCTAAGGGCCACCGGGCTGGATTGGCCGCCGCTTGTGTACTGAAAATATGGCCCGCCGACAACCTTCACCTCAGTCGCTTGCGTTCCCTGTCGACGTAGTTCCTGGCAATCTGCTAAATGCCCAGCCCTCGCGTGGGGCTTGCGGGTCCGGTAGTCTGGCGCTCCAGTAACAGTGTGAAAGGAATCGGGGGAAAGCCATACGTGAAGGACAAACCCTGGAAGACAGGGTTAAATCTTTCTCGTGGGCATCATTTTATAGGCCCAAATAACTATTTTCTTTGCGGAAAATGATTCTAGCCTGTTGGCACCGAGGAATAATACTTTATACGATTTAAACAGAAATGAATGACAATTTAATGCAATCAGTGCGTTGACAGAAAATAAATGGAACTTGTTCACAGAACGTTGATACCTGTTAAATTTGTCTTGGGGAATCATTCACATCCATATACACACATTCGCCTCTTGTTAAAATGAGATCAAGCACCTATCGTCAGGACTAAATTAGAAGCAGAACATAAAAAGATACTGGATATAACCGGCAATCCACAGTGCTCACACACAGTTTAGGAAACACCTATAAATAACCTAAAATACAATGATGTAATATAATTAAAATATAGCAATTCACAAAATGCTACAGAAACCCGTAACACCACATGATTAATTTGGCCTTAAAATATCTAAAGACCTCGTATTCATCTTAGTCTTGAAGAATGAGCACCCAAATGGTAAAATCACTTTTGTTTACTCTTTGAGAACTGTTTTTGACCAACATGTTATTTCCATAAGAGAAGAACAGTAAAATAATATCACCTTAGCAACCCCAAATCCTGTCTGCTTTTTTCTGAGTACCCAGAAGGATCAAATTATACTACTTCTCATATTCAACTTTTTCTGTTCATGCAGTGTTTTTAATGTTATATGCGAGATGCGAGATCGAAGGTTCTCGTTCTAGGAACTGACGGACTCAGACTCTTAAGAGATTTATAGATGGTTTATTGGCCAAACAAGCTTTACCTGCGCAGGGGCGGACTCTCCCAAAGTGACCGGAGTCACGGTGCTCCGTAGAGCTGCAAATGAGAGCCGCCCCTAACGCTTACAGACTAGGGTTTTTATGCAAGAGCAAGCAAGCAACTTATCCAGAAGCTGATCTCTGCGGTTAGCGATTGGCCCAAATTTAGCAACGCGGCACACTCAGGCGCAGTTAAAAAAAACTTAGTTTCCCTCTATTTTCACTGCCCTCCTCTCCTGTCAGTCCTTGTTTTCTTAAGTCCTAGCAATGCACTTATAGGGAAGTCCCTCAGCCCATCCTCTTTGTGGGTTTCCTGGAGAGTGCTGGCCTAAACACACATCCTGTGCCTGTCATTTCACTGCGTCCGCTTGGATCCTACATTTAATATTGTTAAAAAATAAACTGAAGCATACTATAATTTTGAGTTTATTTGAGCAAAAAATTATTCAAAACAGGCAGCACCAAACTGGAAATGGTTAGGAGGGCTCAATTGATGGGAGCTAAAGAGCAAGGTTTTTATAAAGAAGATGTACACTGGGGTGGGGTGGAGGGATGGGGAGAAAAGGCAGACAACTGTAATTGAGTAACAATAAAAATTAAAAAAAAAGATATACAGACAAAGCAAAGAAACTGTTTTATTGGCTATAACTTAAGTGGTTGCATTATTTGGGAAAACCTAGTTGGCTGTTTGTTATTGGTTGTTCTTATCCTTGAGGTATTTGTAGGAATTGAGTCTGGCTTAGGTTTTGGTTTGCTTACTAGGTTACCAAATATCCAAGTCATTTCAGTCTAATGGCCTTCTCCTTTAATTATATCAACAATATGCTGAGAAAACCTGCATTTTCATCTCCTGTTAAGCTTAGTTTCCTCCTACAGATACAGTCAGCAAATAAAAATAACATTTGGTCTACTCAAGTTTTCTAAATAGCTAAAATGAAATCACATCTGAAAACTGTGCCATAAAATCACAGGGAATTGTTATGCATTGTTAAATAGATTTCCCAAGTCTAGTACTTTAAAGACATTTGTTGAATGTAAACTACTTGAATGGGGTTTTAGAATGATACCAACGTTGTTTAAAAATTAAGCTTTAATTCCTGGTTGGTATCACCTGAGAGGCTCCCTTTAAAAATGGAGGGTACTAGAAAAAATCGTAAATGGGTGCTACTTGTAGACTGTATAGCCCTTATTACTGTATGTTATTTTTGTTTGTTTTTTAGCTATCTTTCCTCCCATCCACCAACCCCTTTCCATCTTTTAAGGTGACTGTAAGAGCAGAATGGCATGATGGGGGGGGGGAGAAAAATTTTGGTAAAGTTAGTTTATTGCTAAGAACCATAAAAACTTCTTTATATATTACTGGTTTAAAGCACGTACTGGGAGAATCTTTCTAGGAAAAAATCTGTCAACAAACTGTCAAGATTTTTTAAATGTTCATATTCTAAAGAAATAATCAGAAACATGGTTAAAGATGACTTCAGAGATACAGAACTTACTTAAAATGATTTACTTAAAATGATTTAGAAGTGGAAATAAGGTAAATAGCCGACATTAAGGAAATACTTAACTGAATCATGGTACATTTAGGCAATGCAATTCTATACATTTAAAATTATGCTTGTGGAGATTTTGATTACAGAGGTTTGGGTTTTTGAGATTTGTTAATTTGGAAAGTTAATAGTATGCAGAACCAGATATATAGTGTGTTACATGCTATTGAGGCAGCTCTGACTCCTGGCAATCCCATGAATGACATCCACAATGTCCTGTCCTCAACAGCCCTGCTCAGCTCCTGTAGACTCATGCCTGTGGCTTTTTTTATGGAAATCAATCCACTTCACATTTGGTCTTCCTTTTTTCCTGCTGCCTTCTATTCTTCCCAGCATTATTATCTTTTTCAAAGAACCGTATCTTCTCAAGATGTGCCCAAAGTAGGATAGCTTCAGTTTTATCCGTTGCCTCCAGTAATGTTTCAGGCTTAATTTTTTCTAAGACACACTTGTTCATCTTTTTGGCAAATCAGGATATCCATAGAGGTCTCCTCCCACACAATATTTCAAATGAAACAATTTTTTTCCTAACAGTCATCTCCACTGTCCAACTTCACATCTGTACATAGGAGACTATGAGGGCGTGGATGGTCTGAGCCTTGGTCTCTCATGACATATCTTTGCTCTTGGAAATCTTGCGAAATACTTCCACTGCTGCCCTTTCAAGTCTTGCCCTTGTCTTGATATCCTGATTGCAGTCTCCATTTGAACTGATGAGAGAACCAAGGTAAATCTTTAACAATTTCAATGTTTTTGTGGTCTATGTTAAAGTTGCATATTTTTTCTGTAGTCATTTTTTTTTTTTTTTGTCTTCTTGATATTCAAATGCAGTCCAACTTTGGCACTTTCTTTTTCGCTATTATCAAAAGTCATTTCAAATCGTTGCTACTTTCTGCCAGTAAGATGGTGTCATCTGCATATCTTAAGTTACTGATATTTCTTTTACCAATTTTCACTCCTCCTTCCTCTGGGTCTAGCCCATTTTTTCATATAATATGTTCTGCATAAAGATTAAATTAACAGGGAGACAGAATGCACCCGTGTCTGACACCTTTGCCTGTAGGAAACCATTCTCTCTCTCCATATTCTATCCTGACAGTGGCTTCTGTCAACAACACAGGCTACACCTCAGAACAATCAAGTGCATGATCCGTGTAAAAGCTCATGGAAAAAACAAACATCTGCAATTTCTGCATTTTTATAATAAACATGTATACTGATTACATAAATAATATTTTAAAATAAAATAAAATTCTGCACAAAAGAAAAACAAGTCTTACCCTAGATTCTAACCTTAAATCTGGCATTAGCTAGCTTCAATATCCTCACCTGGAAAATTTTATCATTCTGTAGATTACTATCACCCTGTATAGGGTGATAATGCAGCGAGCAAAAAAGGGCAAGATAGGAGAGAAAAAGACACTTCAGAAGTAAAGAAGAAAAAGTCTGAAAATGGGTCCACAGCCTCCTCCCCTCCAAACTCTGAGTATCATTACAACCAAAAAAGTTTTAAAATTTTTGCAAAGACTTTGATAAGTTAACCCAGGAAAGTCTTTCGGTAAAAAGCAATACAGTTTATCTGCCAAATCAACTAAAAATGTCTTCCAGGCAAAAATCATTAATTAGGTCCACAAGCTTTGGATCGTCTGTATCTGTTTCCCGTTATGGCGCTATAGTGCTTAGTTGAGTAACTTGCTGTGGTGAGCTTTTTGTTCCTACTTTCCCTACTGGCGACAGTCCTCTAAAAAGTGTGAAGATTTAGCTCTTTCAGCCTTCCTGGAAGGGTGCCTGATGTTAACCACAGGAAAGCAAGTAAAAAGGATAGGTGGGTCGACACAGAGCAAGAGAGGGTGCGGGGGCAGAGGGGGCGTGGAGTAACAAAGATGGTCTCAGAATTAACTGATGGCTGCAGAGGCCTGAATTTCTGTGAATAATCTCCGAATCCAGAAGAGCTGAGCAACCCCGGGGACGGGAGGGGACGGAGGGGAGGGGCAATTTTCGGAAAACACTGAACAGTACCGGGAAGAGAGGAAATGAGGCCAGCCGATTGCGCGAGCAGTTGAGAAGCTCTTCAAATACGCCCTGCAACTTCTCAACAACAGACGTTGCTTCCTAAAAAACACGATCTTACTAGCATAGAAACCGCATTCCCACCTTTCGATCTTTCTTCTGCAGAGTCTCCGACCTCCAAGCGTACCCCCAAAAGAGAGGCAGGAACAACCTCTAAAATCGCCCAAATCTTAAAACCCAGCAAGAGAAACTACAAGTCCCAGGATGCACTACTGCCGCGACCAAACCCGACAGAACTGCGTAAGAAACTACAAACCCCAGGATGCAGTGCGGCCTCGACCCCCCCCCCCCCCCCCCCCACGAGCCTCTCTCTGAGAATACCGTGCCTAAGGAGATTAGATCAGGGTCGGCGCTGCAAACTGGGAATCAGAAGGCCTAGTATCATACTGGTTGAGATTTGCCAGTGATTGCTGTGCCCCGACACTGGCCTGGGGTACTGTGGCATTGAGAGAAGGGGGCGCTCTACACTTCCTGTGGACGGAAGTGGAAGACACTCTCTCAGCGCGTCTCCGCCTTACCAGATACTAATCTCCCGCGTGTGGTAGAAAGCGTCCGTGACCCGGCGGAAGTAATTCCTCCAACTGCCCCGGAACCAACGGCGGTAGGCTTCTGGGGTGGGGGGGCGGCCCTGGAGTGGGGGCTGTGGCGGTGTGCCTGGACTTGGTGCGGTGTCTGCGGTGCTAACCGGTGAGTCTCGGGGTTGGGTGGGAACGGAGCTCTGAGTCTGCATGGAGGACGACGGGGGCTCGTACGGGGCGCGCTTGCTGTCCCACTGCCCACCTCTTCCCATTTGGGCGGGGAAGGAACGGAAGCTCCCAACCTCCTCGGGCCTCCTCTGCCTCTGGTTTGGGGGAGGGGAGAAGAGGACGGCCGGACCTTTCCCGGCGCCGTTCGGTGGGCTTGGAAAAGAGTGGAAGGAGGGGCGGCGGCGGAGAGACTGGGCCATCTCTGGGCTGAGCACGCGGAGGGTGGAGTTAGGACATGGTAGCTCTGTGGCTTTTTATTTTTCCTTTCCTCATATGCACTAAGATTCGTTCTTTTCTTGGAGGCAGTCCCCAGTCATAGTAGAGGGCCCTCGCTCTTTCCAGCTGCGGGACCCCGAGAAGTTTACCTTCTGGGCAACTTACTGGACCATCTCTGGCCGACTTGGTGGTTTGAGGCTGTGGCTCATCTACCTCCCAGTCTTACCTGAAAGGAGGTATCTAGCGCCAAGTACAGTGGTCCCTGAGTTTCTCTTATGAAACTAAAACCTCTTTAGTAACTATAGCTGTGGAGTTCGTGTCATAAATTGTCAGCATTTCTGCTCTGCATCGTCTTCAGTGTAGAAAACAACTGAAATCCTTTAGAGTTTTAAAACCTAAAATTTTCAGACTGCCAGATTTGCTTTTTGATCCCCCTGTAGTTTTCGGTTAAGTGGACTAAAATAATAAATCTCTAACCTCGTTTACATCACAGTTTACACGTGGACTCATTCATTCTGGAAATACAATGGCAAGGATACTGCTATGGTCCCAGTCATCATGGATGTTATTGTTTATTGCTAGTGATTTGGGCTTCAAACTTCATTTTTTAATGACTCTCCTTTTTTCCTTATACATGAGATATTATCTGCCACTCCAAAGTTAAGGACGCCAATTTAATTGCTTTATGGTAATTTTGAAATAAGGCAGTAATTTGTAGTCAGAAGTTATGCAGGCTTATGTATCAAGTCCTAAAGTAATATTAACTTATGTCTTATAAATGCTGTTTGCCGGGGCAGGGTGGGCGGGGTGGTAGATTTTTCAGTACTAGAAAATAATCTGGAAAATCTTTGCAGTTACACTCATACATGTTGATGCATTTTAGCTAACCTGTGCTTAACGTTTACAATTCCTAAGATCAAAAAAGCCCATCCAGTGGTGCCTGAAATTTAAAGCCTTGATTATTTAAAAAAAAAAAAAAAAAAACAGTGGTCCCATTTATTAGAGAAATATTTACTGAGCTTCCACTATATGCCCCTATATAGTCCTGCCCTCCTGGAGCTTGAAGAAAGAGGATATACAGAAAGTATGCAAATATCAGTTTCAGGTGGTGATGAATGTGAAGAAAATATGGCGAGATTAGAGTTAGATTAAGTCAGAGTGAGTAGGTTGGGGTTGTCTAATTTTGATTGGGATGTGAACAAAGAAGATCTACCTCTCTGAAGAGTTGATGTTTTGCTTGAAGACTGAAATGATGAGGAAAATGTGCGGGAAGAAATTTAAGATAGCATTAACTGCAAATTCAACCTTATGGAAGGAGGAATGAACCTGACCTATTATAATTCTAAGGATGCCACTGTGGCTGGTACATAGTGAAGGAAGAGTGATGGGAGATGAATTCAGGGTGATTAACAAGGTCTAAATATAAATAAGATGGACCTTGATACTCATTTTTCTGTCTGTAATGAGAAGCCATTAGAGGATTTTGATCATGGGAGCGACAACTGATTTATGCTTTCGACGACTAGTTTTGGGGTGGAGAATAGACCAAGTTGGAGGAAAGCAGGGAAACCAGCTCCTTAAGGAGGCTCAATTATAGTCCAGCTGAGAAATGGCGGCTTAAACTAGAAGTGTTGAGTTGTAAGTTAGTGAGAAGTGTTTTGATTTAGAATGTAATTTTAAGATGGAGCCAAATGGGTCTTTCTTTCATGCCTGGGACTAAAACAGACAAACAAACAACAAAAAACTTTTTTTTGAGAAATTGTTTTGCCTGAGCACCTGGGTGAACTGAAATGAGGAAGGCTGGCGAGGGTGCACTGGTTTACTGAGGAATAAATCAGGAGTTCCTTAAAGGATGTACTGAGTTTGGTAACTAGTATACAGCTCAGAATATGTGCAGTAGCCAAGTTGGATTTGCACTACTGTTTCTCAGGGGATATGTCTGGCTAAAGAGATAACTTGGGAATCAAACTTTATAAGTGATATTTAAATCTTTGGACTGGAGGACATCAGTAGAGAGTGTTAATGGAGAAGAAGGAGGTGACTGGGAGCACTCTGGTCAGCAGAGCAAACTGATGGAAGCAGAAAAGTGTAGCATCAGTAATACTAAGAGTAGGAAACTTCAGGAAGGAGGCAGTAAGTCTACTCCGAATAAGAGGAGGATTAAAAATTGATCATGTGACCAAGTAAAGTAGGTGAAATTTGATAAGAGCCCTTTGAATGAACTAGTGGGCCAAAAGTGATCAGAGTGGGTTAAGGAGAAATGAATGATAGTGGTATTACAGCATTTTTATGAGTTGATGGGGATAATGGCAAGAAAATCTTTGGATAAATGTCCTCACGTGGAAAGGTTGGCCCTGGATAGAAGGATGGTTTCTACTTTTGAAACAGGAGGGTGGACAGAGTATATGGTATACAGGGAAGGGGGACCCAAAAAACTAAAATTACCTTCTGGAGGGCGGGCCCCTTGAAGACTTCCACCGCTAGGTGAGTGTTCTAGGAACCCATCTATAATCAGTGTACCAACTGGCATTGTTGCAAGAGGCTGCGTTCCACATCAGTAAATTTTTTTTTTTTGAAGACTCAGCGCCTTTGCCCATTTCATGATGGGTGATTTACAAGCACACTTGCCCATACCACTGAGTGTTCAGCAGTTTTTGACCAAAAACAGCATGACCCTCGTGCCCCACGCTCCCAGTTCACCCAGTCTCACCCCGAGTGACTTTTTTGTTTCCCGAATGAAAAAAAGTCCTCAAAGGGAAACATTTTTGCTGATGTGGAAGAGGTAAAACAAAAAATGGCAGAAGCTCTGAAAGGCATCAAAATCCAAAGTTCAAAAATTGTTTTGAGCAGTAAGAAGTCTCAATAGGTGTATTGCATCAAATGGAGAGTACTTTGAAAGTTACTGGTTTAAAAGTGTAAGAAGACATACACCATTTTTTATAAATAAATTTTGGAGGGGTTGGGTCCCCCATCCTACACGCAGGTAGGATGAAAGAGGAAAGGTAAGGCTTAGTGATTGTTTCCATTTTGATGAAGTAAGTGGTCAGGGCAGGGAAGAGCGGTATTGGAGGTTTCAAAGAAGCTGTAAATTTTCTCAGAGTAGGAAAGCCAATTTGCTAGGAGGATCCAAGTGCTTATTTAAAGGGTATAGGCATGAATTTAAAATTAAGAACAGCCGGTATGGTTGTGACTTTTCTCTAGCCATATTCAGTTCTTTGGTTGAGGCCTGAGCTAGGCAGAGAATTGGGTTTGGCAGGGTTGGGATTTGGGTGAGCACATACGAGAGGGCAGGGAGTTAGGGGATATAAGAACAATGAGACATGGGTGGTACCAGTCCTGATGAACTCTTAACAGCGGGTTAAATAAATATAAGAAAACAAATATAATTATCTCCCATTACAAAAAAATATAGTATGTATAAATATATATAAACTTCAAATGGAGATGCCAGTTTCATCACGATAATTTTCCTTATAATTTTGTCATATAATTAGGCAATAGTTTGTAATCAGAAGTTATAATCAGCCTTATATATCAAGTTCTAAAGTAGTATTAGTTTGTCTTATAAAAGGCTTGTTTTGGGGGATTTCGTGTATTTTTCAGTACTAGAAAATCTGGAAAATCTTTGCAGTTACACTGATACGTCTTAAACCATTTCAACTGACTTGTTCTAAATGTTTTTTTTTATATATTTATTTTTAGCCCAGTATTTTAAAGTTCTTTTAAGTCATTTTATAATGTAAGAATCTATACTTAAGTATTTGCTATATAGTGGGACTATTTGCTTATACTTCTTAACCAAACAAAGGAGTTCGGAGATCATTGTCTAAGGGAGATTATACAGATTACAGGGGTGAGATAAACTCAGTAGAAACACAACATGGGAGCTGGAAAGCTCTGTGCTGTGTGGGAGCAGCTCTGTTTAATAAAGATGGGAAATTGGGGATTCCAGGTATTTGTTGTAGAGGGAGGGTGAATTACTGATGAGCTCAGTCATGAAATGGTAGAGTTGGGAGGAACTTAAGACACAATTAAGCCCCCCCGCTTTTTTTTTTTTTTTTTTTTGAAATTTAGGAGGTGAAGAAACAAGTCTTATCACTTAACCTATTTGAGTCTCAAGATAGAAATGTGAAGATAACTGAGTTAGTTGTAGGAAATATGAAATTCCAGAAATCATGTACAGGAATACATGTTTTATACACTTGTTTTATAACTAACAATTTATGTTAATGTGAAGAATTGTGAGACTGATGTTTGGTTATAATTTCATGATGTGTCTATGCCCTGGAAGTCTTTAAAGGGCATAAAGAATTAGAATTCAGCCTTGGCTGGTATAGCTCAGTGGATTGAGTGTGTGGGCTGTGAGTCAAAGGGTTGCTGGTTCGATTCCCAGTCAGGGCATATGCCTGGGTTACAGGCCAGGTCCCCAGTGAAGGCCATGTGAAAGTCACCCACACATTGATGTTTCTCTTCCTCTCTAAAAATAAATAAATAAAATCTTTTTAAAAAGAGGAAAATGCCTAGAACATAGAAGAAGAATGGTTGATCCTGATATATGTCTTTAAACAAAAGAATTAGAATTCAGACTTAATTCTGTTGTGAAAGGTGGAATACTGTCCCCTTTCTTAGTCACTTCCTTCCCCCAATATAAACAATAATATTTCAGTAAACTTAAATAGATGTTTCCGAGAAAGGACACTTTTTATTGTGGTTATCTGAAAGTTCCAGTTTGTTAAAGGCCATAATCAAGGAAAAATATGAAAAGAATCAACCTTGGCCAAAAGCATGATGCCATTGAAAAACTATTTTGTTGGAAAGCTGAGGAAAATACTATGTGGCAGGTACATTATTGTATGAGCTTTACTCTGTTAACATTACCACGTAATTACCATTGTGTGCTAGATATGTGGATCATAAAGAAAGAACCTTCCTGCCTTGGAGAACTTACAACTACGGGTAATTGGTGTCAGATAGATCTAAAAAGACATACTTACAAGGCGGCTGTGAAACATTTGTAGTTAATAGTGGAGAAAACTGTGAATTGCGCAGTGGAGGAAAACGTGAAAAAGGATCCTTTTTGCAAAGAGTATTAATATTAAGACCATTTACCTAAGAGTTAAATACGGGAGCATTGTTATGAGTTGCATGGCCAGAATGAGAATTTTTAAACTCATCCTCAGAGACATGAAATCAGTGACACTATAAGCACATGCTAGGCAGGATATTTTGATGTCTTCTTACAGATTGGAAGTGTGTCCTAGCTTGTGTCAATTTCTTTTATGTGGCCAAAGCCACTTCAAATAGCCTGAACATTAGTTAATTTTTGGTTAATGTAATTTACTTTGTTTTCCAGTTAATCATATTACATATAGTTAATAATCATCAGGTTGACTGACCATTATTCCCTTCATTTGCTGCTTGGTTCTACATGCTTATTTGTTGCTTTTTAAAAATAAGCTTTAAGTCATAGTTTTCTAGTTACTTACACTTTTGAACGTGTGTTTTTATGCATTTATTTATCTGCAGGAAACATAAATAAGCAAGAAGTCGCTTATTTTACATAATGGCATCAAACTGTACCTGTCATTCTAAAATGCTTTTTAAAAAATGAAGTTTTTCTCGGTGACTGCCAGATGGGAGAGAGTTGGGGGGTTGGGCAAAAAGGTGAGGGGATTAAGAAGTACAAATTAGTTGTTACAGAATAGTCATAGGGATCTAAAATACAGCATAGGGAATATAGTCGATAATAGTCTAATATTAAACTATGTATGGTGTCAGGTAGGTACAAGTTATATCAGAATGATCACTTAATAAGTTATGTAATGTCTAATCACTGGGGTTGTACACCTGAAACTAATATATGTCAACTGTAATTGAAAATGAAAATAATTTAAAAAATGAACAATTTATCTTGGCATGGGGAGGTAAAGTACAGCATAGGGAATATAGGTAATAATAATGTAATAACTCTGAATGGTGCCAGGTGGGTACTAGAAATACTGGGGGTGGGGAGAACTCTTTGTAAAGTATATGATTGCCTCACCACTCTGCTGTACCCCTGAAACTTTTACAAAATAATATTAAATGGAAACTGTAATTGAAAAATAAAATTAAGGGAAAAAAGGGTTAGCCCTGTCTGGTTTGGCACAGTTGATAGAACGTTGTCCTATGAACCAAAAGGTCAGGTTTGATTCCCAGTCAGGGCACATGCCTAGGTTGAGGTTTCTGTCCCGTCCCATTCAGGATTCACTCCCTTTCTCTCTCCCGCCTTTCCCTAATCAATAAGTATGTCCTCAAGTGAGGTTAAAAAATAAAATAAATTTTAAAAGTATATTTAATTGATTATGCTATTAAAGTTGTTCCAATTTTTCCCCCTTTGTGCTCCTCTGCCAGGTACCCCATTCCCTCCAGCAATCCCCTCCTTTCTTGGTCATGTTCATGGGTCATGCACATAAGTTCTTTGGCTACTCCATTTCCTATACTGTTCTTAATATCACCCTGTCTATGCTATAACTACCAATTTGTATTTCCTAATCCCTGCACCTTTTCTCCCATTCTCCCCCTTTCCACCTCCCAGCTGATAACCCTTGAAGTTATCTCTATGATTCTCTTACCATTCTGCTTGTTTGATTAGTTTGTTTTTTAGATTCAGTTGTTGATAGTTGTGAATTTGTTCTACTTTCATGTTCATAGTTTTGATCTTTTTCTTATATAGTTCCCTTTAGGGTTTCATATAATAATGGCTTGGTGATGATGAACTCCTTTAGTTTTACCTTGTCTGGGATGCACTTTATCTGCCCTTTCATTCTAAATGATAGCTTTGCTGGATTGAGTAATCTAGGTTGTAGGTCCTTGCTTTTCATCACTTTGAGTACTTCTTGCCAGTCCCTTCTAGCCTGCAAAGTACCTTTTGAGAAATCAGCTGAGAGTCTTAAGGGAACTCCTTTGTAGGTAAGTCTCTGCTTTTCTCTTGCTGCTTTTAAGATTCTCTCTTTATCTTCAAGCTTTGGCATTTTAATTATAATGTGTCTTGGTGTGGTCCTCTTTGGGTCCAACTTGTTTAGGACTCTGTCCTTCCTCGACTTGTATGTTTATTTCCTTCACCAAATTAGGAACATTTTCTTTCATTATTTTTTGAAATAAGTTTTCAATTTCTTGTTCTTCTCTTCTCCTGGCACCCCTATGATTCAGATGTTGGCACATTTAAAGATGTCCCAGAGGTTCCTAAGCCTATCTTTTTTTTTTTTAATTCTTTTTTCTTCCTGTTGTTCTGATCGAATGCTTTTTTTCTTCCTTGCGTTCCAGATTGTTGATTTGATTCGCAGCTTCATCCCCTCCATTCTTGGTTCCCTGTAGATTTTCCTTCATTTCACTTAATGCAACCTGTATTTCTGCCTGGGTCTTTTTTATGCTGTTGCAGTACCCAGTGAGTTTCTGGAGCATCCTGATAAGCAGTGTTTTGAACTGTTGCTTATCTCCATGTCATTTAGTTCTTCTTCTGGAGTTTTGTTCTCTTCTTCTATTTGGTCCATATTTTTTTGTCTCCTCATTTTGGCAGCCTCCCTGAGTTTGTTTCTGTGTGCCAGGTAGAGCTGCTTTGACTCCATCTTAGTAGTGTGGCCTGTGGTAAAAAAGTCACCCATCTGGATGAATGTGGCTTCTTTTAAATCCTTGGTTGCTGGACTTCCATACATACTGATTTTCTGACGAATCTGGGTTATGCTTGTTCTGTAGTCTAGTTGTAATCTTTGCTGAAGTTGTGCATGGAGGCAAAGTGTGGTTACAATTTTTTTCAAACTGGCCTTCAGCCGGTTTAAACAACTTAATTTCGAGTTGCCCTCAGTGTTGCTCTGGCTGGTGTGGCTAAGTTGGTTGGAGCATTGTCCCATAAATTGAAGGGTCGTGGGCTTGATTCTTTGTCAGGACACATAGCTGGGTTGCAGTTTCAGTCCCTGGTTGGGGCACTCAAGCAGCACTGGAACTGATGCATTGACACCTGACTCCATCAAGCCGTTTTAACAGCAAATTCCTTTGACTCCATGACCTAATGATTCCAAAGTAATTATAGACCCTGGCTGAGGCTCATACCTGCAACCTGGGTGTGTGCCCTGGCTGGGAATCCAACCTGCAACCCTTCAGGCTACAGCAAAAAAATAAAATTTTATTTTGGTATTTTCATGTCATAGCAAATATAGATTTAACTTTTTCCTTTTTCACTGCCCCATAATATTTTATAAGTACAGATATACTGTTTTTTATTTAGCTCATTCCTTAGTTAGTGAACCTTTTAAGGTATTTTCAGTTTTTCACTTGTACACATATTATTGTAAAGAACCTACTTGCCTTTGCACACAATGCCAGGGTTTCTCTAAAGTACATACCAAGAAGAATTGGTCTCCTGACAATTCTGCTACTGTCTTCCAAAACTGTCATTTGGTATCACACATTTCCCCTCCCCTTAACACTGATTCTTAGCAAGTTTGAATATTTGTTTGCATTTTACTGATTACCATTGAGACCGAGCTTTTTTTTACAGGTCTGTAAGCCATTTGTATTTTTTTCACCTATTTTTCCAGAATGGTGTTTTTACATGGGTACTTTAATCTGCAGTGTATTTGTGAGTGACATGAGACAACTAACATCTTTTCCAAGTAAATATGCAATGTAAAAAAGATACAAAGAATAGATTTATTTGCAGCTGTTGCTATAATCTTACTTAAATAATATGAGCAAATTAACTAAAAACTTGGAACTATTAAGATGGAGGGTTACAAGATAAACTTACTGAATTTTAAGAGCTTTTTTTAAAACTCAGCAATAACCTTTCAGAAAGTATAATAGGAAAACAGGTCCCATTTATAATAAAAACTATATCCAAAAGTAGACCTAACAAGAAATCTGTAGTAACTAAAAGGGAATTGCTCAATCATACAGCAAAACATGTTTATAATGCTATTGTAATTAAAACTGGGTATATTTGTCAGGTATAAACAGGTTGATGGAACAAAATATAGTCCAAAAATCCATGTAGCACTATAGTGTATGAAAATTTCAAATCAGAAATAGGATAGGCTGTTTGTTCAAAGATCTTTTCAGTGTTCAATGATACTAGATTCAAAACTGATTTCAGTGTAGGCCCTAGGCTTACCCAGAATTTCTATTTGTTACCAAAAAAATTTAAAAACCTCGAAACACTTATGTTTATATATAATACTTTAAGGGCACAGTGACGTCTCAGGCAGGCCTCTGTTTACACTTTGTCTTCTGCCTAAACCTGCTCTCAACCCACACTCCTCGACCAGTTAGTTGCTTTTACCTGCCTAATTCACATTTCTAGAACTCAGCTTAGTTATGGAATAGATGCTCAAATGTTCAGATTTTTGCCACTGCAAACTTAGATTTCTATAGGTAATTTGTGGGTTAAGTCCAAATTTAACATTTTACATTTTTTAGCTCCTAACTCGGATTTAGTATTTGCCCTTAATTCTTGCTATCGATATACTCTGTTAGTGATGGGAATGTTCCCCCTCCCCCTTTTACCCTTGTATAAATGGTGGAATTGATTTACTATATTAAAAAGTCTGTGGAGGAACTGTTGCTACCCAAAGGGATTCTATGATTTGACTTTGCATGGTTGCCTAGCTACTGCTAGTTAAGTAAACATTCTATATATATTTTGCTCTGAAAAATTTTCAGACAAAAGTTGGCACTTGAAATTCTTGTTTTTCTGGCTTTTCTAGCATTTTGCCCTTTTTTGTTTTGTATTGCTTGTGTTTTAGAAGAATGATTACAAAGCAGTATTAACAGAAGAAAGTAATTACTGATGAATTTTTAATTGCCTACCATTATTATCATAAAATGACATAGTACTGTTTTTAAATTTTAGAGAAGGTTCTAAGAAAATATACCAGCCACTTTCAGCAGTACTGGATAGGAAGTTTCAGCTGGAGCCAGAATTTTTTAACTATGGCAGTATGGAAATGGAAGGGGATTTGGGCTATAAAACCTACCTACCTAGGTTTAAATCTTCCAGCTGCCACTTAAGCTGTAGAAGCCTTGAGCAAGTAGCAGCCTTTCAGTGTTTCTTTATCTTTAAAATGGGAACTGCCTTGGCTGGTGTGGCTCAGTGGATTGAGTACTGTGCTTGCTGCCTGCAAAAGGGTCACACTGGTTTGATTCCTGGTCCCAGCACATGCCTAGGTTGTCCACCAGGTTCCCGGTTGGGGCTTGAGGCATTCAAAAGGCAACAAATTGATGTTTCTCTTAGCACATTGATGTTTTCTCTGCCTCTCTTTCTACCCCTTTTCCCCTCTCTCTAAAAATAGGTAAATAAAATATTTAAAATGGATACAATAATTCCCTTGTGAAAGTGTTGTTTTAAAATAAGGTAATGTATATAAGTCATTTAATCCAATGTTTACCACTTAAAAGGCCCTCAAATTTTTGGTAATAGTGCTATATTGCCACTGCTGCCCTAACCCCACATTAGAAATGATACTTTAAATATCTCTCAGTGCTTAGCAAGTGTGC
Source organism: Desmodus rotundus (assembly GCF_022682495.2). NCBI lineage: Eukaryota > Metazoa > Chordata > Mammalia > Chiroptera > Phyllostomidae > Desmodus > Desmodus rotundus. Next base: position 54,914,185 of record NC_071394.1, on the reverse strand, counting down.
TAGACTAGTAAATTTGATTTCTGCTCCCACTATAACACTATGTGGAACAAGTTATTCATCTTTGTTTTTTAAGGTGAGGAATGACATAGGTTATCTCCAAGTTCCTTTCTTGCTCTAAAATGTGTTCCATTTTATTGACCCTTCCCTTAAGGGTAGAATTAAAATATTGGTCAGAAATTTCTTAGAGAAAAGAATTACGAGGGTATGCTGTTTTCCTCATAATAGCATAAAAATAATACTGGTATTAATAAAATCCTCCTTTGAAAACATGTTAAAATACAAGTTACTGTAAACATGAGCCCTTTTCATTTAGCAATCACCTAATTTTTAAAATTTAAGATTTCTTCAAATATTACACATTTTTATCACTCTCCTGTTAAATTTCAGAACTTTGGTAGCCTACGCGCAGAAGGGATGGAACGGTAAAATGTATTTTAGATGTTCACATTTACAAAAGAAGAGCGCGAGCTTTATGTTTTTTATTCTCATGAAAGCTACTTCATGTCCTTGTATTTATCACGTTGTCATTTATTCGACAAATACTTGTTTTAGTATCTACCAGTATCAAGTTGAACAGTGTATATAGGAAAATGATTAAGGCCAAGGATCTATTGAAGTTCAGTTTAGGTCCTAATAAAAAGCATCTGTATTTTTAAGTTGTTGTCACAATAGTTGCCATAAAGGAAAAATAAACCAGTAAATCTGTATCTCAACTTTATTGTCTCAGGTGTTCAGAAACTTGTCACTATTTATTGCAGTGGCTTGGAACTTCTTGCTTGAGAGAGAGAGAGACAGGCAGGCAGACTTGTAACCCCAAGGACATACTAAATAGCGGTGAAAACATGTTATTTCAGCATTAGTCTTAATATAGCATTGTTATATTTTCAGGAAACTGCTAAACTTCCTGTGGAAGTGAAGTAGAATTTCATAAGAACATAATGGGTAAGTTTCATAAGAAAATAACGGGTAAGTATTTCACCTAGTAGAAGCTGGTTTTTCTTCTCAAAGGTAGGCCTTCGATGTCAGTGAATGCAAGTTAGAAAATGGTCAGAGTAGACCGAAAGTAGTTTTTGAAATCAACAGCTTACATTTACTGTGTATTCTTGAGGACAGATTAGTAACATGTTCTACCAAATAAAGCTTGTGGTTACTAGTGAATAAATTGTACTTTAAGATATTAGAAACTTTCCCAACAGACGTATAAAATGTTTACCTTTCAAAAAATACGAAAAGTATTTCTACTTCTCTCTAGGGCTCCCTAAATTTTTAGAATAAGCCATAAGAAACTTTCTTTCAGATACTGGTAACCATGAATGTTAAAATTCTGTCTGTACAATATCATAGAAGTTATATGTGTGAGAAAAATCTTAGAGGGCTATACAAAAATGTATACTCCCCCAGAAAGTTAAATTGAGCTAACCGAAGGCAGCATGACAGCAATGGGTGTGCTGGTAGCAAGTGAAATCTAGGCACTCTATCGCCTCACCTCTACTTTCCATTTTTAAAGACTGACGTTTGTCTGTGTTCATTACTTTCATTTGTGCAATAATTTAAACTGAGCAATATATTCTTTTCATAGTCATTTTTATGGATCATGAGTAAATTCCTGAGTTAAGGAAGCCAAATTTACAATTTGGGCTCATCAGAAGTTGCGTTCACATGGTATATAAACATTCATTCATAAACACGCTATGCATCCTATTTGTACCATGAGTACTCAGGTGATAGAATTAAAGTTTTATTACTTGAATGTTTTAGTCTTTAAATTTAAATGTGCTGCTGTAGTCACAAAAATATTGTTAGTAATATTTCCTTGAAAAATACTGGTAAATTTTCATCCGAAGTACAATCCTTGAATGTAAATTTTATTCTGACATTGGAAAATGTATAGAGAATAATAAACAAGAAGTCTAAAAACTTTAAAATCTTGGTCGCTGTTACCCTCCAGAAATCTTTCTGGTGTGAGTTCTTTAAACCTTGGTAAACCTGTTTATTGTCAATAAATTTTGTGATTCAAAAATCATTTTACTACTTTACTTTAGATGGAGAAGAGAAAACCTATGGTGGCTGTGAAGGCCCTGATGCCATGTATGTCAAATTGATATCTTCAGATGGTCACGAATTTATTGTAAAGAGGGAACATGCATTAACATCAGGAACAATAAAAGCCATGTTGAGTGGCCCAGGTAAGAAGATTTCTTTATTTTCTCTTCATTTATCTTCACTTTCAGTGTTTGGTGAATGTATTTTTAAGTTGAATTAAGTGACTTATGACATTTAAAAGAGACAGTAAATATTTGAACATTGCATGATTATGTTGCATTGGGAAAAAGTTGGTTTCTACTGTGTTTAATTTATAGCTATTTACCCTAGTTTCAACAAAACCAAATTGGTTAGTTTGTAATAGGAAGCATCATTCCCCTAGGTTAGTTTCCATGGCCACCTTTCTCAACACAGTACTCTGTTGATTTGTGCTCCTACTTCTAAAGTTTATCTGTAGAAGTTACCACCTCCCAAATGTCTATTCTTAACATTTTCTTCGAGGTAATTTTTTTACCTCAAGAAAAAATTTTCTGAGCATTGGGATTTCTGGAACATATAATTTCTGTGTTTAACTTTTAGAGGAAATACCAAACTTTGCACAGTGACTGAACCATTTTACATTCCTACCAGCAGTGTATGAGAGTTCCTCATGTGGTTTTCTCCCCACATCCTTTATTTGCAGTTGTTTTATTCCAGCCATTTTAATGGGTATGAAGTGGTATCTCATTGTGGTTTTGATTAGCATTTCCCTAATGACTAATGATGTTGAATACATCTTCATGTGCTTGCTGGCTATTTGTGTATCCTCTGGAGAAATGTCTCTTCAAGTCCACTTTTTAAGGGGATTTATCTTTTTTGTTGTTGAGTTGTAAAAGTTCTTTATAAATTCTGGACACTAGATTCTTATCAGGTATATGATATGCTTATAGTTTCTCCCTTTCTGTGGGTTGTCTCTTAATAGTGTGTTTTAATGAATAAAAGTTTTTTATGTGATAAAGCCCAGTTTCTTTTATCCCTTTTGTTGTTTGTGGGGTTTTTTGGAGTCCTGTCTAAAAATCTATTGCCAAATCCAATGTCATGAAGATTTACCCCTATGTTTTCTTACAAGAGTTCAGTGGTTTTAACTCTTATAGTTAGGTCTTTGATTTTAAGTTAATTTTTGTGTGATTATTCTTTAAATGTGGACATACCACTACCATTTGTTGAAGAGACCATTATTTACCCCGTTGAATGGCCTTATTGTTCAAGTTTTGAAATTGAGAAGTGTGAGGCTTCCAACTTTTTTTTTCCCAAGATTATTCTGGCTTTTTGGTGATTCCTTTTCTGTATTTTTTACTATGGATATTTAAAAACATACATGGAAATAGAATAGTATGCCTCCATGTACATAACGTGAGTCATTATCAACATTTTGCCAATCTTGTTTCATCTATCCTCACTTTTTAAAGAATATTTCAAGCAAATCTCTGATGTTGTAATTTCATTTACAAAATTTTGATAGTCCCCCTACACTCTCCCTTTTTTACAGACCATCAGTTTTACAAAGAAACAAGTACATTTATATAATGTCCACATCCTGACTAGCCTTAATGTTTCATCTTGTAAACTCATAATTAGAACTCCAGAGGCTTGATTAGTAGCTGGTCCATTTTACTAGGCAATAATACTTCATAGTTGGTATTATTATATTCTATTGTAATACATCTTTTAGCAATGTCAAGATTGATTAGTGAGCCAGGATTATCAAGCTGATTCATCCATGAACCGTGCTCCAGTTAGACTTCCATATAATGGTTTTGGCATTCATTGTGATTACCACTGAGATATACTTCATTTGGGGTTACAAAACATTGATTTTCTAAATGCATAATTTCTTCGGCACTTATTAATTAGACTTTTCCTTTAAGAAACTATTTGGTTACTGTGAAATATAGTCTGCACAGGAAAGAAAGAAGAAAGATTTACGAAGAGCCCTGATGTCTTCTAACGGGAACTTAGGAACCCAAGTCTGGGTGCTAGTGGGACTCCTTGCTCCTGGGTTGAATCATTTTCTCCTGGACAGAACTAGGATGTACTTCATGGGGAAAATTACAAACATGCCAAAAATCTTAGTTAAAAATTAAAATTAAAGGATTTTTGCTTTTTTGTAAGCTTCTTCTCCTTTAATTTAAAAATAGCTTTAGTCATCCTGTACATCAAAAAGTTACAGATTCTATGACCAGTCAGGGCACATAAAGGTTGCAGATTTGATCCCCGGTCAGGGAGTATATGGGAGGCAACTGATCAGTGAATGTCTTCCTCTCTCTCTCTCTTTCTCTCTCTCCCTTTCTCCCTCTCCCCACACACACCCCTGTCTCTAAAATCAAAGAGTATATCCTCAGGTGAGAGAATTTAAAAATAAAAAATAAAAATAAGAGCTTTATCTTAAAGATCAAATTTTCAGCTCCAAACTGATGTTTTACATAAGGAGGAATGAAATACTAATACATGCTACAATGTGGATGCACCTTCAAAACATTATACTAAATGAAGAAAGCCATCCACAAAAGGCAGCAAGTTTATGATTCCATTTGTATGAAATATCCAGAACAGTTAAATCCATAGAAATTGAAAGTAGATTGGTGTAATAGAAAGTACAGGTTGGGGGTAGGGAAATGGGGAGTAATTGCTAAGGGGCACAGAGTTTTATTTGGGGGCAGTAAGATGTTTTAGAACAAGATAGATAGGGTGGCTATACAACATTGTGAAATATACACTTCAAAATGGTTAATTTTATGTGATTATGAGGATTTCACCTCAAAAAAAACCCCTAATCCCCCTAATGTTTGTCCAGTCAAGATGGAGGCATAGGTAAACACACCTCTCCTTCGAGTATAACTATATCAAAATATACAACTAGACTACAAAACAAATATCACCCAGAATTGTAGGAAAATCAAGCTGTATGGAAGTCCCAACAACCCAAGATTTAAAGAATCCACATACGTTCTGATGGTAGGAGGAGCAAAGACACAAAGAGGTGCCAGGAGGTGGAGAGGTGCGGAGATAGGAAGCAGCCGTCCCACATCCATGTGTGGTGGATAAAAACCGGGAGGTATACCTCAAGAGCAAGGGATTCCCAGCCCCAGTCCAGACCACACACAGCCCAGGGTTCCAGCTCCAGGAAGATAAATCCCCATAACTTCTGGCTGTAAGAACCAGTGGGGGTTGGGGTAGTGGAAGAAACTGCAGGATCCTCAGACTTCTCCTAAAGGGCCCTCAAAGGACTTGGGACTCATGCAGACCCACCCTCTCAGGGAGTCAGCAACAGCTGGAAGGGCACCGGTGGCATAGGAGGAGACAGTGAAGTGACTGGCAACAGGGCGAGTACCGGGAGAAAGCTTCCTTCTGTGTAAAACTCCAGAGGCCAGACAGTGTCATTGTCCTCTCTCCAAGCCCTCTTCCACACATAGCAACAGAGTGGTGACATGGGTTGCCCACCCTAAGGCTCTGGCCCATACAACTTAACAAGTGCACTTTTCTACAATAGGCCTCACTACTAACACAAGGAGTCAAAGCAGCACTACATAATACACAGAAACAAACACGGGGGCTGCCAAAATGAGGAGACAAAAAAAAGATAGTCCAAATGAAAGAACAGAGCAAAACTCCAGAAAATGGCCTAACTGAAATGAAGATAAGCAACCTAACAGATGGAGAGTTCAAAACATTGCTTATCAGGATGCTCCAGAAACTCACTGGGTACTGCAACAGCATAAAGAAGACCCAGGCAGAAATACAGGTTGCATTAAGTGAAATGAAGGAAAATCTACAGGGAACCAAGAATGGAGGTGATGAAGCCGAGAATCACATCAACAATCTGGAACGCAAGGAAGAAAAAAAGCATTCGATCAGAACAGCAGGAAGGAAAAAGAATTAAAAAAAAAAAAAAAAGATAGGCTTAGGAACCTCTGGGACATCTTTAAATGTGCCAACATCTGAATCATAGGGGTGCCAGGAGAAGAGGAAGAACAGGAAATTGAAAGCTTATTTCAAAAAATAATGAAAGAAAATGTTCCTAATTTGGTGAAGGAAATAAACATACAAGTCGAGGAAGGACAGAGTCCTAAACAAGTTGGACCCAAAGAGGACCACACCAAGACACATTATAATTAAAATGCCAAAGCTTGAAGATAAAGAGAGAATCTTAAAAGCAGCAAGAGACTTACCTACAAAGGAGTTCACTAGACTCAGTGGATTTCTCAAAAGGTACTTTGCAGGCTAGAAGGGACTGGCAAGAAGTATTCAAAAGTGATGAAAAGCAAGGACCTACAACCTAGATTACTCTGTCCAACGAAGCTATCATTTTAAAATGGAAGGGCAGATAAAGTGTATCCCAGACAAGGTAAAACTAAAGGAGTTCATCATCACCAAGCCATTATTATATGAAATGCTATTATATGAAATTATATAACAAAAAGATTATCAAAACTGTAAACATTAAAATTGCAACAAATTCACAACTATCAATAATTGAATCCAAATAATGAAGCAAACAAGCAGAACGGAAACAGAATCATAGATCTGGAGGGTTATCAGTTAGGAGAGGGAAGGGTGATTATGAGGGGAAAGGTGCAAGGATCAAGAAGCACAAATTGGTAGGTACAAAATAGACTGGCATGTTAAGAACCATACAGGAAATGGAGAAGCCAAAGAGCTTACGTTCGTGACCCATGGACATGAACTAAGGTGGATGATGCTGTAGGAAATGGGGGTACCAGATAGAGGGGGACAATGAGGGGAAAATTGGGATTTTAATAGCATAATCAGTATATATATATTTTAAAAACCTGTTTGTCTAGTCTCAAACACTTCATAAGCGCTTACTGCTAATATATATATGTTCAAAAGAGAAAAACTTTGATATTGGCAAACCAAAAGTTAACTTAGTGCTGTGAATTATTTGCTGAATCCTACTCTTCTTTTTCCCCACCTCCCAACCAATGTAGTCATTTGAAAACTTTTAAAATATTACATTCTCAGCCCTGGCTGGTGTGGCTCAGTGGATTGAGCACTGACCTGCAAACCAAAGCGTCACCAGTTCGATTCCCAATCAGGGCACATGCTTGGGTTGCGGGCCAGGTCCCCAGTTGGGGGCATGTGAGAGGCAACCACACATTGATGTTTCTCTCCCTCTCTATCTCCCTCCCTTCCCCTCTCTCTGAAAATAAATAAATAAAAATCTGTTTTTAAATAAAATAAAATATTACAGTCTCAGAAAGTATATTTTTCTGCCCTTTATATTCAGGTCACAGTGCTAGTGCTTGACTTCTAAGAAAATATTTTATTTCTATGAGAAAAGCTAAATAATAAAACCTTTATAATAGCTAAAGAAATTTTGAGAGATCACTAAAAATCATTTACGAAGTGTTACTAAATAAAAGGAAGTCACTGATATGATCTCATTCACATGGTATTTTTAAAAACTAAAGGGGGAAACAGTACAGTTACTCCTGAAAAGATTTTTTAAATAAATAGTATTTCACTTCTTAGTTATTTTTACATGGCAGTTCAGTATAGCACAGGGCTCTTGGTGGTCCATGAAAACTTGATTCCTACTCACACTTGAATAATCCCACCATCAAGATACTTAGGAAAAGTCCCCAAGTATCCAAACTTTGGGAGAGAATTAGAATTTTAAAACTCAGTTTTGATGAATCTCAAGTACTATCTTAAAGATTTTTTTGTATGTTTATACTCTGATATTTTGTTTGATGTTATTTGGGTTTTTTTTTTCCCCCCCGCATTGTAATAGTTTGGTAGGGCTTCCATAACAAAGTACCATGGAGTGGGTAATTTAAACAACAAATTTATTTTCTTGTGGTCCTGAAGGATAGAAATTCTAGATCATGGTGCCAGCAGGGTTGGTTTCTCCTGAGGCTTGTCTCCTAGATGGCCATCTTCTCCCTGTGTCTTCACATTGTCTTCCATCTGCTTGTGTCTGTGACTTAATATCTTCTTACAAGGAGACCAGTCATCAAATTAGAGCTCATGCTAATAATCCTGTTTTGCCCTAATACCTCTTTAAGACCCCATCTCCATGCTCACTTTGGCAGTATGTATGTTAAAATTGGAATGATAGCATGGCCCCTGTGCAAGAATGACATGCAAATTTGTGAAGTGTTCCATATTTAATATGTATCCTGAACAGGAAAAAACAAAACACCCCATCTCCAAATAATCACATTCTGAAATACTGGGGGGTTGGGATTTCAACATATGAATTTCAGAGGAACACAATTCAGCCCATAACAAACATACCTTTTTTTCTTTTATAGGTCAGTTTGCTGAGAATGAAACTAATGAAGTCAATTTTAGAGAAATCCCCTCACATGTGCTATCAAAAGTATGCATGTATTTTACTTACAAGGTTCGCTACACTAACAGCTCCACGGAGATTCCTGAATTCCCAATTGCACCTGAAATTGCACTGGAACTGCTGATGGCTGCGAACTTCCTAGATTGTTAAATAAAATAAATTATAATAAACTGTTAACTTTTTTCAGTATTTAATACCTGTAGTTCAGTTAGAATTTTTTTCATTTATAGCATGTTGCCTGTGTGCAATTGAACTTTCAAGTTCATTGCAAAGCAGATTATCGTCTCTTCTTTTGCATAGCAGAGTTGAAATTTGTTTGCTCCATCAACAAGTTAAGGACATTTTCACAAATTGAGAAATAAACAAATATGCCACTTTGTAGGTAGTTTTGCCTTATCCTTTGGATGTGATTTTTAAATTAGAGCAATGGTGATATAATAAATGCTGAAACTTAGTCATAAATGGACGATATTCTACAGGTAAATATTGGGGCTATGTATTTTTATGTTTTTAGTGGTTTTTTTAAAACCTATTCTGACCTTATAGCTGTCATTAGCATTACTAGAATTATGCAAATAATTGCATTATAAACAAGTTTATAACTTAGCCAAATATTGATTTTTATAACTGTCAAAGACATAAGAGTTGAAATTTCTTATGTGTCTTTTGATAAACTGCAGTATTGTTTAAGTGTATCTTGTCCTTTTGTTTATTGCTACAATTTAAGAACTTTATTTAAAAGCAATTTTGGAAGATTACAAGGTACGGCTTTTGGAGCAGTGACTTTGAACTGTAGTCACATGGTCAGTAAACTACATGACCTTGATTTTACGTGTACTGTGCATTTTGGCCAATCCAAAGTACTGTACTTTCATTGACTATAAAGCTTCCTTTGCCATATTCATCCTTCTTACCTAGACCCTTGTTGTGATTATACTTCTGGTTATTTAAATGTTTTAAAAGACTATGAACGTTACCCAGATCTTAAAAGCTAATCCTTCTGAACTATTCCAGTCTTCCTGCATCAAACTGAAATGTTTTAAAATATGACAAACATGTGAAGAGATGTAGTGCAAATCTTATAATGCACTTTGATGTAGTATACTAGTTACAGTCTATTAGTTAAAATATGTCCCAATAAATATGCCCAACATCTCTGGGTTTTCTACTGAAATCTAACTTATAAAGAGGTCATTCAGCTTTTATACTAAGCAGACAAAAAATATTCAAAAAATATTACAGAATCTCTGCTTAGGCATGGTGAAAGAGCACTGTAGTTTGGTATATTATTGTTTCTTAGTAAATCAAAGCTGTCATTAGGGTCTATAAATATTAAGTTTATAGCTTAGTTCTTCAAGACTAGTTTAATAAGGACCAGTTTTTCTGGAAATTGCAAAAACCATAACAACCAAATTCTATAAATAATTTTCCTCTTAGAAGACTTAACATTGTACTTTCCAGCTTATTGAAAGCAAATATATATGTTAATTGCATATATTTTAGTAACTTCTTAAGACATACTGGTACATATTTTAGTATAGAAGATTATCAAGTACAAGAATTATATTCTGCTACTTGGTGACAAATAATTCCAATTACAAACCTAAATAATGATCTTAAAGGTTAAGGTGATAGCTAGAACCAAGTTTAACTTTGACCGATTTTAGTAGGTTACTTTTTATGTTAGATCCACAAGTAACCTTAAGTTAAAATATTGAAAAAGAACTGAAGGATTAGGAAAAGTTGTATATCTTGTGGCAAATGATACTTGCATGTTAATAAAGGCTCTGTTGACCGAAAGGTTTGATGAACACTTGGTGTTTGATCTTTTTAGCCTTAATTTTCTCTTTTTTCTGAGGATTCATGAAACTATTTGCTTCTGGACATCTTGCCGTATGATTGATTGAATACTAGGGATTTTTATTTGGTTGATTTAAGAGATAAGTTTATATAGCATTGAAACTTGGTAATTAGCTTTCTGACACTTGGTAATTAGTTAACTTTTTAAATTATGTGCAGGTCTCCTTGGTACTTGTTTTCTGCACAGAAAATATTACTACAAAATCCTTTGTTTTATTCAGTTAACATGTCATTTTTGTAGTGTCTAGATTATTTTACGTTTTCTAGATTGTTTATCTTTTATGAAGTTACTAATAGATAGCAAGTCTCCTTTTGAAGAATCTCGATATTAAGAAACACAATTTACTATAAGCAATAAATTCAGCTCATGGTAGAAGGAAGATACATATAAAGGCATCTTGATATTCATGGACCTGTTATCTTAGTGGGTCATTTTGCTAAGTTTATTGGTTATTTTTTCATGAGTTACAAATATTCTGAGAAATTACACAAAATTGCTGTTAAAGATTGAAGAGTGTTTAAATTAATTCTAGTAATTTCTGTCTACCGTATTTTGCCATGTACAGTGCAGTCCCATACATATTTGCACACCCATGTTTTTGGCCCAGGCTTTCAGGGAAAAAAGAAAACTCTTCATTTTAATTTTTTATTTCAATTATTTATTTATTTATATTTAGGAACAAAACTGATTATTGTGTTCCAGGGTATTATTTTGCATGCAGATAACGTTAATGCTTTCTAGGGTTTTAATGCGTAAGCATAAATAAAAGAATTAAAAGCATTTACATAGATAAGGAATTAGGACTGACTATATATAATATGCAGCCTTATTTTTCCCTCTAAAATTTAGGCAAAAAAATGTGTGCATTATACATGGCAAAATAATGGTATATAGAGGAAATTTCACACAAATTAACAAAGCCTCTTATTAGCAGTGCTGAAACTGAGCTTCTGATTGGATATATCTAAGTTTGATAAAACAATCTGGAAATCAATAGATGCCATTGATTTTATATATGTGGTATTTTATTTGCAACATGTAAATGTGGTTTAATTTCAAGTCAGTTATATTTATGCTAAAGTTTCATATTCCTATTGGGCTAAAGTTTTAAATATTATACCTAGTGGTATTTATTTATAACCTAGAGGGTTATATAAATATTTCCTTGCCCAGAAACATTTTGGTGTATTAGAGTACCAGCTGGGAGTTAGAAAGTCTGAAGTCTTGCGCTAGTTAGCCATGGGATCTTGAACAAGTCACTGGGCCTTAATATCACATGTAGAAAATTAGGAAATTGCACATCTATAGGGTGATATTTACCACTTCTTTTTTTGAGCAAACAAGATTATGTTTATGGATGCTGCTTAAATCCAAGATTACAACCTTACACATGATAGAGTGGAAGAATTATAAATAAGAGAAAATGGCTTTCTTGCTGCACCTCTTAAATAAGTCTATAAATTTCACTTTTTGCTGCTTTTGATTAAGCATTAAATAATACACATCAGTACTAAATATATTAGCGAGATTAATTTAGGACACTTTTAGTTTCCCATTGCCTCCCATATAAAGAAAATTCAATTTTAGCTTTGGTTATCAATAATTGTTGATACAAAGGGAAATTTATGTGCTGTTTTCATACCAGTATATACAATGCCAAGTCAACCCAAAACACATTTTTCATTCATACTCTTAATTTAGTTAACCTATCCTGAATGAGGTACATACGTGATTTCTTTGTCCTTTTCATGTATCTCCGGCTGAAAACAAGACTTTTTTAATTTATAAATTTTGTGTTTGTTATTTGTTTTATGAGACACAGGTGCATCAGAATTAGATTTGCTCCTCTTTGTAGTACTAGATGCTTACCGTTATTTTTAATAGAAAATGTTTTATTACATTTACCTAGGTAGATATTTATGTGCTGACCTTTATTTGTGATTACATCTATTGCTTCATTAACTTAGAGAAGCAGGTATAAGATGATAGCTTAGGATAAGAAAAATTTAAATTTCATGACTTAATTCAACCAGAATTGTGTAAAATCTTAATCAGAGCCTTCTTTTACATCATGAAATAAGGCTTGTGATTAATTCTGCCTGTGCATAACAACTGGTCTAGCTCTGCTGTTAGAATTTTTTTAATACGTTAGTAGGATCTTAACTCTAGATATATTAAATTTTGGTGCACGCTTACCAAATATATTTTACTTTTGAGTTAATGTACTGTCACTTCTATCTAAGAAAACTTTGATTCTGTATCACAAGTAAATTTCCAGTTGGAAAGTAAATTTTCTTCTGATCATCAAAGACAATTTTTGTCTCTATAATTTCAACTATTTTTGCAATTGCATATTTCGTTTCTTACAGCTACCATTTAAATCAACCAGTATATTTTGGTTTTTTGTTTAAATGGGGATCCAACACAAAACATGAATAGTCCAAGGTTGCAAGTTAATTGTGGTGAAGTTACAGATTTAGATTGTAGTTCAAATTAGAGAAGACATGGTGCCTAGATTCTGGAGACAACCTGCATGAATGCTACATCCAGAGGAAAAAGTCTTGTTAGAGTATTCAGAGAAACAATATACAGAATATTAAAATGATGGAATTGAGGTAGGGAGTTAATGCACAAGCTGTGCCTATAAAATAATGAGTGCTTTGAAAAATAATAAATTTCTACCCAGTGAACATCATCCTTTACTCAGTAGGGCTATTGTTTCTCAAAATGTTTGTGGAACTGGCTTTAGAGCTTAAAATGTTCTTTTGAATAGTGTCAGTAGGGGGAGATGATTTTCTTTAAATGTTTTTATTTAAAAACATGAGACAGTCAATAAATGTTTTTGATTTAAACCTGTTGAGTAAAGATAAGTAGCCAGGCTAGGTTTGAAAGAGGGTGTACTCATATAACTAAAGAAATTAGAGTAGTTTCTCAAGTAGCCAGTAACTTGGCTCAGGTAACATGGCCTGACAGAACACCAATTTTAAGAAAGTAGCTGCGTTAAAGTTGGACCTTTTGCCTTGCTCTTGTGTCTCAGTAGTAGACTGAGTGCCAGCTTGTGAACCAAAATATTGCCAGTTCGATTCCAAGGCAGGGCACATGCCTGGGTGGTGGGCCATGTCCCCAGTAGAGGGTGCATGAGAAGCAACCCGCACATTGATGTTTCTCTCCCTCCCTCCCTCACAAAATAATTTTTTTTTAAGTTGGGTCTTTTATGACTTTATTATAGCCATTCCACCAGTCAATGTAACTTCATGGCCTCTGCTCTTTAGGAATAGGTTTCCACTGAAGAATGCCTTGAGTATTTAAGGAGGAGGTGTCTTAGCTTCCCAGGGGCCTTCCAGCTCCATTTTAGATTGCTCTCTTGTCAATACCAACTCCATGTTTTTTGGTTTTTCCTTCACATTTTTCCCTTTCTATTGAGATACTTCCCTAGAAAGCATTGATGATCAACCATTAGGAAGTACTGGTCTGTCACTGAGAAGCCATATTGATCCTTCATCTCCAGGATGGCTTAATTCCTGTATGTCACGTCCCACATAAGAGAGAGAGTGGTCTCCAGAGTGTACAACAGAAGAGCTTATGGCCACATTTGAGCAACAAGAAAGAGGCTTGTTGGAAGTAGAGCTAAATTATTCTCACATGGAAAGTTCTTTGGTAGAGGTGTTCTCAGATTTATTTGTTGTAACATCCCTAGGCATTGGGCTAATACAATGGTAGTGGCTATTAGTGATCATTCAATGCAGCTGGTAAGACACCTGATTAATGTAGCAAACAATATAATCATAAACTAATATACTGAGCTTGTAATACAGAATGAAGCCAGGTCCCTATACCTGTAGGCAGCCAGCTAAATAAGTCTCTACTCCCAATTTAGGGGCCTGTGTTCTGTCCAAAGATTGTAATGTTTTGTTTCAGAACCTCAAGCTGTTGTATCATTTCACCTATTTTGTTGACAGAAACAACGTTGCTCTCCCAATAGAGCACAAGTACCACCTTGCTGGGCTGATAACACATCTGAAGCCCAAAGGTTTTGTAGCGCTACCTCAGCTAGACAGTCAATCAAGAGCAGTGGCAGTAGTGTTCCATGAATGTCCTCCAAGAATAGATTTCTGATTGACTTCTGATTCACATATTTCATATCAAAGAAAGAAAGCTCTAGTGAAGGCATGCACAAAGCCTCGCTTATCTATTATGTGTTTTGGGGTGGAGGGGACTGAAAAGCCCATACTCGAAAGTCCCAATTCGGTTAGTTTTGGTCAAAGTTTATAGACAAAAGAGCCTATATTGGGTATATGTCACCTTTCTGGTGACAGCATAACCATACCACATCTGCCTCAAAATTTGGTTTGACAAGGTGACATATACTTGGGTCCCACTTAGGAAGAAATACCTGGTGCCCTCAAGCAAGAGCCTGTGATTAGGCCCTTTAACCCAAACCCTGAAGGCAGTATTAAGTCCTGTTGCTTAATACTAATAGTACTAAATCCTATTAAGTCCTCAGGCAGGGAGTCTATGTCCTCCAATTGTTTGATGATTGTCAGCACAGAAGACATTAAATCATGTTATTTATCATGAGTGATTAGAAGAGCACCTGAGATTCTGATATATTTGGGTCAGGATTGGAAACTTAATATGGGCTTGGTTCCAAGTTTTCAGGTTGGAATTCCTTAAGACATTTTGTTTTCCACCAAATACCAGGTTTTTGATCTAGTTTTCAAGCAGTATTTGAGAGGACGCTTGCTTTCCATGATTGAATGGTGTTATTCCCAGAATTTGCCCACATTAAAGGAGACATTGTAAGAAATATAGTTGCTTAAGGCCCATCAAGGTGTGAACTCATCTGAATTATATAAAAGTATAGTTATACATTTTTATAATCAGTATGAAACAGGTGGTCAAAGGGGAGACCAAGTGTAAGTGGTTGCTGAGTGTGATCGTGTATGACATGCCTGGTGTGGGGTCTTGGGAGAGATCTGAATCAGGTGCCATCTGATCTGATCCAGGAATGAGAATTCTAGTGGTGATCTTTGGTTCAGAGATTCTCAGTTTAAGAGCTCCAAAAGGGCCCTGACTGGGTAGCTCATTTGGTCAGTGTGTCCTGATAAGCCAAGGTTGCAGGTTTAATACCCAGTCAGGGCACATGAAAGAAGCAACTAGTGATAGCATAAATAAGTGGAACAACAATGTTTCTCCCTCTCTCATAATCAGTAAGTTAAGAAAAAATCTAGTAGGTTGAGATAACCACTCAGGTGTGGGTGTCCTTTTTAAATGAGAAAGATGAATCCATGAGTCAGTACCCTAATGTTTAGCAGCCCAAGGGTAGTAATAGCTCATATGGCCCTTTCTGTCCAGCAGGACATTTTTATGGAGATGGTATTTCCAACAGACAGTGTCCTGGGTGGAGATCACGGTGTAGAGACCTTTGTTTCCCAGGAGCTCATGTGGCATGATTGCTTTATGACAGAGTTAGTCTTAAGGGCCCTTAACAAGTTCTTAATAGTAAATCAGGATGGCTCCATTCAGCAGGGCAGGTATAAATTTCTAGATCTAATCTCATAGGTCTGCCAGTAATTTCAAATGGAGATAATCTGTGTTTGTGGCGGGGAGATCTTAGGTTGAGCAATAAATACCAAAGCAAGAGCCTTAGGCCAAAGCAGATAAACACTGGGAAGTTTTGTCAATTGAGTTTTAATTGCCCCATTAGTTCTACTAGACTGGAGGACTGGGCATGATAATGGAAATGTTGCAAAACTGGCCAGATCTTAGAAACAGATTGTATGGTTTGTCCTGTAAAATGAGTTGCCTAGTCACTCTGGAGCTGAGGGGATTCTCCAAGTGAGGAAGGTCTCTAGGAGTATTTTACTGACTGGAGGCTGTGACTCTGGAGCATGGGAATGCCTCCACCCAATGAGAAAACAGACAAACCATCACTAACACGTATTTGTATTCTTGGGAAGGGGGCAACTGAATGAAGTCCATTTGCCAGACCTACAGGTCCTAAAGTCAAGGCCTTTGAGGAATGACTGGGCTTTCTGCTTTGGGAAGATCTGGCATATTTGATGTACCTGGAAAGCTGTCTTTGGAGATGGCTTCCAGTAGTATTGTTTTCCCAATAAAACTATTTTGTCAGGGTACCAGTGAGTTAAGCCATGTTATGTACAATTGTATGCAGTCAGGGAAGAGCAGATGGTCATTTGGACCTACTCCTAAGTTTTTTTTGGTCGAATTTACAGCCCTGCTCCAACCCTTTGTATTTTGTCAAACAGCTCAGTGCTGTCCCTCCATAATGTTATCGTTTAAATCCCCAATTGCTTCGGGCAGTAGCACAGATCCTACCCTTGAGGGGCCTAGATTGTTTTAATGTAGCTAAATTCACAGCAGCATCAGCCAAATCATTACCTCTCCTGTCCTCTGGATTTGCCGTTGCATGTCCAGGAATTTTTATGTTTGCTAAATATCTAGGTAGGTGGATATCTTAAGAGTTTGAAAACATAAGAACATTTTAATCTTTTTGTCCAGAAATCAAGAATCATCTTTGTTTCCAGAGCATACCAAAGTCATGGGCAACAACAAAGGCATACTCCTGTCAGTATAAAATTTAGTCGCTTGACCTTTGGCCAAATTGCAAGCTCAGGGTAATGCATAGAGCTCTGCTTGTTGGGCAGAAGGTTCCTGAAACATTGGACTGGCCTCACTGGTTTCATTTATAGAGATAATTACATAGCCTGTCTGATATTGGTCTATTGCATCTTTTACAAAGAATGATCAGTAAATCAAACTAAGCATTACCAAGAGGTGTTTCCTGTAAATCACTTCAAGGAATTACTAGTCTGTTAGTGTCAGGCAGTCATGAAAGATTTCGTGGGAGAGAAGGAGTATCAGGGTTCAGAAGATTATAGTGAGCACTAGACATTAGATGAAGATAAAAGAACCTCATGGGAGGTTTGTCTGCTAGCAGAGAGGTCCTGAATCTGACGAGAGTTAGGTTAGGCTTCCACTTAATGAGGCACATCAAGAGTCAATGGAGAGCCCATTATCTTCTCTTACACATGCAATAGTAAATTGGCAATGGCTAATAGCTCTCATATGGGGAGGAAGACCTTTGGCCACTGGATCTAATTGTTGACTATAGTATCCTATGTATCTGTGTTGGCTTTCATGTCGTTGGGACAGCTAAGGCATTTCCATCTCTTTCAGGGGTAAAAAGGAAAAAGGGCAATTGACAATTACGATGTCCAGGTGAAGGTGGGACCCTAACATCCTGCTAAATAGAAGCTAAAAGAGTCTTCCCTGCCTCCTGATTACCAGGGCATGGAACACGACCATGGAGCCCACCACATTCTTCCAGTACTTCTGGAAGAAGAATTGCCTCTTCTTTTCTACCTAGGCAGTTCTAGTTGATTTCAATTGCTTTCAGTTAAGAACTATGACTCGAAGAATTGATATTCAACGTACAGTGCAGGCAACAAACCCTTGGGAAAATGGGGGAATCTGACTTTGATCACTTTGTCTAGCTATGGCAGTTCCATAGTATTCATAAACAGCAATGTGAAAGCCAAGAGTTCAAAAGGGATAAATAGCTGTTCAAGTTATCTTTTGCCCATTGAGGGCAGGGCTTTGGATGCTTACAATGCATGAAGAACTAACTGAATTTGTAGCCAGAGAAGTGGCTTGGTTGCTTTTGAAGGTACTGGACAGCTTAAAGAAAGAGAAAAACTTCAAATCCTATTTCCTTTCAGTGCACAGTTAGAATTCTAGGAAGTTTTTAGGACTGTACTCTTCAGACACAGCTTTCTAACAATTGTGAAACCAAACTTGAAGATGGATCCAGTGGGTTGCTGAAGTAAACTGTCAGTTGACTTGGCAGCTGGTGGTTACACATCTACCATGGGAAATTTAGAGTAGTGATTGAGAAATGACTGGGAACCCAAAAAAAGTACACAGGGATCATAATCAACCCCTCATCACCCTCCTCAACAGCTAAATCGATCTTCCGTCACATAGATGTAAAGAAGCAGGAACTGTCATACCTGGAGATATCCTAGGAAAGCATGGCAAGAAGGGACACCAAGCTTTGTTCCCTGATCTTAGTGGGGACATTTCCAGTTTCTCACAGTTAAGCATGATGTTGGCTATAGGTTTTTTAAGGATAATTTTTATCAAGTTGAGGAAGTTCCCCTATATTCCTAGTTTACTGAGAACTTTGTTCATGGATGGGTGTTGGATCTTGTCATATGCTTTTTCTGTATCTATTGATATGGTCATGTTATTTTCCTTTTTAGTCTATCAATATGATGGATTACATTAATTGATTTTGAATGCTGAAAACCCACAAGTACCTGATGCCCTGGCTGGTGTGGTTCTGTTGATTGGAGCGTCGTCCTGTAACTGAAAGGTCGGGGGTTCAATTCCTGGTCATGGCTGTGGTTTCGATCCCCAGTCTGGGCACATACAATCCCTAGTCCAGGTGCGTACGAGAGGCAACCAGTCAATGCTTCTCTCTTGCATTGATGTTTCTCTCCCTCCCTTTCTTTCTAAAAGCAATGAAAAAAAAAAAGAAAAGCCTTACATACCTGAGGGGTTTCCCACGTGATTATGGTGTATCTTTTTATATATTGTGAGATGAGATATGCTAACCTTTTGTTGAGGATTTTTGCATTTACATTCATGAAATATAGTGGTCTGTAGTTTTCTTGTAATGTCTTTGGTTTTTATATTACAGTAATGCTGGCTTCATAGCATGAGTTTGGAAGTAGTCTCTCTGCTTCTACCTTCTTGAAAAAAATACAGGGAATTGGTATAATTTCTTCCTTAAATGCTTGGTATAATTTACCAGTGAACCTATCAAGGCCTGGTACTTTCTGTTTTGGAAGGTTATTAATTATTGATTCAATTTCCTTAATAGATATAGGCCTATTTACATGTCTACTCTTATATGAGTTCAGTAGTTTTGTTTTTCAAGAAATTGGTCCATTTAATCTTGGTTATTAAACTTGTGAGCATAGAGTTGTTGTCATAACATCCCTTTATCCTTTCAATGTACATGGGATTTGTAGTGATGTCCCCTTTCATTTCTGATATTAGTAATTTTTGTCTTCTCTTTGTCTTTTTTTAAGATATTATTTATTTATTTTTATAGAGAGGGGAAGGGAAGGAGAAAGAGAGGGAGAGAAACATCAGTGTGTGGTTGTCTCTTGCATGCCCCATGCTGGGGACCTGGCCTGCAACCCAGGCATGTACCCTGACTAGGAATCCAACCCATGACCCTTTGGTTCACAGTCTGGCACTCAATCCACTCAGCCACCTAAGCCAGGGCTCTCTGTCTTTTTTTTTCTTTTTCTTTAGGTAGCCATTTATTGAAGAAACTCCATCAATGCCTTCCTTCTTCAAACTTCTATCTCCCTCTCTGTTGTTTGTCCTGTACAATTTCCTATCTGACTTTAGCTATTGCAGCCTCATGATGTGGTTTAACAAGTTCTCTATTTTGCACCTCTCTCACCCTTATTCCCTGTAAAGTGATATGAGATGCAGTCTTGATTAGACTTTTTTGGCTAGAGTACTTCATGTTCCCTCCTGTTGTACCATCTTCAGGAGGCACGTATCTGGTTGCCCCACTTTTACTGATACTAAAATGGATCAGTTGGTTCAGGTGTGTAAGCATGATCCATCCATTATAAAGTTCTCCCTCAGCTTTTAATCTAATCATTTTAACACCCATTAATGATTGATGTCAGGCTCCATTATTTCATTGTTGAATAATCATCGTTATTTCTTTATAGCTTCCATGTGCAATAGCTGAAATTCTTCTATAAAGAACTCTCCTTTATCAACCATTTGGTTACCTTGAAATACAGTGTATATAGGAAAGGTAGAAAAAGGTTAATGTTTCCCTTTTTCCCTCAATGAGTTGGTGACCCAGCAAAGTCCAAAGGTGACCGATGTGGTTTTTTCTTAGCATCATAATGAATTTATGACATAATATGGTTGTGCATGTGTGTACATAGATATATATACATTTCCATTTATATAATTATGTGCTTCACCTTATCACCGCCCTTACTCATTTTGTTGCTCAAACCATCTTATCCTTGGCCAGAAGAGCCTCTTTAAAGTTGGCTTCTCTAATAATTTAAAATTTTTTGTTGTTTTCATTGCATTTGACAAAGCCAATTAAGCAAAAGAATCCAGCAACAGGATGAAATTTAATATTTACCTCGGGGTTTCTCTTAAGTTTCCATTTAAATAACCCTAAGTGTACACTTGAATATCAAGAAGTCTGAAGAACATTTTATTTTAAATAACTCACTAAAGAGTAAAGTTCATGCTCTAGGACAATGTACTGTGCTTATCCTGTGGTTTCATATATCCTGCTATAAGGTAGGATTCTGTTCCCCGCAGTTCAGTACTATGTTTTAAGAAGCTATTAGGAGACTTCGTCAACATCAAACCAAATATATATGATCCACACAGCCTTCCTTCTTCAAACTTCTATCTCCCTCTCTGTTGACTCCCCTTTCGTGTATGAAAATATTCAAATTTCTTTCTGAAAACAAAATTTCCCCCTACCTTTGACTTTACATTTATCTCTAGTATAACCTAATCTCTTTTTCTTCTCAGCTAAGTGTCTTGATGTCTCTATATCTTCACTTACCAGTTCACTCCACGATTCAAAAAGTAATCTGATGCAGATCACTAATGTACTCCACATCAGTTTTTTGGATTTTTTAAAAAAAATCCTCTTAGATGAATTTACATTACTGATAATTTACACCCTCCTCTACTCTCTTTTGGCTTCTAGGCTACTCCTCTCTTAAATGTTGGTGTTCCTCTAGCCTCTGACCTCAGGATCATGTTCTTCTTTCTCCTCAAACTCTCTGTTGGGGTGATCTCTTTATTTTCATGCTTTCAAATATTATCATTTTACTGAATGAGTTGGACTCCTTGTCAGGCTGTCTCCCACTGTCCTTTCAAACCTGCTCATAGGCTTTCTTTGCCCTGAATGTATCTCACGATGGTACCAGAACTTCTCCAGCCTCTCTGTCATGAGGACAGTCTTTTATTAGTCATTAAATATTTCAGGCCATCTAATGTTAAAATCCCAAGCTACACTTAAATGAAAGTTTCTCCCTACCCTCTGTAACTTAAGGCCTGTGATGCAGAATTGCCTGTTAAATATAAACCCTTCAGATGTAGCAGTGGACTTCTGTAGTTTTTGTTTCTCTGGGATCTCTCCGCTTTCCTCATTCTAGTATAAACAGCCTCTTAATGATGGGTGCTCTCATTACATGTGATTTGAGTGGGGCTAACCCCACACCCATCCATGCTGCAAGAGACAGCCCAGGCCCTACCAATCAGTGATGAAAGCGGTGAGGTACCCTACCAATCAGAGTACCTCACTGCTTTCGTCACTGATTGGTTGAGAGATGAAGCTGATTAAAGCTTAGCCAATCAGAACTCCCTGATCTTTGCTGCTAGAACTATCAACTGAGGTTATTGAGCTGGATACAAGTTGGATCGATGACAGTCTGGGGATGAGAGGCCACACTGTTCACCAAAGAGACTGATAGAAAAAAAAAGCCCTTGCCCCAGCTCATAGCTCAATGGATTGAACATGGGCTGCGAACCAAAGGGTCGCCAGTTCAATTCCCAGTCAGGGCACATGCCTGGGTTGCAGGCCAGGCCCTCAGTAGGGGGCACTCGAGAGGCAACCACACATTGATGTTTCTCTCTCTTTCTCCCTCTCTTCCCCTCTCTCTAAAAATGAATAAAATCTTAAAAAAAAAAAAAAAAAGCCCTCCATGTCAGTTGAGCCTCTATTTCCAGGATCTCTGAGTGAATGCATTTGAGATTTTATAACTTCCACTAGAAAAAGGTATGACAGATGTCCTATAGGAAGTTTAAAATCCTCAAACATAACCAAAATGGAATTATGTTTTCCCACCTTTACTTTCATTCCTTTTATTTCTAAGAACTGTAGTTTTGAATCAGAAACCTGGCACTCAACTCTTTCCTTGCCCCCTACATACTAATCTCAGTCCTGTGTTCGTTCCCCTTCCTAAATATCCCTAAAGTCCTTAATTTCCTTCCTCTACATCCCCTAGTCCAAGCCCTCATCCTCTGTCAGACCCTCACAATAGCCTACTCCTCTATTATTGTCTGATCTTACCTGATCAAATGTTTGGCCACCAGAGCAGTCATTCCAAAATACAAATCTGGCCTCATCATTTCCAATTTGACAATACCTCAAACTTGCCAAATGCTTTCTAAGATAAAGTCCAACCTCCTCCTCAGCCAACAAACCTTTCATGACCAGTTTCTTGCTTGCCTCTTGTCCCTTACCTCCTTCTGTTTTCATTGGGCAATAGCAAACTGTCATCCCCTGTAGACACCAATGGCACGGGTCATGCTCCCTCCCCCTTGAACACCTCTCTTCTACCCGTTGTCACCTCTGCTCAGGCCTTGTCTCATCTGGGAAGCTGTCTTCAGCTCCTAGGCAAGACTATGTGAGCCTTACCTATGATCCCATTATACCCAGTAAATAGCTATTTCCATATTCTATCAAAATCCTTTCCTCTGTTTTCCTGATTATAATAGCAATGTGAATATGGAAACTGTATCACTCATCTTTATATCTCCAGTGCCTGGCATTCAACATATGCTTTTTGGTCAGAATCGCCATATTTTTTTTTTATTTTGTCAAACTGTGTGAAAATTCACCAATTACATATATTTGGGGGCATCAGATATTCTTGGTGAAATATGAAACCTACCTTGCCTATTTAAGTTCATAGTTTAAAATGAATCCATATGATTAGTTACTTTTATTTTAAAACCTGATTAATATGGGTCATTAAGAGAATGGAAGGACAGTGCTGTACACTTGTTAAAGAATTCAGGCCGCAGAGTCGTGGAGTTAGCATTTCTCAGGTAGAGTCCTGACAGTGCTATGCATAATAAGCTGGGTGACTTGGCAAATTACCTAGCCTCTCTAAGCCTCTTTCCTTACCTGGAGAATGGGGATTGGTTTATGTACCTCATAGTGCTGTTTTACAGTCTAAATAATACAGGAAATACAAGTGCCTCTCACGGTGCCTATGTGGCATATGTAAATATTCAGTCCAAGGTAGCTGTTATCATCATTGTCACTAATAAGGGCTGGTCTGGGAGGATGCCGCATGTGTGCAAGGACATTGGGTGGGGTGGGGAGAAGCAACATCCCACCCTTGAAAAGTTTCTCTCTGGCAGGCTCAATTCCAAGAGTGTCTGCCCAGACTCCTCTGAGTTCACAGTGGTATGAAATTTGGGGTATTCTCAGTCACTGCCATATATCTCTAGCCAGCTTGTCATCTGCCCAATGGAGAGAGAACAGAGTAATGTAGAAGAAAAACCAGGTATCGCCTCTCATGCATGTGGTGCTATGAGTTCGTGGAGTTCCTTCACATCATCATCTCATCAAAGCTCCACCACAAACCGCATGTGAACATTTTTACCCCCATTTTACAGAGGATGAAACGAAGGTCCAGAGATGTTTAAGTGACCAACTCCAGGTCACAGAACTAAGAGAAGCTGAGTTACAATTCAAAGCTATGCCTTTTGATTACAAATCTAGTGCCTTTTCTAATACATATTAAGCAAGATCAGGCAAAAATGCTCACAAAAAGGGGATGGGAAAGCTAGGTAGCAGATAAGGTCATAAGGTGAGAAAGAGCTGTCTGGCAGGAACAAAAATTACTAGGGCTGCCGCCCTGCTAAGCACCAGATAACTGTGCTTGGCAATGAAGGCCTGATGAGCAGATGAAAGAGAATAGGAATTGTGATGACACAATTATGGAATTTTTTAACAAGGAAAATAATCTGGAAAGCTTTGAAGAAATGCAGATCCAGGGAGATAACTGACCATACTGTTTTCTCATACCATTAATGGGAGAGCCCGTCTGAGGGCCACTGGGGCCTTACTGGTATGGCTGTGTTAAATATTGCAATAACTTTCTTTTTTTTGAACATCTTTATTATGGTATAATTTATATACCATAAAGTTCACCCCTAATAATGGCTCAATAATTCTGAGTAAATTTATACAGTTGGACAACTATCACCATAATCTACCTTTGGAACATTTCTGTCACCCCCAGAAGAAAACACTAAAATAACTTCTATAGAGATTAGTAAATAGCCAATGCCCTCAAACCATCCCTCACCCGCCCCCGCCCTGCACAAAGAATCTCCCTTCAATGGCTTCTGAATTCCCACAGAGTTCACCATGAGCTAATTACAGATACCTGGGCCCACCAGGCAGGGAGCATCAAAGCCTCTGCTCCCAGCACTGAGCAGCTTCTGTTCTGCATGGTTAGGTCCTCTGCCACATCTGTGCCATATCTGTTCTTAAATAAGTTTAGTATCACCCTGGGAAGGATCAATTTAAGCGCTCAAATCTTCTGGTTCCCAATCTAGAGCTTTCCATACAGCACCCTGCTTTTCAGGAAGACTGGAAAATAAACAAATGCAAAGAAAAGAAGTGCTATGAAACTATGTGTAAAAGATAGGTCTTGAAGGGCAAGAGATTGAGCTGATCTCCATTGTTACCCCTTCAGTAAAGGTGTACTTATCTTGAGGTTTACATACCTCTGCAATGGATGGATTTGTGAGGGTCAGGTAACTTGCTGAAATACAAAATTTCATAAGTATGTATATCCATGGCTTTTGTTTGATTTTTAAAGGGGTCTAAGGCCAAAAAGAAAAAAGGAAGGAAGGGGGGGCAGGGAGGGAGAGGGAGAAAGAGAGAGAGAGAAAGAAAAGGAATAAAAAGGATAACTTGCTAAGAACATGTTTGGTAAGAAGTCTAAGGGAGAAGCAAGCAGGTAATATATTGAAAGATTACAGACCTGGATAAAATAATTCTTGCTAGAGATAAAGTTCTGATTCACAATTCTGTTGACAAACCACTTATGTGTATAAATCTACTATTTTTGACCTATAAAATAAGTCGTACAGGTAGGTCACACATATGAACCATTTGTTACTATGTTAATTTGTCCTTTGTGGATTCACATAAAATGACTAGTTCCAGTTCAAAATTAATAAAAATGATAGACTTTTGTAGATATGCTTTTCTTAAAGTATTACTCTAACTTGTGAATTTGAAGTTTCTGCTACTTTATGAAATCCCATCTATAGCTCAATTGGATTACATTAGCATTTTTAATTGTTAACTAAACCCCCAAGTATGTCTACATAAATTACAATAAAGCTAAATTCATTCCTTACTATATTTATAAAAGTGATTTTTTACCTCATATAGTGTATCATTCCCATTGCATTTTATCTTAAGACTTTTTAAAATGGTATTTTAGACACATCATTTAAAATTTTTATTCTGTAAGTGCATGGAATTTGAAATCTGGAAGAAACCTTGAAGATTACACAGTCTGAGTTGCTCATTCGATTGATAATAAACCCTGAAAGATTACAAGCCTTGTCCCAGCTTGCTAATGACAGAGCTAGGACAAGAATACAAGCCTTGGATTCCTAGCTTGGTGCCTTTTCCAACACCCAATAAATAAGTTATTGGCGGCTGACTTGCCTTAATTTCTCTGATGAGATCAGGCATTAGGAGACTAATAACAGAGCACTCTGTGGAGTCACAGTCTCAAGCAAGGAAGGACTCATCAGTGCTGCCTCTCCTTGCTCCCACCAGCATATTACCATTGGACTGCTCTTAACTCTCCGGGCTAGTGAATTACTAAAACTCAAGGTTTCCTAAATCAATATTGCAGCATTTGACCAGTGGATCCCCTTTGTCGGTCCTTCAGGTTACTAGGCTATTTGGTTTCCCATAGTTCCTTCCCTTCTCTGCCAGAAGGTCCAGCTGCTTCTAGTCCTGTGACATGCTCTGCCTTTTTCTTGGAAGGGAAGACCTCGGGCACATGGACAGCTTGTGTCTATCCTGTTTTGTTTCTGTTTTTCCTTTCATGGAAGTGAGATAGGAATGTCTTCCTTGAACCCAATGGTCCTTTCTCATTGCTGTAGATATTAAAAAATGAATATCATTTTTAAATGCAACAAAAATTATTTCTCTATATTATCTAATATGCATGTTATATTTAAATTTCTCCAGTTGTCTCAAAATTTTGTTTTTATATTAGAGTGTTGGAATCAGGATCCAAACAAGTTTAACGTTTGTTTAATATATCTCTTATCTTTTTTTTTTTTTTTTGCAACTTATGCTATTAAAAAGATTCAGGGTATGGGAAACTTTAAATTTACTCTTGCTGAATTGTTTATAAAGTGATTGTACCAATTCTACTCCCATAGAGTTTGAGAGCTCCACTTCCTCTCCCCACTTTGGGATTGTCAGGCATTTTACCTCTTTGCCTATCTGATAAGCTATATTCTGTAGAGAAATGTGAACCTAGTCCTCGAACCTTGTATAATAAAGTGTTTTAGATATAAAAATTTCATGTTCCCTTTAGATAATTATATGCCCCCACCCAATCTGAAAGTCTCTGTTTTAAGTCCAGGGAACATCAAGATCTGTTATATATGAAGAAACTAGTGAGGTAACTATAAACTATTTAATATTTCCTAGGAAAGATATGGCAGGTACTGACTTTTCCCTCCTATAAAGATCATTTTTAACACATATAAAACCCAAAGGACCAGATGTTGATTTTACTGAGGCATGTCAAGATTCCCATAACCCCTTATCAGTTTGTCATAGCAGGTTTTGGCTGTGATGATGTCATAATGCTTTGTGGGGTCATCTGATGTCACACCTTAGGGAGAATCACCTTTTAAACAATGTGAACCTTAGATGGTAAAACATGATCTTCTCGAGCAATTTTCTGAGATCATTGGGATAAAGATCTCCAGAAAAAATGAATCTGGAAAAGCTTTCTTCTTTCATTGGTATATATGGGTTTTATTCACAGTTGAAATGTTGACAACACACTGGGCTAACTAACACCTGATGTGCTTCTGGGTTATTCTCGGTTGTCTAGAGCCTCCAAACATTCCTCAAGGACATAGTGTTTTTGCACAACAATGAGAAAACCAGCCCATTTGTGGCAATTAGGGTGGGAGTCTGAGAGCAAAAAAAAAAAGAAAAAAAGTATGCCAATATAGTAACTTCCTCTCTGGTGATGAATATGTTTATTATTATACCATACAAGAATAAATACATTTTAAAGATCTTTTCCACTTTGAACATATTTTACATTAGGGAATTTCCCAAAGAACATAATATATCTTAAGAGTGGAAAGGATGAAGTCCTGCATCGCTCTTGTATTTGTCTTATAGAAATTTCTAAATACCTCAAAGTTAATAAAGTGACATTCTAAGCTTTCATTTTGGTAAAGTAAAAGCCTTCAACTCAATATATCAGCCACTTTAATTTTTTAGAGATAGAATGTGAGGTACAAGCCTTTGGCTTCCATTTTCCTCTTATAAACCAACAACATTTTCAGTTCTGGAATAGTTTTTTAAAACGTGGCTTCTGATAAATTTTGGCAGAACTGGTGCATCCGCAGAAAAATTTCCGTATGCTCAGCTTTCCCTACTGAAATACATCCACAGGTATAATGACCACATAATTGTCCACCATGAAACAGGTTGAAAAGAAGTCTTGATGTGATAAAAGATATGTGTATATTATAACGTGACACTGATACACTTTTTAAAAGAAATTCATGTCTAGGGTCAACTGTCTAATCTGTCAATGCTGTAACAACCTTAACTATTACTAATACACGTGAAGTTTTTAAACTGAAGGGCTGGGGTGAAAGGACGTAAATAGCATACAGAACAAAACCAACCACACACACACACTTTCTCTTCCCTTCTGCGCAAGTTTCAGCTCTACAAAATCTACCCTTGCCCTTAAAGCAAAGTGCTGTTCTGCTTTCAGTTCTCATCCTGTTGCCTTCCAAGATCGAAAAGACCCAAAACCAGCCCCTCGGAAAGTTTTATACGGCCCCAAAGTGGGCACAGTAGTGGGGAAAGACATCCCACAGGGAAAATCTGTAAACCATACACCTGTGGTTGGAAAAACAAAACGGAAAAAAAAAACCCACCGGTCCCACATCATCAGGCTCTAGAGGTATAGTCAGGAAAAAAGCAACCGACAAGGTCAGAACCAGAGCCGTATTCCTCAAAACAATCGAGACAGCTGGTGGGCTCGTCACGCTAGCTGGACAGCAGGATGGGACAGAAGAGACTGACAACACGGTTTACCGCACCCCGCCCCGCCCCGCCCCGCCCCGCCCCGCGGGCATAGCGCGCCAGCCAATCCCTTCTCGCCATTCCCTTCCATCGGCGGCCCCACCCCGCCGGCGGCCCCACCCCCGCGCCCGGGATGCTGGGCCTCCGCGGCTTGACGCTAGCACGGCGGCTCCGCCCCCTGCGTCTCAGGCCTCGCCGGCCTTTGGGGGATGGTTCCATCATGGCGTCAATGCAGGTGAGAGGAGTTTGCAGCATCTGGGCGGGCTAGGGAGCCTCCGAGAGGATGCGAGCGTTCCGTCGGGGGCGGTGTCTGGGACTCCAGGGCACCGGGCGGGCTCAGGAGCGGCCTTGGCGGCCAGTGCTTCCCTAGTCTTTTGGGGCTGGGGAGGCGTGAGGCGACGAAAAGAAGGGCGGGGGGGTGCGGATTCGGTCGGGCGAAGCGGACACCAGCCGGCCGGGGAGTTGGGGGATAAAGAATGCGAAAGGGAGGAAAGGGCGAAGTTTGGCGTTGGCTCGGCGGCAGTCGTCTCGGAGTCATTTCCCGCTCGCACAGTCGGCCGCTTCTGGCTTGCCTGCTGCCCCAAGGATGCCTTTTACCCCCCCGCGGTCCCCGGTCCGGCGGAAACGGCCGCTCTCGCCGTCTTCCCCAGGACAGGGACGGCTCCGACCGGGGCTGAAAGTGAGGGAGCTGCAAAGGCGTTCCCGCGGAGGGCGGCTGGCTGCAAGGGCGCTAGGCGGCCTATGCCAGGCCTCCCACGCCTGGCCTCCCTGACTGCGCGGCCCTCGGCTCTCCCTTTGCCTATTACTCCTTTGCTTGAGTACCTTCCTCTATCAGCCTCCACTCTCAGCGATCAGCAGCAGCCCGCCGCCTTTTCCCCGAAGCTGCCATTAAGACCATCAACATCACTTACCGCCTAATATTCGATGTCCCCGAGAGCCGAGCCACCGGGCCCCCTTAGACCTCCCAGGATAGCTGGGCTTCAATTTCTTTTTTCCCTATGGCGCCCCACCCTTGTAGTCGCGGCCAGGCTACAGCCCTTTGCCCTTCCTCTTCCCCTGATCGTTAGTGGAACCTTAGTTTGGTAGGAGGTGTCTGTTAACCCTGGTCACATCCACTTGACTTGAAAATGCGTGGTTTGCTGGCTTTCCAACTTAATACAACCTTTTTCCCCCCGAATCCAGGGAGGTGTTTTTTCTGGCAAAGATGGCAACCACAATTGCCGTTTTGTAGCGATTGACTCCGCATTATCTTATATAGCATGCGTTTAATTGACCGATGAAGACTACCTGTATCGAAACACATAGGAAGAGAAAAGGTAGAACTCTCGTTTCTGTCAGCTGAGCGCTTTTTAGAGTTTTAACAAGGACTCCTCAAATAAAGAGACCACGTTTTCTTTAAGGATTTTGTGCTTTTGTTTCTAGAATAATAAGCAAGTTTCCCTATTCCCCGTCTGGATTTTAATCTTCTCTAGGCCAGTACAGTGGTTTTCTTGGATCTCTTCATCATCTTCCTCTTTTTGGTTTACATTTAATTCTGTGCTTTTGTGTTGTACCCTTTCAACCTGTTTTTCATACAGTATTCTTTTTACCTTTGCTTGCCGTCTGGACTTTTCCTGCAGAAGGGAAAAAAAATGTATGTAACATTCTTAGCTGAGAAGATGTCATGAAATGATCCAGGGGAAAAACAAGAACGACTTCAGGAAACATACTTTACACTAATTTCCCCAGAGACGTTAGAGAAGTTCCCTCATTTGAGGCCCCAAAAGGAACTGGAACGCTAGTTGAACAGCAGCTGGGCTGTGTGACTAATTTAAGATGAGTTGTATTAAGATGAAAAGTGTTTGTTTTAAGGCTGAAAATTAAAATTAAAATAGACAGTACTTGTGATGATATTTCACAAGATAATTATGAGAATAATTAGCTGGTTAGATTTAGGCTTCAAATGTCCGAAAAAGACAGGTTTTGTTTTTAAGAGAAAAATGAGTCTGCACAGAACTTAATATTCATAATCATGAACTTTACATGGCGACTTAGGCAATGAAAAAAAAAATATTTGCCATTGTAATACTGAATTTTTCTGTGTCCCAAGTACTACCTTTGACTGTCTTATCACCCTTTATTCCTTTGTGTTTTCTGAGAGGAATGGAAAACTGATGTTCCCTATTTTAATTAAAACTAAATCTTTTCCTTTTTATCTGTAGTTTTTAAACATACAGATTTTCTGGTAATAGCTTGACTTATTTTAATATAGATAAATCAAGCTTTTTCAAACAGAACATGACTTTCTGTGTGGTTATTCTGTGTGTTTAGTGAACAAATTTTTTTCTTGACCATCTTAATAGCAAAGCTCAACTTTTTTTAGAACAGTTAATTTACTCATAAAACTGCAGCCAGATTATAAAATTTGTTCATTCACTCATCAATTATTTTTCGAGGGCCCATTATGTGTCAGGTACTCATCTAGGTTCTGGGGATACATCAGTGAACAGACAAGATTTCTGCCTTTTTGTTTATAGAAAGCCTGGTTGTGGGACGCAGATAAAAACAAAATACTTAAGTTAATTATGTATTATATTAGAAGAGGATAATGTGAAGAAAAAGCATGGGAGGGGGTTAGGAAATGGATATTTTGGAGATTTCATTAGAGTGCCTAGGGAAAAGTGTAGCATATATGATTGCTGCTCTGACCAAGTAATTATCTAAGGTGTTTTCATATTTCACCCTGGCTGGTGTGGTTCAGTGGATTGAGCATCAGCCTGTGAACCAAAGAGTCTCTGTCCGATTTCCTGTCTGGACACAGGCCATGTCCCCAGTTGGGGGTGTGTAAGGGACAGCTAATGATGTTTCTCTCACACATAGATTTTTCTCCCCCTCTTTCTCCCTTCCCCTCTCTAAAACTAAAATTAGAAAAAAGAAAAATGGTTTTCAGATTTCTTTATCTTACCCACACCAGGATTACGACTGTTGGAAAGGTTACTTAAGCAGTAAGAGGAACTGTATTTCTAAAACATGCATGTTATACAGATGTAACATAGGATTTGATTACTTGAATTGATAAAAATGACATAGACTTTAGGGTCAATAACTAAGTGTAGACTTTAAGTTTCTCCTTGGAGAGTATGTATTTTTTTTAAAGACTTTATTTATTTTTAGAGAGGGAGAGAAACACCAGTGTTGTTGCCTCTCGAGTGCCCTCTGCTGGAGACCTGGGTTGAAATCCAGACAAGTGCCCTGATAGGGCATCAAACTGGCGACACCTTGGTTTGCAGTCCAGCGCTCAACCCGTGGGGCCACACCAGCCAGGGCAAGAGTGTATCTCTTAAAGTTGAGGTTGTAACTGCTTTAATGTGCTCTATCAGTGCCTCCCAACCTTTTTCTCTGGTTGTGGCACATGGAGAAGATACTATTCAAACTGCACACTAAGATGGGTGAAGTTGTTGAGGTTGAAAGCACCTAAACTAGGCAGCTCTATGTGAAATGTTGAGGATGAGGATCAGTATTCTGTAACACTTGTGATTCTGGGGAAGCTCTGCTCTATAATACTAGAGTTGTTCTTAAACATACAGTTCAAGATTGTGGTTTGCAAATTCCTAAGAGCCCTTTGAGACATTGTTTCCCAGTTTTTTGGTTTTGGAACAAAGTCACACATCATGAAGAAGATTATGGTTAGATTATGTTTTAAGAAACTATTAGAGAATGGTGGGCTTATGACAAAAATTGGTAGGAGTTAAAGAAATACATCTATATTTAAATTTGATAATACTAGAAATCTTAAAATATTAAATGAAAGTTCTTGGTAACAAATTTTTAGACTTAGCATTTTAGGGACTTTTTTTTTTTTGGTACAAACTTTCCCAAAACTTGCAAAAGCACTATTAAAGTGAATTTTTATGTGTTTCTAAACATTCTTAAAAGTGTAGTAGTATTGGGGTATTCTGTTTTCAGCTAAACTGTAAAATTGTACTGTGTTATGTTTCATTTTGTATTTAATATTTTTTTCTTTCCCCATTGTTTCATTTCAGTCACAGATATGTATTATGAAATATTTAACCTCTTTGGCCTCCTGGTTATATGTGTGTGTGTGTGTCTGTGTGTGTGTCTGTGTGTGTTTTTTTCTTTTTCTTTTATAATAGCTGTTTCAGACTTATGTTGGAAGTTTTTAAGTATCCTTGGTATACTTTTCTAATTTCACCATCTAATTTTATTTGTTAATTTCAGGTGTGAACTCCCCTTATGCTGTGTCTAAGATCTTAGAAAGTCAGTGCATTTAGTTGATATTTTTCAGCTCTAAAATCTGTGATATAATTGAGAGAAATGGTCAGTTGAGTTACTCTTGCGGATTTTCTGCATACTCTTCCTCTCTGTTACCTAATTGAATATTAGACTCTTGACTACTGATTTGGCTAGATGGAAGGAGATTGACATTTAGTAACAAAAGATGGATTATAAATATGTGTTTATTTTCAGTTGACTTAGAAATAAATTACTTTCGATTATTCATTGCTGTTTACTCAAGTAATTGGCTGTAGTGATTGAGAGAGGTGGAATATGGGCTTATTGACATTTACTATTGTAGTCATGTTGCCTTGACAATTGGATTCTTTGTGACTATTTGTTGATCTTATGAAGGGGTACAGCATAATCAAAAGTTAGAAAATTGACTGTCATCTTGGATACTGAGGCTTACTGGGCGCTGGGAACTTGGGGTATACAGCTAGAATTACGTTACAGTGGAAGGTTGGTTCTGAAACTTAATTCGTTCTGGAAAATGTCAAGAAGTGGATTTGTTTGAAAACAGAATCTCCTTTGTTGCCTGAGAAATGCATGGCTGATTATACAGGTATCAGCATTAAAGGGTTGTTGGATTGAGACTCAAGACCCCCTGAAGTTTTATTAGACAACTGAGACTTTTTTTCCCATTAAACTCTTGGTCAAGAACTAAGATGGATGTTTGACTGTATTTGAGAAGTTTAGTGGGAGATTCTGGTTAGGAGCAGGGCTGTTCAGGAGCTGTTGGATCAAGTGCCCCCGGAAGGGGGGAATAGTGTACAATAGAATTCAAGGCGTGAAGGTGTTCTCTTTGACACACATCAGTGGATAGTAGTCACACATAGGTGAACAAAAGCATAAAGCTAGGATAATCATCTTCGCTTGGTGTGGTCATTGTGCTGCTTTTTTTTTTTCTTTTGCCATTAATCAGTTCTTTATGAGATGCCTTCTATTTTTGTACCAAAGAATATGTTTGGGTCTTTTCTTTAACTCTTCATTTCCTTGGGCCATAAATTCCATGAGAATAGGAAACATGCTTTCCCTTTGTCCCATAGATGCCCTCATAGTGACTACAGTAAATATTTGTCCATCACTTGACACTTGAAAAAGCATTCCTTGCCCTGGCCTCAAAAAGCATTCCTTGCCCTGGCCTTGTAGCTCAGTAGGTTGGAGCATTGTCTGATAAGCTGCGGTTGCAGGTTCCATCTCAGGTCAGGGTACATACAAGAAACAACCAATGAATGCATGAATAAGTGGAACAACAAATCAAACTCTCTCTTCCTCTCTCTCCATCTCTCCCTCTCTCTAAAGTCAATAAATAAACAAAAAATTAAAAAACATTCCTAAATAGCAAATTCTAAATCGGGTTAATTCTATTTTAGAGAAACCTATTAAGCAATTCTATAGTAGTGAGGTTGTGAAGCTGTGATTAAAAACCAAGCTCTGATATCCACTGATGCTGTGAAATTGCAGGTAATGAGCATATTAACAAGTTTAGCATTGTAGAGAAATAATTGGGGTAATTATTTAACTTTTTAGTCAAGAATTAAACATTTACTAAAATAATATAGCTTTTGTAGCTAAGAAAATGAGAGGATAATATTCCTTATACTTTAATTAGCAATAGTCAGGCCTCAGATAAACCTCGTTGGCTACAATACTGCCACTGTGCAAAGCTTATACTTTATAATATAAAGTTATTTTATGCATCATATTTTTAAAGTTTCTTTTTTCTAAATTCTCGCCGAGGACATTTCTTTTCATGGAAGAAATGTCCATGAAAAGGAAGGCGAGGAAGGGAGGGAGAGAAACGTCGATGTGAGAGAAAAACATTGATGGGTTGCCTCCCGTACGTGCCCAGACCAGGGATCAGACCTGCAACCTAGGTACATGCCCTCATCAGGAGTCGAATCCGCAACCCTTTGGTTATGGGACAGTGCTCCAACCAACTGAGCCACACTGGCCAAGGCAAAAAGAGGTTCTTTATGCATATGCCTGTGCGCTGAGTAAAATTATAATGGCAAATCTTTATTGTTCAAAGTTCAAAGATAGTGTTTATTATTAAGATGAGTTTTAAAAGTAGGGGTGATTTGGCATCTTCCTGAAAATTTACTTCTGCATATTTTTTATCTACATTGAGCAGTTGCTAGATGAGTTTTGTTGAATCTTTGTAACATTGCTGTTTGCTTTACTATTAATTTTATCTACAAAACACTTGTTCACATTTGTCAGGTGTTTTAAAAATGTCTTCATTTGTTAGCGTTTATTTGTGAATGCAGTTTTTGGATCACCAACAAATGGTGCCTTCGAATTACTGTGGTCTGAGAAACTCTTAAAAACTCTTATAATTTCATTTAGTTGCTTTTGTAAAATTTCATTAGGGAAAAAAAAAGCACAGAATCTGGAATCAAAAGACCTAGGTTCAGGTTCTGTTTCACTGCTTAACAACTGTGTTGCTCAAAAATCAGTATGTAGTGTAGTGGTTAAGACAAAAGTAGATTAACAGAGAAATAAACATGTATAGAACTGCTTTTTTAATTTTCCTTCTCCAATCTGTTTTTTTGTGGTATTCCCCATGTTGGTACATGGCAACTTCATTCTTTGTTCGTTCAACCAGAGACCTTGGTTTCCTTCTACCCCATGTTCAGACCATAGGCAAATTCTCTCCAGCTCTACCTTCAAAGTATATACAGAATCCAACTGTTTGTTCCCTTCCTGAATTACTCCCTGATGTAAATCATTATCATCCCCCATCTGGATTATATCAACAGCTTCATAACTGATTTCCCAGCTTCTGCCCTTGTTCCCTTACTGTCTTTTCTCAACACATTACTTTGATTCTTTCAAAAACAAAAGTCAAATATCACTTTACTCACATCCTTTCTGTGACTTCCCAGTTTTACTCTGAAGATAATCCAAAATCCATGCTATGGTCTAGAAAGCCTTAGGTTTTCTATAGCCTGGTATATTCCCGGACCCCCTGCTCCCTCAATTTTCTATTGCCTTATTGACCTCCTTGCTATTTTTCCCTGCCTTTGCCTCTATTGTTTCCTCTGCTTGGAGTGATTTGCAAATGTTTTGTATTCTGCAGGCTATGCTACCACATTCTTGATGGTGTTCTTCGAAGCACAACATTTCTAAATTTTGATGAAGTTCACTTTATGTATTTTCTTTTGCCATTGGTGCTTTTGGTGTTACAGCTAAGAAATCATTACCTGATCCAAGGTCACGAAGATGTACACTTACTACATCTATGTTTTCTTCTGAGAGTGTTAGAGTTTTAGCTCTTACATTTAGGTATTTGATTCATTTTGAGTTAATTTTTGTTATATGGTATGAGGCACATTTAGTTTTATAGCAATAATATGGCAGCTTGTTTTCTTTTAGAAGCTGTATAGGTCCAAGCCCAGAGTCCATCAGGTTTGATAGTATCCTGCTGGATTCAACTTATTTCTCTAGGTGAGTGGAGCTGTTAGCTGTTTTTCAGATGAGAATTTATATTGCAGCCCTACCTACTAAACAAACTCCAATTGTAATCCTAATAACTATTACCAAGAATATTTATGTATTCATATATTGACTTTTATTGCAATTAAAATAGACATACCAACTTAAACTTTTAGACTTACAAAAACTTTGAGCCTTAGGGCATTTTAGAGGTCATGTGGTCCGTCCAACCATCATACCTTTTCTTTAAAATCATTGCTGCATTTTGTGATTAGAGGTAGTTAATAAAATAACTTGTTTACTTTTTTACTGTATGAAAGGAAGATATATTGAGGAAGTTGAGTATATAGATTTTTTTAGTATATAGATTTTGATACGAGAAATAATGTTACATTCTTAGGAAAATCAATTTAAGGACTCCAGTGGAGAAAATTACATAGCTGGACATGTTGGTGCCATCTTTGCTCTTGGCGTTGCTTAGTAGAAACTTGATAGAATTCATGTCTTTATAATAATTAGTTTGAACTGCCTTGATTTGATACTTCTGTAGACCATCCTCATTCATGGGGTCTGTATTTGTGAATTTGCCTACTTAGTAAAATTTATTTGTAACCCTAAAAAAAGATATTTATGGTGCTTTTGTAGTGCTTTACACAACAAGATTGGCAAAAAAACCCAACAATGTTAAGTTGCTAGAAGTGTTCCCAGCTGAGGTCAAACAAGGTGATGCTGTGCCTTGTTTCAGCTGTCATACTCTAAACAAGTGTCCTTTTCTTAGTCTATTTAGTGCCACTTTTTCCACATTTCTGTGTTAAAAATGGCCCCAGGTGGAGTATTAAAGTGCTGTTGAGCGCTCCTAATTGCAAGAAGGCTGTGTGTATTAGGTAACCTTTGTTCAGGCATGTGCTGTTGTCCTTGGGTTCAGTGTTAAAGAATCAACAATCTATATTAAGGCATCTTAAAACAGAAACACACAAAAGCCATTATTATTTTTGGTTGAATGTGGCCAGAGGATTGTAGGAACCTAACCCTGTATTTCCCATAGGAACTGTGGTTCAGTATTTGCTGTAACTTTATAGAACGTACCTACTGTGAAAAATTAGAAATGACAGTATTTTGATTTAAATTATCATTCTGTCTTTGATTTGAAATGTATTGAAGCCAGATTAAAACTGTTGAAAAGAAATGTTGCTTCATTCAGATTCCTTCTTTGCCTTTTTCTATTTTCTACTGTAGATCAATACTTTCCTCTAAGTTTTTTTTCTTGAGTTACCCACACAATTCAAGTTAGTGGTTTTCAATTCTGGCATTATATTTTAAATCACCTTGGAAGCTTAAAAAACAGAACTATCCCCAGAGATCAATTTATTTGGTCTGGCATACGTCTTGGGTATTAGAATTTTTCTCAGTTAATGTGCACCCTAAGTTTAGAGCTCAGCTACACTGCGATAGGGAAATTTAAGTGTGCAAATTTTGTAAATTGGATGAGATGTGATACATCTTGGGCCAGACATAAGAAAGTTGATACATCTGGAGAGACTTCTAAGAATCAGATTTGAGACAGTGAAAATGTTTATACATGTTCCTGGCTGTCTTCATAATCACATTTCTATAAAAGAATATTCATTTCCTGAACTTAATATCACAACGAATGTTGACTGCCTTGTAATTTTAGTGAGATCTTATTTGGTGGCTCTTGTATGCAAAGAAACAAAGAATCTGCCATGAGAGTTCCTTGTGAAGGAGGGTTAGTGAACAAATCATTAAGATATGGCTGTCGGGAAGAACAAGCCCTGGCTGATGTGGCTCGGTTGGTTGTGTGTGAAAGGTGGCAATTTCCATTCCCAGTCAGGGCACATGCCTTCCTTTCAGGTTCATCCCCGGTTGGGGGGAGGGGGCGGCATATGGGAGGCAACTGATTGATGCTTCTCTTCTTTCTCCCTCCCTTTATCTCTCTCTAAATATAAATATAAATAAAATCTTTAAAAAAAAAAAAGACATGGCTGTGGGTGCTCCTCTAGGCTCAGTTATGAGCTAAGTACCTAAACAAACCTGCAAATTTTATATTGTGACTCTTTGGAGTTGAATAACTACAACCTCAAGTTTATGTTACTGTTTTAAATAATATTAGCCCTGGATTAAAATGTAAATAGCCCTTCTTTTAAGTCTGTTGGCCCTTCATAGGACCATTGTTGCTGGCCCTTGCTTCTTCCTTTTATAAAGCCTATGCTGAACTTTTTTTTAGTCTATTAAAATCCCTGAGGGTTGGGTTGTCTATGATTCTGTATCCTGGGTCTATCTTCCCTGTCCTTAGGTTGAAGTGGACATTACTGCAAATGTGTACATTCTGTTGTTACCCATTTACTTGTTAGGAATACTTAGCAACACTTTTTAGTCATTTTATATCAAAATTCCATTTTGAATTCTGGCTAGTTTGGTAGTACCCTTGTCTTTTCCTTGTTCCTGGGAATTTTTTTAAAAAGATATATCTAGTAGGTTATTTAGTTAGCCCTTCCACTCTTTGTACTATCTTTCTGTGAATTCATATTCTACTCAAAGTCTACTTTAGTTCTTACTGCTTTATATCTGACATCCTGAACCCACCAAACTTAGCCTCAGTCCTCACAGCTGTACACGGCTTGTGTGCCCTCACAGCACTTTTTACCTCTCTCATAGGATTTTTCATTTCTGCCTTATACTTATTATAGGTACTTTATCTTTATTAGACTTTTAACTCCCTGAAGGCAGTGCTGTACTGGTAGTGAACACTCAAATGTTTTCTGAGTAAGTAAATAGAGACTCAAGTAAATACTGTTTCTCAAAATAGATCATAAACAATATGCAAACATTGCTTTCTTGCCCTGTCTTTGATTCCTTTGATGCCTTTTGCATCATCTTCTGCCTGACCCAATTAAAGAAACAAAAGCATTGAGTTGAATGGGAAAAAGTATATAGTATTTTTAAATCAGTGTAAATTTCCCGTTAATTATATGCATTTCTCTTAACTAGATTGATATTTGGTTGGTGATTCTTTCACTCTGTAGGTAATGCTTCAATGACATTCTCTTTTTGTCTGGCTGTAGGGTTTTTTTTCTTAAGCTTACAGTACCCAACGCTTAAAACCTTGACAGCAAATAATCTGAGATCTTGCTTCATTGATACTAAAATTGTGTGATTGTTTTCTCCCTAAACACAAAAATATTTTATCTCAGGATACTTCTCATTCTTGATGTTGTATTGCTTTTCCAAATGTTTTATTCTTTGGGTGTGTCTGGGTGTAGATTTGTCTGTGTTTGCTTGTGGAAAGAGGAGGTATGCAGGTTGTGTGGGGTGGAGGTGTTTGCTGTAGGGATTTGTGATTGGTTCTTCCAGATGTTGCAGAGGACAGAGTATCTGTTGATATCTATGAAATGCAGGCTTACTTCTGACAGCCTTTTTACCTTTAAACATACCTACAGGCTTTAGATAAAAAAGATGTGGTACATGTATTCAGTGGGTTATTACTCAACCATAAAAAAAGAATGAAATCTTGCCTTTTGTAACAACATGGATAGACCTAGAGAATATTATGCTAAGTAAAATAGGTCATACAGAGAAAGACAAATAACATATGATTTCACTTATATGTGGAATCTACAAAACAAATGAACACAAAACAAACTCTTAGGTACAGAGAGCAAATTGATGGTTTCCAGGTGGAAGTAGGGGGAGTTGAGTGAAAAGGAGGAAGGGATTAAGATGTATAAATTGTCAGATAAGAAAACAGACATGGGAGAGCAGGTGGAGAGCTGGTGGAAGGAGGCAGAGGCAGAGGTGGAACGCTGCCATGGCTTGGCCTCAGGCCAGAGCACCAGTTCCACCTCTCCCCTCCTTGCCAGCCCCTGATGCCTGCCAGACTTTTGCCTTTGCTGGGGCCCCTGCCTGACCAGCCTCCCACATCCCTGCCTGGGGGCTGAGCTGTGGGGGGGTCCCAGAGCCAGTGCAATACTGGCTCCTAAGGGTCCTGGCAGGAGCCCTCCTCACACTTCTGTGCATGGGGCTCCTCTCCCTTTGGTACCATTTGAGCCTGTCCCGAAGAGTGTGGAGACCCCCATGCTGAGCCCACCAGGCTCAGCTGCAGGATGTCTTCATAGTGGTCAAGACCACCAGCGCCTTCCACTGTTCTCGCCTAGAACTGCTGCTGGACGTGGGTCTCCAGGACCAGGGAACAGACATTTGTCTTCACTGACAGCCTGGATGAAGGCCTCCAGGAGAGACTGGGGCACCACCTTGTGCTCACCAACTGCTCTGTGGAGCACAGCCATCCAGCCCTGTCTTGAAAGATAGCTGCTGAGTTTGATGCCTTCTTGGCCAGTGGGCTGAGGTGGTTCTGCCATGTGGATGATGACAACTGTGTGAACACAAGTGCGCTGCTGAAGCTGCTAAGAGCCCTCCCGGAGGCCCTCGATGTCTACATAGGCAGGCCCAGCCTGAACTGGCTCATCCATGCTTCTGAGCTGCAGCCTCACTATCACACAAGGCTGGTACAGTTCTGGTTTGCCACCTGGGGTGGCGGCTTCTGCATCAACCAAAAACTGGCTTTAAAGATGTCTCCATGGGCCAGCAGCTGCTGCTTCGTGGACACATCTGCACTCATCCGGCTGCCTGACGACTGCACTGTGGGCTACAAAATTGAGTGCAAGCTGGGGGGCTGTGTGCAGCCCAGCCCACTCTTCCACTTGCACCTGGAGACTGTGCAGCTGCTGGGGGCTGCCAAGCTCCCAAAGCAGCTCACCCTCAGCTATGATGTTTTTGAGGGGAAGCTCAATGTCATTAAGCTACAGGGCCCCTTCTCCCCTGAGGAGGACCCTTCCAGGTTCCGTTCCCTACATTGTTTCCTCTATCCAGACACTCCTTGGTGCCCACAGCTGGTGGCCCAATGAGTCCTGAATTGCTGGGCCACTGTGGAGCTGAGGCCTCTAGTTGTCCCTCGCCTCCCAAGGCAGCCCTGAGGGTCAGTGGCAAGTGCCTGGGGCTGGGTAGT
Source organism: Desmodus rotundus (assembly GCF_022682495.2). NCBI lineage: Eukaryota > Metazoa > Chordata > Mammalia > Chiroptera > Phyllostomidae > Desmodus > Desmodus rotundus. The sequence goes on along the minus strand of NC_071394.1, from coordinate 54,872,964 downwards.
CCCCGGCAGGGCCTCCAAGTGGTAGGGTGGGCAAGCCAAGGATTGAATGGTGATGGGGAGCGGAGGCATCCCAGATTCCTGGGAGGTGGGGACCAGGGACCAGGTGAAGGCCAGAAAGGCCCCAGGGGCTGGGCTCCCGTGAGCCCTGGATGGTTAAAATGAACAGGGTGGATGGCTCAGGTGTCCTAATGCTCAGAAAATTACATGGGCCCCTGGGTGGGGTGTGGCCCCCACCCCCAGCTCCAGTCTCAGTCATTCATTCCCCTGGGGTCAAGCACTGAGCTACCCACTCCCGAATCCCTTGGCTGGGTTCCCAAGCACTGAGGGGACGTAGGTGGAACGGGCAGAAGGCAGATCCTATGGCAGGTACTGTTGTTACTGACCAGTCTCCAGCTCCTTGCTCCCCACCCCTTGCCAACGGTTGTTTGGAGTGTTAGCCTGCCCAGATCAGACCACGGATCACTGACAGGTCCTGGCCAGCCTGATGCTCCTTTTGCTCACTTGCTCAGCTTCCCTTGCTATTAAGAGCTACCATGTATTCCTCTCTGCCTGGAGGCAAAGCTGCCTGTTAGTGTGAACTAAGCAGAGCCATTAGAGAGGATTCTGGGAAAGTTCTTCAGCCCCGTGCTCCATCTTCCTGATGTGAATGCGGGTGTAACATCTGGACCTGGAGCAACCGCCTTGCTCCTGTTGAAGGAAAGGCCAAGACCGTCATCCACACCTGTCTTGTTTAGCATCTGGTCCTGTAAGAAAATTAAGCCCTTATTTGTTCAAGCCAAAAAAACCCCAAAAAACCAAACACCGGGATGTAAAGTACAGCATAGGGAATATGGTCAGTGATTTTGTAGTAACTGTATGGTGTTGGGTGGGTACTAACTGAGGTGATCACTTTGTAAGTTATGTAAATGTCTTCTATGTTGTACACCTGAAACTAATACTGTATGTCAACTGTCATTGAAAAATTTCTTAATCAAAGAATGCTAACCAGCCCTGGCTGGTGTGGCTTAGTGGATTAAGTGCTGGCCTGGGAACCAAAGGGTCGCCAGTTTGATTCCCAGTCAGGGCACATGCCTGGGTTGTGGTCGAGGTCAGGTCCCCAATAGGGGGCTTGTGAGAGGCAACCACACATTGATGTTTCTCTCCTTCCCTTTCTCCCTCCCTTCCCCTCTATCTAAAATAAATAAATAAAATCTTTTAAAAATCTCTTGACAATAACCAGAGGGGAGGTAGGAGGGGACAGTGGGGTGGGAAAGGGGTAGGGTTGTCAAGGAACAAATATGAAGGACACATGGACAGAGCCAAAAGGGGGGTAGGATTGAGGGTGGGAGAAGGGGGTGGGTGGGGTGGGGTGGAGTGTTGGGGGGAAATGGAGACAGTTGTACTTGAACAACAATTAAGAAAAAAATCTCTTTAAAAAATGATAACCATTACTCTGATTTTTATATCTTTGTAGGGAATTTATGTTTTCTCTCTAGTTTTAGAATTAGCTCTATTTTAATTGATGTTCTGTACTTTCACTTTATTAATGCTTTTTGGAATTCATTGGGCTTTTGGACCTGAGGATTGATGTCTTCAACAATTCTGAGAAATTCTCAGGCATTATCCCTTTAAATGTTGCCTCCCATTCTCTTTTGTGTTCCCTCCTCATTTTTATCTCTTTTGCTGTTACATCTTGGATAAATTAATCAGATCATCTGCTGTATAATCAATCTATCATTGAGGGTATTTTTTAAGTTTTATTTAGATGTAAATTATATGCCATTAAATTCACCCATTTAAAGTATACAGTCAGATGTGCAGCCATCCCCGTAATCTAATATTAGAATAGTTTCATCATTCCCAAAAGAAACCTTATGCCCATCAGCACGCATTCTCCATCATTCCACTTCCTATTCCCACCAGTTCTTGGCAGACAATAGTCTCCTTTCTGTATGTATAGATTTTCCTGTTCTGGACATTTCATATAAATGATATCTCATATTTGGTCTTTTGTGACTGACTTATTTAGCATGATGTATTTGAGGTACATCCATATTGCTGCATGTATTAGTACTTTATTCTTTTTTATGGTCAAATAATACTCGTTTTTAAAATATATATATATTTATTGATTATGCTATTACAGTTGTCCCATTTCCCCCCCTTCACTCTACTCCATCCTGCCCACCACCTCCCTCCCACATTCCCCCCCCTATAGTTCATGTCCATGGGCCATACTTATAAGTTCTTTGGCTTCTATATTTCCTATACTATTCTTACCCTCCCCCTATTTTCTGCCTATCATTTATGCTACTTATTCTCTGTACCTTTCCCCCCTCCCTCCCCCTCGCCCTCCCTTATTGATAACCCTTCATGTGATCTCCATTTCTGTGAGTCTGTTCCTGTTCTAGTTGTTTGCTTAGTTTGCTTTTGTTTTTGTTTTAGGTGTGGTTGTTAATAAGTGTGAGTTTGCTGTCATTTTTACTGTCCATATTTTTTATCTTCTTTTTCTTAGATAAATCCCTTTAACATTTCATATAATAAGGGCTTGGTGATGATGAACTCCTTTAATTTGACCTTATCTGAGAAGCACTTTATCTGCCCTTCCATTCTAAATGATAGCTTTGCTGGGTAGAGTAATCTTGGATGTAGGTCCTTACCTTTCATGACTTGGAATACTTCTTTCCAGGCCCTTCTTGCCTATAAGGTCTCTTTTGAGAAATCAGCTGACAGTCTTATGGGAACTCCTTTGTAGGTAACTGTGTCCTTCTCTCTTGCTGCTTCTAAGATTCTCTCCTTCTGTTTCATCTTGGGTAATGTAATAATGATGTGCCTTGGTGTGTTCCTTGGGTCCAGCTTCTTTGGGACTCTCTGAGCTTCCTGGACTTCCTGGAAGTCTATTTCCTTTGCCAGACTGGGGAAGTTCTCCTTCATTATTTGTTCAAATAAGCTTTCAAATTTCTTGCTCTTCCTCTTCTCCTTCTGGGACCCCTGTAATTCGGATGTTGGAACGTTTCAAGATGTCCTGGAGGTTCCTAAGCCTCTCCTCATTTTTCTGAATTCTTGTTTCTTCATTCTTTTCTAGTTGGATGTTCTTTCTTGCTTCTGGTCCACACAGTTGATTTGAGTCCCAGTTTCCTTCACATCACTATTGGTTCCCTATACATTTTCCTTTGTTTCTCTTAGCATGGCCTTCATTTTTTCCTCTAATTTGCAACCAAATTCAACCACTTCTGTGAGCATACTAATTACCAATGTTTTGAACTGTGCATCTGATAGGTTGGCTATCTGTTCGCTGCTTAGTTGAATTATTTCTGGGGCTTTGATCTGTTCTTTCATTTGGACCACTTTTTTTTTTTTTTTTGTCTCCTCGATCCTGTTACATAAAGGGACGAAGCCTTAGGTGTTCACCAGGGTTGGGTAACGCTGGTCGCTGCGCTTTGACGCTGTACGTGGGGGAGGGGCCAAGAGGGAGCAATGGTGTTTGCTCCACTCTCTGCCATATTTCAGTCACTCCCTCTGCTATCCACAATCAAACTGGGCACCTCTGGTGTTGGTACCCGAGTGGGTGGGCTTGTGTACGCTCTAGGCCCCTGTGGGTCTCCCCAGCGAACTCTCCTGTGAGGCTGGGAGTTTGTCCAGCTGCTGCCTCAACCCCCACGGATGTTTTCAATCAGAGGTTTGAGGCTTTATTTCCCGGAGCTGGAGCCCTGGGTTGCACATTCTGCTTCGCTCCCCTGCCGTTACTCCCAGTTTATCTATGCACGAATGTGGGGCCGAGGGGTCTGCTAGCAGTCACACTGCCTGCCCCGTTCGCTCCACAGTCCACCACGTCTCTGGGTCTGGCTGCGTTGCCTCCAGTCCTCCGCCCCAGCTGCCGGTCTCCGCCCCTCCTATTGGTCTGGATGAATGTTTCTTCTTATCTCCTTGGTTGTCAGGCTTCCGTGCAGTTTGATTATCTGTCAGTTCTGGTCGTTTTTTGTTTTTAAATTGTTGTTGTCCTTTTGGTTGTGCAAGGAGGCGCAGTGTGTCTACCTACGCCTCCATCTTGTTTTTTCTCTCCATTTTATAGATATACAGCATAGATTGTTTACTGCATTCATCAGTTAATGGATATTTGAGTCGCTTTCACATTTTGGCTATTATGAATAATGTTGCCGTGAACATTTGGGTACGTGTTTTATCATCCATTGAGCCCTTAAATCTATTTTCTAATCATACAAGAAATACCCTTCTACGTTCTTGTAAAAGAGTCATAATATTATAAAAGTATATAGTACAAATAGGGATGTCCTCTTTCTCCATTTCCACTACTAGTAGGGAAGTACTGTCAAATAGTTGGATATGCTTCTTTCTGATCTCTTTTCTATGCATTATATAACATGTATAAATAAATCTCTTGTTTTAACATAAAGGGATTATAGGTATTTGAGGCTAGCTTTTTCTTTATTTTAATTTTTTAAAATAAACATTCTTTTGTTAGTACCTGTAGATCCACATAATTCTTTTTTTAAGTATATTTTATTGGTTATGCTATTACAGTTGTCCCATCTTTTTTCTCCCCTTTATCCCACTCTACCCTGCACCCACCCCTCCATCTAGCATTACCCTCTGCCCCCTTAGTACATGCCCATGGGTCATACACATAAGTTCTTTGGCTTCTTCATTACCTATACTATTCTTAACCTCCCCCTGTCTATTTTATACCTACCAGTTATGCTTCTTATTCCCTGTAACTTTTCCCCCATTCTTCCCCTCCCTGCTGATAACCCTCCATGTGATCTCCACTTCTGTGATTCTGTTACTGTTCTAGTTGTTTCCTTAGTTTGTTTTTGTTTATTAGGTTCAGTTGTTGATAGTTGTGAATTTGTTGTCGTTTTACTGTTCATAGTTTTGATTTTCTTCTTTTTCTTAGATAACTCCCTTTAACATTTCATATACTAAGGGCTTGGTGATGATGAACTCCTTTAACTTCACCTCATCTGGGAACTACTTTATCTGCCCTTCCATTCTAAATGATAACTTTGCTGGGTAGAGTAATCTTGGATGTAGGTCCTTGCCTTTCATGACTTTGAATACTTCTTTCCAGCCCCTTCTTGCCTGTAAGGTCTCTTTTGAGAAATCAGCTGATAGTCTTATGAGCACTCCTTCGTAGGTAACTCTCTCCTTTTCTCTTGCTGACTTTAAGATTCTCTTATCATCTTTAATCTTGGTAATTTAATTATGTATCTTGGTGTGTTCCTCATTGGGTCCAATTTTGGGGGGACTCTCTGGGCTTCCTGGACTTCCTGGAAGTCTATTTCCTTTGCCAGATTGGGGAACTTTTCCTTCATTATTTTTTCAGGTAAGTTTTCAATTTCTTGCTCTTCCTTTTCTCCTCCTGGCACCCCTATGATTCCAGTGTTGGAATGTTTAAAAGTTGTGGCAGAGGTTCATAAGCCTCTGCTTGTTTTTTGGAATTCTTATTTCTTCATTCTATTCCAGTTGAATGTTTATTTCTTCCTTCTGTTCCAAGTTATTGACTTGAGCCCTGGTTTCCTTCCCTTCACACTTGGTTTCCTGTATATTTTCCTTTATTTCACTTTGTATAGCCTTCACTTCTTGCTTTCTTTTGTGGTGGTTCTCAACCATTTCTGTGAGCATCCTGATTACCAGTGTTTTGAACTCTGCATCTGATAGATTGTCTATCTTCTCATCGCTTAGTCATTTGTCTGGAGTTTTGACCTGTTCTTTCATTTGGGCCATATTTCTTTGTCTCGTCATACCTGTTACTGTAAGGGGAGGAGCCTTAGGTATTCGCCAGAGTGGAGCAACCTACGTGGCTGCATTGTGGCACTATATGGGGGAGGTGTCAGCAAGGGAACAGTGCCGCTTGCTCAGCTCTCACGCACTTTCAGTCACTTTCCCTGCTACGCACAAATGGATTGTGCCCTTTCAGGTGTTGCCCTGGTGCTGATTCCCAGGTGGGTGGGCTTTCTAGGATCCTATGGGCCCCTCCAACAGACTCTTCTGTGAGACAGGGAGTTTCTCCAACCACCACAACCCTCACAGGTTTTTACAGCCAGAGGTTTTGGGGCTTCAGTTTCTTGGACTGGAACCCTGGGTTGCGCTGTCTGTCTCACTCTCCAGTTGTTCCTCCTGGCTTTTCCGCACACAAAGGTGGAACCCTGATCCTTCTGCTATCACCTAACCCTCCCAGTGTGCCAGCTGAGGCCTTGCTATGTATCCTCTCCGCCCTGGCTGCCTGTCTCCCACCCCTCCTACCAGTCTGCATGAATTTTTCTTCTTTAGCTCTGTGGTTGTTGGACTTCCATACAGTTCGGTTTCCTGGCAGTTCTGGTTGTTTTTTGTTTTTAAATTGGTTGTTATCCTTATTTTAATTGTGGGAGGAGGCGTAGAGTATCTACCTACACCTTCATCATAAATGGAATACTCCACATAATTCTTAATGGTTACAGTAGTCTTGTTTGCATATGCCATAATTTGTATAACTTACCTGTTGATGGACATATATTGTTGCCAGATTTTTCTCTTACAAACATTGAATCATTCAACATCTTCAATAATTTTTTTGAAACATTTACTGAGGCAAAAAAAACATGTGCCAGGCACAGTTTTGAATGCTAGGAATACAAAAATAAATACATCATAATCTCTGCCTTAGAGTTGCTCATAGTTATATAAATGCTGCAAGACATAAAGTAAATTAATCGGGGACCTAGTGCTTTTCTAGGTAGGAAAGATGATCTCTTAGAGAAGATAGATTTTTATCACATCAGGTGTTGCATACTATTGTTTTCTGAATAACTTCTCATTTGATCCTTATTAATTTTTTTATGTATCTTTCTAGATTCTGGGAATTGAAATTTTTGCCTCAAAAGGTAGAATTTGTATTCCTCCAGGTTTCAGTTTGCTTCTTTCAGTGGCCTGAGGCAATTGTGATATTGCAGGATCTGAGGAAAAGTTTGCATTCTTGACAACTTAAAGAGTCATTTCTTCAAGTTCTGTTACAGTAATTCTCAACAGAGAAGGGGAGGAGTTTCTAAACTGTAGTGGTGTTGGATAATGTTGAGCTTATTTAAAGGTGTCATGTATTGAAAAGATCTAGAAACATTGATATACTGACAGTAATATTTGACTGTCCAGAAAAAGCAGATACTAGCTTTTAAGCAGCTAATTCTTGAACATCTGTTCTAAACAGATGTTCATGCTTGTCTAGTTCAATCCAAGAGAAGACATTTATTCAGAATCTTATATATATGTATAATGTCGCATACAATTCTAATAGCACTGATTATTTGGTTTTTAAACCCATAAATTATCATCTTCTGTGTTTTTGTTTTCTTTGTTGTATACTAACAAATAATGTCCACTAATGGTACTAACGGGAGAGTGGACAATAAAGTCTGTACAAACAAAAATGCCAAATACATAGCCATTTTGGGGCATCTAGTATGTGGTAACATAAGTCTGCATATCTTGAGCTCTGATATCTTACATTCCGGTGTTGAAAGATTAAATTATGTGCAGATAATCATATTTAAGAAAACAAATATGGTCTGTAAATTTTAAGCTAAAACTATTTAAAACTTTTTCAAAAGGCTTTTTTTCTGACAGGTTACTTGTATAGTTCCTCTGGAAAGCTTGTCTGTATGAATTGAAATGTTCTTTAGGTATTATGGGGAACTATGGTATTTATAATTGAAAAGCAGTAAAAGAAGCACTACTAAAACTCAGCATTTATAACCTAGGCTGAGACCTTATAACTGCAATGAAGTAGCTGTGAAGTTTTTTAGGTAGCTGGCTGCTCTTCATAGCCTCTTTACAGCATCAGTTTTTATAAATGTATTTAGAAATATTTTGACAATAGGTTGTAAGTTAATAATATAGGCAATTGAAAATTTGAATATTAGGCATATATATAATACATAGAAGATGTAAGATGTTTATAAAGGAAAAGGTATGAGTATTTGGAGGAAATTTAATCAAGGATTTTAGACTATTACTAGAAGCATATTACAACAAAAAAGTACAAGTTATTACTGATATTTTTTTCTAGAAACGACTACAGAAAGAACTGTTGGCTTTGCAAAATGACCCACCTCCTGGGATGACTTTAAATGAAAAGAGTGTTCAAAATTCGATTACACAGTAAGTATTTAATTTTTAAAGTACTTATTTGTTTCTTCATCAGTGTACTGTATGAATGTATACCTATTTTTTAAAATTCAGAATTATTTTCATATTTCATCACATTCTTTTTCCACTAAGAGGTAAATACAGACCTTACTTATTCTATGCATGACGTTACTTGTTGTATGCATGAAAAAATGAAGGGTGGAAGGGAACACAAGTATTCTAATTCAGCTCCTTCCTTGGGAGTAAAGTAGAAGGCTCTTCCCAGGTAGGATACCAAGAAGAATAGAGATTTGGGTCCCTTCTCTTAAAAATGAGTGTTTGAATTAGTTTGAAATGTTTTCAAGAGTATCATTCTAAGATCTTACAACCCAGTATGGTCAATTCTTCACCATTCCTTTGATTCAATAATTCTGCTAAATAAGAGTAAATGTTCTGAAATAGGGGGAAGTTTAAAATAATTGACCATACCCTTAAATAAATAAACCTCCAAAAACATAAAAGTGAGAGGAGCCAACAAGATAGAAGTTTACTATAGACCTACTTGTAGGACAAATATGACGATTCAAATATTTAGCGATAGTCTAGGTCCAGAGAGCAAAAGTGACTAAAATTTCTACAGTGGGAGGACATACTCATCCTTTCAGAAGAAACAATCTTGGTTGCCTTTCACATTGACATTTGAGTCATTAATACAGGAGTCAAGCTTTAAGAACAGGAATACAGAGAATGAATAATGTTGATGTTTGGATAGACATATTGATGTTTGAAAGTATAATAATACATCTCTAGCTCTGTAACAATTTCTTTAAACATTCCTGGATTCTCAATTGATTGAGCATTTTTAGATTCACTGCAAAATCGAGCAGAAGGTAGAGAAATTTCCCATTTACCCTCTGCTCCCACACATGCACGGCCTCCCCCATTATCAACAGCCCCCACCAGAGTGGTTCATTTGTTACAATTGATGATTCTATGTTGATACATCATAATCACCCAAAGTCTATAACTTTACATTGGGATTCACTCTTGGTGTTGAACTTTATGTGGATTTGGACAAATGTATAATGACATGTATGTCATTATGGTATCATACAGCGTATTTTCACTGCCCTAAAAATTATCTGTTTACCACATATTCATCCTTCTCTCGCTCTGGCCCCCCAAGCCCCTGGCAACCACTGATCTTTTTATTTCTATAGCTTTCCCTTTCCTAGGATGTCATATAGTTGGAATCGCACAAGATACTGCCTTTTCAGAATGGCTTCTTTCACTTAGTAATATGTATTTAAGGTTCTTCCATGTGTTTTATGGCTCTCATTTTTCATTTATATCAAAACTCTGAAATGGAGCACATATTTCATGTATATGACATTTGTTCTATATAATTAAACAAGGGACTTTTTTTGTTCTATGTAATTAAACGGATGGATTATACTGTTTTCATCTTTTTTCCTGTCTTTGTTAACCTACCTCAGAATATCCTATAACAGCTAGCCTTAGAGTTCTCAAGGAAATTGGTATTAATCTATTACCTCCTCTTTCCACAGTATTTTTTTTGAGGGGTGGAGGGGAACCACACAACACAGTGATTTATACAGAGTTAAAGGAATGTTTTGCATTTGCACAAATAATAACCACAAAGTATAACTCCCAAAACAGCATTACCTTTTTAAAAAAATCAATATTATTGGGGGTAACATTGGTTAATAGCATTTCATGTAAACAACTTTATAATACAACATCTGTATATTCCATCACCCAAAATCTAGTCTCTTTCTGTTACCAAATATTTGACCCTCTTTACCCTCTTCATCCTCCCTCATCCCAGTTCGCCTCTGGTAACACCATGCTCTTGTCTATGTCTGTGAGTTTGTTTGTTTGTTCTTTTGTTGCTTTTTGTTTTATACCCCACATATGAGTGAAATCATATGGTTCTTATCTTTTTCCATGTGACTTATTTCACTTAGCATGATACTCTCAAGATCCATCCATGTTGTCTCAAATGGCAATTTTTCATCTTTTTGCAGCTAATATTCCATTGTACATACACACCACGTTTTCTTTATCCAGTCATCAGACAAAGGACACTTAGGTTGTTTCCATGTCTTGGCCATTGTGAATAATGCTGCAGTGAACTTAGGGGTACATATATCTTTACAAATAATTTGTTTAGATACCTAAGAAGGGGGGTTGCTGGTCATGTGTAAACTATTCTTTTTTAATATTTATTTATTTTTAGAGAGAGGGGAAACGAGGGAAAGAGGGAGAGAAATACAACGTGAGAGAGTAACATCAATTGGTTGTCTCTTGTATGTGCCCCAAATGGGGACCGAACTCCCAACCCAGGCATGTGGCCTGAATGAGAATCGAACCAGAGACCTTTCGCTTTACGGAAGTACTTCCAATCAACTGAGCCATACTGGTCAGGGTAGTAACTCTGTTCTTAATTTTTTGAAGAACCTCTGTACCGTTTTCCATAGAGGCTGCTCCAATTTACATTCCCACCAGCAGTGTATGAGAATTCCTTTCTCTCCACAACCTCTCCTACACTTACTTCTTGTCTTATTGATAATAGGCATTCTAATAGGTGTGAGGTAGTATATCATCATGGTTCTTAATTTGCATTTTCCTAATAGCTAGTGAAGTTGAACATCTTTTCGTATATCTGTTGGCCATCCGTATGTCTTCTTGGGAAAAGTGTCTGCTCAGGTCCTTTGCCCATTTTTTAATTGGATTGCTTGTTCTTTCATTATTGAGTCATGTGAGTTCTTGATTTTGTATATTAACCCTTTGTCAGAGGTATCATTTGCAAATATCTTCTCCCATTTAGTTGGTTGCCGTTTTGTTGATGTTTCTTTTGAGAACAGCGTTATCTTAGAATAAACCTGTCATTTAGAGATGTTGTCGGGCAGTAATTTTGTTTTTAAAATAACATTGTAAATGAATCGCAAAAGTGTTGTTATCTTTGGCCCATCATCCAGGATATAAAAATAGTCTTACAAATACCAGATCTTAAAATAGTTAAATGGGATTAAATGGGATGTGGATATGGATAAGGAAGGTGATGAAAACATATTAAGCTTTATGGAAGACATTATGGTAGCATGTGTTAAGACCATTAAAAACATGTGTATTTTATCCTTTGACCTAATAAACCCTTATGCTATTTTAAGGAAGGAACATAGATATAGAAAGACTGACTTTAGTACTAACTACAGTTTACCATTGACCAGTGCGGGGGTTAGGAGCATCAACACCTGTATAGTCAGGAATTCACGTAAAAATTTTGCCTCCTCAAAAACTTAACTACTGATAGCCTGTTATTGACTAGAAGCCTTATCAATAATGTAAATAATTAACACACATTTTGTATGTCACATGTATTATATACTGTAGTCTTACATTTAAGTAAGCTAGAGAAAAAAATGTTAAGAGAATCATAAGGAAAAGAACATATATATACAGTACTATACATATTTATTGAACGTATAAGTGGACCTGCGCAATCAAACCCATGTTGTTCCAGGGTCAACTGTACTCATTTCAACATTATTTCTAGGGACAATTTGAAAACAATATAAATGTCAATAATAGGGAAATGGTTTCTCAAGGTATTATAGTGAAATAGCACCCCTTGAGTTTTAGTCTGTAGTCAGCAGGTAAGGCAAAAATTTTGTGTAGTCATAATTACCCTTGAAAATCCCTTAGGCCATATTGATATGTATCCCGTCTTAATATACTCAACTAAGGTAGTTCTTCCTTCAGATAGGAATAGAGTTGGCGGTTTCTTTGATTAGGAGCCATAAATGTGTGGGAAAAAAATATACATTTAAACATTAGAATCATAGAGCAATAGCTACTCACAAGTTCAAGAACTGAGAATTCTCACATTTCATCCTTACTCTGGGGTGTGTGCTTGTGATTAAAATCATAAACACTGCTAATTTGGATCGATAAAGAAACTGCAAAATGACTAGTTTTTTTACCCAAAAAACTTTTAACAGTAACAGTTATCTATGGGTGATTTTTGTTTTATTTGTACTTTTTTGAAGTTTTCTGTAGTGAACATGTTTTACTTTTTAATTAGTAAAATGTTATTTAAAATTATACTGCACAACAGGAACTACTATAAAGGACACATGGACAAAATCAAGGGGGAGGGTAGAGGTGGGGGAGGGAGGGGGGTTCGGCTGGGGTGGGGTGGAGGGACGGGGAGAAAAGGCATACAACTGTAATTGAATAACAATAAAAAATTTTAAAAAATTATACTGCACAATTGAAAATTATGCCCTTTTTTTACCTATCTCTCACCCAGCTGCTATTGGAAGGATTACTGAAATGTTTACTTAGCTATTTAGAAGCTGTGCTTGGGTAGAGCACATGAAAATGTGTGGTGTGTTGTATGTCCTAAAAATTGCCTTGTACACAAAATGAAAGGGCACCAGAAGTCCTAAGTTTTCCTGAGAATATCTCTACAGAATGGGTATTAGGACTAAAAAGGGATTTGATGGCTAGGAAGGACCTACTTAGTTTGAAAAGAGAATAGATTTTATATTTTGTTTTTCAGTGCAGCTTTTGCATTGTATGTAATTTACTGTGTTCTCACTTTGATGTCAGGAATATGCTGGGGGTTTTTGCATATGTAATGTTAATGTATCTTTCCAACAACACTTTGAAGTGAATATTCTTTTTTGGAAATAACTGTTTTACAACTGAAATATTTAAAATGGGAGATGTAGAACAGCTTTCTCTTGGCCACACAGGTAGTTAAGGGACAGATCTATCTAATTTCGCTGTAAAATATTGCCTCTTGGATCTGTGGTCATGTTTTTTACCACCTATGGCATTCATCTTGCATTCTGCAAATGAATAGTCATGCTTTTAAGAGTTTGTTTTCATTAGCTAGTTTTGTTCTCAGAGAATTGGTACATTTATTATTTTATATACTCTTACCATACTACATGGGGTAAGCACCTCCAAGTCGTATTCTCAATAGTATTTCCTTTTGTTTCTTTGTACTTAAAATAATAAATTTTTATACCTGAAAAGCATTAGATTAAAGGAATTTGCCATGTGTACAACAATTACTATAAGTGGCAGAGATACAAGTATATTCTGTACATTACCCTCTTACTTTAAAAAAATGAGAAAGATGGGAGCAGAGAAATAGAGATTGTGATGGCCAAGATGATTGGTCAGCATTTGGAAGCAAAGCAGACCAAAGTTGTAAGAATGAGTTCCTAATTATATCTCAATTTTATATTCATGATTTTTATGTATGGAAACAGAGTAAGCTTGCACAGATACCATAGAAATGTATTCAGGGTTTTATTAGACAATTGAAATATAATGGGAGACAAAGGAAGTGTCATATAAATGTTTGAATACCCATCAGAATAAGTGGACTGATATCAGCTTAGCTTTCTTTTTCCTAGACTTCTTTAGTATACTGATGAGAAAGTCAGTCTGATTGCTGCAATTCTCTGTAGTCATTGCTAATACCTACTTCCCCCATTGCTTCTACAATAATTGATGCTAGAACGGCAGTTGATTAGATTGATGTTATTTATAAAATCTTTTTAGCCATTGTAGAGATAGTCTTAAAAAATAAGGTAGTATAAATTAAGTATGAAGAGCACAGGCTCTCGTGTCACCTCCCTGAGTTGGGTTTTTATTTTGGGGTTTTTTTGTTTGTTTTGTTTTTCATTATTTATTTTGTTTTTTTCAGATGTGGGTTAAAATTTGGCTCTGTCCTTTGCTAGCTGTCTGACCTTGATCTGGTTATTTAACCCCTGAGTGGCAGAGAAGGGAATATGGCCAGGTGTGTGAATGCCTTCTTTTATGATTGTTGGGAGGAGGAAGTGTGCTGTTACACATGAATGACACCTATCCCATTGCCTGGCACAGAGAAAGTTCTTGGTGTTCCCTTTTCTCCTTCTCACCCCAATTTCCTTTATCTGAAGTTTTTAATTGGTTGTTGTTGTTGTTGTTTCTATTCTAGGTGGATTGTAGACATGGAAGGTGCACCAGGTACCTTATATGAAGGGGAAAAATTTCAACTTCTATTTAAGTTTAGTAGTCGATATCCTTTTGACTCTCCTCAGGTAACTGCCTTGCTTTTTAAAATTTCATTGTATTTTTAGATTATAGCAAAATGCTCAATTAGTGATTTTGACTAAGTAAAACTTTGTAAAATAAGTTCATTATAATTATGTAAATAAATTTATCTTACTGTAATATAATCAGGATCTTATGAACATTTTATCAATACATTATTGAGATGAGGGCTTTGCTGCTTTTGTATTTCCAAGAACTTAAGACTTTCTTATCCACAGATGTTAGCCAAAAGGGGGGTGGAAATCTAACTCAAGCTCATGGGTTGTAGAAGAATTTAGCATTCTGGAATAACTAGGCACTTGTTCCTAAATAAGATGATAGAACGACATTGTAAAGAGGTGAGTGCTTTTTTCAAAGGAGCACTTCTTTGATTTTGCATTGACATGCTCTCTTTGCAACTTTTTAGTACTGCAAGGGCAGAATATATTACAAGCTGTTAAACATCTAGACATGAGCCCCAAATCTGATTATTATAATTTGAAGCACTGTCAGTTTAGTTAATGACTTAATACTTGGACAAGGGAAAATGGTAGTGGAGGAACATTTTTGAGAGCTGTTTAACTGTAGTGAATGATCAATCATTGGAGGTTAGAGAATGGGAAGCTCTAGGATGACTTCTGGATTTCTGGCTTGGTAAAGGTAAATGAGTTACTTGTTAGTGGCAAAATGGTAAGACTTAATGCCAACTCTGTCTAGTGTTGCTAGGTAATGAGGTGTTCTGGATGATGAAATTTCCTAAATACCCAAAACTAAACTTGTTGGATGCTACAGTAAGCTATTTTTAAAGAAAATCATATCTCATCGCCACTTTAAATAGAATATACCATAGTTTAGTAGAATTACACATAATCAAAAGCAAAAGTAAATGTCTTCCTTCTCTCCAGAAGATGATCTTCACTTTCTGTTGTTGCCTTTTGACTTATTAGCATCCTTTATGACTGTTAATGTTTAAAGGCAACAGGATCTCAATTATACGAAGGAAAAATACAACTAACCAACTTGGAAGCGTTTGACTAGGGAGATGTTGGAGGCTTACTGTGGGAGCTCACACATGTTTCATCAGAGGAAAATACTATTTTTTCTAAACATGAAACTAAGTCAAAAGGTTCTCTGATCCTTAGTATTTATATCTAAATCAAGTCTCCAAATTAAGCATCATTTGTATTTCATCTTTAATAGTTCAGTAAGTATGGGTATTTGTAATAAATGCCCACTCTCCTGATTTTGGAGTTCTCCAAGTTCTTTATTCAGCTCTCCTTTACTCTTCTCATTCTTCTCTCTCTTGTCTAACTTCTGCAACCGTCTTAAGGAGCTGACTCCCAGATCTACAGCTCTGTGTACAACCTCTTCTTTCTGAGGTTTAATTTCACACCCTTCTTGGACAACTCGACTTGAATAACTCCAGATGTCTCAAATTAAATACATCTAAACTCTATCTTTTTCAATTACAAAATAAAGGGAAATTTGTTTTCTTGTGTTACTGTCCACCTCTCTGCTGGTGTTAAGAATTTTCCCTTGTTCTCTCTCTTGAATGCAGTCTTTCGGATCCTTTTGCAGTCATTTTATTCTTATCTTACTGTCAGTGCCCTAGTCCAAGTTTTTATCTTTCTTTTGGACTATTACAGAATAGCTTAGTTCTTTTTACCCCTAGCCATCCTTTCACAGTGCCATCAGATTTCTTGGAAGTCACAAATTACCTCATTGGTTTTTACATGTACACATAGAACCACCATCCCACACCTTCCTCACTAAATCCTCTAATGGTTCATTATTTCCTGTCAGGTCTGAAAGCTCTTTAGCTTAGGATTTAGGTCCCTTCATGGTCAAGTCAGAATTTAATCATTTCAGTCACACATTGCTTCCATGCATTCTACTATATAGTAATGTTTATATCATACTTTATAATGGAACATCCATCTTGCTTTTATCTTGTAACAGCTCTTAATGAAGAGGTGAGGAGGAGTTGGGTTCATCCTCATTTTGTAAGTGAAGAAATTGAAACTTACATAAGTGAAGTCTCTTGTTGATGGTTTAAAAGCTAGCTAGTAAAACAGTCACAACTCAGACCCTTGTTACTTCCCTTTTATACTGCCAATTAGGAGTGAGTACGAGCATGGGAAAAATGCCTCTTTATCCATTCAGCAATGTTATCTCTGGGAGACAAAGATCATATGTAGAATGATACCTTTGAAAGCTCTAGGGCACTTGTTCCCAATCTTTTGGACTGAAAATTCCTTTTTTAATATCAGTTAATTCTGTAGTCTCTCCCATGTCATAGAATTTGGATACTTTAATATCCATGGTTAAAGACATGACAGAGCTACTCTGAGTCAGTAATATTTTTAAATTATTTTTTAATCATATCATCTGTGTGGTTCTAATTTAATTATAATGGGTCTAAATATAAACGCTTGATATGCATGTAGATTTCAAGAATTTCACACTAACAAACTTTCCAGAGGGCCATTGCTCTGGGGCAGTGTTTGGAACCATGCTGGAGCAGTATTTGATGAGACGTGGCAGCACTGGCACTGGTTAGATAGTCTTTCATTCTCCTGTGCAATACTAAACTTACCACTGTTTACAAAAGTAGAATTTGGGAAAACGTCCCTAGAATACATTCATCTCATTGTGAAATTATTATTTTTGTATCTGTGAGATTTGTAAGACCATATACAAACTTTATAGTTTGCTATATTTTTCCCCCTACTAGTTATAATTAATTACTCACATTATTTCACTTCATTGTGAAAAAGCTATACCTATGTAAAATACAGTGTTTCACTCAGTCATTTGCTCTAAAAGAAGCAATAACAACAAAAGAAAACATCTTTCAGTTAATACGGGAGCCAAGATGAGACACTTTTTCATTACTGGTTTCTACTAATGTACACTGATGGTCAGCCGTACAGAAAATAAAATATTTTTATATACTCACATACTGCTTTTCTGTGTTAGGAATCAGGTAAATGGTTGGTTAATTTAACATGTATTGAGCATGAATTGTGTGCCAGTAATCTTCTGTGTACTTTAGAGATTGGAGAAAGTACAGAAATTAAAAAGCTTTGGTCCTTCCACCCTGGCCGGGTAGCTCAGTTGGTTAGAGCGTTGTCCCCATACATTGAGATTGCGGGTTTGATCCCCAGTCAGGACACCTACGAGAATCAACCAGTGAATGCATAAATAATTGGAACAACAAATTGATCTCTCTCTCTCTCTTTCTCAAAAATAAAAGCGTCGGTCCTGCCTTGTAATCTGTGTAGTATTTGGATAGGTAGACATTTATTCATTCATTTTGTAAGTGTTCATTGAGCACATCGCATAGGGTAGACCCTGCACCTAGGTATTAGTGATCCAGGGGTGAACAAAATTGCAAAAAAAAAAGCCTGCTTTTGTGTAGTTTGCATTCTTGTAGAAAGAGACAGGCAATAAACAGTAAGTAAAATACATACAGTATGGAAAATGGGAAAAAGTAGAAAAGAAGAATGAGGGTGAGGGTATTGTAGCTTTGGAGAGACTGGTTAGGGAAGATTTCACTGAAAAGGTGACATTGGAAAGAGATCTGAAAGAAGTGAGTGAGCCCTGTGAAAGATGAGAGAGGAAGAGCAGGTGAATACAAACTGCAAAGGCCCTGCATCTGGTGTTCCTGGAGTGACCCCCAGAGTGGTCTATAAACTAGAGGGGGTGGTGTACGTCAGAGGTAATTTGGCCTGGAGGATTCATCACAGGTTGTATAGGGCATTTATAGCCCATTGGTGATAATTTTGAATTTTACTCTGAATGAAATGGGAAACATTTGAAGATTTTCAGCAGAGGAATGATAAGATCCTACTTGAAATTAAAAGATAAAAGCTGGCTGTTGTGTGGCACAGTGACTGTTGGGGGCAGATTGACTGACAGGGAAACCAGATGAACTATTGAGAAATCCAGGAAGGATAGCAGTGGAGGTCTTGGAAGGCACCATATTCTATATCCATTTTAAACACTAAGTGAACAGGATTTCCTGATGTCAGAAGTGGGACAAAGCGTGAGAGGACATGGCTGTTTCTGAGATTTGTGAGCATATATTGTCATAGTTTTGTGTGTAGATCCTGGAGCGCTACAACAGGAGATGAAAGTGAGATCGTATCTGAGAACCTGTCAAAACGGTAATGTGAAGGAGTTGGAAATTCATCTCAAAGGAATTAGGAGGTACAGTCAGTCTACATCAAAACTATATAGTCTTCAAGCTTAGCATCTTACTGTTTTTCTTTTCCTTTTTACCTCTTTCTTCACATCATAGTTTTTCCTTCCTGCAAATATCCACTATCGTAGACTCCCTTCCTCTGTCAGAACATCCTACCTGGAAAGAAACAAATCTGAAACAACTCTACATTGTCTTGTAACTGTTCCACTTATACTTGTTAAGCTTTCAAATAATTTTTGTTGAAGAAATTTTAGGCATTTTAGAAATAGGAAGGGAAATATGTTTTTAGGAGGAAGAGGATGCTGTGTATTTAATTTTTAATTTTGAAACCATATTGATGCTAAGAGCAGAGCTAAAAATACGCTGCTGTGATTAAGTTTTAGGAACTTTTAAAAAAGAGTAATCATTTGCCCCTCGCCCATATTCCCCCTCCTGTACATTCCCCCTTAATATAGACCTTTTTGTTCTGTTGCTCAAAACTCCCTCACTGCAGAGATCTAAAACCTGTTTTCATAGTGTCTTCATCCTTTCATTTGTGGTCTGATTCACCCTGCTCTTTCGTGTTATGGTGGTTAAGCTTTCCAAAGTTTAATAACAATTTTTATTGCCTTAAATTGCCTAGCACCTAGGACATGTGAAAGTGGACAGTTAATCCTATTCATTAAAGCCTTGGAGGTAGAGTGGAGGGAAGATACAGGAGAAGATGGGAAGCTAGAACAACACAGGGCATAACAGAATGAGAGCGCAAGTGTAATTTCATTGTGTCCAGAAATTTTGTCTTTGCAGTACATATATAGCTATGTGGTCATGGCAGTTATGAAAGACTGGTGCTGCTGATGCATACTAGATGACCAAAAGGAAAGAATTGAATTGAAAACTGTTAAAAATCTAATCCCCAGTCACTTTTGTCAAAGATTCACCATTTATACTAGACTACCTATATCACATATTATTCATAATTAGATACTTAATTTAGTTTATGCAGTAAACGCTTTGCTCATATGTTCAGTTTTATAGTTACACATTAAGTATTGTGATCTGCTTATAATTTTCATCAGAAAAACACCATTCTCTCATATTGTCCCTGGAGAATTCTTGGTATTTATGTTATCAATTGGCTTTTATAATTATAGCCTGTCTTATACTATTCATTCTGTATATGCTGTGTTTTAAAGTAGCCTGACACCAAATCAGGTGCCTGACTTTATAATTACTTCTAGAGCACTAGTCTGAACACAGTAGTAATCCCTTCTTGTGGTCATTATTGGGAAGTTGAGCTTGATTTTTGGAAATTTTATATATGAGTACCATTAATTTCATATTGGGGAAGAGTTATCTAAACTCCTTGTATTTTGTCACTATTGGTGGCTTTCAGTTTAGATTTTAGTAGTTTTATGACAGTACATGCAGTACCTAAAAGTTACCCAGAGATTAGCTTGCTTAAAATTTCAAGCTGTGCCCTGGCTGTTGTAGCTCAGGGGATTGAGTGCCAGCCTACAAACCAAAGGGTTGCCGGTTCAATTCCAAGTCAGGGCGCATGCCTGGTTTGCGGGCTGGGTCCCCAGTTAGGGGCATTGGAGAGGCAAACACATCAACAGTTCTCTCCTTCTCTTTTTCCCTTCCTCTACTCTCTCTAAAAATGAATAAATAAAATCTTTTTAAAAAGGAAGAAAAAATTTCAGGTTGTATGTAGAATATGCGTACTTAAAATTATATGGATCCTGAGCATAGTTCTTTCTTAGATATCACCTGCTCTTGAAAATGAGCCAGGCTGATAGGGAGATGTTTGGAAATTTAGATACATCTGAGGACTGTTTCTAATGCAGACTCAGAACTTCAGGTGTTGTTCATATGCATTAGAGCTGAGATCCTTTTCTAAAATTGTAACTTTTATTTCCATCAAATAGCTTGTTCTAAAACATCTGTGATTCCACTTCAGTCGTTTGGTTTAGTGCACAGTCTCCATTTGCTAACTATTTAATCTATATGTATCTGAATAAATTATTTTAAAAATAATTTATTTAAAAAATTTAAAATTAATTTATTAAAAATAAATTATTCTTATTTATTCCCTTTGGTTTCCAATTCATTGTATTCAGTTGTCTTGTCAGATTTGTTTTAGATAGTTTTATCAGCTACTTGGGACTCCGAATAGAAAGTTTTTGAACTCTGAAAATAACTTAATCATCTCTTAAGTTTTGAGAACTTGCGTGGCTGCATTAAAATAACTGAAATGTACATTTCCTCCTTTGGCTTGTTCTGCAGATTAAATAAGTAAGGATGATGAAGAGGGTGATCTTGAAGAAATTCAGCCTTGGTTGCTCTCCTCATCACACGCAGAGGCCAGGATAGGAAAGTTTACATTAAAACAGTCTGTGGAAACTACTTACCAGCCTTTTTTACATGAATAAACTGTTGAAAAGTTTTTTCTTTTATTTCAGGAATTCATCATCTTTGGCATGTAAACTCAGCCTTTCCATGTTTAGACAAACTTCTAAAATTCTGTATCTGGCAGGTTAGACCCAAGGAGTTACCTATACTGTGTACAACTAATTCATTTCCCTTTCTTTGTGGTTGCTAAAAGTTTCAGATTGGCTGCATTTACCCTGCGTGTAGCATGTTAAAAAGCCCTCTGCTCCCCCCGCTGCCTTCCCCCCCCCTTTTCTTTAAATAAGGTTATTGAGATCTGATTTTTTATTTCAGTCCCCTCAGACTTCAAAGCTGTTCTGTTGACTTCTGGCTCTCTGCTTATAGACTATGTGCTGCTTCTGCTGTAGGTGTCTACTGTTGCTTGTCCCTTTTCTTTCCCTTCTCCAGATTTCCTTTTGGTTTGTCCATTCTTCTTGGCTCCCAGGCCAAGTGATTTAGTTTGATCATCATATTTCTCCAGGAATACTGCTTTCCTTCTGCTCTGTGAATTGGCTGGTCGGAGCATGCCAGGGTAACCATTGTATTTGGCCGTCTGTATTTTCCTTGATGGTTGCTGATACATTGATTCTTTTTTACCAAAGAAGATAATTTGGCAGTTCTTCATTTTTTGTTAAAGAGCACTGTTTACTTGAATTCTTAAAAAAGAGATGTTACTGAAAAAGAAATATTCTTTAAAAAATAATTGTGGTTATAACGGGAGTAAGCTCTTGGGCATTGCTTGTGTTCTTAATAAATATATCCTACAGGTCAAATGACATTTTCTGGCAAAATGAGTACCCCAAAGCAGAAGCATATTTTGTGAAATTTGTTAACATCCACTGTAAACATCTGCAACACATTATAGGAATGTTAAATGCATATGATCATAGACTATAGTTTATTTTTATAATAAATAGATTTTAATTTAATAATTGTGGATAAACTCAAAATGTGGAACTGCAAGAACATTTAAGCAGTCATTTCCTTTTGCAGAGCAGTACTTCTTTTAGCAAAAAGTGATAAAAAAGGCCCTGGCTGGGTAGCTTAGTTGGATAGAGCATTGTCCTGATAAGCTAAGGTTGCAGATTCGATCTTGGTCAGGACACATGCAAGAGTCAACCAGTGAATGCAACACATTGATGTTTGATGTTCATTGTTCTCCCTCTCCCCCCCCTCCCCCTCCTTCCCACTCTCTCTCCCTCTCCTTTCTTTCTCTAAAATCAATTTTTTTTCAAGTATTTTTTAAAAAAGTGATGAAAAAGGCATTAGCACTGATAGATATTGTTGAGATATCTATCAACAATAGATAGATATCTCAACATTGTTTCCTTATCTCAACAATGTTGAGATAAGTGACATGCTTCTGACACAGCTGTGCCAAAGTCTTTAAAGGGGTTTTCTGCAATAGGGCCAGGAAAGTAATTAGATATCTCTTTATTTTGAGACTTTATTTTTTTATTTTTTAGCTTTATTTCAGCTCTCTTTAGTGTGAATAGAGGGTGGATGGCCAGAATTTAAAAGAAAAAAATATGTATGTGAAGTCATTCCTTTGAGAAAAAAATCCTTTTGCTGTCTTATATTACCTTTAGTGAGGAAAGTGAGTCCCATATGTTAGTGCATTTGAAATATTAGAGAACTCCTACTTGTATAAAAGAATGGTTTGTTAAAAGGTAGATACTTGTAAAATTGTAATAAAATTAGCTATGTAGGTAGCTATTTAAAAATAAAAGCAAAGGCCTAGGTTATGGTCATTTTCCATAACATGTCCCATATTAAACTATGGCATACTGTACTCTGGCCACAGTTACTTCACTTGGCTCTCTTTTCTGTTATCCAGAGGGGGAAAGGGATGTCTTAAGCAATATATATTTCATCAATTTCTGTTTTAACTTAAGGTAAAGTTTTTTTTCTACTAAGATTCTGCTATATTCAAGTGTGAGGCATTTTGCAGGATTGAAAAATACACTGTTAAGTCTCGTTGGGGAACTACCAATTTATATTTGATGAGTTTTATAAAAATCCCACTGTACTTTCAGATTCAGAATCGAAAGTGGGGTCCTTGAATTTGTATGTCTATACAGATCTTCAGGTAATTTTTTTAAAGGCAAGGTCAGGAATTAGGAATTAATACTAAACAACAGAATAAAAATAATACCTCATACCACAATATAAAATTCAGTTGAAGATCAGTAAATTAATTTTTATATCAAAATAAATAATTTATTATGAAATAATATATAAATATTCTTAAATAAGACTTATACTTTCTATGACCTACTTTGGGTAATGCTTACAGATTCCTTAGGATACATGAATTCACTCTCCTACCTATTCAGATGCATAGGTACATATGTATAAGAAACACTACTACTTGGATATTTGTTGAATTATTAGGGCAAAGGAAGGAAATAATAGATTCATTACCTTTTAAAATGGTGCTGAAACAAGATGAAGGAAGGAAAAACTGTTAGAAGAATTGAGTAAAGGAAAAGACAGAGATAACAGCAAGTAATTGAAACTCATTCAACCTCTCCCCCCACCCCTTTTTTTTGGTCTAGGCATACAGTTATTTGCTGATTAGTAATTCGTGCCCATCATAATGGATGTGTGAGTTTAGAGGTGGGATACATAGCAATCATTTCCTTTTACATGTAGCACCTGGAGCAATAAAGTCATTACAGGTGGAAGGGGTGTTCCTACCAACTGTAACTCACGTTGTCTCAAAATGGAGTACTTTCTGTTTAGAATTTTATTGTATTTGATTTCTATAGAGAGCAATGAATAGAATTTGAAAAACCATTTTAATTAAATGGAGAGTTTTTTTTCACTGGTCTAAAAATGCATGGTAATTTGGAAAAAATTTTAAAGGATTTGTGAAAAATAGCTGAAATATAAAATAGATGATTTGGATTTTTTCCCTACTACATGCACATCCGTACAGTGAAACCTGTACTTAATAAGTTGATGAGAATAAACAAACAGTTGTTTATCTTGTTCCTGGCACTGATTATGTTTGCTTTGTATTTGGTTTTAAAAGTACTAAGTTGTATGGAGAATATTTTATTTTTTTTGGTAATACAGAATATTTGAGTGTTAATGGAATTTTATTCTTTCTTAGGTCATGTTTACTGGTGAAAATATTCCCGTTCATCCTCATGTTTATAGCAATGGTCATATCTGTTTATCCATTCTAACAGAAGACTGGTCCCCAGCGCTCTCAGTCCAATCAGTTTGTCTTAGCATTATTAGCATGCTTTCCAGCTGCAAAGAAAAGGTAGGACTTTTCAGAATTATTCCAGGTAATATCTCTTCTTTCAGTTTAGGTAGAGAACTATTTTAATGTACATTTTATTTAAAGGAAGGACACAATGCTTTTTATTATATAGGAAATACCATATTTAGTAATAGATTGAGAAATTATTTTGATAATTTTTCACTCCAAATAGAAGTCATTAATTTATTTCTTAAACAGGAAATTTCTGCAGATGTTCTTAAATGATCTGACTTTTACTGCACAGGATAAAAGTGTCTTAAGAAATTCTTGTTTCTAGATTTCACAGTGGAAAGTCCCAGAAACCAAGAATCATAGGTTTCTCCCTTTTCCTCTCCCCTTTCCTGTCTGCTGACTCTCACCCTGTCACTGTCTTTCAGGGCATTTCCCAGGAACCTGAGCTTTGCTATCATAATGATTAGGTTGAAGAAGGAAGACTAGATTACCAATAGAAATTTTAGGACTTTTCCTCTTATTCTCCTTTACAAATCCACAGATTCTTTGTCTGATCAAGAGGGGAAAAAAGACCAAGAAGAAGAATCACATGAGTAAAATTTAGAATATCCTTTTAAAAGTACCTAAATCCTCTGCATTCCTGGTCCTCTTGTCATTACTGCTTCAGGGTGTAGTATAGTACAATGTTCATGTAGTTCTACATTTTTTAAAGCCTCACTTTTCCATGAGGGTTTCCTTCTGTATTCTTTTTAAAAGAAGGAACTAACTTATCTTTGAGATTAGAGAGCTGAGAGGTTATTTGTTTTAGAAGGGTTTTTTGTCCCCTGTGTTCCCCAAATTGAACTGTCATTTTTATTAAATTAGTATTTAGAGAACTTTTAAGATAGTACTTTATTTATAAATGGTAGGTTGTCTAGACTCAAACACTTTAAACCACTGTTTGCAAAGTAAGTTTCTTGGAATGTTAGTTCCATGAAAGGTTTCTTGATGTTAGGTTTAAAAAGGGGGGGGAATGGTTTTTGTTTAACTAGTCATGGGAAGTAATAGGTTAAATTGTATTTTTTCAAAGTATAACATTAAGAGCCCTTAATATGCAATTTTATATACCATGTAAGAAAGGAAATTAACTCTGACAGTTAAACTTGTGACACACCATTAGTTAAAAGACATGTTTCGTATGGGAGTAGGGGCAGGCTGGGTGGAGAAGGGGCAAAGGGAAAAATTGGGACAACTGTAATGGCATAAACAATAAAATACTTTTAAAAAATAAAAGTGAAAAAGACGGGTATCTCCCTTCAGGGACATTAAAATGTTCAGGAAAAAAATATACATCTTAGAAGGGATGAAATGGGGTACATATTATCTAATGTAAGTCTCCCTTTTTAACTTCCCTTTCCTCTTTGCTGTTGGCTTTTCTAAGCTGCATTTTAAGGCTACACTTGAGTTTTTCTTAACTCCAAGGAATTTGGAAACAAGTCTTATTTATTGCTTCCATGTTTTCTCCTCCCCCTCCCCCCTCCCCCCACATACCAGTTTTAAACTTTTGAGTGGAGAGCAGAGCAGTTTGCAGTGACAAGGGCTTCTGTGTCCCTGCTAATGTTTAATGTCTATAGAAAAGTGAGGCAGTAACAGAAATGAATAGGAAAGGTTAGGAGATGAATATGAAGTCTGCACATAGCTCTTGCATAGCCCTGATGATTAACCTTTGTTTACATTTAAATACAATGACTTACTTTTAAAAGCTAGAAAATGACTATCTTTTTTACCTCCTTCATTCTTTTCTATGCTTTTACCATTTCCCTCACGTTCTAGTTATTATTTCTTGCATACTTAGTATGACTAATACCATTTAAATTATTGATAAACTATATTATATAATATAAATTATCTGGAAGTCAGAATTCTGGCAGCATTAGTTCTCTGAAATATAAAGTCCAGGAAACATTTCTTTAGTACTTAACTATATGTTATTTTTACTGTGCCAAGTCCTAGGATACAAAGACAAACAGGAAATTTTTTTGCCATTGAGGGGATCTAGCTTCAAATAAACTTTAACGAGTCTTTTAAATTCTCACCAAAATTTTATTCTATGGTAGACATGTTTGTATGAGTTTCACTTTACTAGTAGACTCTTTTTTTAATATAAATTTTAATTTTTACTATAGGTATTTGAGAACTTTGATTTAGTCATAATTCTTTTATTCCAGTTTCCCTTTTCATAGTCAAGAATGGTTCCCTAAACTGAAGGCATTTAAATATATTATGTCAGTACATTTCAATAGATGAAAGCTAATTTCTGATATTGAGACCAGGGGTTTTAAACTTTTTAATAATCCACCCTTTATTCTCAGTTCCCTTAAAATATAGATAGTCCAAATTCCCAGCCTGTAAGTCCATTTCTAAAACAATTTTGGTAATCCATCTTATTATATAGTTTATTTTTTCTAAAAACCCTATCTCCTTGATTACTTACAAGTTTGTTTATATTCTTGACTTAAGCATATAAGTGGTGTTTTTCTTTCTATAATTTTTTAATTGGATTCTAATAAATACACACATAAAAGAGTTTATGAAATTCTTTGCCACCATAATAGCAATTTATTTCACATGAACACTGCTTATGACTTTGCAGGATAAACAACAGCAGATCATCTATTTTTTGAAGTAGCCGGGTATCCTATTTCATAATACTAATTTTTCAGGAATTTCCTCAAACATTATCAACAGGGTAACCTTGGGATAATTGTTGAACATCTTATGCTCTACTCTTCCCTTTTGTTAAATTAATATTAACTCAGAGGGGCGATATGAGGCTAAACTAAGAGCCCCATAGTTATGGAAGTGAGTGTTAGATGTGCCGAGTAGACTGCCTGTTTTTCCTTCCTGCTGCTATCTAGGTAGTTCTGCTCTCACTGCTTTTTAGTTGGACCTATCATATTATTTACAAACCTGCCCTCAGTGGCTTCAGTACAGATTGATATGTTTCCAGATCTTTGTAGTGTCACATATTTCTTGTGTCTAATAAATGTACAGTCACTTTCAGAAAAAATTCTATAATCTATCTTCAGTGTGTTGGCATCGCTGTTTCTGATGTAGCTCCCTTACAGAGCTGCCATGTGTTTGTAATGTGATGCTAGTCAGGACTTTCATGCAGCAGAAATGCCCATATATCTTTTCTTCTTTTTCACTTACATTGTTTGGAAACTTAATCCTTTGGTCTGTCCTTGCTGATAGCATCTTAAGAAAAACAATAGTCCTTTGTGGAGTTGCATTAGTTTCTCAGACACATCTAGTTAGGTAGACTTTCTTGTTTTAATTAGCTCACAAAATTATTAAATTATTTCTAGTGAGATAAGATAAATGAAACCAAATTTTTTTATAGCCTAATGCTGCTACTTTTGGTTGATAGTTATTCTCCAGTAATCCCATTGGAACCTAACCCAAACTACCCTGCCCCTATTTTTTAAAAACAATTTCGGTGTCAAGAGTCTACATTCCCTAGAATTTCTTTCAGTTATGCTATGAGCATTTATATTGTTTTTTTATTCATGTTATAATAGTTTTGCTAAAGCTTTTATTAAAACTATCTCTCCCTTATGTTTTTCTGTTTTACAACTTCTTATCTACTTAAACTTTTTTTGGTTTCAGAGACGACCACCAGATAATTCTTTTTATGTTCGAACATGTAACAAGAATCCAAAGAAAACAAAATGGTGGTATCATGGTAAGCAGTTTTATTTTAGAATAATAACTTTTAGCATTTTAGCTTGAAAGATTATATATCTGTTTGCTTGAGAAAAAGAAGGGAATATAATTGATGTTAAATTTTCGTAATATGGAAAAAATTCTTTAAAATACTTTAAGACATTTTATGGGTAAGTTACTAGCTTCTTAATGGGGCATATAAAACCATAATCATCATACAAGTAAAACCTAAACTTGCTTTAACATTTTGAAACTCTACCATTTTATTACAAAAAAGAAGTCCTTAATAATAATCTTTAGATCTAATTAGAGCTTGTTATTGGGAATCCTGTTGTTTAAAATAGAAGTTTTTATGCCTTATGTCCTCATTTAGTTTTGATACTGTTCTTTGGGAGGGGGAACCATGTTGTTAGAGATGACCCATTAAAGAAAGCTCTTCCTATTCTAATGGTTATTCCTCAAAAAATTGAGGTTCTGCTGATTGTAGTTTATGTAAACAGTACTCTAGATAATTTTAAATTTCTGTTGTTGTTTGTTGGTAGGGTGATGGTAACTTTAACAATTGAAAGCTGCTATCATCTTTTCTAAACTGACCTTACTGTATCACCAAAGAGATGTTTAAAATTGAAAACAAAAAGTTTATATTCCTACACCTTTTAAAACAGCTCTAAAAATAAGAAATTAAAACTGACAAAACAAATTAATAGGAATGGAGCCTTTCCCCCTTACCTTTCTTTCTAGTGGGAAACCTGTTATCTTAGTTAATTTGAGTCAATTAAAACTTTTTTAAATTATAGGAGTTCTCTAGGTGTTGAGATAAAAGATGACTGGAGTCAACACAATAGAATAGCACTATTCCAGTAGTTACAAGTTAGTAAACACAGTGAAAGAAGAAAGCTATTCCTGAGAACTACCAAAATATGCATATTTGGGATAATGTTAATGAGAAATGCAGATGACCTAGAAGAAGAAATACAGAGCTTTTAAGAGCTATTTAAAAAAAAAAAAAAAACCTTTGGTGATAAACCAGTATTATTTTTAAAAATGTATATTCTTTACAAATTAAAGGTTTAATGTAAGTCAGTAAAAATCCAGTGGAATGATGAGGTGGGTGTTTTAAAGGTTTTAAAAAAAATCAGCTTGAATTTTGAACTAAAAGATAATGGAGAGTTAATCTATCAGACACCAAAACATACCGATGCAAGAATAGACATTGAAATACAATTACTCTTTTGTAGGCCTTTTCAAATAAGATACGCTGATAATCAGATTTAAGGAATTCTTTCTGAGCACTGAAGTCCCACTAAAACTTTAACGAGACCCTACTTTAATTAAACAGCCCTTCAGTTTCTACGGCTGGCTTCTCATTCTTTTACATCCTCTTGCCTTTTAGGACCAAACACTGTGCTGCCACTTTCTTCTGTGTCTTTAAAGTGTCCAAGCTTCTAAGATAGTGGTCACTTCAGACTCAACCTCACTAATAATAGAAGAATTCCATTGTCTTTTGTAATGTTTTTAACTAAGTTTTAAAATTTGAGAGGAAATTGTATTAGATTGATGAATTTTAAAAATATATCTGTTTTCAAAGTATAACTCTCTCTACCATTGTATTCCCTCCCAGTGTTAGATGGTATATTTCTATGTTTACCTTCCTTACTCCCTCGTAGGGAAATTTCAAAAAGAACATCATCTTTCACTCTGGCTGGTGGCTCAGTTGGTTGGATCATTGTCCCGTGCACCAAAACGTTGCAGGTTCGATCCTCAGTTGGGATAGCACAGGAGGCAACTGATCCATGTTTCTTGTTCACATTGATCTTTCTCTCTCTCTCTCTGTCCCTGCCTCCCCCTCTCGTTTCTCTCTAAAATCAATAAATTTATCCTTAGGCAAGGATTGAAAAAAAAGACAATCATCTTTTAAGCTCTCTAGGGCTGCCTTATATAGTTGAAAGGACTTAGAAGTCCTTTATCTAAGATAACTTCCAGAACTTCCTATTGCCTGCCTTTTTGAATAAGAAATGGAGAAAAGCCATAGTGATACTAGAAATATAAAACTCAATTCTTTAAAATATAATACACTGAGTGGTAGAAGTTATTTTGATAGTTAATAGTTTCTATCTATTACTGAGAAATCCATACTTTTATAATTAAACCAAAAAAGTCTATTAATAGTTTGAGGATGGATCATCTCTAAGTTAGCCAAAAAGTGCCAAGAAAAGAGGCTTTTCAAACAAAATTTACCTTTTACTAAATATAAAATAGTCTAGGGTTTATGTAAGAATTAATTTTCCCAATAAACAGATTAAAAGTATGCCTTCTTCCTCTCCCTCCCCCGAAATACAAATTAGCCAGTTTTTAAAGACACTGGATTCTAATTGAAGTAAATCATGAGTATCCTAGTCCAGTTTCAGTCCTGGGATGGTATCCTGGCCCCAGGTACAGAACTTTTTAAAAAATTTTTTCCTTTTATTTTTTTCCCTTTTTTTAGATTTTATTTCTTTTTAGAGAGAGTGGAAGGGAGCGAAAAAGAGAGGGAGAGAAACATCGATGTGCAAGAGGTAAATCGATTGGCTGCCTCTTGCACACCCCACACCAGGGACTTGGTCAGCAACTCAGGCATGCGCCCTAACTGGGAATCAAACTGGCAACCTTTTAGTTCATTGGTCAGCACTCAAATCCACTGAGCCACACCAGCCAGGGCCAGATGTTTTTTTATTTACAGATAATTATATTTAAAACTTCCTCAGTTCATTAACCCACAGTGACCATTCTTACCTCAAAATGTTCTCTGCTCCTGCTTGAACTCTGCATGATTAAATTATTCTCTACCCACATTCTCCCATAAATAAACAGTTTTGCTCCACAAGTGAGCCTGATATGAAATCAAGGAAGGGTAATGTTAGTGTCTACTTGAGGTGACAGAGCAACTGCTCTGCCATAAAAGTGGGTGGGTACGTGCAGAAAATCTTCTTTGAACTTTTTCTTCATCCTTAACTATGTAGCATACATTGTCTTATTTATACATTTCAGAGTAACAGTTATAGGCAATGGAAAAATAGCCCACGTTGGCATTGTAGTTGAATTTCAAAAGTCTTATCTAAAAGGTAATCACACTCACTTGTAAAGCAGAACATGTGAGGTTTTAGAGTTTTGCAGTTGTTGTTTCTCTGCTTAGCTGCTTTAGTTCCAAAAGATCTTCATTGGTCATACTCCCTTTGTAACACCAAGTTACCAAGAAATATGGTCTTTTTATTTCTTAGCATCATCTAATTCTGAAAGGATTGCAAGGTGTGACCTGCAAAGCTAAACAAAAAGGTCAGAGACTGAACAAAAGACTTGCTTGGAATTGGGTAAACTCCCTGAAACACTTAACATTGCAGTTTCTGGAAACCATACAGAATTGCAGGCCTTGGGTTATTGAGCTCCACAGTCCTGCCACGTGGTGCTAACCAACATCCTTGGATCAACGTGGGTCAGAGTGTTTGTCAAGTGTAATCAAAGAGGCAGGAGAGGTTTTGAGTTTAGATTGGTGATATATGTGTACTTCAAAGGGAGCTTATGGATGCAAGATGCAGGCACTGTTAAGGAAAAACAGGCACTATTAAGGAAAATTTAGTTTATCTCTTGGTTTTAGAAAAAGAGGTTTCAGCTGACACACCAGATTTGAGCTGCCAGATACTACCAGTGTTGGGTTCTTGGGGCGGGGGGGGGGGGGGGGGGGGGGAGGGAAGCCTCTCTCTCAGCTTAAATTTGTGGTCTTCCACATCATTAATATACCTTAAAAATTAGGCCAGTTGCTGGTACCCTACTGTTTCATCTTTGTATATATTATATCTTAGACAGTTTTGTGCCACATAACAGTGTTTCAGTCAACAGTGTTCCCATAAGATTATAATCTTTAGTACCATATTTTTACTGTATACCTTTTCTATGTTTAGATACTACCCTTATGTTACAGTTGCCTTACAGTGTTCAATACTGTAACATGCCCTACTGGTTTGTAGCCCAAAGCAATAGGCTATACCAAAAGGCCTAGGTGTGTATTGTAAAAGTCATTAATGTTAATATGTGAACATAAATACTTTATTGTTGCTTACTTGAAGTTGAGTAAGGTCATAACTGCATTGGGATGCAAATATTCTGTGTTGCCAATTAAAGCAGGGTTCCATGTGCTTTGAAAAAACAATCGAGTTGAGAGAATAGGGTTCAAAAACTAAAGGGAACTAACCAAAATAGATATTTGGACAATTTATCTCAGCACACTGAGTGGGCTGCGGGGTTTACCTGTGGTTTAGAGCTAGAATCTTCCTTAAAAAACAGATCTGTATCCGGTTCAGTGTACAAGTGAATGAATGACTGAGCCTCAGAGATCTATTATAAAGCAGACATAATTGTTCTTGAAAAAGACTTTTTAAAAATCTTTGGGATTATAAAACTATTTCAATAACATAGCCAACTAGAGTGCATTAATAATATCCATGTGTTTTCTGTAAATATGAAACATTTATAACTTAGTTTTATAAATTACTGCTTTCCACAGATGGGAGTACAGCACTGTGGTTCCTGAAGCATTTTTCTTAAGGTGATAGAGAATTGAAAAACAGTAGCTTAAGGCTGCTCTTGAGTATTGGCTCCAGAAAAGTAGGCTTATAGGAAATAAATTCTTATGTATTTAGATGTATATTCAAAAAAGTGATGAGTTTGCAATTTGGGGAGGAGTAAAGAAATATCTTCTGCAAAATTACAGACTACATTCTGTAACATTAGCAGAGACATTCCCTGTGGGATTATAAGGGGATAGGAACATAAAATTATTTCAGACTAGTATTAACAAACTCCTTTTCTCCTTATCTCAGTTAGTAGTGAGCCTTTTTATTTGTACTACCTTTTATGGTTATAAAACCGTTCTCTAAATTCTTGAGTCCTGACTTTTATATTCAGGTTAACAGTCTTTTGCCCTTTATAACAATTCTGTCATCTGTGCTGAAGTCTTTCTTGAATCTGTTCATCAAAGGAAAACTTTTAATTCCTTAAACGTTTGAGAGACAAATCTAACCGTAAAGATTGATTTTTGTTTTTCTTGTAGGTAGCATTCCACTTGATACCTACTGACCTTATACTGTGTTCCTTTTCTTCTAGTCTTCTGTCCCTGGGAATATCCAGGGAGATGGTTTCCAACAAAATGTGATGGTTCTTATACTCTGGGGAAAACTAAATGACCTTCTTCTAGTATAGTTCTCTCTCATTCACTTTTCCCAGAACCCAGTGAAGTTAGCCATGGTAGGTGCCACCTCTTTGGCACTGGTAATTTCTATATTCTGTTTGAGGGTATAATTTTAGTAGGGGCTTCTGCAGTTTCAGAAAAAGTTTAAATGGTTAATAGATTGTTTTTTTCCAGGCCATCATCTTGCCACAAATACTTTAGCCAGGAGGTTAAATACATTGAGTTCTTTCAGGACCTTTTGTAAACCTATTTTTGTCTTGATCCAAGATGGATTTACTGTAACAACTTTTTTTGGTAAGCCAGTTCTGATATCTAATAATCCTTTCATCTAGCCAGGAAACTGTTCCTTCTGCTAACAGATGAGATTTTTGCTTCTTACTGATGGCCTTTTTTGAGAAAAAGGTGGCCATGGCTTTGGCTCATACCTCTCTCCATGCTTACCTGTGTGCTCATAGACTCTTGAGTACATATAGCCATCGTGCATTTGTAATGTTTAATTGAACTCCATCTTCATAACTTACTTTGTAAGATTATTTCTTCAAGGATACAATATTCTAGGCAGGTAGTATTGTACTAATTTCTTTTAACATCTGACCCAAAGTGAGAATTGATAGGGAGAATAGCTTCACATGGATATCTCAATCATTTTGGATATTGTAGCACATTCTACAACAGCCCACTGTCCTGGAAATTTCCATAATGAATAACCTGATAAAGATACATTTATGGTACCACCTGTCAAATATGACATTTTTGGAGATAAAAGCTTATTCCTGGGTAACTTTATGTTTGAGTTGAATTTTATCTGTCACCTAGTGTATACATTGCCATGTGACACACTAAAGTTTATTATCCTGAGTAGTTTGACATATTAGGTGGAGTTTAGTGCCACCTCTTAGCTTAGAGATTTAGGTGTGATTAGTTTTGATATTAATTTCAAGGACTTTAGTGTTAAGAAATATAGTACTAAAGAAGTGATACTTTAAGGAACTTACTTATATTCCTAAGTTTGTTCTACGTCCATGACTAATAATGTACCCTCTTTTTCCCATTTCCACAATAATTTAAGAAACAGTTTCATGTGACACTTAGAGGCTATAAACTATTCACTTGCTTTCTTAAAGATTATTTATTTATTTAAAGGATTCTAATGATTTAAATATGATTTAATTTAACAATCTAGGCTATAGGCTATTTCATCTTTTACATTACCCTTAAGGTGCAGGATCACAGAATATTCCACTAGTTTGCCCAGCATAGAAATTAGTTTACTGGTTTTTCGCTCTCATCGAGTCTTTATGAGTGGGAATGTTATTAGCAATATATTGATCCCAGCATAGGATGGCTTATAAAATATCTTGGCCAGTTTTTTAGAATTTTAAAGAACTTTAACAGCTCTTGAGTTGGTGCCACTAGTCTAACTTCTTTCTGAAGAATAACCAGTCTTCAAAATAAATCTTTAAGGTATGCTTTGTGAAATAAGTTTTGTAAAATAAGTCATGAACACAGAAGATTATACTCCATGTTACAAAATGTGTTGAGGCTACCAGAAGGTGTTGCTAAATAATTCGGTAGGATTATTTTAATGACCTTTGCATATGATCTGTACTTGCTAAAGAACATTTTCTAAATAGACATTAATAACAATTTGATGGATTTGGAGGTTGTACCTCATTTGTGCAGTTATTTCCTTCAAAAGACTAAAGGCATGACTTGGATTGTTCTGTGTTAAATAGCATGACACTGTGGCTCAGGGGTTTACTTCCTATCTCATTACCATTTTAAATTGTTTCCCATAAAAGAATTCTTTTAAGACTGATAAACCTGAAAATGTGCTAACATATATTAATTTACTTTTAAATAAAACTAACATACTAATAATACATCATTTTAGGATTTGTATGAACTACCATTTCCCTGAAAGAATAGGACTTGATTTGTTTGTCACTATATAATTGAACACAAATTGGACTTTTTATTTGCAGGGATTGGGGGAGGCAAGTCAGACATGTAAACCTTGTTGTTCGTGCTACTTGAAATTATTTTTATGTTAGACTAACTTACAGATTTTGCTAACACATGCTTGACTTTTTTTAATAATTTTTTTCTCCTTTTCTTTAAGATGATACCTGTTGATGCCACTATTATCATCCTCCTAGCAGAAGATAGTCCTACTGAGAAAATGAGCACTTTGATCATTCAGTCTTTGAACTTTAACCTTTGACTGGAAGTGACCTATAGGCAATGAAGACTACTTCCTTTTACTGCATTTTTACTCGTGTGCATTCTGGGCGCATGTTGATCGCTGGTTCAGTCCAGGCAACTGACATGCTTTTATTAGTCATACAGTATTAATGCAGGTGTCAGGAAATGTCAAATATAATTCCATTTTTTATTTTTATTTTTTTAAGCTTTCGGAAAAGTTCCAGGTCCTCATGTATTGTGCAATAACAATGACTTCCTTGGCGGTTTGGGGACATTCATTGCCGGCAATGGATGTCATAACAGGAAAAATTTTCATTAACTCCTGCCACCCAGTGATTAATGCATGATAGGGCCTATGAAATGAACTTAATGGTTCTAGTGGGATTATAAATAAAGTGAGGGATCCAACATTACTTTGAAAGTCACCCCAACTCATTTCTATTTGGATTCTATGCACTGTGATCCTAAGGTTAACAGCATGAATTAACATGCATCTTTAAAGGACTGTAATGAAAGATCATTGCATATTTATTGAATTGTTTATATCTGCTGTCAAATTGTTTTTGACATGGAAGGTTTTCAAGTAACATTGGCAGAGAGGTACAATATGTTATCCCTATGGTGAAAATAAATTCATTCATTGTATATAGTTCCTCAATCTTTGAAGTAAAGGTATGAGTAATATAGGGTATGAGTGGTTTAATCAAGGCTTTATTTTGGAAGTAAAATGGCAGTGGTGATTAAACTGCTGCAGTCCGTAATTTGGGCTTGTTTGTACATTAATGATTTTTCCAAGTAGAGTACGCGTTGTTATTTCGTGCTAGCCATCAGCATGAGCCCTACTGCCTAAACACTATTTCATTTATTTATGTTTGGAAAATCCATAAACATTATTGTTTGCAATTTTGTTTCTTTTGTTATGTTTTAAGTCAAGTTTGAATGTTACAAATACTTTAATTGAAAAACTTCTGTCCGTTTTTTCTTGTAAATTTTCTTTACTTGTAAGTATCATCTTGTCCTTTAATCCTGTACCCTAAAATAAGAAATACATTTTTGACAGAGGCTTAATGTTTTAACAAAAGAGTGTGGACATTTTTTATTTTAAAACTTAGGCAAAGGTGTACTATAGAATGGTATGTTTGCTTATTTGTCTCACACAACCATACAGTTATTCATGGAGAGATTTGTTTTCTTGTTTAAAAGACTTGGCTTACAGCTAGATAAAATTTTTCTATAGAAGAAAATTGTTGAAAGGTCCAATTCTCAGTACCCTGTAAGTTATTGATACAACTAGGTTCTCTTTTTAAAAAAGTGATTAATGTATTTTATAAATTACCTTTTCACATATGCAAAATCTGTTTCTACTACAATGTTCTTTTTACTAATGCCTATTGTTGCACTCTTTTTGACATATCCTACAATGAATTTATTAATTGATTTGGGCTTAAAATAAAAGCCAGTTGGCTGAAAGGTTTGAAATAATGTATCCCAGCAAAATCATCCAATCAATAATTGGCAAAGAATATTTTAAAATTTGTTTTTAATCTATGTATAGAAGACATTTTGTAGCTTTGTACATGTTGTTAATTAAGGGCATATAATTTTACACTCTAAAGTATAATTGCTGAACTCAGGGGTGGGTAGACTTCAAAAATATGTCTGCTTTAGAAGTAACTTGAAAAAAAATTAAAACTATAGCCAGCCACCAAATTGTGGACACTGTTTATACTGCTAGTTAGCAATTACCGCTTTTTAAAATTACAAACATTTTTGTTCTATATTGACTAGGCATACATAAGTTCTCACAGTAGTCTCTATCAGTCTTACTTGTTGGCCTGTTTTATCCAAGATAGAAAATGTTTTCTGGGATGCTTTGAACTACTCTTAGTTTTTAACTGCTTTTTAATATGAAAATTGCAGCTGTAAATTATGTATTTTTCATATTTTACATAACTGCTCTAAACTACTGATAGACTTGATCATTTTGTGGGTTGGGGTGGGGAGATTTCATTCTGCTGGTCCTCTTAACTAAAATCCTTTTATTAAAAAATGACCTGTGACATTCATTCACCAAAGGAATCAGTATACTAAGTCAAACATTAACAGTGCTATACTATTGATAATAGGTCACGTATAGCCTCAGTTGAGTTTTTAAATATGAATAGCAGTATTTTAACATACCTCTCTCTACATAGAGACACCATAAAAATTGAAATGAAGCAGAGGAAAGTAAAGGAAAACCAAATAATTTCAGTGCATTTTACAGTTTATAGAGAAAAAATTGTGATAAAATATCCTAAAATACAGAAACACCAACCATTCATAATTTGCAATCAGATAACACCTTATTCATTTCTCCCTTGAACTTAGGAATGATTGAATAGTCCTTTGCACTTAGATTTAACAAGTTAATTGTAAATGTGAGTTTCAGTGTTGAAGACATAAAACGTTTACCCTGAGGCATTGCTTTGGAGAGGGCTTTGTAATAGTAAAATGAATATCTCTGATATGTTGTTGAAGGGCAACCAGGATGCCAAGAAAAATGTACGTAGGAACATGCTATTTCCCTCTTCCCTGCTTCCCTCTGTGGACACTGTCTGCTGCGTGGGCCTGCAGAATTATACTTTCATTTACAGGCAATGTGTACTTTCTTGTTTTTTATTTATTTATTTATTTATTTTAAGGCCATTCTTCTGGTTTGCCAAATTCTGTTAAGAAGGCGATACATTCAGTTCTTTATTTTGCATGCTTAGATCAGGAACTTGGTGCCCATTCAAAAAAAAAAAAAAAAAAACTTACGTCAAGTAGGTATTAATACTATAGATTTTAAAGAGAAATGGTTTTCAGTTTTTTAACGTAAATTTTTAAAGGTAAATTTTATGGATGTGCTCTTAAGGAACTTAATATTCACCTCTAAAGGACTTTACTTGTAATGTGTAAATTCTTCCTTTTAGCTAGCAGGGAAATAAAGCTTTTTTTTAATCCCTGTGGGAGGAATGCTAAAAATAGTTTTTCTATACAGTTCACCTGGACAGAGATCTCAATCCTTATTAACTAGGTGTATAAATATTTCGTATAAAGTAACTAGAATAGTTTATTACTCCCTTCTGAAATTTTAAATATATGATATATATATATATATATCATTAGATTCCTGCAGTGGGTAATAATTTTTTCAGATTTTAAAACAGGTATCTAGTGACTGCTTGGTTGTTCCCAGATTGCATCAAAGATGAATTGACAAATAATCGAAGTGAGTAGTGATATGAAAATGGTATGTAACCACATATTACTTGTTTCTGGTGATCAGGTCTTACTTTTTCTAAAGCCTATTGTTTTTGAGAATTGACATACTTAAAACTTGTTAAAGCTTCTTCCTAAAAATAGAAGAAAAGAGGAGGTACTATGTGTTAACTTTTTTTTTAAATAAAGAATCCAGTGTCACTAGTTCTAAGGCTTTATGGCTACTGTTGCTTATATTTCTCAATCTCACTTTTATTTAGTTTTTTGAACATATTCTAGCTGAATGCTTATAATTGTGCATATAAGTTGGTTTTTATAAAGAACTGAGGCTTAACCATGTGTTTCTCTTCTGAGAATTCATTATGATCAAAGTCAGCTGCTGTAGTGTTCTGTGTTTGGCTGATACCATTGCATGATTAAGCTCTGAGAAGTAGGTGTCTTTTAATCTGCACCAACTGGCCCTAGTCCTCTTAGTAGTCGGGGTTTTTTGTTTGTTTGTTTTTTACTTTTTTTCCTGTCTCCTCACAGATAGTATAGTGTATAGTGTGTCAGTTTTTAGCAGTTTCTAATTTCTAAGTTTTTTCTTCCTCCTTTTCTTTCTTCCTTCCTTTCCCCTTTCCTTTTCCCTTTTTCACTTTTCCTTTGCTTTTCTTGAGGTTAGGAAATCCAGAGAAGGAAGATTATTACAATTTCTACCTCTCATCAGAATTGTTTTTTAAATAAAGACTTCTTTCTACAAATGAAGTACACAGAATTTCTGATAACTGTAATTTCAGTTTATCAGAGGATGGCTAAATTTGTTGAACAGTTTCTTGATAAATGAGCTGTTACCTATAATTTAGTTCTTAAATACCAATATTGAAGGAATTTTGTTTACTTTTGGGTGGTGACTCTCATAAAGCCTAATTATTGTCCAGTTGAATTAAATCACTTGTTTTGGTAAAAGTATATTTTCATTTAAGTTTCCAGATCTCCCTGAGATTTGAATCTCTTTGAAAAATAATTATTTGTGGAAGACTTTTGCTTTCTGAGCATAAACTGTGCACTCATTTATCATTGTCATTAGAGGCCCATAGAATTGAAACGTGTCCTTCCAACTACATCTGTCTCCCTCAAGTTAAAGTTCTGGTTCCATGGTATTGACTGTGATTTTAATTTGAAAATGTTAATATTGGAACTTATATTTGAGGATGAGCCTTTAGAGTGATTACAGGAGTATATTTTTTATGAAACATTTTTTGTTGATAAAAATATTAGTATCTGAAGTCATTTTGAATATTGGAAGGAATGCCAGAATACCTAATGAACTCCATCTTTACAAGTGGAGTGCAGTTGACTGGGAAAAGGGAAAACAGTTTTTGTTCTGATTCTTGGCACCTATATTGTCAGGTTTTTGAGGAAATTTTGTTCCTACAGTACTTCTAAGCTGTTTTCTCATAGGCAGGAGTATGGTTTCAAACATGCTGGGCTTTGGCTTGTTCATTGTAACATCACTTAGGTTTCCTGGTACATGGGAAGATGAAATAATCCTACCTCTCTGGTTATAAAGCCTGAAGCAAGATTGGTAAGGAATTCGGTAGATTGTGTCAGGCACCATAAAAATGCAGTTCTCCTCATAATAATCACAGATTGTTCACATAAATGCAAACTAATTATTTGAATAGATTATTAAATTATCTAGTAGCCAAGAATTAAGTGCATGTGTAAGTCAAAATGGATTTGTTGTTTTTAGTTCGTACCATTTTCCTCTCAATATTCAGAAATACAGATTGTACATTTTATTAATAAAAATGGAAGCTTGTGCTTGAAAGTTTGAATAGGATGGATGTATATATTTTATAAACCCAAGTTGTAAAATATGTAAAGCTATGGCTTTTTAAATAGAATATGTGTTAAAAGATAGATAAAAACCTATATATTATATATTTTTAAATACATGTATCAAACTTTTGTTAGTTGAATATAAATTACATTGTGTGCTTCATGGAATTCAGTAACTTTTAATAATAAAGCAGTTGTCATTGATTTTTTTTTCCTGTAGACTTGAATACTAAATTGGATAGATAATTAAACCTCTTCATATATTATAATGTAAAAATTTCTTTATATAGTCGTTTCTCTGTAAAAAGACTGATCTTTAAAAGATGGGAACAGTAACATGTTCATTTCCAAAATGAGGGTAAAGAGTAAAGATCGGCACTAAAGCTGCTAGTTTATGTCACAGGTCATCTTTACCTAGTAGTGCATCCTGCTGTGTATCTTAGTGCTTCTTCATGCTTCAGTTAAAATAAGTCCTGGTTAACGACTGGGCATTTTCAGAAAAGATGGAAATAGAGACCCCGGCACTTGCTTTAGAATTACCAGGAGTCTGGAGTTGTTGAACCTCAAGTTGAATGATTAATAAGGACATACGGTCAAGAACTTCTGGATGCTTTCCTGAGTATACAGACCCATCAACTAACTTAACTTAAACGAGGGACCCCTGAAGCTGTGGGAAGAGAGAAGGAAATCAGAAGAAGGGGGCATCTCCTCATCTTACTTATTCCTAGCAGGAAGTTCAATATGCTCTGCTGATATTCTAAGTTTTCTTTTCACAGGGGATCTACTTGCCCCAGAAGCACCTCTCCTTACTGGGGCTGCCCTCCTACCATAAAACTGTCTTACCTCAACAAGCTGTTTCCACAGCCTTAAGCAACTATATTAGTAGCTGCTTAGATAAATGCAAGATCCATCTTCCTTTATTATAATCTTTAAAATAATTTCTATGTGTCATAGATTGTATGACTTTTCTCCACTAGTTTAAGCTCCTGTGGATAAGTAATTCTGTTGAAGCCCTTCCTGTATTCCTTGGTACTTTTCACATGAATATAACACAGCAAAATTAAAAATGAACTGAATTGAAGGGCCAAATGACACAGGGTTTTGTGTGCCTGGATAATATGGTCCAAGGCCATGGAAGTTCTGCATCAGTCCTGTTGGTAATCCCTGTCATTAAATCTTAAATTGCTTTTGAGATTTGTTTTTAATGTTGCTTAAGGCAAAATGTAAGTGGGAGTACCTGCATTCCCTTTCCAGTTCAGTGGAGTATGAAAATACTTTAATAAGGAAAGTTGAAATAAACTGAGGTAGAAAATACCTTCTTGTATATGTACTTGGCCTTCAAGGACCTAATGTGGGTAGTTGCATGTCCTCAGGCAAGAACCTGATATGAATGCCACGTCCTGAAGAAAAGGTCTCCAACGTAACAGTAAAATGTGTTATCTCCTCTCACCTCAAAAACATCTTTCCTGTCATAATGGCATTCTGTCTAATCTAGTTATCCAAACAGGGAATTTAACATCATTTGTTAGTTCTGACATTTAACTCCTGTTAAGCCTGTCTTGAAAACATCTCTGAAATTTCTCCCTTTCCTCCAGCCCCCTCGTCTTTTCACTCTGGTCCTGGTGTTCCTAGGCTGCTCTTGAGCTGTCCACACACCTGTTCTTTAAGTAGCAAAACACAAGTACGTGTACCTTCCTGATGTTCTTCCCCGTCCCTAGACTATTCATCATCTACTTTTTTACCTGAAAGGTCCGGTCAAAATGTAGTTATAAGGTGATCTTGACCTTTCCTCTGTACCACCCACCAGTCTTCTATCCTGAACTCTTAACAATAGGAACAATGTCTCAATTGTGTTTTGTGTCCCCAGCACCTACAGAGCACGTCCTATCATACAAGCTTTTCATAAAATTTTTAATTGTACTTGTCTTTTTTTCCTAAGTTTTTCAAAGAAACTTAGGTACTTGCAATTTTTGAAACACATCTAAATCACCATCTACATGAAATGTTACAGGACCACACCCTCCCCTTCCCGTCAGAGAATTATAAAAAATTACTCTTAAATAAATTCATTGGTTTTACTTTCTTTTATTTAAAAATGGGTGTTTCTTGTGTTCTTTGAGATAAATTGCTTGTCTTTAATATATTCATAAATTAAGAACTTAATTGCTTTAAAATAAGTACATCTGAGGA
Source organism: Desmodus rotundus (assembly GCF_022682495.2). Taxonomy (NCBI): domain Eukaryota; kingdom Metazoa; phylum Chordata; class Mammalia; order Chiroptera; family Phyllostomidae; genus Desmodus; species Desmodus rotundus. The sequence continues at coordinate 54,830,523 of NC_071394.1, read as the reverse complement.
GCCGTGAGATTATAAAGGTAAATCCAACACTCATTAAGGTTAAAAATGGACATTAAACAAGTACAGACAGTCCCCAACTTAGAATTTTTCTGCTTGACGGTGTGAAAGTGATACGCACTCAGTAGAAATCAAACTTTAAATTTTGATTTATTCCCAGGCTGGCAGTTTGCAGTATGATGTTCTCTCATGGTGCTGGGAAGCAGCAGTGAGGTGATTTTGCCCAACCGTAGGCTAGTGTAAGTGTACATTTAAGGTAGGCTAGCCTTTCGTATTAAATGCAATTTTGACTTAAGATTTTCAGTGTGGATTTTATTGGAACATAACCCTATCGAAAGTCGAGGTGGGGAGTATCTGTACTTTGTACTTCTATATGAAGAAGGGTGTCAGACAAGCAAAAGCATAGGTCTTCGAAGTGCCTGTATAATATAGGGAGATGAGAAATAATAAAATATAAAAAGATGCAGGTCAGTGACAGTTTCTCATCACAGAAATGAGTTGTTTGCAAAAACCGCTATGATGACTCAAAAATCATTAACTTTAGATGAGTGTTCAGCAAGTACAAAGGTCAACTACAAAATCCCTAGAGCAGCTCTTGTGTGAAGATCATCCCTGTAGGATGATGTTGCTGGTGCAGAGTGAGCTGGTAGGGCTGCAGAAACCAGGGCTCCATGATGTGGGGCCTGTGAATCAGGGTAACATTGAAATTAGGCTTTCAGTTTCCACTAGACAGAGATGAGCCTAGCAGTCAAAATTCCTTTGGTCCTCAGGGTATTTGTCAACAGAGAGGAAATTATGAAACAGCTACTGTGTGGGCAATAATACAGGAAGATTGCCCAGAAAACAAAGCTCCAGGCTATGCCCCAAAATGAGTCTGAGCTTCTATGCCAACATCTCACCCATCAAAACTAATTTACAGCTAGAGTTCCATAGAGCCTTATCCCAGAGTAAAGACCCCTAATTTGGAGGATGCCAAACTTTGGGCTTCGATTAAGGTGAGGTCCCTTATTGGCCCTGTCCTCAGGAGGTGACCAGAAGCAAATGAGAATCCTATTCCAAGGCAGCTGTTCTCTTCTAGGCCTCAAATTATCTCTCCAAGTGATTTATTTCAATACAGTGACCAGTGCACAACGGTTATCACAGTCTAAGAAACAAGAAACCGTGATAAAGAACCAGCAGAAACAACAGGCCTAGAAAGCATTGGGGGGATGGGCGGGGGTGACACGATCCAGTGTTTACTGTTCTGCATGCCACACAGGTAGGAGCTTCTGAAGAACAAGTACCAGTCTTGTTTACATGCGCTCAAATGCGGGGTGCCTGCTGGGTCCCAAGGAGCTTAAGGTCTGGCAAGGAAGACAAATCGGTAATGGAAATAGTGCGATCCTTGGCATGAAGGGGTAATCACAGAGTACTGAGTGAGCATCACGGCAGGAACCATTGAAGGGCGTCTAGGAAAGAATTCCATGGGAAGTGATGAGTATTTGCCAGCAATGGGAGAGGGAAGATGAAGGCCCACACAGCAAGTGCAAAACCCTGGGATGAGAGAGAACAGTGTGTTTGTAGCATTGAATTTGGATGTGGGAGTGGTAAAAAGCCAAAGGATAAAACTAGAGCTAGAATTGAAAGACCAGGCTATAGAATTTTGACTTATCTCAGCAGTAGGGACTGATGGATTTGCACTTAAGAAAAATTACTTTGTGGTTTTGTTGGAAGAGTCATAATTTGGGGGGAAAGGAAGGTGGACTACACTGGTGATCCAGACGAAGACGACACTTTGAGATTATTATAAGGTATTGGCATAAAGATAGACATACATCAGTGGAACAGAAAGTCTGGAAATAGGGTCAATTGATTTCCAAAAAAGATGTCATGACACTTCAAGGGAGAAAGAATAATCTATTCCACAAATGGTACCAGAGCATTTGGAAAGCCATCTACAAAACAAAAACCTTACCTCACATCATAAAAATTAACCCAATTTGAATCATAGACCTAAATTAAGACTAAAAAGCTACAAAATGTCAAGCCCTGGCCTGGTAGCTCAGTTGGTTAGAGTGTTGTCCCCATACTTCAAGGTGATGGGTTTGATCCCTGGTCAGGCCACATACAAAAGGCAACCAGTTAATACACAAGTTGGACAACAAATCGATGTTTCTCTTCCTTCCTCTCTCTCTTAAAAAGAAAGAGAAATTATAAAACTTCAAGAAAAAAAGAAAATCTAAGATCTTGGTTTGGCAAAGATTTCTTAGTTTTGACAGACAATTGACAAATTGGAACTCATCAAAATTTAAAGCTTGGACTTTTCAAAAGACAGACTGAAAAGGCAAGACAATATATTTGCAAAATATATATCTGATAAAGGACTTGTATTTAGAGTACTTTTCAAAACTTAAAATTCAGCCCGTACCGGCATAGGCCAGTTGGTTGAATGTCATCCTGCAAAGCAAAAGGTCTCCGGTTCAATTCCCAATCAGAACACATGCCTGGCTTGTGGCCTGGTCCAGGCTGAGGCATGTGAGAGGCAACCGATCAATGTCTCTCTTACACATTGACGTTTCTCTCCTCTTTCCCCCTCCCTTCCCCACTCTCTAAAAATAAATAAAATCTTAAAAAAAACCACTTTCAATAATATGAAGCAAAACCCAATTTGAAAATAGGCAACTTTTACAAATTCTTTGACTTGAACTAATGCTTAACTGAAGAAAATATAAGGATGACAAGTAAGTATGTGAAAAGCTACTCAACATAATTACTGATGAGGGGAATACAAATTAACGTGATGAGATACCACTGCACAGCCACTGCATTGACCATACCAAGTACTGGCAAGAATGTGGAGCAATGGGAACTTTCCTACACTATCGATAGGAACGTAGAATTGTATAACCACTTTAGAAAACAGTTTGGCAGCTTCTTAAAAAGTAAAACATGTACAGCAGTTTTAGATATTTAACCAAGAGAAAAGAAAGCATATGTCCACATAAAGACTTAATCACAAACGTTTTCTTAAAGTTTGTTTATAAAATGTCCAAACTGAAAACATCCTAAATGTCTACCAGTGGGTGATTGGGTAGCCACACCATGGTATATCCATACAATGGAGTACTACTCAGCAATGAAAAGGAACACAAAATATTGATACATGCAACATTGATAACTTTCTGTTATTGTGAATGAAAATACCCAGGTGAAAAAGAGTACATATTGTATGGCTTTATTTACATAAAATTCTAGAAAATGCAAACTTAGTTTTATCATGACAAATATTAAATAAGTGTATGAGTATATGGAGTGGTGGGAAGGGGCATGAATTAGCTTGATGGATATTTTCTTTATCTTGACTATCTTGGTTTCACAGATATATATCAGAACTCACTAAACTGCATACTTTAAATATTTGTAATTTATTGTGTGATATGCCTTAATTAAACAGACTTAGAAGGTTTTCAGTAATAAAAACAAAGGATGATGATGACCTGAAGTGTAGTATGAAAAAGTGAACAAATTCAACTGCTATCAACTTGTTTAAAAGTAATCATCGCTTAAAAGTGATGGAGCTGGAATTTAAGCCTAAGCCTAACTCACTGCAAAATCCATGCTGTAAGTTAATATGCTTATACTTAGAAAGGACCCCATATTTTTGACTTGGAAAACTGAGTAACAGTGATGACTTTCACAAAAGGAGAAGCAGATTTTGCAGAGGAAATATGTTTGTATTCCCCATAGCACCAAGTATAGTACTTTATACAGCCAATTAGTGAGTGGAGATATGAGTGAAGTTTTCAGGTGGCAATGATAATGAAACATTTAGTGTGATGTAATTTTACTTAGTTCATAAATTTATTGCCTATTGACTAACAGCTGGAAAGAAATTTAATACTTACTAGTCCAATAAGCTAACCACTGAATTAATTATTTATCACCATCTTTGAATTGGTCACGCCAGACCACCTTTAATGGTGGAAATGATCCTAACTCAGAAAATTATTGCACTTTTGAATAAATATTATTATTAGAAAGTTATTTCTTCCAAACTGAAATATGCCTCCAGACTCTCTGTTATGGATTGACTTGAGTCCCTTAAAAAGATATGTTGATGTCCCAACTCCAGGTACCTCAGAATGTGACTGTATTTGGAAATAAGGTCATTGATGATGCAATTAGTTAAGGTGAGTTCATATTGGAGTAGGATGGACCTTAATCCAAGGTGGGTGGTGTGCTAAGAATTGGAGAAGACACAGACATGAAGGGAGAACACCATGTAACAATGGAGTGATGTACCTGCAAGCCAGGGAGCACCGAGGATTGCTAGAGGAGTCAAGGATTCTTTCCCAGAGCCTTTGGAGAGCACAATCTTGCTGACACCTGATTGTGGATTTTTAGCTCAAGAACTGTGAGAATAAGTTTCTGTGTTTAAACTTCCCAGCTTGTGATACTTTATCACTAGCAGACTAATACAAAGTTTAACAAATTTGTTCTCACTGGAATACCTTATTCTGGATATTACTTTCCTTTTTCTGCCAGTAGAGTCAATCAGCCAACATTACTATCTGGGGTCTTATAGGAGTGCCTCATCCACGGGCATAGATTCCACACAACATGCGATCTGATCAGTAGACCCACTTCACAGCAAAGGAGATGTGGGAGCAGGCCTGTGACCAGGGAATCAGCTGGCCATATCATATATGCACCATCTGGAAGTAGTTGGCCTGAGAGTACATTATAATAGCCTACTGGAGGGACAATGATGTGTCAGTATGGAGGCAATAGTGTGCAAAGGTGCAATAGTTGCAATAGTTTGCAACAGTTGCAAAGGTGGGTGCCATCTTCCAGGATGTGGCATGTACACGTGAATCAGAGCCACTATATGAGGCTTTGTCTCCAACAGGAAGAATATGTGGGTCCTGAAAACCGTATATCTCATTCCTGCTCCAAGTTATACCTACTTTCTTAAAACTTTGGATTCCTTGTGTCCAGGGACAGACAGGCAAGAAAGGCCATTTTGAGAGGTCTTTCTCGGTCAGGAATCCGAATAGACTCAAGACAATCTCTTTTGAATTTAGACTGGAAGAAGACATTCTAATTTTTCTTGAGCATATTTTTCTCCAAGAAGTAATATTAAAGTCTTTTCAGTGATATTTCCTAGATCTGAATGTATTTTCTATATCCGAAGAGAATTTTTGGAGGACATTGTCTTCTGTAGTACATAAGAATCGAGTATCAGTGCATACAATTGAACAGAAATAAAGATAAATACCCAGGTATTAATCTTTCTATGACTTAAGTCATGGAAATTTATGTGAGTTTGATTTTGAAGTAAAAAATAATTTTTTCTGTATCCTAGTTGCTTGCATGTTTTCTGCTGTAAATCAAGAGTTCAACAAATGGTAAATGATTGACAAAAGTTCTGAACTTTTCAAACAGAATTTCCCATCACTCTCATTTTGATAGTTTCTTTTTAAGATTTATTATTTATTTATTTATTTATTTATTGAGAGAGGGGAAGAGAGAAATAAAGGGAGAAAAATACCTATGTGAGACAGAAACATCCACCAGTTGCCTCTCATACCCTCCCCAAGCGGGACCAAACCAGCAACCTAGGCACGTGCCCTGACTGGGAATCAAACCAGTGACCTTTAGTTTTGTGGGACAATGCCCAGCCAACTAAGCCACACTGGTTACAGTTCATTTTGATATTCATGAAATTACATCTTTAGTGCAAACTTTGACCTGGCCAACTTGTTCCTTCTGTTCACAAAGCTGAAGAAAGACTCTCATGAGCTCATATCTGCCCACCAGTGACAGAAAGTAAAGAGAGAATTTTTTTCTTTTTTTAAAAAAGATCTTATTTATTTATTTTTAGAGAGGGGAAGGGAGGGAGAAAGAGAGAGAAACGTCAATGTGTGGTTGCCTCTGCTTCGCTCCCAACTAGGGATCAGGCCAGGAACCCACGCATGCGCCCTGACTGGATGTTGAACCTGCAGTCCTTTGGTTCTCAGGCTGGTACTCAATCCACTGAGCAACACCAGCCAGGGCAAGAATGTTTTATATCTTTGTCTCATCAAGAAAAAATACAATTGTTGAATACAGCATTGCTGAATGTTAATTCAACTCAATCTGCTTCCAGTACGATCGGGAATGGGGCCGTAATCATATGTTAGGGGACTGATGCTCCCCCAGATGATTCTGACACAAAGCCAGGTTCAAGCATGACTGTTTTAACTCACTTCCGAGTTTCTTAGGTCACAAGCAGTGTGATTTCTCTTTCATACATCAATCCAGGAGGATGGAAAACAAAGCAATTTTCAGCTTTAACTCAGTATCAGGAGTGTAAATACTTACAGGGGAGAATACAGCCAGGAAATGAGAGCAAAATGTACAAAATGTAATTCTCTTGCAGGATTAAAGGGAAATAATGTAAACCACTAACTAAAAAATAAGAGGAAATACAATTCCTGTTTAGAATAAATACAGAATTTTAGTTGAGAGAACTGTTTTAAGACCACTGTCAAATCTCATCAGTCATCAGAAAGAAGTATCAGATTATAGTACTTTCTATGTTTATAAACACCCTTCCCATATCTCCACATTTGGCGCTGGACCTGGCCCCTGTATTACAGTTATTGTTTGTAAGTAAAGTAGCTGAAGCTATAAGGGATTTGTTGTTTTATGAAACCGAGAGTCAGGTCAGGGTTAGTACTGGCGTCAGAAAAGAGGCAGAGCTCAAATGTAGCTGGGGCTCCACTTTGCCCTCCAGGCTCTGTTTGGTCTTGGCATTGTCTCTCTTCTTATTGCTGTTTCTTTCTCCTTTCATTTTTTTTAAAATATGGAACACTTCACGAATTTCCGTGTCATCCTTGCGTAGGGGCCATGCTAATCTTCTCTGTATTGTTCCAATTTTAGTATATGTGCTGCCGAAGCGAGCACTCTCCTTTCATTTTTAATTTTTTTTAAATTTATTTTAAAATTATGGTTGACATAAAACATGTTTGGTCTCTGTCTTCCATGTTAGATGCTTTCTCCTGTGTCTGGGAGGCACTAAAAGCTGATTCGGTACCTGCGCAGAGCAGGACTTCCGAGGGGTGGGATTCATTATAGCGTCTGCAGTGAGCCTGATTGTTGCTGTTGCTGGGTGCCTCCAACAGGATCTGTAATTGTTTCTCTTGCAGACAACCAGGTTACCAGGTCCTCCAAAGAAATCTTCAGTTTCTTGCTTGGGTGTCAGGCAAGTATAATAATAATGAAAAAGTTTGACAAATTACCAGGAATTACCAAAAGATGACACCGAGATGCAAAGTTAGCAAATTATGTTGGAAAAATGACACCAATGTACTTGCTCAATGCAGGGTTGCCACAAACTTTCAATTTTTAAAAAATGCAGTATCTGTGAAGCAAACTAAAAAGCAAAGTGTAGTAAAACAAGGTATACCTTACACGGAGATGGTTAAAGGGCACAAAATATAATTAATTGCATTGTTTCAAACTTAAATTAGCAAAATTCATTGAAATACGACTTAATTTTTTTTGATATGAGAGAGAAACTCTTGTCTCGTTATTTATGCCGTCACTGGCTGACTCTTACATGTGCCGTGACCAGGCGTCCAACCGGCAATCTTGACACACGGACGGCACTCTAACCATCTAAGCTACCTGGCCAGGGAAAAATGTGACTTTGAAAAACACATATGTATACAGTATGTTGAAAACTGAACTAACATTACCTTTCACTTGTTTTTGTAATAATGCACAGCAAACTATTTCTATAAAAAGCCAGGTTTGGGGGGGGAGCCAGATTTGGGTGGCACTGCAGTCTCTACTGCAACTGAAACAGGTAGAATAAAATGTTCCCCAAAATTGCTTCATTGAGTCAAGCCCTACCAGAACAAATTGCTCCAAGGACTTAAGCCCCGCCACAACTATGGCAGGTATCAATAGGTAGCTCTAAAACAATGGTCCAGGAACTACCCTGAATTCTTTCAAGCTTGTTTTCAGATCTAAAGCCAAGCCACACAGAAAAACTCAATTTGTTAGGAAAGTTCCTTCCTGCATTCCATAATAAGTCCTACACAATCCCAGAATACTCCACCTTGCTGACCTATAGCCTGCCATCAGGGTTTCTATAACCAGACAACAGTGTTCAAAAAAAAAAAAAAAGACTGCTAGCCTACTCTCTGATTGGTGACCCCCAGCAAGTCCATGTTCCAAGCCATAGACACCCCTACGCCCCACATTTAGCAAGTACAGAGAACCTGAAACCCTATCACAGTGTTCTCGCCCTCTACAGAGCCTCAATAAATCTGCCTTTGCTTTTATCGATGTCCCTGGTCTAAATCCTTTTATATCAGGAGGCAAGAACCCAAACTCATCAGTAACACAACCACTCAACTCTGCAGATGCATAAAAGCACTTCCAGACAATATGTAGTGAAAGAGTGTGGCTATGTTAAGAATATACTTTATTTATAAAATATACTTTACTTACAAAAAAAATACTTTATTTGCTAATCCTGCAAATAATTCTTTTTGAAGCAGTGAAATCTATCTTTTTAAACATTGGGTCATCAATGTTCCTTTCAGGATGGCATTTTAGATCTTAGAATTAAGAAAATAGAGCTATTAGACAATGAGATAAAAACCTATAAAAATGGGATCAGTTGGTGACAAATACATGTCATTATATATACATTTCGCTAAATCCGTAGAAAACACGACACAACAGTGAGTTCTAATGTAAATAAGATGTGTCAGTTGTCAGTGTATGTTCATCAGTTGTCACAAATGTAACACTGGTGAGCAATGTTGATAATGGGAAAGGCCGTGCATGCGTGGGGGCAGAGGGTATATTGAGAAATCTCTGTACCTTTCATTCAGTTTTGCTGTGAACCTATAACTACTCTAAAAAATGAAGTCTATTTTAAGAAGTGATCAGGTGATGAGTAATGATACAGGGGGAAAAGAAGGATGGAATTAATGACCGTTCTTATTTTCCAAGTCCTAGCTGGGAATTGGAGCCTTTAGCGCCATCTGCAGACAGGGTCCCTCTGCTTTATCTCCAACTGTGCCTTAATGTTGCCCAAAGTGTTCTCCATGAACGTGTTCCATGCCAAAAAGTTCCTATAATCAAATGAGTTTGTGAAACAGAGCATATCCTATCCCTTCATGGAAACTCCATCTATATTGGTGGAAGAAAGGCTCTGAGACATTATGCAGTAAAGAAACTTTAACTTTTTTGAACTCACAGCTTTATAACCATGTTTAATCAAATAATCCATTCCTCACTTAACATCTATTGATGTCTGTTGAAATAATTCCCTGGAATTACAGTACTTGATATCCTGAATAAGTTCTATTCTGTTCTGGAATTTGAGAATCCATAGGTAAAAATTTCCACACTTGACATTGGTAATCCTGTTTTAGATTGGTTCTGGCTTTGTAGTCTGAATTAAGGGTTATTCTACAGTAGTCATTGAATGTGCTGCTGAAGGAAGGAATGAAATTGTGAACTGTCAGGATCTAGTGATGAGTGTTTTATTATTTTTTAAGGATATTTTATTGATTATGCTGTTATACTTGTCCAAATTTTTTCCTTTGCCCCTCTCCACTTGGTACCCCTTTCCCTATAGCAATCCCACCTGCCCCTTAGCTCATGTCCGTGGGTCATGCATGTAAGTTGTTTGGCTTCTCCCTTTCCTATACTATTCTTAACCTCTCCCAGTCTATTTTATGCTTCTTATTCCCTGCACCATTTCCCCTTTCTCTCCCTTCCCCCTCCCAGATGATAATCCTCCAAATGATCCCCACACCTATGATTCTGTCCCTGTTCTGCTTGTTTGTTTAGTTTGCTTTTGTTTTTTAAATTCAGTAGTTGATAGTTGTGGGTTTGTTGTCATTTTAATGTTGATATTTTTAATTTTCTCTTTCTTAAATAAGCCCCTTTAGTATTTCATGTGTTAATGGCTTGGTGATGATGAACTCCTTTAGTTTTACCCTGTCTGGGAAGCACTTATCTGCCCTTGCATTCTAAATGATAGCTTTGCTGGATACAGTAATCTTGGATGTAGGTCCTTGCTTTTCATTACTTTGAATACTTTCCAGCCCCTTCTTGCCTGCAAAGTTTCTTTTGAGAAATCAGCTGAAAGTCTTATGGCAACTCCTTTGTAGGTTACTCTCAGCCTCTCTCTTGCTGCTTTTAAGATTCTCTATCTTTAACCCTTGGCATTTTAATTAATGTGTCTTGGTGTGGGCCTCTTTGGGTCCAACTTGACTGGTACTCTCTGTGCTTCCTGGACTTGCATGCTTATTTCCTTTGCCAAATTAAGGAAGTTCTCTTTCATTATTTTTTCAAATAGGTTTCCAATTTCTTGCTTTTTCTCTTCTCCTTCTGGCACCCCCTATGATATGAATGTTGGACCTCTTGAAGTTGTCTCAGAGGCTGCTTATACTACACTCATTTTTTGGATACATTTTTCTTCTTGTTGTTCTTTTTTTTTGAGTATATTTTATTGTTTATGCTATTACAGTTGTCCCAATTTTTTCTCTCCTTTATCCTCTTCCACCCTCCTTCCCCCTCCCACCAGCATTGCCCTCCTTAGTTCATGTCCATGGGTCATACATATAAATTCTTTGGCTTCTTCATTACCTATACTAGTCTTAACCTTTCCCTGTCTATTTTCTACCTACCATTTAAGCTACTTATTCTCTGTAACTTTTCTCCCTTTTTCCCCTCCCCTTACCACTGATAACCCTCCATGTGATTTCCATTTCTGTGATTCTGTTCCTGTTCTACTTGTTTGCTTGGTTCGTTTTTGTTTTTAGGTTCAGTTGTTGATAGTTGTGAGTTTGTTGTCATTTTACTGTTAATATTTTTGATCATCTTCTTTTTCTTAGATAAGTTCCTTTAACATTTCACATAATAAGGGCTTGGTGATGATGAACTCCTTTAACTTGACCTTATCTGACAAGCGCTTTATCTGCCCTCCCATTCTAAATGAGAGCTTTGCTGGATACAGTAATCTTGGATGTAGGTCCTTGCTTTTCATGACTTGGAATACTTCTTCCAGACCCTTCTTGCCTGCAAGGTTTTTTTTGAGAAATTAGCTGATAGTCTTATGGTCACTCCTTTGTAGGTAACTCTCTCCTTTTTTCTTGCTGCTTTTAAGATTATCCTTATCTTTAACTTTGGGTAATTTAATTATGTTGTGTCTTAGTGTATTCTTCCTTGGGTCCAACTTCTTTGGGACTCTGAGCTCCCTGGACTTCCTGAAAGTCTATTTCCTTTGCCAGATTGGGGAAGTTTTCCTTTATTATTTTCTCAAATAAGTTTTCAATTTCTTGCTCTTCCCTTTCTCCTTTTGGCACCCCTATGATTCAGATGTTCGAATGTTTAAAGTTGTCCCAGAGGTTCCTAAGCCTCTCCTCATTTTTTTGAATTCTTATTTCTTCATTCTGTTCTGGTTGAATGCATCTTTCTTCCTTCTGCTCCAAACCATTGATTTGAGTCCTGGTTTCCTTCCCATCACTGTTGGTTCCCTGTACATTTTCCTTTATTTCACTTTGCATAGCCTTCATTTTTTCCGCTAATTTGTGACCATATTCAACTAATTTGGTGAGCATCCTGATTACCAGTGTTTTGAACTGTGCATCTGATAGGCTGGCTATCTCTTCGTTGCTTAGTTTTCTTTTTTTCTGGTGCTTTGATCTGTTCTTTCATTTGGGCCTTTTTTTTTTTTTGTCTTAGTGCACCTGTTACATAGGAAGGGGCAGAGCCTTAGGTGTTCACGGGGGTGAGGAGCAACCCACTTTGCTGCGTGGTGATGCCGTATGTTGGGGAGGGGTCTGAGAGTGAACAGTGCTGCTTGCTCCTCTCTCTGCTGGTTTTCAGTTACTTCCTCTGCTACCCACAATCATATTGGGCCTTTCTGATGCTGATTCCCAGGTGGGTGTGTTTGTGTATGTTCTAGGACACTGTGGGTCTCTCCAACGAACTCTCCTGTGAGGCTGGGAATTTCTCCCACTGCCACCTCAACCTCCACACTTGTTTTCTGTCAGAGGCTTTGAGGCTTTATTTCCCCATATTGGCATTCTGTGTTGCACAGTCTATCTCGCTCCCCAGTTGTTCCTCCCAGTTTATCTGCACGCGAATGTGGGACCGTCCAGTCTGCAAGTCCCCACCTTGCCACGAGTCCTCTCTAACTGGCTGCCAGTCTCTACCCCTCCTACCAGTCTGGATGAATGTTTCTTCTTTAACTCCTCATTTGTTGGACTTCCATACAGTTTGATTTTCTGTCATTTCTGGTTGTTTTTTGTTTTTAAATTTGTTGTCCTTCTTTTGGTTGTGCAAGGAGGCACAGTTGGTCTACCTACACCTCTTGGCCCTCCCTCTCAAATTTTTATATACCATGCATAGGTGAGAGACCAGCTCATTCCTCATCTGGTCCCCTCCTACCATTCTCAGTGGATGTGGTTTCTTTAATTCTGTAGTTGTCAGATTCCCATTCAATTTGATTTCTGATGTTCCTGAGTGATGGTCATTCTATATTTTAGTTGTAATTTTGATGTGGTTGTGTGATGAGGTGAGCCATGTCTGCCTATGCTGCCATCTTGACTGGAATCCCCATGATGAGTGTTTTAATTCCTTTTATTCTACGAGGAGAAAGACACTTACTCACCGGATGGCAGTGGAAAAGCAGCTCTGACACAGGAGAGGTTAGACCATTTCTGACAGTAGGGAATAAGTCGACTGGCTGCTAGCTTAATGGAATTGACTAAGCCACAGTTTAGAGAAGCTGCTCACTGATTTGGGTTCACAGCTAAGGAGCTAGTAGGACTAGAAGTCCAGAGTACATTCTTCTCACTGCTTTATCTGGGGCACAGACATGATGGAGCTGTGTCCACTCAGAAGGGTAGATTTAAAATTTTTCAAAAATGCAAAATCAATGAGTAAATAAATAAATAAATACATAAATAAAATCAGCTGTGGCTGGGCAGCTCAGTTGGTTAGAGTGTTGTCCTGATATCCCAAGGTTGCAGGTTTGATCCCTGGTCAGGGCACATACAAGAATCAACCATTAAATGAATAAATAAGTGGAATAACAAATCAATCTCTCTCCCCCTTCCTCTCTCTCTCTCAAATCAATTTTATAAAATTTTTAAAATGCATTTTTGACATAATTAAGAAATATATAGTTGGCCTCTGCCCCAAGTTCCTGACACAGAACTCTAAAATCCTTGTAATTTCCTGAGTTATGGAGGACATAGGAGCATCTTTTGTTATATTTACACAAGAGCTTCTAAGATCCTTAGAATCTCCAGAGGGATGAATGTCTTTTTTTGAGCTAAGGAGATGACTGGTAGCTGGGGTCCCTAGATAGCTTCAGGATGGGGGCTAGTCATCAGAAAAACCAAGACATGGCCTGAGGGTTGGAACTTTCAGCTTCACACCTCCACCTCCTCACCCCTCTTACCCACACCTCTGGGGAAGGAGAGTGGCCAGAGGTTGACAATCATCAATGACCAATGATTTGATTAATCATACTTACATAAGGAAGCCTCCCTAAAAACCTTAAATAACAGGGTTCTGAGAGCTTCTGTGTTGGTGAACAAGAGCTTACCCACATGCTGGGAGGGTAGCATACCCCAACCCTGTGGGAGCAGAAACTGCTGTGCTCAGGTCCCTTCCAGATGTGGCCCTATGTAGCTGTGCATCTGGCTATTCCTCTGGATCCTCTATAATAAACTGGTAAACAATAGGTGTTTCTCTGAGCTTGATGACCTATTCTAACAATTTATCAAACCTGAGGAGGAGGTCATGGGAACCCTTCTGAGGTACCAGAGGCCTGGGACTTGTGGTGAGTGCAGTGGGGGCCATCTAGTGGGGTCTGTGCTAACTCCTGGTAGCTAGTGTCAAAATTGGATTGAATTGTAGGGCACCCAGTCAGCGTCTGTGGAGATGGAGAATTGGTTAGTGTGGGTGAAAAAAAACCCTCACAAATTTGTCAGAAGTGTTGTGAATAGAGAAAACATTTACCTTTTGTTGGTGTCAGAAAAGTGGGATGTGCTAGAACAGCCCTGCCTCAGGGAGACATGTGGTTTTGGAGAGAGAAAGAATGAAAGGGTGGGCGCTGAGGAGGCTTTGGTCGCTGGGTGACCACCCACAGATGGAACGTCCTTTGTACTGCACTCAGTTACTAAAGGTAGAAGTTACCAATGGAATTAGAGATGGATCCTCTCCTGGGCGGGGGTGGGGAGGGTGGGCTGGTCCACTGGATGCATAAGGCAATGCAAACCAGAACGCAAAAGTAAGATATACAAACTCTTGGTTTTTTGATCTGTACTAAATAAAATGAAATTAAAAGAGAGCACTGGGTTGGACCTTGATTCTAGACCAAGATCAGATTTCGATAGTTCTGAATTTAGGCTAGTGGCCTCAAAGCCCCCATAAAGGGAATAATTATGTGGGGAAAACTGAGCATACCTCTAAGACCTCTGGTCACCTGCGAGGTAGTCCACATGTAGGAGGGCAAAACCAAGAAATTACTGAAAGCCGGGAGTACAGTGTAACAAAGTGATATCATGGATTTCATCAGCTTCTTGAAGAGCCTTCACTAAAATGGGTTATGAGAGTAATTTAGGGGTGTGCCTTTTGTTTTTAATGCTACAGGTAGAAGAGCATGTTTGGGTTCATACAGGATGCATGGCTCACTATTAAACAGTGGCAGGTGGCCATCCATGGTCCAGACATAAAGCAGGATACTCCTGAGGGAACAGCCTGCCTTGTGGAGGAGATGAAAGCCACTGTCAGATCATTTTACCCTGGGAAGGGAGACCACCCAACTCCCTCTATGAATGCAAGTGGAACACCCCACATGAAGCAACTGGTATGCTTCACATGTAAGCATGTGGGACTTGCTTTGTGATAATCAAGACATTCACCTACTCAATTTGCCCATCACCTGAGTCAGAATCAGTGCTATGGCATAGCTGGCAAACACAAGGCCCACGGACCAAATCTGGCTCTTGACATTATTTTATCATCCCGGCACCTTGTGTCCACCTGGCAGTAGCTTGAGCTCCTTGCCCCTAGTTAAGGAGTAGTTACATTTATACAGTCCTAAAATTACATTCAGCCCTTTGAAGGTAACCACGAGGCTGATGTGGCCCCCAGTGAAAATGAGTTTGACACCCCTGTGCTATGCTTAGGGGCCCTTTCATGCATGGGCACCTTAGTGTTGCATACCTGAGCAATAGTCTGGAAGCCTTATCAAAAATGTGGTCTTAGCTTCCCCTCTTCAGTCTTATGGATGCTTATAAAAACATTAGGTTTATTAACAAGAGAACCGAAGAGGCAGAGGGAAGAATCCAGGGATTAGTTTTAGAAGGATAAAGTTTTTATGTGGTTATTAAGAAGTAAGGTGAATAAAGGAAACATTGATAGAGGTGAAACAAAGAGGTGAAACAGACAGGAGAATCATGGGACTCATGCCACCTGGGTAGAAAACTTTAGAGTATTTAAAAATAGGTTGAATATAACTAACATTGATGAGGTTAAAACAAAGGTGTTGCTTTTTCATGTTTTTTTTTTTTAAATGTAGTTCAAGTACAGTTGTCTCCATTTTTCTGCCACCACTTTCCCCCGCCACACCCACCTCCACCTCCCACCCTCAATCCTTCCCCCTTTTGGCTTTGTCCATGGGTCATTTATGCACATTCCTTAACTAGACCCTTCCTCTTCTTTCCCTCATTTCTCCCCGCCCCACTCCCATCTGGTCACTGTCCATTTGGTCTTTATTTCAATGTCTCTGGTTATATTTTGCTTGCTTGCTTGTTTTGTTGATTAGGTTCCACTTATAGGTGAGATCATATGGTATTTGTCTTTCACTGCCTGGCTTATTTCACTTAGCATAATGCTCTCCAGTTCCATCCATGCTGTTGTGAAGGGTAGGAGCTCCTTCCTTCTTTCTGCTGGGCAGTATTCCATTGTGTAAATGTACCACAGCTTTTTGATCCATTCATTTGTTGATGGGCACTTAGGTTGCTTCCAGCACTTAGCTATTATAAATTGTGCTGCTGTGAACATAGAGGTGCATAGGTTCTTTTGAATTGGTGTTTCAGGGTTCTTAGGGTATAGTCCCAGTGGTGGAATTGCTGGATCACAAGGAAGTTCCATTTTTAGTTTTCAGAGGAAATTCCATACTATTCTCCACAGTGCCTGCTCCAGTCTGCATTCCCACCAACAGTGGACTAGGGTTCCCTTTTCTCCACCACTTTGCCAACACTTATTATTTCTTGATTTGTTTATGATGGCCATTCTGACTGGTGTGAAGAGATATCTCATTGTGGTTTTAATTTGCATCTCTCTGATGGCTAATGATGCTGAGCATCCTTTCATATGCCTGTGGGCCCTCTGTATGTCCTCCTTGGAGAAGTGTCTGTGCAGGTCCTTTGCCCACTTTTTAAATTGGGTTGTTTGTCTTCCTGGAGTGGAGTCATGTGAGGACTTTAGATATTTTGGAGATCAAACCCTTGTCTGAGGTATCATTGGCAAATATATATTCCCACCTACTTGTTTCCCTTTTCATTTTGCTAATGTTTTCTTTAGCCATGCAGAAGCTTTTTATTTTGATGAGGCCCCATTTGTTTATTCTTTCCTTTATGTCCCTTGCTCTAGGGGACATATCAGTGAAAATGTTGCTGCATGGAATATCTGAGATTTTCCTGCCTATGTTCTCCTGTAGGACTTTTATGGTGTCACGACTTATATTTAAGTCTTTTGTCCATCTTGAGTTTATTTTTGTGTGCAGTGTAAGTTGGTGATCGAGTTTCATTTTTTTGCATGTAGCTGTTCAGATCTCCCGACACCATTTGTTGAAGAGGCTATTTTTATTCCATCTTATGCTTCTGCCCATTTATCAAATAGTAGTTGACAATAGAAAGTTTGGTTTATTTTGAGCTCTATTCTGTTCCATTGATCTATGTCTCTGTTCCTATGCCAGTACCAGATTCTTTTGATTACCATGGCCTTGTAATATAGTTTGATGTCATGCATGGTGATCCCTCCTATTTTATTCTTCTTTCTCAAAATTGCTACAGCTATTCAGGGTCATTTGTGGCTCCATATTAATTTTTGAAATGTTTGTTCTATATCTGTGAAATATGGTATTTTAATAGGGATTGCATTGAAGCTATAAATTGCTTTGGGTAGCATGGACATTTTGATGATGTTAATTCTTCCAGTCCATGAACATGGTATATGTTTACATTTGTTTGTATCTTCCTTAATTTGTTTCTTCAGTGCCATGTAGTTTTCTGAGTACAGGTATTTTACCTCCTTAGTTAGGCTTATTCCTAGGTACTTTTATTTTTCTCGTTGCTATAGCAAATGGGATTTTTTTCCTGATTTCTGTTTCTGATATTTTATTGTTGATGTACAAAAATGCTTTTGATTTCTGAATATTGACTTTGTTTCCTGTTGCTTTGCCAGATTCGCTTATTAGGTCAAGTAGTTTTTTGGTGGAGTCTACAGAGTTTTATATGTACACTATCATGTCATCTGCAAACAATGACAGTTTTACTTCCTCCTTTCCAAATTGGATGCCTTTTATTTCTTTTTCTTGTCTGATCACTGTGGCTAGGACTTCCAATACTATGTTGAATAGAAGTGGTGAAAGTGGACATCTTTGTCTTGATCCTGATCTTCATGGGAAAGCTTTTAGTTTTTGCCCATTGAGTATGATGTTGGCTGTAGGTTTTTCACGTATGGCCTTTATTATGTTGAGGTATGCTCCCTCTACTCCCACTTTGCTGAGTGTTTTTTATCATAAATGGGTGCTATACATGATGAAATGCTTTTTCTGCATTTATTGATATGATCATGTGATTTTTTTATCTTTCCTTTTGTTTATATGATGTATTAAGTTTATTGATTTGCTAATATTGTACCATCCTTGCATCCCTGGGATGAATCCCACTTGATCATGGTGTATGATCTTTTTAATGTATTGCTGGATGTGGTTTGCCAATATTTTGTTAAGGATTTTAGTGTCTGTTTTTATTAGTGATATTGGCCTGTAGTTTTTTTTCTTTGTTGTATCTTTTTCTGGTTTTGGGATTAGGGTGATGCTGGCCTCATAAAAAGAGTTTAGGGGCCTTCTCTCTTCTTGGATTTTTTGGAATCGTTTGAGAAGTATAGGGGTTAGCTCTTCCATAAATGTTTTTAAAAATTCTTCTTTGAAACCGTCCGGTCAGGGCTTTTGCGTGATGGGAGTTTTTTGATTATTGCTTAAATTTAATCAGCTGTTATTGGTCTGTTCAGGCTTTCTGCTTCTTATTGATTCAGTTTTAGAAGATTATGTTTTTCTAGAAATTTGTCCATTTCACCCAAGTTTTCAAATTTGTTGGCATATAGTTGTTCATAATTATTTCTTACAATCCTTTGTATTTCTGTGGTATCGGTTATAATTTCTCCTCTTTCATTTCTGATATTATTTATTTGGACCCTCTCTCTTTTTTTTTCTTGATGAGTCTGGTTAAAGGCTTGTCAACTGTGTTTATTTTCAAAGAACAAGGTCCTGGATTTATTGATCCTTTGAATTGTTCTTTTAGTCTTATATCATTTAATTCTGTTCTGATCTTGATTATTTCCTTCCTTCTACTCTCTCTGGGCTTTGTTTGTTGTTCTTCCAGTTCTTGTAGATGTAGGTTTATGTTGTTTATTTGAAATATTTCTATCCTTTTTTAGGCCTGTTTTGCTATGAACTTCCCTCTCAAGACTGCCTTCACTGTGCCCCATAAGTTTTGGACTGTTGTGTGTTCTTTTTAATTTGTTTCCAGAAACTTTTTTATTTCTTCCTTGATCTCATTATTAACCTATTCATTGTGTAATAGCATGCTATTCAGTCTCCATGGGTTTGAATGTTCTTGAGTTTTTTCCTTGAGGTTGGTTTCTAGTTTCAAGCCCCTGTTGTCAGAGAAAATGCTTGATAAGATTTCAATTTTCTTGAATTTGTTGAGGCTTGTTTTGTGTCATGTCATGTGGTCTATCTTTGAAAATGTTCCATGTAAATTTGAAAAGAATGTGTATTTTGCTTCTTTGTGATGAAAGATTCTATATATACCAGTTAAGTCCCCTTGATCTAACACATCATTCAGTTCCACAATATCTTTGTTGGTATTTTGTTTGGAAGATCTATCCATTGTTGACAATGGGGTGTTGAAATCCCCTACTGTAATTGTGCTGCTGTCTATATCTTTCCTGAAGTTGTCCAAGATTTTTCTTATACGTGTGGGTGCTCCTATGTTGGCTTCATATATCTTTACAATATTTACATATTCTTGATGGATTCTTCCCTTCAGTGTTATGAAGTGTCCTTCTGTGTCTCTGTTTATGTCCTTTGTTTTGAAGTCTATTTTGTCTGATGTAAGGATTGCTACCTTGCCTTTTTTTTTCTTGTCCATTTGCTTGGAATACTTTTTCCAACCCTTCACTTTCATTCTGTGTATGTCTTTTGTTCTGAGGTGGGTCTTTTGTAGGTAGCATATATGTGGATTATGTTTTCTTATCCATTCAGCTACCCTGTGTCTTGATTGGAGTATTTATTCCATTTACGTTTAAGTTTATTATTGATAGGTACTTATTCATTGCCATTTTACCCCCTTTGTACCTGTGTTTCTTTCTCTCTCACTCTTTTTCTTCTTCTTCTTAAATCAGTCCCTTTAGCTTATCTTGCAATGATGGTTTGGTGGAGGTGTATTCTTTTAGCCTTCTTTTTCTTGGAAACTCCTTATTTGGCCTTCCATTGTAATCAAGAGCCTTGCTGGGTAGAGTAGTATTGGTTGAAGTCCTTTGCTTTTCATTACTTGGAATATTTCTTGCTATTCCCTTCTGGCTTGTAGTGTTTCCATTGAGAAGTCAGCTGGTAGCCTTATCGGGGTTCCCTTGTATGTTACTTCCTGTTTCTCCCTTGCTGCCTTTAAGATTCTCTCTTTGTCTTTGAATTTTGCCACTTTAATTTTTGATGAATCTTGGATTGGGCCTCTTTGGGTTCCTCTTGATTGTGCCCCTTGGTGCTTCCTGGACTTGTTGACTTTTTCTCTTATCAAATTAGGGAAGTTTTCCATCATTACTTTTTCAGAAGACATCAGGCACATTCAGGGTGGTATGGCTGTAGACACCATCATAACTTTTTCAAATAGATTTTCTATCCCTTGCTCCTCCTCTTCTCCTTCTGACATCCTTATTATATGGATATTATTATGTTTCATGTGGTTCTGCAGTTCCCTTAAGCCTCCTATGTTCTTTTTGAGTCTTTTTTCCTTTTCTTGCTCTTTCTGGGAATTTTTTTCTACCTTGTCCTCCAGCTTGCTGATTCCATCCTCTGCTTAATCTAGCCTGCTTAAAAAAAAAAAAAAAGAAGTTATTTATTTATTTACTTTTAGAGAAAGGTTAAGGGAGGGAGAAAGAGAGGGAGAGAAACATCAGTGTACGGTTGCCTCTCACATGCACCCTACTGGGGACCTGGCTTGCAACCCAGGCATGTGCCCTGATGGGGAATCAAACCAGCAACCTTTTGGTTCACAGACCCAGGCTCAATCCACTGAGCTACAGCAGTCAAGGCTCCTATGTCCTTTTTCATGATGATATAGTTTGCAGTAAGTTCCTCACAGTTTCCCTGTAGTTTTTGGTAATTCTCACTGAACTTATTGAACTTCCTTATAACCATTGTTTTGAACTCAATATCTGATAGTTGACTTGCCTCTATTTCTTTTAGCACTTTTTCTGAGGATTCCTCCTTTCCTTCTGATTGGGGATTGTTTCTTTGTTTTCCCATTATTCATGAGACTCTTCTTGTTTGCTTCTGCTTCTTAGGTTGATATGTTTTGAGTCACTGAGTGTGTGTTGTGAACTTCTGCGACAGGAAACCTGTGAGATTCAGTGGTGCAGTCTCCTTGATCTCCTGTACTGATGCTCTTGTGATGCCCTTTATGCCATTTATGTTGGCTTTTTGGATGTAATTGGGTTTTGATTGTTGTTGGGTCATTCTTTCGTGGGTCCTTCCCTCCACCTGGTTGACTGAGGGTCACTCTGTTCACCACGTCTTGTGTGTTGGTGTCCAGTTGCTGCCAGAACAAAACCACAAAGCTCAGGAAACAAACTCAAACCCACAACAATATTTCCCCACTGCAATCCCAGTATCAACAGCAAATAAACTAGTATCAATAAGGGTATAAAGAGATTAAGGCTATTATAAGAAAGGAGAGTGAATATGAGATGACCTACTGAAAGAAAAATGATTCTGAGAGGGTAAAGGTAGGAGCACTACTGAGAGTTGTGAGTCAGACCAATGTGAAAAGAGAAAGTAAAATTTCCATCATGAATAAAAAAGGGAATGAAGAAGGTGGAATGGAGTATGAGAAGGGAAGTGTATAGTATTAGGTTTACACAGAAATTAAAATAAAATGTGAGAGAGAAAGAAAAAGGAAGGAAAAATGTAAATAAATATTAAAAATATAGGAGCCAAATTGAAGAGACAGATCCACCAGAGCAATATCAAAAACAAATGAGGTAAAATTAATATAGGTGGTATGGGAATAAGAAGGAAAAGAGAATGAAATTTTAAGAATGTCTAGAGGAATGGGAAGTGATTTTGAAATGCTAGACAGAGAGGAAATACTAGGAGTGAGGAACAAAAACTAGGCTAAGACAGGAAGAAATTGAAATTTGAGACTAAAAGAAAAAGAAAAAAGAAAAAAAGGAGAAGAAAGAAAAATAAAAGGGCAGGATGAAAGAGATCAGGAAGAAAGAAAAGAAAAAGAAAAAAGCAGGCTAAGATGGCAAAATTAAAAATTTGAGACAAATCAATAGGAGAGAGGACTGGTAAAATTTGAGATTTGAAATACAAAATTAATGAGGATCTAGAGATGAAATTGAAAAAAAATGCAGCAACAACTACCCTACCCACAACCAACTAGCAAAGATTGCTAAAGGTGTAGAGAGAACATGGGTATTTTAAGAGTGGGGACAAAGGATGTGAGATGATCATTGACAAGAAAATTGGTTTTATGAGGCTTGATAGGGAAGAAGTGGAAATAGAGCAGAATGGAAAGAAGTTATAGCAAGAGAGAAAACAAAATTTAAAATGAAAATAATGAGAGGAAAGAAGAAGGTAAAATGGGGTAAGAGGAGAGAGGGGTAAAATATGTGAATTGAAATAAACTGTAGTATAAAATCTAGTGACTTAATATGCACAAACTTGATGGACAAGAAATAAATGTTAAAAAGCTATGCAGGAAAGAAAACATCACAAATCATGGAGAAGACCACAGTGGATTTTATCTTGGTAGCTAGTATTTACCACCGTTTTTTCTTTCTGGATCTGCCTCTGGTTGTGTAGGATGTTGACCCCATCTGACCTTAGGCAGCCTGTTCTGAGACTTCCAGAGATCTGCTGTTTATAGTTGTCTACTTCAGTTGTTAATTAGTCACTTTGCACTCCGCAGTCTGGCTCATAGGACGGGGCAGAATTCCTCCTGGTGTTCAGGCTATTGTTTCCCCTCAGGCTGCTGCTGCTCAGGAGAGTAGTCTGCCTGAGTAGGATGGCTGCTGCCATATGGGAGATGACTCAGCATGGGGATCCCTCATCTCTTTTCCCAAAGTTTTAGTCCTCATTCTCTCCTCAGGCATCTCTAGTCCACTCTGCCCCTACCTTTGCCAGAACCCAGGATAAGTGGCTGCAACTGAAAATTTGTGTGTTGGCCCTTTAAATGGCTTTTTGCATTTCCAGCCATCTTTCTCTGGCAGATAGCAACCCAGCCACTTTTCGCTGCTGGTTGTTATCTGTACTTTTTGGGCTCTGGTGCTCTAGGCTGTGAATCATAGCTTAGGGTTTAGACCCCATTCTTCCTAGGGGGATCCAACCAGCCACTTAATTATCCCTCCAGTGCTGCTGCGTGTGGGCACCCAGCCAGCCTTCTTGAGTCTCCACTGCACTCCTTACCGGTCAGGTTGTGCTGAAGTTGATTCTTCTGTCTGTCTGATGTTATAAGGCTTCTCACTTGCTACTCTTCTATGCTATTTTTTTTTAAAGCCACTCTTTCAGAAATACTGGAGGAGTGAAACAGCAAAAGAAATCTTGTTAACAGTGCTCCTGTTCATTTACATGCATAAAAGAGACTGCCAGACTAGAAGTGTCGGACTTTTTAAAAATAAAAGTCTTAATACTGCACTATCTAAGACTGAGCAGGCCAACAGGATCCCTTGCTGGTCCCCCAACATTAAACAGTACCTCACAAGTCACCTTTATTTACTACAATTTGGAGAAATTTTACAGTGGGCAGATTTTTAAAGCTGGAAAGCAAAGATCAGGAGGACAAATGTGACCTGCAATCACACAGGGGCAATAATCATGGGATGGAGAAGAGAAGTTTCTGGAAGTCCTCTGTGCAGAGCCTTAGGTGCTGTCACCAGATTGGTACAGCCCTGCCTCATGGGCTGCAATTTGATTGAGAGAAGGTGGAAATGGAAGCACTAAAAGGATTATGAAGACTGAAACTTTTAATCAAATTTATGCTGTGTTCCCTTTGCCTTCAGCACTGTTTAGCTTAGCGGACATCCTGCCCTGTGACTCTTGCAAAGGTCAAGGATACACCCCTTAGTGCCATTTCTAGCAAATCAGGAGCTAGGAATGTAGGCTTATAAATGGTTGGCAGAGCTCCGAGAAGGTGTGGTAAACTCAGTTGAAACTCAGTAAAGGTTGGTGATAGAAGTTGGAGTCCACAGCCTTGCTTTGGCAACAGTGGTTTATTCTCTGTGGACATCTGGGAGGACCCTTAGGGGACAGTTTCCTGAGAGGTGAGAGAACCCAGGTGGCTGCAGCCCTAGGCATAGGGGCCAGCAGGTCCTAGATAGGAAAGTTGTATGTTGGGTCTTAAGATATGTGTGTGTGTGTGTGTTTGTGTTACATGTGTGTGTGTGTTGGAGACAGTTGTCAGGATGGGGAACAAAAATACCAGCAACTTGGGCAGATGAATCATTGGCCCCACCCAGTGGCAGGGCACAGACAGGCACCAGAGGACTTCTTAATTTGCTTGAAGGCTGCACTGTCACTGGCAGGTGGAGGTGAGGAAGAAACTCTTTTTCTTCTAGGCTTCTAAATTCTCAAGTGGGACTGTGTAACAAAAAGATTCACAAATGAAAAGCATACAGATTTATACATAGAAGTTTTATGTGACATGGAGCCTTTCTAAGGAAATGAAGACCTGAAGGAATGATTAAACCTGTGTAATTTTATGCTACTGTTTGGTGAAAAGTGGGAAGTCAGGATGGGACAGAGGTTATGAGGTACGTGTAGTGAACTAGGGGAAACTCAGCAAGGCTTTTCCAGCAGATTCCCCTCTGTGTCCCTTCACCTTTGGAGATAAGAATGCTGCCCTGACAAGTATGGCTCAGTTGGCTGGGTGTGGTCCCATAAGTTATAAGTTCTTGGGTTGAATTCCTGGCCAGGGCACGAGCCTGGGTTGTGGGTTTGGTCCTCAGTCGGGGCATATACAAGAGGTGGCCAGTCAACATCGATAGTTCTATGCCTCTCTTTCTCTCTCTCCCTCTCTTTCTCCCTCCCTTTTCCCGACCCTCTCTCTCTCTAAAAAGAAGGAGGGGGAAGGAGCATAAAATGGAGTAAAAATAGCCTCTTCAACAAATGGTGTCGGGAGATCTGAACAGCTACATGCAAAAAAATGAAACTCGATCACCAACTTACACTGCACACAAAAATAAACTCAAGATGGACAAAAGACTTAAATATAAGTCGTGACACCATAAAAGTCCTACAGGAGAACATAGGCAGGAAAATCTCAGATATTCCATGCAGCAACATTTTCACTGATATGTCCCCTAGAGCAAGGGACATAAAGGAAAGAATAAACAAATGGGGCCTCATCAAAATAAAAAGCTTCTGCATGGCTAAAGAAAACATTAGCAAAATGAAAAGGGAAACAAGTAGGTGGGAATATATATTTGCCAATGATACCTCAGACAAGGGTTTGATCTCCAAAATATCTAAAGTCCTCACATGACTCCACTCCAGGAAGACAAACAACCCAATTTAAAAAGTGGGCAAAGGACCTGCACAGACACTTCTCCAAGGAGGACATACAGAGGGCCCACAGGCATATGAAAGGATGCTCAGCATCATTAGCCATCAGAGAGATGCAAATTAAAACCACAATGAGATATCTCTTCACACCAGTCAGAATGGCCATCATAAACAAATCAAGAAATAATAAGTGTTGGCAAAGTGGTGGAGAAAAGGGAACCCTAGTCCACTGTTGGTGGGAATGCAGACTGGAGCAGGCACTGTGGAGAATAGTATGGAATTTCCTCTGAAAACTAAAAATGGAACTTCCTTGTGATCCAGCAATTCCACCACTGGGACTATACCCTAAGAACCCTGAAACACCAATTCAAAAGAACCTATGCACCTCTATGTTCACAGCAGCACAATTTATAATAGCTAAGTGCTGGAAGCAACCTAAGTGCCCATCAACAAATGAATGGATCAAAAAGCTGTGGTACATTTACACAATGGAATACTGCCCAGCAGAAAGAAGGAAGGAGCTCCTACCCTTCACAACAGCATGGATGGAACTGGAGAGCATTATGCTAAGTGAAATAAGCCAGGCAGTGAAAGACAAATACCATATGATCTCACCTATAAGTGGAACCTAATCAACAAAACAAGCAAGCAAGCAAAATATAACCAGAGACATTGAAATAAAGACCAAATGGACAGTGACCAGATGGGAGTGGGGAGGGGGGAAATGGGGGAAAGAATGGGAAGGGTCTAGTTAAGGAACATGTATAAAGGACCGGTGGGCAAAGACAACTTTGGGTGGGGAAGATTGAATGTGGGAGGTGGAGGGTGGGTAGGGCAAGGGAGAGTAATGGGGAAAAAATGGGGACAATTGTAACTGAACAACAATAAAGAAAAAAAAGATTAAAAAAAAAAAAGGAATGCTTCTTCCATGCTCCGCCTCCATTTTAGAGAGGGCACTTTCCACTGGAGGGTTTTTTGACTTCTTTCAAAGTTTGGGCAGAAAGTCCTGCCTGTGTCTGCCATTTCTCAAGTTCCTTCAGCTTGTAATAAGTGATTTGCCAAGGTGCCATATTTGGGGGTAGCATGTTCAGGACCCCATCTCAGTATGAAGGCTGCAGGTGATACTCAGGTGGGGCTGGGACAGGAAGGAACAGCCCCTGCTCTGGGTGATTGTGACCTTTTTTAAAAAAAAATCCTCACTTGAGGATATATTTATTGATGAGAGAGAGAGAGAGAGAGAGAGAGAGAGAGAGAGAGAGAGAGAGAGAGAGACATTGATAGGCATATACCCAAAATGGGGGTTGAACCTATAACCTTTTAGTGTATGGGAAGATGCTCCAACCAACTTAGCCACCCAGTCAGGGCTAGTGATCAGCACTTTTGATACTGCCAGTCAGCCTGACCTTGTCTGGTCACCTTCTGCCCTTCTGCTGTCTCCTCCCTGGGTCACTTCTCCCCTCCTCACTGGCTTGGTTGCCTACTTCCAACTGCAGTATGTCACGGAAACACAGTGTGATTAATGTTCCCATTCATTACACTGCCTGGGAGTGTCTTCCAGCTTCCAACTACCCCTCATCTCTTCTGTTGCTGCAATGGCTCCCTGCATTCACTTGCCCAAAGCCTCCACCTTGACCTGGGAGGAGAGTGGATAAGGAAAACAGAGCCTTGTTCCTCTTGAAACTGGTTTCTGTAATCTCCATAATTCAGGTGTGCAGCTGTCCTCAGTGGGCAAGGAAGGTGTTGGATGAGTCAAGTCAGCTGCCATTATTCATACAGACCCAGGCATCCATGGAAGGCAATTTTTAGTGTCATCTGTTTTAAATATATGAGCAATACAGTAATACAAGGTGATATGTTTCAGAGAATGTGTGGTGTTTTAAATATGACCCTAAAATTCTTTGACATGCCTCCCATGGAAAGTTGGGGGCAGGTCTTTCTACCCCTAGAATTCAAACCCTGTAACTATTTGATCAAAATGGCAGAATTCACAGCATCTCTGTGCCAGCTTCTGGGCCCAGACCTTGAAAACTGGTGTCTTTGACTTCCTATTTCTTGGAATCCAGCCACTATGCTGTGAGGAAGCCAAGCAGTTACAGGGAGGCCACAGGTAGGTGTAGGTGTTCTGGCTGTCAGCCCCCTGAAGTCCCCGTGGACAGCCAGTGTCAGCCACAAATGCGAGTGCCCCTTACTTGGTTTGGCCCCCAGCCTGTGAGCTGGCCTTGCTGATATTGCACAAAGCAGGGATAAACTATTGAGCCTTGCCCAAACTGCCTGAACTAAATAAATTGCTATTGTTCTAAATCACTAAATTTGGGATAGTTTATTACACTGCAATATATTACTAATTCAGAATGTCATTGACCAAATGACATTCTGTCAATTACCAAAGAGGGAAAAGAATGAGAAAGTGTCAGTAGCTGCAAGGTTCCGTTTTTTCTTCCTTTACAAATGGGAAAGGAGAAAGAATGTTGGGTGAATAATGAAAAGGAGAGGACAATAGGGAAGGGTTGAGAGGTGATTGCTAAAATGATGCCTCTCAAAATAGTCACAATTAAAAGGTGTTTGAAAGAGTCATTGAATTTATTTAAGAAGGAACACCTGCCTCCCCTCCCACCATGTTTAGAAATGCTACAAAGTTGTATTCATCACAAGAAAATTTAAATATTTATAAGCAAGGCACATTTCTAGGGTTTGTCATATGTATGGTTCAAAGAAAACTATTATAAATTTAGGGTAAAGATGATGGAATAAAGCCAAATTATATATTTGCTCTCTGGAATGTTTTTCCACACCACCAACCCATTCTCTGATTTTCTGGACACCAACTACATGGAAAAAAACACAGTATTTCTTTACTAAGACCTCTGACACCAGAAGTACAGATGCTCCATGCCAAGCAATTCTAACACTACAGCTTGAGGGGAGTGCAGACCACACAGGTTAAGTAGCAGCTCAGTTCAACAACACTGTCCCAGTTCCCTCAATTTAGATGTGAATTGCAAGTCCAGGTTTTCACCTGTGCTTCTGACCAACTGGGCATAGATCTAGGGTTTCCACCACCCTTTCCTCAGCTTTGATGACTTGCAAGGGTGGCTCACAGAACTCAGGAAAACAGTTTACTTACTAAAGTATGGGTTATTATAAAAAGGTATAACTCAGGTGCAGCCATATTGAAGAGATGAATAGGACAAGGTGTGGGGGATACAGAGCTTCCAGAAATTCCACCCTGATAGCACCTCAGTGTACTTCAAACCTGGAAGCTCCTCCTTCTGTTAGGGTTTTTTAAAAAATATATTTTATTGATTATGCTTGATTACAGTTGTCCCATTTTTTTCTCCCCTTTACTCCGCTCCACCCTGTATCCTCCTTCCCACCATCATTCCCCTACCTTAGTTCACGTCTGTGGGTCATACATGTAAGTTCTTTGGCTTCTCCATTTCCTATACTATTCTTAACCTCCCTCTGTCTACTTTGTACCTACAATTTATGCTTCTTTTTTTCTGTACCTTTTGCCTCATTCTCTCACCCCCTGCCCCTGATAAGCCTCCATGTGATCTCTATTTCTGTGAATCTGTTCCTGTTTTAGTTTGCTTAGTTCATTTTTTGTTTGTTTGTTTTTTTGTTTTTGTGGAGGTTTCACTTTGTAGACATGATTAAATCATTGGCCATTGGCATTCTCTAGACTCTTTTCCCTGGAGGTCAAGGGAGAGGCTAAAAGTTCCAACCCTCTAATCATTGGTTGGTTTCCATGGCAAACAGAACTCCTATCCTTAGGGGCTTTCCAAAAGTCACCTTACTAACATAAACTCAGGTGTGGTTGAAAGAAATTTGTTATGAATAACAAAACACTTTCATCTTGACTACTCTGCAGCTATTTCGGGAGCTTGGAACAAAACTCATGTATTATAACAAATAATGATCCTATCTTATTACCTAGGAAGCTATAAGATGTTTAGGAGCTCTACAACAGGAACCCTGACCAAATACCAAAATACATATTTATCTTCAAGGTTTTTTCCCCCTCACCTGAGGACAATTTTCATTGCTTTTAGAGAGAGAGGGAGGGAGAGAGAGAAATATTGATTTGAGAGAGAAACATTGACTGGTTGCCTCTCATACTCACCCAGACCAGGGATGGAATGGGCAACATAGGTATGTGCCTTGATTGGAAATCAAACATGCAACCATTCAGTTACAGGTTATGGGATGACACTTCACCCAACTGAGCCACATCAGCCAGGGCCAAAATAAATATTTCTTTCTTTTTAAAAAATGTTTTATTTATTTATTTTTAGAGAGAGTGGAAGGGAGGGAGGATGAGAGGAAGAGAAACATCAGTGTGTGGTTGCCTCTTGTGTGCCCCCTACTCGGGACCTGGCCTGCAACCCAGGCATGTGCCCTGACTGGGAATTCAGCTGGCTGAGGCAGGAGATAGCCAGGAAACTCTGGGGTGCCCCAGGGCTAAGATAAAAGACATGGACACAGGACAGAGACCCTGTTCTAAGACCAGTTGTTCCTGCTTTCTGGAAAGGCGCTGAATCACGCTGAATCATGAATGCACCTGCACAGAAGATGCTACATGACCCCTGCTTCATTATAGTAGCATTATAATAAATTAACACTGTGTGATCCCCTTCTCTGGTGGCCAATCAAGGAAAATCATGGGAGGCCACATGCACAGTGGGTTTAAAGTAATAGAACTACTTGTACATACTCAATACAAGCCCACTAAAACTAGCCAGGAAATATCTGCCCTATAAGAATAGAATCCCTCCAGCCCCGGAGGTCAATGTCTCTACTCGGAGTTGGCTTGATTCCCATGTTCTGTGGAGTGTACTATCGCTTAATAAATCTGCTCTTTTTCTGTTATAAACTCTGCGTGTTCAGTTCAATTCTTTGTCCGTGATCACCAAGAACCTGGTTATGTGTGCCCACCTGTGACATGGCCACCCTTTGGTTCACAAGTCAGCACTTAATCCACTAAGCCACACCAGCCAGGGCTAAATATTTCTTATTATATCACATCATCACTATCTTCCATGCCTAAAAACTAATGAAATGGATGAAACATAACTTTATTTTCCTCAGAAGCTCTAGTAATCAAAGCTAAGCTAGTCAAAGATCTGGAGAGAACATCCCAGATTAGGCATGAGCACAATGAAAATAAATTATGTTAAAACTATGTCAACCATTATAATAATGATAATAATAGTAATAAATGGGTTGTTGCATTCAAAAGACAGAATAAGAACCCAGGCTAGAAGAAAACCCCTATACAGAAGAATACTTTCTGCGAGTGTTTTGGCCTGTAGATGAGTGCAGTATAATTAAGTACTGGGGAAGAGGAAGGAACTTTCCTCTACCCTCAAGGTTCTTTCTATTGGTCTAGTGATTAAATCTACATAAGATATATTAACAAGAAAAAATGAACCAAATTTAATACGTATGACTGCATGGGAACCCCCCATACACAGGTGAGTGAGAGACCCCACCTACATGAGAGGTTCGGGGACAGAAAGGTTAAAATGAGTATCTATGGCATTCTGAGCTAACGATGAGGTAAGGTGCCTCAGGGTTTCAAAGGGTCATTGCACAGGAGGGTAAGAAAAACACATGTTCAGAAATTACTAGTTTCCCCTGCCATATAGATAGCTCAAAAAAGTTATTTCTGGTGATAACTCTTATTATTGACGTTAGGAGTGTGTGAGAGAGAGAGATAGGAGGAGCTGTCTAATCTGATCTAAGTGCCTTTATTTGAAGCTGCACTAACAGGCAGGCTGAGTCTGGACAGATTACAGCAGCAAAGGGAGGCAAGAATGGAGTTTTTAAAAGAAAAAGCACAGGGTCATGGGGGAATAAGGGAGGGGTTAGTCTCTTGTTCTTCTGGACTGTTGCCTCAGAGTTTCAGGATGTGAGTCGGGACTATGGGTTAGGTAAAGGGCTGGGCTGTTCCCAGGTGCAGGAAGGTCAGTCTGACCACCGGCCATTGTGGCTGGCGCCAGATGTCTATTGCAAAAATGGGAAAGAGTTTCAATTAAGCCACAAGCTATCAAGCGAGTTGGGGATAACTGGGTCATGAGCAGTCTGGCAGGTTGGAAAAGCTGGCCTGACCCTTTCACTGGGCAAATTTCGCTTGACCCTCTTGAACAGAGGGTCTCTATTGCCTTTAGCTCAAAATAATCTGCATACCACAGAGGCACATCTTGGGGTGACTCATTCTGAACCCCTGAAGTACACATTTAGTAAAGGAACCCAATTTACAGATGATAAAATACAGACTGAGGTTAAAAAGCAGGTTATAAAACTATCTTGTTATGTTTTAATTAAGATTGAAATTGAGACTTAACTAATGGCATTACAAATTTAACAAGTTAGAATAAAGACATTTGGATATAGATGAATCAAATTTCTGGCCTGGTATAAAGGGTAGATACCCCTTCCCCCCCTGCAAATTGAGATATTTAGAGAGATGATGATAGATATAAAGGAAAAATCAATATAAACATAATTGGTTTCCTATTATTTTTATTCTAAAATATATGTTGAACACTATGTTTCATGGAACTTAAAAGAACCTTTGTACAGTTTATGAAATACAATTTTACTTCCTTACTCTCAGTGATGATATTTGTAATGTAATTTACTTCTGCTGTATTTTAGTAGTGTGTAGACAACTAATATTTTGGAAAAAATATCATTATTATGGAAAAATTATTTAGTTCCAGGCAATTGATTTATTAGTGAACACATAGGAATATCCAGGATGGTATTCTAATACAGGTAAAGGATTTGGAAGTATTTCATTCATTCATTCATTCATTCATTCCTCTGTAAGTTCCATGAGAATAAAGACTTTGTAGATTTTTTTCATTGCTATATACTCCTGGGCTACAGATAGCACTGGTATATAGTAGGTACTGAAGGGGAGCAGAATACATGACCCCAAAATATGGCACTTTGACATGTGGATTATTTTGAACTGAAGGCAATCAAGACTCAGCAGATTCAAGAGAGACTCTTACACCTGCCTTAACCACCTAAAAGAATTTAGATAGAGGGCCTGGTCCAGAAAGAGAGCTGTTACTAGAGATGACTTTTATCTGAATGACCTACCTGTATGGCAGGGCAAACATCTAATTACCAAACATCTGCTCTTCTTACTGTTCTGTGAATTACCCTCCTTCCCTTTGAAGCCCCAGGCCCTTATCCCATTCCTTGACTCAGGATGGCATATAAGCCTCAATTACTTGCCTTGCCCTTGGGTCTCATATTTTTATAGGATTTCCTCATGTAAGTAATTAAATTGATTTTTCTCCTGTTAATCTGTCTGATGTCAGTTTAATTATTAGACCAGCAAAGAGAAGGGTAGAGGAAAATTTTTTATTTCTAACAGTACTCAACAAATGTTTTTCAAATTCACTAATCCATTTATTCAACGAGTATTTATTGATCACAGTGGGCACTGTGCTAGATGTTGAAGCAAACATGAAGTCACTGTTTTCATCCTCAAAGAGCTGAAAGTATGCTAGAAGAAACAAATATTGTGTAGTGATAAAAATACGTTCAGCTATAAGCATATAAAGGAGAGTATCTTTTTCTTTTTTAAAGATTTTATTTATTTACTTTTAGAGAGGGGAAGAGAGGGAGAAAGAGAGGGAGAGAAACATCGATGTGTGGTTACCTTTTGCTCACCCCCTACTGGGGACCTGGCATGTAACCCAGGCATGTGCCCTGACTGGGAATCAAACCTGCAACCCTGTGGTTCTCAGGTCAGTGTTCAGTCCACTGAGCCACACCAGCCAGTTTGAGAGTATCTTATATGGTTGGTGCTGGCGGCTAAATGGATTTTATAGGAAAATAGATGTCAAGAAAAGGCTATAATAAGAAAAAGGAGGATATAGCTAGAAGAGAAATTGTGGTTTGTGATTCTGGAATCTGTCCGATTCGAAATACTTAAACCTGACCACAATGACTTTGAAAGCACTATTTTTTCTGATGGTTGAATATTTGACTGTGATGGTACCTGTTAAAGATGCATTAATAAATTTGTTGTTCTGTTTAATCAGCTGCCAAGAAGACCACTCCCCTTTAATTATCCATTATTTTCAACTCCTATGCAAATTTTTCATTTTAAAGTAAAATCTTAAGATCACTGCTTTATGTTTGAATACCATGTCACTCAGGTGATTTTATGTACTGATGCTATGTTCCCTGAGCAATTGAAGGTGCTGATTCAAGCTTAAAACCAATGTTCTCCCTGATAATTATGGCTTCTAAAAATTTATTCTATTTGGGGTTTAAATGTAACATGACCATGGTCTCCTAGTTAGCAAGTGGATAACCAAAGACTTAAAATCAGTTATAAAAAAATGTTACCGCCCTTGCCGGGTAGCTCAGTTGGTTGGAGTGGCTTCCCGATGTGCAGGGGTTGCAAGTTCCATCCCTGGTCAGGGCACATAGAAGAATCAACCAATGAATGCATAAATAAGTGGAACAACAAATCTCTCCCCGCCTTCCTCTATAATCAATAAATTAAAAAAAGAAAGTTACAGTGGAGATAGTTTTCAATTAACTTTAATGATCTGTACCGAAGGGAATAAAATTTTTGAACACTTCTGAGTCATTTCCAGAAACATAAACTCATCCATTTACTCCAAAAGCATTTACCTCCACTCACTTGCTGTTGGATGCTGGGACTACAAAGATAGTTGAGACACAGAGCCTGCCCTTAGAGTGCTGTCTGGAGGTGGAGACAGGCTCCAAAAGAAACAATCTAACATACCTGCAATGTCAGAGAGGAGTCAGGAGAACGCTGACCTACGCAGAAGTGATACTGGAATGATCTGAAAAATGGTTTGTTCATTGGGGGCGGGGGGGGGGGGGAGAATGGCTTGCTGGGCAAGGCAATAATAGCCTATGGAAAGGCACAGAGGTGGGAAGCTTGTCCCTTGGTACTTCTGGTGTAAAGGGCACATATTCATTCCAAACATGCAACAAGTATTTGAATGTTGACTAGATGTCAGGCTTGATCAGCTAGAAGTCATTGATCAAGGACTAGCACAGATTTGGAGAGGATTGCACATGTTAAGTTTGAGGGACTTGACAGAGGTGCAGAGGAAACTTCTAGGAGGAAATGTAGGGAGGTGAAGGTCATATCTCACTACATGCCAGGTCCTGCATAATGGGCTTTATATATAGTATCACATTTAAATGCATATTATCACATTAAATCGCCTGTTGAACAAAAGGATAACTTGACTCATTGGGTAAGTAACATGCAAGTGGATAACCAGGTTTGGTTATCTACTTCTGGTGCCCTTGCTTTTAATCACACACTATACTGTCTCCCAGTTGTAGAAAAGACAGCCATTGGTTTTACGTGATGGCTGAAATCACAGGCCTGGTAGACGTTTCTCAGCAGAACTGATATTGGGAAGGAACCGTGGGAATGATAATGCAAATGAACACGTTTGTGAAAACGTTGAACACTTCTATTTCTAGCCTTTATTGTCGGATTACTTTTGGTGCCGTTTACTAAATGAAGTGTGGAGTTTCTTTGGGCTGAACTGGGTTTAAGTTATCTGGCTACCAGTAACCCACATCAAAATCAGGACGGATCAGGAAGTAATTCGAGTTTTCTGGCACTCTTGCTTCAACCATCCAGGATCTAGGACACTGTTGTAAAATGTTCCTCATTTTTGGTTCCAAGGGTTCCTTTTTCATGCAACCAAGTACGATTTTTTTTTTTTTTTGGTAGTCGAGAAGGATGTTTGGCTGCCGATAATTGGAGAGCAGGTGATTACTGATCACTGGTGTTTTCAGGGCGAGACAGTGGCACTAACCCCCAACCCCCACCCCCCTCCCCACCCCTCCTTCCCCTAGTCTGGAAGCTGCAGGATCCGCTAAATTGTGCGTTCTACAGCGGCGGCGGGAGCGAGGGACGTTCGCACGTCCCCAAGAGAGCAGAGGAGGGCAGCTGGAGAACCTGGGGAATGTACGTGCGGAGAATCCGGACACAGATCACGGTCTAGAGAGAGCAGAGGGTCCACCGGGCGGGGGTTGGGGCGGCTGTCCAACTCAGGTGTGGAAACGGCTGCCCCAGGCCCACCCTTTGCAGCCGAGGATGCCGGGCGGGAGACCAGCTGGCTTAGCACCGGGTGCACTCCCAGTGCACTCACCCGCCCTCGTTCCCCAGGCCCCCGGGAACGGCCCTCGTGTGGTGGCCCAGCCTGCTGGAGCCTGCACCGCAGCTTCTGAGGCGGCCGCCGCTGCGGGGCCTTGATGGCCACCAGGGGGCGGGAGCTGCGCCGTGAACAATGGCCGCGCTTGGCCACCAGCAGGCCGGGAGGAAGGGAGGAAGGAGGGAGGTCGGGAGCGCGCAGGACGGGGGCGCGCGGCGCGGGCCCGGGAGGGCGCGGTGGGAGCGCTGGGAAGGCGGGCGTAGGCTGGGGGCAGGGAGCCCGTGGGGTGGAAGCTGGCGGCGGCGACAGCGGCGGCCGAGCGGGGTCAGCTCTGTGGAGTGTTTGCCAATGTTGGAGCTGTCTGCAAAGGGTCCCTGGCCTGAAGGTAAGTACCCGGCTGGGGGGCGCCCGGAGGCCCCGACTTCCGCCCCGCCGGCAGAGGAGAGACAGAGGGCGCTGGGGAGCCCTGCAGGTCTACCGTGCGAGGCGACCCCCTAGGAGCCGGCCCCTTCGCGGCCTCCCCTTCCCCGCGCCTCCCCCTTCCTCACGCTAGCTCCTGGCGGGAGGGGGAGGGGAGGAGGCTGGTGGGGGCCGGGGAACCGGGGAGGGGGCGAACGAACTGGGGTGGGGGCGTGTGGAGGGGGTGGGACGACACAGGTGTCGCGAGGGGAGGAGCCGGGAGGAGGCTGGGAGGCCCGCACAAGTGGGGCGCGGGGCGGGGGGGGGGGCGAGAACCCCACGGAGGGAGCTGGAAGGTGGGGGTCGGGTGGGAGAGACGGTGGGGAGGATAGAGGAGAGGCGACAGAGGAGAGGGGAGGGGAGGGTCTGGGGGGAGTGGGCCTGGGGGGTACTGGGGGTGGGGGCGGCTATTTCTGTGTAATGGGCAAGTGGTAAAGACGTAACACACCGAAATGGGGAAGGTAGGTGGGGCCGAAGGGACAAAATAGATCCTATGACAGGCAAGTTCTGCGGTGGCTCCTCTGAACCACCACCGTGATGGCTCGGCTTAGAGGAGGGCTAGTTGGCAGTTAGTGACCTTGCCGGGGTGAAGGGAGTTGGGCGAAGAGACAAAGATCAGTTACAGAATCCTCGGTGTGAGGGCAGCGACGCCAGTCCGTCCTGGGAGAGCCGGGGTTGAGGCCGTGGGGGTTCTGCAGAGGCGATCCTGGCGACGCCGAGCTGCGATTCTTAGGGAGGGGGGCGGGGATAATGGCCTCGGGGGTTCCTGAAGTCCCTGCAAATCCGTGCAGAATTTTGCGTTTGTGAATTTTCTTTGGAAACGGTCATCCCACAAAGGTTAAGGACCACTCAGATAGAGAAGGACCACTAAAGGATTTTAAAGTGGGTGGTTCCTGTAGAAAGAAGAGATGATCCTTTAAAGATATTTCACTGTTAGCTGAAAACCTTTATGTTTAACGTTTGTTTTCACAATTTTGGTGCACTTTTGCCAAGCAAAATCTATCTTTTGATCCATCCTTACGTTTTAAGGAACTATGGTCCACACTTGAAATCAAAATTGCGACGGACAGGCCGGATAATGGTAACCTAGTGGGAGAAAACATTGCAGCATTTCTCCTGGGGATATTTCTTCCTTGTCCTTGCTCTTAAGATGGTTCAAATATACTGTTATTTGAGCTGCAGTGGGGAAAAAATCATATTTAATAAAACTATCTAAACCAAGACATTCTGTATCTCGATTGTTCTGTGATAGGACAAGTTTGTCATTTTTCAGTTTGTCTACATTTTATTGTAAACTAGAGATTCCACATATAACTTGAATTGTAGATTTGCTGCATTTTGCAGCAGGCCTGTATTAAATTTTTGAAGCACTTAGGGCAAATTGTGGGGTGTGTATGCTTTTTTCTTTCCCTGCTGTGGTTTCAACTCAAGTCCCCATTGCCACCTTTTCATTACATAGCAGTGTCATTTGAAATTTATTCTTAAGTGATCATTAGTTGGTGGGATATGGTGCATATTTCCACACAAATCATTAATTTTTTCCCTAAAAATTTGTTTTGTATTTGTAAAAATGTCACTTTATGATCCAAATATGTATTGTTAACTTTAGATAGAATGCCATGTAATTGTTAAGTTTTAACTTTTTACTTGGAAATAATTTCAAGCTTACAGAAAAGTAGCAAGAATAATAATAATACAGAGAACACTCATGTAACCTTTACTCAGATTCACTTTATTTTACCCATTTATCACTTGATCTCTATGACACACACAGTATTTTTTTCCTGGACCATGAGGGTAAGTGTTATGCATCATAGTTCTTTACTACTAAATACACAGGGTGGAAAACATATAACTTGTACATTTTAGGTTATTTAGTGTGCCTGGAATGAAATTCTAGGAAAGAGTGGTTTAATCTGGTTTTCAGCGAAGATAAGGATATGAAAAATATCTAAGATGGCCATCGAACTTTATAGTATTATAAACAACACAGAAAGTGAAGTTGAGTGGTTTCCCTGTTTTAGGATCAGGTTCTGGAAGACAGTTATGGCCAACATTTTTTTTTTGGTAGCTAATCTTCTGTTTACTTCTGTTAACTCTTTCTCCTTTTGTGCTGGGCATCTGATTATTTATATGTACAGATCATAAAGAAGGAAAAATATAAGTATTGTTAATTTGTTAATATTAGACTGAATAGAGATATGCACAGTATGATCAAATCTCTCTATATACATATATATGTCTCCTCTTAATACTAAAGAAAATATTAAATGAGTGCCTAGAATCCATAATAATTGTAATTTATATGTTTATAAATATTTGATTTTGAATAAATCCCCGAAGTTGTCCTACAGATCATGCCCATTGTGACAGGACAAATTTTAAGAATTTTAGTCTTTATTTATAAACAAATGTATAACGAAGAGAAGAGGATTCGAACCAGACCATATTGGATTTTATTCCTAGCACAGGACCATGGGAAATAAACCCAGCTTCTAGAAAAATGGGGATAACACCTATATTGAAGGTGATGAGGATTGAGTTAATGTAAAAATGGCAAAATATGGCACTTGGAATATAAAATTGGTGTCTGATAAATGTTAGTTTTCTTTTTTTCTTGGCTGGTGGTATGTGGGTTCTTTTTTACTGGAAAAGTTCGGGGACTGAGACGCCTGTATACACAGAATTTTTTATAGGCTCTTAGGACATATTAAAATTCATACTCAATTTTTTTTAACATAAAAGCAGTTTTCTGGGGGATGCCTACTTTTAAAAAGAAATGGAAATTAAAAACATCCTTAAAACACTTTTTAAGGACCCCATGAATTCTTTTGAATAAGGAGCTTTGAGTTGATAATTAGTTTTGTAGGGGTTTGGCGTCTAAGAGTGGGGATAGTACATGGTTTTGCTTTTCTTATTGTGAAACAAAGACATTTAAAGTGAGGATTGTGATGGGTGCTGATATAAAAATTTATATTAGATTAATATTGTCATTTTATAAAGCAGTATTTAATTGTTGAGTATTTTGCAGATTTATACCCACCTTTTAGTTTATCAGTGG
Source organism: Desmodus rotundus (assembly GCF_022682495.2). Taxonomy (NCBI): domain Eukaryota; kingdom Metazoa; phylum Chordata; class Mammalia; order Chiroptera; family Phyllostomidae; genus Desmodus; species Desmodus rotundus. Next base: position 54,791,741 of record NC_071394.1, on the reverse strand, counting down.
GCCAAATGTCATTCATTCCGAAAGCAGTGAGTTATACCAGCAGTATATTTCAGGTGAATGCTGGACCTCCTAAGTCTTCATGGGCAGCAAGTCTTCTCCACTTAGCAGTGCCCTCTCTCTATAAACTGCCCGCCTGTTGCCGTTTAGTAGCTGGAATCTGAAACTGTTGTAATGTGCTTGACTGGGTACTACTGTAGGGCATTTTGGGGGCATGTGAGAGTTCTCTAAAGATATCTAGCTGTAATTGGAATGAACTGGAGCTGGAAACTTTTGACAGAGGAGGAAGAAGTGAATTTTATGAAGCCATAGGCAGTGTAAAATTGTGCTGCATTTTATTGATATGCCTTGACATTTTATCAAATTGATTTAAAGATAGGACAGTACACCAGACATGTCTTAAAAGAAGAAATGAAGTGTAAAAGATGTGCTACTGTAGGCATTCTGAATTATCCACGTATACTTGTGAATTACAAATTTTATGTTGATGTAAATCTAATATAACTTGTTTGTGAAAAACAATAGGTTCAGAGCGTTATCCAGTTTCGTCACAGAGTGCTGTGGTGGATGTTAGTTTCTTTATAATTATGAAGAAAATTACAGAATATTTAAAATTGTATAGTTAATTTTAAGCAAATAGGTGCTTTCATTTTTGTTTCTTCATAAAACTACCTTTTTATATCAGAAGATTGGAACTTTAAATAATGTATCCCTGTATCTTACTGTGTCTACTTCCCCGAATCAGCCACCAGTGTTACCAGACTCTTAACACTAAAGAAACACACACTGGTCTAGAGATAAGCATTTGTAAATTTAGAGGTTTACATTAAAACAAAGTGAGGTTTCTCAAATTTGATTAGTGCTTACTAAATAATGTTAAATTCTAGAAAGTAAGGGACACAGTCATGTGTGGTAGTTTATTTACATTGTAACTTCCAAATGAATTATTTATAATTAAAAAGTGGAAATTGCATGGGTCTGTATTTTTAGTTATAGCTAGTATATTATAATATTTAATTAATGCTACACCTTTTAATGACTTTTATCTTTTGAATAAAATATAGACGTTTAGGTTTAAGTTTTGTAATTTACCACTTTCTAATTCTAACGGTCTCATTTGCTCATTTCGAACAGAGAATTAATTCTTTTTTGGCCTACCTACCTATGTTAATACCGAAGCACTATAGGATTATAGAATTTTAGAATTGAACTGAACTGTCTTATTGATTGTTGCATAACAAACTCCCCCAAAATTAAGGGCTTAAAACAACAAACACTTATTATCCCAGAAATCTGGATGCAGCTTATCTGGGTGTCTATAGCTCAGGGTCTTTTCTGAGGTTGCCGGTAAGCTGCCGTGGGGGCTGTAGTCTCATCTGAAAGCTCAACTAGGGGAAGGTGCTTCAAGCTTGTTCTTGTGGCTCTTGGCAGGATTCAGTTCCTGGGTGTACTGGACTGAAGGCCTCAGTTTCTGGGCTGTTGGCTGGAGGCCTGCCTCTGATCTTTGCCCTGTGGGCCTATCCAAACAGCAGCTGACAGTATGGCAGCTGACTCCCCTCAGAGCAGACAGGAGAGAGAAGCAGAGCAGGTGATCCCTGGGATAGAAGTTATGGTCTTTTCATAACCCAGTTTTGGAAGTGGTAGCTCATTATTTCTGCTGTTTTCTGTTTGTTAGAGGCTACCAACTATAAGGACTTCAGTTTACTTTGTAAAGATTTCAAAAAAAAGGAAGGAAAAGAAAATGTGAAAGAAAAAGAACCCAAAGATGCACAAAGTCACTTACTGAGGCTCAGAAGGTAACTTCTTGAAGAGCTTAGACTAAATCTCAGATTTGCTGGTATTCAGGCCTTGTGCTGTGCTTATAACATATGATTCTTTTGAAAATATGAAATTTGATACAGATGTTGAGGTCACTTGTAAGACATATATTAAAAACTTTCAGAGTCATTTAGAATTGTCCCTAGTTTGTCATTTTGAAAAAATGGTAGCTAAATACACACCCACACACTTATAATAAGCATATATGTGTGTATATGTATGTGTGTTTGTGTGTATGGTGTATCTGCATGTATATATGTATCTCAAGAACTTTTGCTTTTGAGGAAGAGTCGAATATTAAAATTCTATAGCATATAAATTTGTACACAAGTTATTAGATAACTCTTGCTGTATATCAAGACTGTGTAACTGCTTTTTAGATAATTTGGGGGGGGGCTGTATACATAATTTATTTTTTATGTAAACCTTTCCCATTACAAGATCCCATGATTTATTTGTTTACAAATTTGGGTGTTCCTGCCCTTCTTTACTATGTATTTTTAAATCAAGTGTATTTGCCACATGAAAAGAAATACAACTATGGTGAGGTCAGATCCGGGAGGGTGTGAATTCAAATGTAACACTGGGATGTGTCAGGATGGTGATTTTCCTTTGGAAAATTTTATGTGAAATTTAAATGTGCATGCTATTTTTATAATGGTGATACCAAACAGAAACCACAAACAAAAAAGTCCAGGTAGGTAACCTGTGTGCTCTTTCTCACACCAGCTAAGAGAATGCATGTGTGCTATATCATTGGGTTTAATTGATCTTATATGGGGTGGGAACAAAGCTTTTTAAAACCTTATTGGAGTAAGGGGAGTATACATTAAATATTAATCTCAGTGTATACTAAATATGGGGGAGCATATATTAAATATAAACTTTAAAATCATTTTAAGTTTCACTTTTGCTGGAATTGTCTTAGAACTCTAGAACCAGGGGTTCTTTGTCTTTGTTCAGTCCAGACCCGCACATTCCAGGATGGTAGCCACTCGCTGCATGTGATTATTTACGTTTCAGTTATATTAAAGAAAATTAAATTGACTTTCTTGGTTGCATTAGTCACATTTCAGCTGCTCAGCAGCCATATGTGGCGAGTGACTACTGGACTGGACAGCATAGTAGAAAATCATAGAAAGTTCTATGCTGATATAGGCCTAATCCATTTTATATTTGATTTTGATCAAGGACTTGTGTTTCAAGTGCCAATCATTGAAATCACTGGCTAAGCTGAACTTTTTTTCTTCATTTTCATTTTCTAGTTTTTGGAGTCGTGAGGGATACAGACGTTTGGTCAATATTGTTTTAACATGCTTCAAATCAATCAGGTAAGTTTGTGTCGTGGCCTGTCATACTAATATGGTGCTTGGGCCATAAATTGTGGAACGTTTTTACTCAGCTTTTCTGTAACCATAACCTGACCACTGCTTTATAGAGCAATTACATGCTATCTATTCTTTATAGGAGACTGTGCAGGGCAGGTCATTTTGGATTATAGTAATGATCCTGAATAGTGATAACTTTCAAGAGCATTGAGCGTCCAGAACAGGTTTTCTGGTCCTTTTTGATGTTCCATCCCTCCAGGACGTGTTTGTATGTTCAGAATGCAGACGTCGTGATCTGTCTCCAGTAGTGGCAGTTCTGTAGGCTGAAAGCATTCTAATGACAAATCTTGTGAAGTCGTTGTATCAGTGTGTTAAAAAAGGGTTCCTTTTCTAGGGCATTGGAAAAGGCTAGAAGGAAGTACTCTGCTAAATAAATTATAGCATAGAATGCCTTAGACTCACTGAAAGAAATATTTTTTTTTAGGTCTTGGCATTTCTCCAAGAATTTATACACCTAATTTTCCCCTTCCTGAACAAGTCGGGCATTGTATCGTTAATTATAATATTAGAAAATACTTTGTTTTATTTAACATTTACAAATCAAAAAGTTTAATTTCATTGCAAAATTTGATTGCAAGAAGCACATTTATTTTTGTGATTGAGGAAGTTATACATGTCTCTTCCTCCACCCCTGCCCTCCATCCAGCTTACCTTTCCTAAGAAATCTCCAGTTCTTGTGCATCACACACCATTTCTAATGACTTAGAAGTTTACACCTGCTCTAGACCTCTTTTCTGAGCTTGAGAGTCATGGGGCAGTTACCAGCTTGATTTCTTAACTTGGATGTCTTTTTATATCTAAGATTTAACATGTGCACAGGAAACAATCAAAATGTTTCAGTTACACCGGACTGTTTCAGTTCCTAGAATGGGCAAGATCAGTCTAGTTGCAGGGGCTTTGCATAGACTACCTCGGCCTGGACCTCTCTTCACTTTCCTGTGCTCTGCTCACTTTACAGGCCTAGTATTTGCTCTCATAGCACCCTGACTGCCATTTTATTTAATATCCTGACACTTTCATGTTATTTAAATACGTAATTATTTGTTTAATGTCTGTTCATCATATATTTATTTATATGTCTATTGTCAGATGAATGTTCCAGGAAGGCAGTGGCCTTGCTTTATTTACTCTTGTATCCCCCAGTCCTAGAATAGTTCTTGTGTATGGTTCTAATGTGTTTGCTGAATGAGTGGATGAGTGGTGCTAGAGTTGTCATGAAAGCAAGGAGACCTGCATTCTTTTCAACAATAACCACATAATTGTGTTGTCAATTTGGTATTATATGATGCTTGCTTTACATAAATGCCATAAATGTAAAATCTCTCCCTTAGGCAAAGTTGTTCTTTGATTCTCTCCTTGCACTAGAAAATTTTCTGGGGCAACAAATACTGCTTTCATCAAACACATCACTAATATCAGTTTAAAGGCATCTTAAAGCTATACTGTGCTTAGTGCTTCCTGTACCTCCACAGTGGCTGTGAATTCCCATTGGATGCTTTCACGGAGCTTTATGAGACATGGCTTAAAAACTGTGCTGACTATCTGAAGTTGCCTCTAATTAACCTTATGATACCTGCCATTAACTGTATGGGTCCAATTGGAATAGTTTGCTTTTATATTCTACTGCAGACAGATGGAAGAAATCATTTTTTGCCAGTTAACATCACTGAAAATATAGTTCATAGATGAGCCTTACTCAGGATTTACTGGGTGCTGCCCGTCATGTTGAGTCAGGTGTTTTAAATAATTACTAAGCAACATTCTGCATGGCTGCAAATGCGTCCCTGGGCTTTGGTTAGAAATTGTCTATAGTGTCTGCAGATACACATACCTTGCTTGTAATATATATATATTCATAGATCCAGTTCAGGACCCTCTCTTGTTATTGATTAAGCTTTATCCCTCCAAAATGTTTGAGTTTGAGGGGAAAAGCTAACCTAATTTGGATTATAGAAGTTAGAGAGAAGACTTTCTCTTCAGCTAAGCCTAAAGTCACATTGAATTCTTCAACTTGTGAGTGATTTTCACGTTCACTCATTTTCATGGTGAGTGCTTTCCCTTTAGAGTGAGGATTCTTGAGATAAATGTGGCAAAAGGCTATTGAAGCCGAAACTCCATTTGAAGCTGTTGAAGTTTTTACTTAAGTGATTTTCAACACTGTCTTTAGGATTAGTAGTAAATTTTTATTTGGGAGGTCACTTTGTTGTCTTAAAATGCCTGAATAGTACTAACAAATTCCTGCAGGTATGTTGCTAGAACTAATTAAAACCTAGGCTGTTGAATACTAAGTTATTTGATTTTCTTATATTAATCCTGCCTGACATTATTATTATTAGGCAACTTGGGAATGTTCATGTTCTGTTAGAAGAATGGCACTTCTGCCTTTACATTGTGTTCCTCAGGTTTACTTTTGTGTTTTGGGAATGTGTCTTGTTACCCATATGCAACTCATATAGAAAAGTTAGGTGGTACAAATAAGCAAAAATAGAAAATCACAAATAATTCCACTGTTTTTTTGCAGAGATTATCACTGCTAATATTTTGGGGTGTAAACGTCTAGATATTTTTCTATGCAGGTATGTTTTTGTGTGAATATGTGTTATTTTAAAATCTGAGATTATACAACACCTAATATTCTGAATTGACTTAATAATCATAGTTTGGAAGTACTAAAATTTATTTAGTTAAATCCTTATTGTTGGACAGATTTTATATTACAGTTAGTGCCATGGTGAGACATTTTTTACACACATCTGTGTTCCTTTGTCCATTATTTTCTTGTAATTAATTACTAGAAATGAAAATACTAGTCAAAGAGGTATGTAGATTTTAAAGATATTTAATGCATAAATACCAAAAATACAAAAATATATCTATTAGAAGTTTATTAGAATGCCTGTTTCCTTACATCCTTGAAAAATTTTTAATGCTAGCCAATCTGTCTGACAAAAAGTGTTACTTTAATTTGCATTTCTATGATTTGTTTTTATTGTTTCTTTTGGTTTCATCTTTTGTGAATTGCTCATATGTGTCCACTGGTATCTTTTTCTTTTTATTTGTAAATAAAATTCTTTTGATTATACCCCCTTGAGAATTTTCTGAGCTAATATTTATAATCATTGCTTTATATATTTTTATTCATTATTTAATAAAAAGCTAATGAAAACTTATGTAGTTTGTTATAGTTTTGACCTTTCTCCCTGATGAGTAATTATGTGCTCCAAGGGAGAGGAAACCCATCTTAACATGAAGCTGTAGTAAATAAAAATTACGAAGACATATGAGCTGTGAAATGTGTTAAAACAAGTGGCTGATGTGGGGCAGATTTTTGGGGATTAGTTGGTTAGGCACACTTGACAGGGCGATGTATCTTAAGGGGTTGGGAAGTCTGTATTAGGCAGCTGTAGCATTGGGAGAACCCAGAGCAGAGGATTAAAAGAAGTGTGATTTAAAAAACAACGAAACAAATAAAAAAGCTACTAGCCCTGACTGTAGTGGCTCAATGTGTTGGGCATAGTCCTGCAAACTGAAGGGTTGCTGGTTCTATTCCTGGTCAGGGCACATGCCTGGATTGTGGGCCAAGTCCTTGGTTGGGAGTGTGTGAGAGGCAGCTGATTAGTGTTTCTCTTGTGCATCAATGTTTCCTTCCTTTCCTCCCTACCTTCCTCTCTCTCTAAAAATAAATAAATAAAATAAAAAAAATACTAAAAGTTAAAAAAAAAAAGGTTTAAATGGTTTCCCTTAAAGAGGTTTGGTAGTAGATACTGGGAATATTGACGCCAAGAGGAAGCTTTCTGGCCTGACTCAGGTGGAATGGAAGGACAGGCAAGACAAAATAGAATTTCAGTGCCCCCTACAGTACAAGGGGGAGCCGGGTGTCTGTCACATTGGGAGAATAAAGCTGCACCATTATATACCATAAGGTGTATAAATCCATATGAGCCTAATGGATAATGATAATGGATAATGGATAATGATAATGGATTATCCATTTAATGGATAATGATTCCTATCTCTCAGGTTGTGAGGAGTAACAAAGGCAAATGTTTAGTGTTAGTCCTTGGACTATTACTACTGCAGTTAGTATTTGTATGTATGTCGCCGCTGTTGTCGCTGTTGCCATTGCCCTCTGGCTCTTGAGATTGATGAGAGAGGCAGATGTTTAGGTTGGTGTGTTTGGTGGAATGGAGCTGTTGAACATTTCTCAAGACCAGGTCAGCTATACGTGCTCTCCTTCTCTTTCTTGCCACAGGTACCAGGGACTCTATTATTTTCTCTTAAAACCTGCTACCACTTACTCTTAGTTATTTTTTCTCTAAGTTTGGTTGTGGAGTACAATCTGCCCATCTGTCTTGAAGCCATAGGATGCAGTCTACCGTTAGAGGATTGAAAAAATAGTAAACTTCTCAGAATTAGCTGCCATGTCATGAATAGCCCTGTGGAGATCCCTGCTTGGTGAGGAATTGAGGCCTCCTGCCAACAGCTCACAAGGAACTGAGGCCTCCAGCCTACAGTGTGTGACTTAGCCTTTTTGAAGCAGATCTCCCTGCCCTTGTCAGGCCTCCAGCCCTAGATTACTGGCCCACCAACATCTTGACTACAATCTCATGAGAAATCCTGAGCCAGACCACCCAGCTAAGCTGCTCCTTGATTGCCAAACTCAAACTAATAATTGCCAGAAATTCTTAGGGCTAACTTGTTATGCAGTAATAACATATACCCTTCCTTTATAACAACTTGGGAACATATAAACATATACACAGTGGTTTGTAGACAATAGATGACAGGTGGCACCAGACTGTGGTATTGCATTGCACCAGTTTACCAGAGAGCCTAGAGGTGTTTTACAGGCTGCAGTGCAAGGAGGAAGTACCAGAGCAAAGCCCAGTATTGTTGAGATAGCAGCACAGATAAAAGTTTGGGAAGACCGCCCTGGCTGGTGTAGCTCAGCGGAATGAGCCTGCGAACTGAAGGATCATCAGTTCCGATTCCCAGTCAGGGCACATGCCTGGGTTGCAGGCCAAGTCCCCAGTAGGGAGCAAGTGAGAGGCAACCCACACACTGATGTTTCTCTCCTCCTCTCTCTCTCTTCCCCTCTGTCTAAAAATAAATAAATAAATAAATAAATAAATATCTTAAAAAAAAAAGTTTCGGAAGACCAAGGTGATTAGAATTGCAGGCCAGAGTACCAGAGAGAAGGAAGCTGTAGGAGCCAGGCATATTGAGTATATATTAAAGTAGAAGAGTGCACTCAAGCGTGTATGCACTCTGGAGACCTGCAGAGGGTTCTCCCTCAGTCTTTGGCTGAGTTTTGATCTGTAGATGATGATAGGACCTACTCAAAACCAGGGAAAGAACTACTGGAAAACAGTAAGAAAACAATGTCCAGAGCTCACAGAATGCTGGGAATATTTTGTGTCTCTGCTATCCAGACCTTGTAAAGACCTTCTAATATTGTACACAGTGCATTGGGAGGAGTCCTCAGAAGGCTCCAGGTGATCCCAAGTAATGAAACTGTGCCCAAGAACAAAGCCTGACACTATTTAGAGGAGTACAACACAATTCATAACCCAACAGTGTACAATTTATGGGTTTTGTCATCCAATCAAAAACTAAAATGCTTACTTCAGCTGTAATAAGGGGTAGAACATTTAGACAGAAGATCAGTAAGGAAAGAGAGGACTTGAACAACAATATAAACCAATTAGACCTAACAAACATATATAAAATACCCAGCAACAGCAGAATATACATCCTTCTCAAGTGCACATGAGACTTTCTCCAGGGATATACCATATGTTAAACCACAAAACAAGTTTCAGTACATTTTAATAAGATTGAAGACATACAAAGTATTTTCTCCCTTCAAAGTGGAATGAAGCTAAAAATAACAGAAAGAATACTAGAAAGCTCACAAATAATGTGGAAATTAATACTGTTAAATAATCAACAGTTCAAAGAAGAAATCACAGACAAAATTACAAAATAATTAGAGATGAATGAAAATGAAAACATTGTATACTATAACACATGAGATCCAGCAAAAGCAGTGGGAAATTCATAGCAGTAAACACATAAAGCAACTATGTTCAACCTTTTTCATTTCATGGCGCATACAAAGTAATTACTAAAATTCTGTGGCACACCAAAAAAATATATTTGCTGATCTGACAAAAAGTGTAATTTTGATTGATTTACAAAAAAAATAGTAATAGTAATTACCTCCCTTTTTTGCTCTAAGTGACTTTAGAAAAAAAAAAGTTGCCTATTCTTATATATACAGATTTCTGATACGAACAATTAACCAATCAGACACAATCCTATTATGTAATGTGACCAGTGAGATGCAACGCTATTATATGACATATATATTTAAGGTTCAAGACAGGGCATTCACACCAGATGGCCACTATTGTGTTGGTTGTCATTGAAATTATTTTTTTTACTTACTGATTTTAGAGAGAGAGAGGAAGGAGGACAGCGAGAGAAACACTGATTTGTTGTTCCACTTATTTATGCATTCATTGCTTGATTCTTATATGTGCCCTGACCAGGATTGAGCCTAGAACCTTGGCGTATCAGTACAACATTTCAGCTAACTGAGCAACCCAGCCAGGGCTGTTGTCATTTTTTTATTTGACAATCTAAGGGAGAAGATGTCAGTGCCCTTGACTAAATAGTCAGGTATTGCATGTTTTAAAAATTCTTGTGGCACACCAGCTTAAAATTGCTGACGTAAAGGAAGAAGAAACATCTCAAACAACTTTTCCCCTTAAGGAAACTAGAAAAGAGGAGCAGATTAAATCTAATACTAACAAAGAAAGGAAATAATAAAGATTAAAGTGAAGATAAACAAAATAGAAAATAGGAAACAATATAGAGAATTGGTGAAACCAAAAGTTCTTTGAAAAGACCAACAAATTGACAAACTTTTAGCTAGACTGGCAAAGGATAAAAAGAGCAAAAATGCATATAACTAAAATCAGAGGTGAAGGTGAGGACATTATCATTGACCTTAAAGAAATAAAAAAAGAATACTATGAATGAATATAGGAAAAAATTAGATAACTGACGTGAAATGGGTAAATTACTAGAAATAGAGATTATTATAACTGACTCAAGAAGAAATGGAAAATATAAACAGATTGAATCAATAATAAGAAAAACTCCTTCCCAAACAAAGAAAAGTCTAGGACCAGATGGCTTCACTGGCAAGAATTACCAAACATTTATTTATTTATTTTTAAATATTATTTTCAATTTTAGAGATAGGGGAAGGGAGGGGGAAAGGGAGGGAGAGAAGCATCAATTGGTTGCCTTATGTACACGCCCAAGGGGACAGAACCTGCGATTCAGGCATGTGCCCTGACGGGGAATCAAATTGGCTACCATTCAGTTGGCAGGACAATGCCCAACCAACTGAGCCATAACAGCCAGGGCTCTACCAAACATTTAAAGAATTGACACTAATCCTTCTTGAATTTTTCAAAAAAATAAGAAAGGAGAGAATAATAACTTATTCTAAACAAAGGTACCATGAGAAAACAACAAAGATTTTCTAAATGGAATCATATAGTATGTGTGCTACAGTGACTAGCTTATTTTACTTAGCATAATGTCTTTAAGGTTCACCCATGCTGCAGCATGTGTCAGAACTTCTTTTTTCTTTTTAAGGATTTTATTTTTTAGACAGAGGAAAAGGGAGGGAGAAAAAGAGGAAGAGTAACATTGATGTGCAAGAGAAACATTGATTGGTTGCCTCTCTCATGCCCCCCAAAAGGGACTGGCCCACAACCCAGGCATGTACCCTGACCGGGATTTGAACATGTGGAATTTTGGTTTACAGGCCAACATTCCAACCAACTGAGCCACATCAACCAGGGCTGTATATGGTCTTTGAAGAAGTGTCTGTTCAAGTTCATTACACATTTTTTGATTGGCATATTTTTGTTTTTGTTGAGATGTGAAGGTTCTTTATATATTATGGGTATTAATCCCTTTTCAGATATATCATTTGCAAAGGCAGTGATTTTTGAGAAAAGCAAAATCTGAGCGAATTCATTTTCAGCAGACTTGCACTACACGTAGTCTTAAAGGGAGTTCTTTAGGCAGAAAAAAAAAATACTAGCAGATGGAAATTTTGATCTTTGGAAAGGAATGGAGAGTGTAAAAAATTGTAAAATATGAGGTCTGTCCAAAAGGTATCCAGCTATGTAATATGAAAAACAGGGACATTTATTGAAGAAGACAGAAGGTACAGGAATAATTGTACATAGGACAACGATGCCGCAGTCCCCTTCAAAGTAGGGACCATGGGACGTCACACAGTTCTTCCAATCACCATCAGCTGTCCCATTGTTTTTTTCCTGAATCTTATCAACAGTCTGAAATCTCTTCCCTTTCAAAGGTGATTTTCGTTTTGGAAAAAGCCAGAAGTCACAGGGCGTCCAATCTGGGTTGTAGGGGGCTGAGTCACCTGGGTGATTTGTTGTTTCACCAAAAAACTCTGCATGAGATGCAGTGCATGAATGGATGCATTGTTGTGATGAAGCTGCCAATCACCAGTTGCTCATAGCTGTGGACTTCTGAATCATCTGAATAGTTTCCAGAGAGGAACTTTCGAGCTTAATGCAAAATTTGATGCAGATTCATTGCTCTACTCACTCATTTTGAATGCGACGGCCACACAGTGCACATGCTCACTCAACGGTGTCTATTGCCTCCACTGACTAGTAGAGTAAAGTTGTCAATGTTCCTGGATATGCATTCCAGTCCACTCTCCTTGGCTGCCAGGTTACATTGATGTCACACAAACCATTCTCATTATATTAACAATGGTTGGTTTTTTCTGGACAGGACTTGTATGTCATAAATATAAAAGACATTTTCTTAATTTTTATACTTTTCAAAAGATAATTGACTTTAAAGGAAAGATAAAATTGGAGGCTTATAATATGCATAGAAATAAATTGACATGTCAGTAGCATAAAGAAGTGGGGCATGGGAAAGGGACATATAGTATTGTTAGATACTTACACAGTACGTGCAGTGGTATAATACTATTTGAAGATAGGCTATGTATATTTTAGAGCAAATGCTATAAAATGAAAGAAAAATTATAAGCTCATAAAAGAAATAAAATTGAATACTGAAAAATAATCAGTATGGCCCTGGCTGAGTATCTTGGTTGGTGCATTGTCCCCTGTAGGCAAGGTTGTGGATTTGATCCCCAGTTGGGGCATGTGTAATAGTCAACCAGTGAATACATAAATAAGCGGAACAAAAAATTGATGTTTCTCTGTCCCTCTTTCTTTCCCTTCCTCTCTACATGTCTCTCTCCCTCCATCTCTCCTTTCCTCTCTCTGTCTCAAAAGTCAATAAATAAAAATTAAAAAAAAAATCAGTTCAAAGGGAGTTAGGTAAAGATGAAAAAAGGAAAAAGCAGATGGGACAAAAAAATATCAAAACATGGTACATTTTCCTAGTTTACAGCCGAGGGTCGTCTCTGAGGGCTGTAAAACTGGTATATATGGAACCTCCGTCTGTTTCCTTGGGACCAACAAATAGGTCTAGCTATAAGGTGGTATTAAAATTAACAGTGCTGGAGTGGTCCAAGATGGCAGAGGAGTATGGAAGCTACACTAACTTCCTACCAGGACCAATCTGGAATCACAACTAAGTTGAAGAGAAATCATCCTCAACAACCAATTGAATACTAGCTGAGAGACACCTTACAAACAAGGACAGACAGAAGAAACCACTTCACCACAAGACTGTGGGGAGTGTGGAGGAGGCTCCAGAGGGCTGGCTGGGCTCCTACAGGTGGTAGCTGAAGTTCCGGAGTGATACCTCAGTGGGTGGGGGGGTTCCCCCTGAGAACAAAGGGGTCAGAACCGCAAGCTGGGCTCCCCAGCCTACAGCACCAGAGCCAGAAAGGACCCCAGATAACACCCAGCTGTGGAAAACAGCATGGTTTCTATCCGCCAGGTAGAAATGGCTGGAGACACAGAAAGCCTTATAAAAGGGTCAATGCACAAACTTTCATTTGCAGCCACCTACCCTGCGCTTCCGCAGAGAGAGGGCAGAATGGACAAGAGACCCTTGAAGAGAGTCTGGGGTTTGTGCCTCTGGTGAGGGAACTGAAGGAACAGCTGTGGGGAGCTTCGGCCAGTGAAGTTCTCCCAGACACTGTGGATGAGAATAGAGTTGTCCCAGATACAATCTTGTTGTCCCGGTGGGAAAGTGGGTGGCGATTCCCTCTAGTGGAGAATGCCCTGAGCCCTTCTTCAACATGGCTTTTATTAGGTTTGGGAAGTGCAGGGGGATACAGCACAGGTGCATAGCTTATCAATCAATGTCCAAAAACTTACAGTCATAAAAAACTTGACACTGTAGAGATAACAACTGAAGAAATCTTTTCATGTCGGGGTCTGCGAGATACGCAGATGCCGGATGGTTGTAAAGGCATATATCATGAAATAGGGAGTTTCACTCCTTATGCCTTGAACTCAAACATCAGGGTTATACCAACAGGGCTATTGCTAGGCAGAGCAAGCTTCACAGGACAAGATGTACATTTCAGGCCTGATTCCCATGGGAACCCTTAGTGTTAGAGTCGGCTCATGCCTGCCACCTACGTTAACCTGGTTTTCCAGGGAGACTTCTAGCCCCTTTCAAAGCTTGCTCTCGCAGGGCTACAGTCTCTGAGACCACATAGAGTGGTCCCCAACAAACAGCCACCAGGATCCCTGTGCTGAGTCATTCCCCATACTGCAGAAGCCATCTTTCTCAGGCAGAGAAGTCCTCTCCAAATCACATCAGCCTGAGGGGAAGCAATAGCCCCACCAGCAGGGAGTACTCTGCTGCACCCTGTGGAACTTAAGTGGGCTGCTGATTACTGCTTGAGGCTGTATCAGTATCAGTTTAAAAAGGCAGAAAATACAAAGAAACAGAGAAAATGGGAAAACAGACATCACAGGAAAGAACAAGAGAATTTTCCAGAAGATCTAGATGAAATGGAAGCAAGCAATTTATCAGATCCTTCAGAGTAATGATTTTAAGAATACTCAACAGCATGAAAAAAGCCATAGAAACCATTTTATAAACAACCAGAGATAAAAAATGCAATATCTGAAATAAATAATACACTGGAAGGAATAAACAGTAGGTTAGATGAATTAGAGGATAGAATCAGTGTTTTGGAAGACAAGGTAGAAAGAAACACCCAGGCGGAACAGCAGAAAGAAAAAAGAATTTTAAAAAATGAGGAAGCTTAAGAAAGATTTTGGAAAATATAAAGTGTAACAACATTTGCATTATGGTAACATCAGAAGGAGAAGAGAGTGAGCAACAAATTGAGATCCTAGTTGAAGAAATAATGACCAGAAACTTCTCTAATTTGGTGAATGAAAAAGACAAGCCCAGGAAGCCCCAAAAGTCCCAAACAATTTGGAAGTAAAGAGGCTTACACTGTGACACACCATAATTAAAAAAAACAAGGCTTAAGGACAAGGAGAGAATCCTAAAAGCAACAAGAAAAAAGCAGGTTGTTACCTACAAGGGAGCACCTATTAGACTGTCATTTCATTTGTCAACAGAAACATTTCAGGCTAGAAGGGAGTGGCATGAAATATTCAATGTAATGAAAAGCAAGGACCTACAACCAAGGCTACTTTACCAGTAAGGCTATCATTTAATTATTTATTTTTTGACTTTTTTTAAAGTATATTTTATTGACCATGCTATTACAGTTGTCCCAATTTCCCCCCCCCTTATCGCCCTCTGCCCTACGTCACCCCACCCTCCAGCATACTCCCCGTCCAGCATCCCCCCCATGCCTTCGTCCATGTCATTGGATTATATATATAAGTTCTTTGGCTTCTCTATTTCCTATACTATTCTGAACTTCTCCCTGTTGATTTTGTACTTACAATTATGCTTCTTATTCCATATACCTTTTCCCCCCACCTTCCCCTTCCCCCTCCACGCTGATAACCAGCCCTCCATATGATCCCCATTTCTGTTCCTGTTATAGTTACTTGCTTATTTTTTTTTTTTTAGGTTCAGTTGTTGATAGTTGCGAGTTTGTTGTCATTTTACTGTTCATAGTTTTTGGTATATTTTTTAGATAAGTCCCTTTGACATTTCATGTAATAAGGACTTGGTGATGATGAACTCCTTTAACTATGTCTTATCTGGGAAGCACTTTACCTGCCCTTCTATTCTAAATGATAGCTTTGCTGGGTAGAATAATTTTGGATGTAGGTCCCTGCCTTTCATGACTTGGAATACTTCTTTCCAGCCCCTTCTTGCCTGCAAGGTTTCTTTTAAGAAATCAGCTGATAATCTTATGGGAACTCCTTTGTAGGTAACTCTTTTCCTCTTGGTGCTTTGAAGATTCTCTCCTTATCTTTAATCTTGGCTAACCTAATTATGATGCATCTTGGTGTGTTTCTTCTTAGATCCAAATTTTGGTAGACTTGGAGCTTCCTGGACTTCCTGGAAGTCTGTTTCCTTCAGATTGGGGATGTTTTCCTTCATTATTTGTTCAAATAAGTTTTCAGTTTCTTGTTCCTCTTCTTCTTCTGGCACTTCTATGATTTGGATGTTGGAGCGTTTAAAGTTGTCCCAGAGGTTCCTCAGCATCTCCTTATTTTTTTTTAATTCTTGTTCATTCTGTTTCAGTTGGATGTTTATTTCTTCCTTTTGTTCCAAGTCGTTGATTTGTGTCCCACTTTCCTTCCCTTCACTGTTGGTGCCTGTATATTTTCCTTCATTTCACTTGTATAGTTTTAATCTCATCCTTCATTTTGCAGCCGAACTCAATCATTTCTGTGAGCATCCTGATTACCAGTGTTTTGAACTGTGCATCTGATATATTGTCTATGTCTTCACCAGTTCTTTTTCTAAAGTTTTGACCCGTTCTTTCATTTAGGCCATATTTGTTTGTCTCTGTGCACCTGTTATGTTGTAAGGGGCAGAGTCTTAGGTATTCATCATGGCAGGGCAACCCATGTAGCTGGGTTGTGGCGCTGTCTGTGGGGTGGTGTCAGGGAGTAACTGCTCGCTCGGCTCTTGCCCCACTTTTTGTCATTTCCCTTGTTTCCCACAAGCAGATTGTGCCCTTTCAGGTGCTGATTTCCAGGTAGGTGGGTTTTCTAGACTTTGTAGGAAACTTTGGGCCTCTCCAGTGGACTCTCCTGTGAGACTGGGAGTTTCTCCTGATGTGATAACCCCCACAGGTTTTCACAGCCAGAGGTTTTGAGTCTTTAGTCTTCTGCATTGAAATCCTGGGTTTTGCAGTCTGTCTTGCTCCCCAGTCATTCCTCCTGGCATACCCACATGTGAATGTGGGACTGCGTGTTCAGCCAGCCCCGGCCTGTCTTGCTCGGTTCACCGCCTTGCTGTGTGTACTCTCTGCCTCAGCTTCCCATCTCTGCCCCTCCTACCAGTCTGGATGATGGTTTATTTAACAACTTGGTTGTCGGACTTCCATAAAGTTTGATTTTCTGGCAGTTCTGGGTTTTCTTTTGTTTTTAAATTGGTTGTTATCCTTCTCTTGGTTGTGTGAAGAATTCATCTTGGCTGGCACTCAAGATTATTGGGCTATCATTTAAAATTGAAGGAGACATACGGAGCTTCCCTGAAAAGAAAAAGCTACAGGAGTTTGAAAACACCAAACCAGTACTGAAAAATGGAAAGGGATGGAAAAAAGTACTTCATGCAAATGAGAGGAAATGAAATCTGTGGTAGCAGTATTTACATCAGACAGAATAGACTTTAAAACAAAGGCTATAATATAGTAAGAGACAAAGAAGGACACTACATAATGATAAAGGGAACAGTCCAAAAAGAGGATATAACCGTAGTAAATATTTATGCACCCAATATGGGAGCACCTAAATAAGTAAAACAAACCTTGACGGACATAAAGGGAGAGATGGACAGAAATACGGTCATAGTTGGGGATTTTAACACCCCATTGATGCAATGGATAGATCTTCCAGACAGAAAATCAATAAGGAAACAGCTGCCTCAAACGACATGCTAAGTGAAATGGATTTCATTGATATCTTCAGAGCATTTCACCGCAAAGTACCAGAATTTACATACTTTTCAAGTGCACATGGATTGTTTTCTGGGGTAGACCACATGTCAGAACACAAAAATAGTCTCAATAAATTTAAGAAGATTGACATCGTATCATGCCTCTGAACATGATGCTATGAAACTAGAAATCAATCACACAAAAAACACTGAAAAACAAGCAAAGACATGGAAGCTAAATAATATGTTATTAAACAATGAAAGGGTCAACAACGAGATCAAGAGGAAATTGAAAGATATTTTGAAACAAATGAAAATGAGGACACAACAATCCAAAATCTGTGGGACACTGGGAAAGCCATTCTAAGAAGGGAAATCATAGCATTACAGGCCTATCTCAGGAAACAAGAAAAAAACTGAAACAATCTAACTTTACACTTAAAGGAACTTGAAAAGGAACAACAAACAAAGCCCAATGTAAGTAGAAAGAAGGAAATAATAAAGGTTGGTGCAGAAATAAATGAAGTAGAGTCTAAAAAAATGATACAAAAGATCAATGAATCCAAGAGCTGATTCTTTGAAAAGAAAAACAAGATTGACAAACCTTTACCAGACTCAAATAAAAATGGAGAGTATTCAAATAAATAAAATCCGAAATGAAAGAGGAGAAATAACAACTGACACCAAAGAAATACAAAGCATTGTAAGAAAATATTAGGAACACTTATATGCCAACAAACTGGATTACCTGGAGTAAATGGATAAGTTCCTAGAAACATACAATCTTTCAAAAATAAATCAGGAAGAATCACAGAATCTGAATAGATGGATTACACCTAATAAGATTGAAGCAGTAATCAAAACTTCCTAACAAACAAAAGCTCTGGAGCAGATGGTTTCACAGGTGAATTTTGCCAAACATTCCAAGAAGAACTAACCTTTCTCCCTCTCAAACTATTTCATAAAATTCAAGAGGAGGGAAGGCTCCCAAACTCATTTTACAAGGTCAGCATTATCCTAATTCCAAAACCAGATGAAGACACTACAGAGAAAGAAAATTATAGGCCTATTGCCCTGATGAGCATAGACACTAAAATCCCCAACAAATTGTTAGCAAACCAAACACAGCCATGCAGAAAAAAGATCATACACTGTGATCAACTGGAATTTATTCTGGGTATGTAAGGATGGTACAACATTCTCAAATCAATAAATGTGATTCACCATGTAAATAAAATGAAAGATAAAAGACACACGATCATATCAATAGATGCAGAAAAAGCTTTTGATAAAATCCAGCACCCATTTATGATCAAAACTCTCAGCAAAGTGGGAGTAGAGAGAACATAGCTAAACATAATAAAGGCCATGTATAACAAACTCACTGCCAGCATCATACTTAATGGGAAAAACTACAGCATTCCCCTTAAGATTGGGAACATGACAGGATGTCCGCTTTTACCTCTCTTATTCAACATGTACTGGAAGCCCTAGCCATAGCAATCAGACAAGAAGATAAAATAAAAGGCACCCACATTGGCAAGGAAGAAGTAAAACTGTTGTCATTTGCAGATGACATGATACTGTACACAGAGAACCCCAAAGATTCTAAAAAGTAACTATTAGAACTGATAAGTGAATTCAACAAAGTAGCAGTATACAAAATTAATATACAGAAATCAGTTGCATTTTTATATGCCAATAATGAACTAACAGAAAGGAAACTTAGTCCTGGCTGGTGTGGCTCAGTGGATTAAGTGCTGGCCTGTGAACCAAAAGGTCACTAGTTCGATTCCTGGTCAGGGCACATGCCTGGGTTGTGGGCCATGTCCCCAGTTGAGGGTGTGTGAGAAGCAGTCAGTTCATGCACATCGTATCTCTTGCACATTGATGTTTCTCTCCTTCTCTTTCTCCCTTCCCTTCTCTCTCAAAGGAAATGAATAAAATCTTATTTAAAAAAAAAAGAACTGAAACTTAAAAGAATCCCATTGAGAATTGCAAAAAATAAAATAAAATAAGTTCATAGGATGACACCTAAACAAGGATGTTAAAGACCTGTACTCAGAGAAATATAAGACACTGAAGAAAGAAGATACAAATATTGTGTTCATTGATAGGAGGAATTAACATCATTAAAATGTCCATACTACCCAAAACAATCTATAGATTCAGTGCAATTCCTATCAAGATTCCAATGATGTGTTTCATAGTACTAGAACAAATATTTTAAAAATTCATGTGGAACTATAAAAGGACCGCATACCAGCAGAGGCCCTGAGAAAGAAGAACAAAGTTGGAGGAATCATACTACCTAATAGAAACTACACAATAAGGCCATAGTAAACAAACAGCCTGGTACTGGCATAAAAGCAGAAACATAGGTCAGTGGAACAGAATAGAGATCCCAGAAATAACCCCACACCTTTATAGTTGTTGGGAACCACCCTGCCTGGTTTCAGAGACTGTAACCCCCCATGGCTAAGGCTGAGTGAGATATCTTGAGACCCTAAGCCACTAAGAAAACAAAGCTTATCTCCCCGACAGGAGCACTGCCTCTGCCCACTTTACTTCACCCTGCCTCCCCCCCAGTGCACGACCAGTTAGCCAATGATGGGTAAGATTCCTCGAGGGAGGGATGACCTAAGGCAGGCACAGTCATGAGGGGGCCCTCAGGGAAGGACTTGGGGGGCTATGGAGAAAGGGGGTGATGGACCCTCGTCCCTTGGTTTTGACATGGCCTGAGTCCTCATTCTTTCTGCAACAAGTCTCCTAATCTCTTGGCTGCCTTACTTCCCCTGCCTGATTTAAACCTGAAACAATGCTGGAGGTGGGTGCGTCCCTGTGCTGGAAAGGAGAGGTTCCCCCGGGTCATCAGGCCTGAGAAAGAATGCATAAAATCCTGTGAAACCTGCTTTGCTAATGCCCTCAATTTAAATGATAAGGGTCCAAGCATGAAATGAGTTTGTTTCACCAAAGTTTTATGGTCCTTTAGCTATCTGACCCTGACTCAAAATAAGTCCTCAGAGTTCTTTGAATGTTATCTATTTGATTATTACTGCCTGACAATGATTGATGAGCTTTCCATATATGCCCTGTATTCCTATGCAAATTAGGCAAGGGTCGGGGTGCTCTCCTCTTGAGAGAGTGGCCATGCTGTCCCTTTTCCTCCACAGGACTCAGTAGTCCATGTGAAAATTTGTCTTGTCTCAGCCACAATGCCACAGACACTGCTTGCCGGTGACCACGTCATATAGTCAATGTTAAACACAGGAAGCAAGTACACACATGGGCTAAAAATAGTTTATGCAATAAGTGATGTTGGGAAAATTGGATAGATATGTGCAGAAAAATCATACTAGACCTCCTTCTTACACCACACACAAAAATAAATTCAAAATACATGAAAAGCTTAAATTTAAACGAAACCATAAAAATCATAGAAGAAAACATAGGCAGCAATATCTCAGACAGTTCTCGTAGCAATATTTTATCGGATACATCTCTCCAGGCTTGGAAACAAAAGATAAAATAAAGAAATGGGACTATATCAAACTAAAAAGTTTTTGCACAGCAAAGGATATTGTCAACAAAATAAAAAGACAACCCACAGAATGTGAGAATACATTCACTGATACATCTCATAAAGGTTACTACCCAAAATTTATGAAGAACTTACAAAACTCAACATGAATAAAAACAACCCAATTAAAAAATGGGTAAAATTGCTGAATAAACACTTTTGCAAAGAGGACATACAGATGATCAATAGACATATGGAAGGATGCTCACCATCACTAGCTATCAGAGAAATGCAAATTAAAACCACAGTGAGATACCATCTCATTCCTATCAGCATGGCTATCATCAGTAAATCAGCAAATGACAAGTGCTGGTGAGGATGTGGAGAAAGGGGAACACTTTTGCACTGTTGGTTTGATGCAGACTGGGGCAGCCACTGTGGAAAGCAGTATGGAGCTACCTCAAAAAATTAAAAATGGATCTGCCTTTTGCCTAGGGTTCCCACTTCTGGGAATATATCCAAAAGGGACCTAAAACACTAATTCAAAAGAACATAAGCATCCCCATGTCCTTGCGGCATTCTTTACAATCGTTAAGATATGGAAACAGCCCAAATGTCCATCAGTAGATGAGTGGATAAAAAATCAATGGGACATTCATACAATGAAATAGTAGTTGGCTCTAAAAAGGAAAATTTCACCCTTTGCAACAATATGGATGGACCTAGAGAACATTATGGTAATGAAATGAGCCAGTCAGAGGAAGACAAATACCATATGATTTCACCCGTGTGGAATCTAATGAACTAACTGAGCTAACAAGGAAAATAGGGACAAGACTCATAGATAGAGAGCTGGATGACAGGTAGTAGCAGGTGGATTGAAGGGGTGGAAGCACTGATCATAAATGAAAAAGGACTTATGAACGTGGAGAACAGTATGGTGATTGCTGGGGGAAGGAGATTATATGCAGACTAAACGGTAATGGAAAAAAATACAATAAAGATTAAAAAAAAAAAAATAACGGGGCCATTCACTGGCCAAACGTCTCCATTGCCTTATTTATACTGAGGCCAGGCCATGTTGAAAAAGATGATTATCCTTTTTCTTGAGGGACTCAGGGTCAAATTTCTCCCAGTTGGCCAGTAAGCACTCCAGGGGGGGTCTCTAGAGGCACTGTGGACTGGTTCCCCATCTTTGGAGGGACATATATGTAACATGCTGAGATTTAGAGGTGTCCCTTGAAGTTTCTGGGCTGTCTGGGGTGTCCTGTGGTACAATAGGGCAGTTACTATGCCTCCCTGGAACTAATTGGTGTGTGGAGTCCTACCCTGTGCCCTGGACCAACATTCACAGTGATGGCCAGGAATGGTGATGATGAACTTTGCTCAGTACCTAGCTTGGTACTGGGCCCTGGCAGAGAGCGAACACCTGACCATGAGACACCTAAGGAGTGTGCAGCCTGAGCTGCCATCATGAACTGAGTGTTCTCTGATCCATCAAGCTACAAAGCTAGGCACATACCTCAGTATTCTATCATCAAATGAGAGTGAAACTGCTCAGAGTATGTTGCCTATTCCTGCCACATTGGCACCTCTTCCTCAGTCAATACCCAAGGCCTCATGGCAAATTCCCTATGATCAATAGATGGAAGAAGAAGGAGCTCAGGCCTGGTACCAACTGGAAGTGGATGTTTGCAGCGCTACAGGAAGGCCCTGAAAGGGAAATCCTTTTGGTGAACCTAACTTCAAGCAGTACAATTGGCCCTCCGTATTTGCAGGTTTCGTATCTGTGGATTCAACAAACTGGGGATGCAAAATATTTGGAAAAAAAAGTTACATTGTTGTTGATGTGTACTGTGTAGTTAGGCCTACAATCCTTGCATCTGTACTGAATACATAACAGACTTTTTTCTTGTCATTATTTCCCAAACAATACAATAGAACAACTTTTTATATAGTGTTTATATTGTGTTTTTAGTAATCTAGAAATGATATAAAGCATACAAGAAAATGTATGTAGTTGTGTGGGAGTACTATTTAACATATGCCATTTTATATAAGGACTTCAGCATCCATGGATTTTGGTATCTGTGGGGGTCTGGAACCAATACCCCACGAATTTTGAGGGACAACTCTAAATATAGTTGCCTATCTAGGTGGAGACAGAAATTCAGAAATTTGGAGCTACACCTTTCATGGGATAGATGGTTTGGTTGGATGATCAGTATTGGAGGATTGGTAATAAGGTCTATGGGAGAAGGTACGTGGTGGGTCTTTAACAGAATAAGAGGCTATTTGTACTCTATGCAAATATTCCCACTAAAGATACCCATTTCAGAGGAGACTTTCAATAAATAGATGGACCGGATGACTTGTTCTATAGATGTCAGTCATTTCCTTTCCCCAGCAACCCTATTCTTCCTTGCTCAACAGTCTTATGAACAAAATGGCCATGATAATCAACCTAGAGGTTATAAGTGGACACAGCAATGTGGACTTCCTCTCATCAAGACTGATTTAGTTAAAACCACTGCTGAGGGGCCAGCTGGCATATAATTCCTGATATGGCACCGTTCCCCATTGGAACTAGCTACCTAGGGGCAGGTTGGTTACATGGAGGGAGCAGCAATTTGTATATTCTATATATGGGTTTGCCTTCCTTGACCACACATGCATGGACACTGTGGTTCCAGTCTTGGTATTCCACACAACATTCCTTCTGACCAAAGAGTTGATATTACAACAACAAAAAAAGAAGCACTGTGATTATACCTACAGAATTTTCTGGTCTTACCATGTAGTCTACTATCTAGAAGCAGCTGGACTTAACAGAACATTGAAGTGGCCTATTGAAGACTCCCTTACTGGGCCAGCTGGGAGACACGTAATGTTGGGGTGCTGTCTACAGGATGCAGTATATACTTTGTTCCAACCACAGTACTCTTTCTCCCCCATGCAGAAAACATGGATCCAAAGTGGGGGAGGGGGATGAGGGGTATTTGTAATAGTGTCAACAATTTTTTAAAAAGGCAGTTCTATTTTTAATTTTTTTGAGGAAGCTCCATACTGTTTTCCATAGTAGCTGCATCACTCTACATTCCCACCAACAGTGTACTAGGGTTCCCTTTTTTCTACATCCTTGCCAGCACTTGTTTGTTGATTTATTGATGGTAGCTATTCTGGCTGGTGTGAGGTGATATCTCATTTTAATTTGCCTCTCTCTGATGATTAGTGATGTTGAGCATTTTTTCTTATGTTTTTTGGCCACCTGTATGTGCTCTTTGGAGAAATGTCTATTCAGGTTCTTTGCCTAGTTTTTAATTGGATTGTTTGTCTCCTGGTTTTAAGACGTATAAGTTCTTTATTGACAGTAACCAGAGAGGAGGAGAGAGAGGGATATTAGGGGATAGTAGAGGGGAGGGCATTAAGGAACATGTATGAAGGACACATGGACAAAGCCAAAGAGGGTGGGTTCAAGGGTGGAAGGCAGGGATGGGTGGGGCAGGGGCGCAGGGTGGAGTGAAAATGGAAACAATTGTACTTGAACAACAATAAAAAAAGTTCTTTTTATATTTTGGAAATTAACCCCTTATTAGATGTAGTACTGGCAAATATGTTCCCATATTTCGTTTTGTTTTGATGATGGTTGTGATGGGACACTTACACAATGAAATTCTTTTTTTTTATTAAATGTATTTTATTGATTGTGCTATTACAGTTGTCCCATTTTTTTCCGCCTTTGCCCCTCTCCACCAGGTTCCTCCATTCCCTCCAGCAACCCCCCACCCCTTAGTTCATGTCCATGGATCATACATATAAGTACTTTGGCTTCATTTCCCATACTATTCCTTTTTCTTAAAGATTTTATTTTATTTATTTACTCCTATACTATTCTTAACCTCCTCCTGTCTATTCTGTAGGTATCAATTTTGCTTATTCCCTGTACCATTTCCCCCATCTCCTCTCTCCCCCACCCTGTGGATAACCCTCCATGTGATCTCTACTTCTGTGAATCTATTCCTGTTCTAGTTTGCTTAGTTTGTTTTTGTTGGTGTTTTTAGGTTCAGTTGTTAATAATTATGAGTTTATTGTAATTTTACTGTTCATAGTTTTGATATTCTTTTTCTTACATAATTCCCTTTAACATTTTGTGTAATAATGGCTTGGTGATGATGAACTCCTTTACCTCTGCATTTGTTTGTGAAACACTTTATCTGCCCTTCCATTCTAAATGATGGCTTTGCTGGATAGAGTAATCTTGAATGTAGGTCCTTGCCCTTCATCTCTTTGAATACTTCTTTCCAGCCCCTTCTTTCCTGTAAGGTTTGTTTTGAGAAATCAGCTGATAGTCTTATGGGAACTCCTTTGTAGGTAACTCTCAGCTTTTGCTGCTTTTAAGATTCTCTCCTTATCTTTATACTTGGGCAATGTAATTATGATGTGCCTTGGGGTGTGCTTCCTTGGGCTCAACTTCTTTGGGACTCCAGGCTTCCTGGACTTTCTGGAAGTCTATTTTCTTTGCCAGATTAGGGAAGTTTTCCTTCATTATTTTTTCAAATAAGTTTTCAGTTTCTTGCTCTTCCTCTTCTCCTTTTGGCACCCCTATAATTCGGATATTGGAATGTTTAAAGTTGTCCCAGAGATTTCTAAGCCTCTCCTCATTTTTTTGAATTCTTGTTTCTTCTTTCTGTTCCTGGTGAATGGTTATTTCTTCCTTTTGTTCCAAATCATCGACTTGATTCCCAGCTGCCTTCCTTTCACTGTTGGTTCACCATATATATTTTTTATTTGCATTTTGTATAGCCTTCATTTCTTCCTTAATTTGTGGCCATACTCAATCATTTCTCAGCATCCTGATCACCAGTTTTTTGAAAACTCTTTCTGATCAGTTAGCTGTCTCTGTGTTGCTTCGTTCTTTTTCTGGAGTTTTGATCTGGTCTTTCATTTGGGCCATATTTCTTTGTCTCCTCCATATGGCAGCCTCCCTGTGTTTCTGTGTATGAGGTAGAGCTGCTTTGACTGCCCATGTTGGTGTATCTGTTTTGTTGAAAGGGGTAGAGCCTTCGGTATTTGCCAAGGTGGTGCAATCTACTACACCACTTTGTGGCACTGTATGTGAGGCAGGCATCAGAGAGGGAACAATGACGCTTGGCTCACTACCCATTTTCAGTCACTTCCCCCACTTCCCCTAAGTGACTGGCACCCTTTAGCAGCTGTGCTGGTGTTGATTCTGAGAGTGGGTGGGTTTGCGTACTTTCCAGGACACTGGTAGCCCTTTAGATGGACTCTCCTGAGAAACTGGCAGTTTCTCCCATTGCCCAAAACCTCACTGGTTTTTACAGTGAGAGGTTATGAGGCTCTCTTTCCCAGCACTGGAACCCTCGGCTGCATGGTCTGTCTTGGAGCTGGGGTTGCTTACTTTCCCGTTGTCCCTCCTGGTTTTTATCCACTGCCTGTGATTGTGGGACCAGCTGTTCCTTTGGCTGCTCCTGCTGCATTCTTGCCATGCTACACTGCTTCCTCTCTACCCCTCCCACCTGTCTGGATGAATGTTTGTTTTTTAAATCCTTGGCTGTCAGACTTTCATATAGTTCGATTTTCTCACAGTTCTGGTTGTTTTTGTTTTTAGATTGTTTGGTATCCTTCTTATGGTTGAGTGAATAGGCAAAGTGTTCTACCTGTATGTCCATCTTGGCCAGAAGTACCAATGGGGCTACACAGTGGAATTCTATGTAAAAGATAAGGAACTCTTACCTTTTGTGACAGCATGAATGGACCTGGAGAATATTAGGCTAAGCGAATGAAGCCAGTTAGAGAAAGAGAAATACCATATGCTCTCACTCATGTTGTAGAATCTAATGAACAAAATAAACTGACAAACAAAACAAAAGTAGAGGCATGGACACATGGAATAGACTGATAGATCTCAGAGTGGAGGGTGTTGAAAGGGACTGGAAGAAATTAGCTAAAGAATGTATATGCATATATTCAAAGCCCACGGACACAGACAACAATGCAGTGTATGCCAGAGGTGGGTGTTGGTCGAGGGAGGAAAAGGGGTAAAATGGGGGACATCTGTAATAGTGTCAATAATAATAACAAAGAAAAAGAACATGGACCCAGCAATCCTGATATGGAAATGGGAGGGACAGCTTTCACTATTATATAGAATAACCCATTCACAAAAATGTTGCTTTCCACCCCTGAAACTCTG
This sequence comes from Desmodus rotundus, assembly GCF_022682495.2. Taxonomy (NCBI): domain Eukaryota; kingdom Metazoa; phylum Chordata; class Mammalia; order Chiroptera; family Phyllostomidae; genus Desmodus; species Desmodus rotundus. The sequence continues at coordinate 54,764,758 of NC_071394.1, read as the reverse complement.
GACTTTGATAGCTAGAGATTAAGTCCTCAAGGAAGGGATGCTTCTATTAGGGAATACACTGGTTGACTTAGAAGCTGAGACTGCCATGCAGCCATTTTGAGCTCCTTATACCATTGTGAATACAGGCAGAGAAGTAGGTGCCTCTCCTGGCTGGCGTGTTTGGTCCTGGTCACCAAGGGTAAATTGGGTTGCTGCTACAGTGGTGGCGTGGAAGACTATCTGTGGGAACTAGAATATTCTCTGGGTGCCCTGTTGTACTTCGACACCCAATAGTAAAAGATTAATGGGAGAGTACAGCAGCCCACTTCTGAGTCATTTCACCAGTAAAATACTTCAACCATGAGGTCCTGACTGAAGGTGCAAAGAACATAGTATAGCTAGTAGAAAAAAGAAATTATAAATATCAGCAGTGGCTTTGGAATCAATTACAGAAATGAGGGCTTAGCAGCTATGAGTATTTTTCTTCCCTGCTTGTTATTTATGTGTGTATATTGCATATAAGGAATGCTGGTGATGGTTACATTGATATTTTCATCTATATTACTGTATATTGAGTTATGTCTGTGATCTCTAGGACTAGAGGTGGAACGAGAAGAGAATCTAACATCCAGAGTGATGTTAGTGACTGATGGGACTTTGTGGATCTCATTTTTGGAGAGAAGGTATACCCTCATTTCAGGAGGGCTGTCGATCCTGTTAGGATTAAGCATGATGTTATTGTTTTTGAGTGGTGTTTAATTATGTATGAATGGGAGGGTCTCTGTGGTGTTTGAGTAGTCAGAGGGGTGGACAGTGTTAGATAATGTCTCAGGTTTGTAAGTGCTTGGCTTGTCCAGGCCCTGGCTTTTTTTTTCCTTGATGAAAAAATTCTTACACATTTTTATAAATTAAATAAAACTATGCCTTATATTCCACAAAAAAATCAAGTACATTTAAGCCTAATAGTTTTGATAATTATATGAAATATAAATGATCTAAACACTACAATCCTTTTAAAAATTATCCTGGATATTTTAGTTACTGCATGGGAAATTAATGATATTGAGATTGGAATTCAAGGAAGAAAACTGTCTTTATTCACAGATAACCTTATCATTCATGTAGAGGATATGATGGAATCTTATGAGAACTAATGAATGAGGGTAGTGAGTGAAGATCAATGTACAAAAATAACTTGTGGATAAATGAAACAAATTTAACAATATATGTTAAAGAAAATTGAGAACTATAAAGTATTTCTGAGAAAGTAAGTGTGCCTGAATAAATTGAAGAAAACAGTTGAGTCATTATTCACAGATTTTATATTTGTGAATTGGTCATTTGCTAAAATTTATTTGTAAGCCCCAAATCAATACTTGCAGTGTTTTTGCTGTCATTCACTAACACAACCAGAGTGGTAAAAAGTTTAATGAGTACAGTGTGAACTGGAGGTGAACACGATTGACACTCTGCTCTCTTGTTTCAGCTCTCATGCTCTAAGTGTCCTTTTCTTGGCCTATTTAGTGCTGCATGTTTTGTATTTTTGCACTTTTTGTCAGTGATTCAGCTGTTTAAAGTGCTGTGTTGTGCTGGTTGGCTGTGAGTTCAATGTTAATAAACCAACAACATAAGTAAGGTGTCCTTAACTAGAAACACACAGTAAACAAGGTTATGTGTGGATTAACTGTCAAAATGTTATGATCAGAAGTTTGCAGGAACCTGAACCTGTATTTCCTCTAGAAGCAATAGTTCAGTATTTGCTAGTACACTATTTGCAGTGATATTATAGAACATGACTATTACTAGTAAGTTTGAGATATTGTTATTTCAATAATGAGAATAGACTGTATATCCTGTACATTGGTGGGGAGACTTAGTTTTGTTAAAATGTTGATATTTACCAAATTAATTACAAAAATTTTATTCTAATCCTTGGAGGCATTTTTGCCTAAAATAAAATTCATGTTGAAATGCACAAATTTAGAATAGCCACAAAACAATTAAAAAGAACAGTGATGTGGGAGGTGGTGAGCAACACTACCTAATTTCAAGAATTATTATCATATTACAGTAAAAACTGGTTGTCATAAAAAAGATGAATAGGTTAATGAAACAGGTATGTAGTCCAGAAATAAACCCACTTATATATTGATACCTGATTTTGACCAAGCCAAAAAAGCAATACAATAGAAACAAAACATGGAATTTTCAACAAATTGTGCTTGAACGTTGGCTCTAAATACACAGAAAATAAAATTGATTCCATACCATGAACTATATACAAGAATTAATTCAGAATGGCTCAGTTGGATCCAAGATGGTGGAAGGATAAGTGGAGGCAACAATAACCTCCTGCCAGGACCAATCTGGAATTACAACTAAATTGTAGAGAAATCATCCAGAATAACCAACTGAACACTAGCTGGAGAGAAGCCATGGACAGATAGAAGAAACCACTCTCCCACAATGTGACTGGTAGGGAGTGCAGAGGAGACATGAGGGGGCTGGCTGGGCACCCCCAGGTGGCAGCTGAAGTGTTAGAGGTACATTTCAGTAGCTGGGGCATTCTCCCTGAGAATTGTGGGGTCTATACCCCAACTGGGCTCCCCAGCCTACAGCATCAGAAGCGGAAAGGAACTCAGATAACATCCAGCTGTGAAAAGCTGCAGGAGTTCTGTCTGCCAGGGAGAGATGGCTGAAGTCACAGAGATCCTCTTAAAGGGCCAAAACACAAAATTTTGTTTGCAGCCACTCACCTTGGGCTCCAGCAAAGAGAGGGCAGAGTGGACTAGAGACACTAGAGGAGAGTGGGGTTGGTGGCTCTAAGGAGAAAACTGAAGGAAAGGCTGCCATGATCCCTGTGCTGGGTCATTCCCCATATTGCAGGAGCCATAACTCTTTGGCAGAGCACTACTCTCCAAGTTGCATCAACCTGAGGGGAAGCAATAGACCTGCCTACAGGAATTACTCTACCCCACCCTGTGGTGCTTAAGCCAGGCTGTTGATTGCAGTTTGATTAGGTTAACAAGTGATCTTTTTTAACAGTTGATTAGTTTAACAACTAGGGCAGAAAATACAAAGTGGCCACAATGGGAAAACAAACAGACCCAAAATGAAAGAGCAAGTAAATTTTCCAAAAGAGCTAGAGAAATTGAGTCAAGCAATTTATCAGATAGTTTAGAGTAATGATTTTAAGGATACTCAACAACATGAAAAAGCTATGGAAACCATTTTATAAATGACCAGTCAGAAATAAAAATGCAATATCTGAAATAAATAATATACTGGAAGGAATAAACAGTAGGTTAGATGTAGGAGAGGATAGAATCAGTGTTTTGGAAGACAAGGTAGGAAAAAACACCCAGGCCAAGCAGCAAAGGAAAAAAGAATTAAAATGAGGAGAGCTTAAGAAGTATTTTGGACAACATGAAGTGTAACAACCTCCGCATCATTAGAATACCAGAAGGAGTAGAGCACAAGCAAGGGATAGAAAACCTATTTGAAGAAATAATGACTAAAAACTTCCCTAATCCAGTGAAGGAAAAAGGCACACTAGTCCAGGAAGTTCAGAGAGTACCAAACAAGTTGGACCCAAAGAGGCTTACACCAGGACACATCATAATTAAAATGACAAGGCTGAAAGACAAGGAGAGAATCCTAAAAGTAACAAGAGAAAAGAAGGTAGTTACCTACCAGGAAGCACCAATTAGACTGTCTTTCATCTATTTTCTCAACAGAAACATTTCAGGCCGGAAGGGAGTGGTGTGAAATATTCGATGTGATGAAAAGAATGGATCTACAATGAAGTCCACGTTACCCAGCAAGGCTATCATTTAAAATTGAAGGAGAAATAAGGAACTTCCCAGACAAGAAAAAGCTGAAGGAGTTTGTTAACACCAAACCAGTACTGAAAAATGTTAAGCGGCTTGTTTTAAGAAGAAGAAAAAAAGAAAGGGGAAAAAAAGAGAAAAGTAGTCTGACAATAAAATGACACTAAATACGTATCTATCAAAAATCACCTTAAATGTTAATGGCTTAAATGTTCCAACCAAAAGACATAGGATAGCTGAATGGGTAAGATAACAAGACCCATATATATGCTGGCTCCAAGAGACCCATCTCAGATCGAAAGATACACTCAGACTAAAAGTAAGGGTTGTAAAAAGATATTTCATGCGAATGGGAAGGAAAAAATAGTTGGGGCAGAGGTACTTAGATTGGACAAAATAGACTTTAAAACCAAGGTTATAGTAAGAGACAATGAAGGACACTACATAATGATAAAGGGAATAATCCAACATGAGGATATAACCCTAGTAAACATTTACACACTCAACATAGGAACACTAAATATGTAAAGCAAATTTTGATGGACGTAAAGGGAGAGATGGAGAGAAATAGAGTTATATTTGGGGATTTTAACAACCCTTTGACTTCAATGGATAGATCTTCCAGGCAGAACATCCACAAGGAGCAAGTAACCTTATGTGACACACTAGTTCAAATGGATTTAATTGATGTGTTCAGAGCATTTCACCCCAAAGCAGCAGAATATACATATTTTCAAGTACACATGAAATGTTTCCTAGTGTAGACCACATGTTAGGACACAAAACAAGTCTTGATAAATTTAACAATATTGAAATCATACCAAGCCTATTCTCTGACCACAGTGCTATGGAACTAGAAAACAATCACAAGAGGAACACTGAAAATTAAGCAAAGACATGGAAGCTAAATAACACATTATTAAACAATGAAAGGGTCAACAATGAGATCAAGGAGGAAATCAAAAGGTACCTTGAAAGAAATGAAAATGAGGACACAACAATCCAAAACCTGTGGGACACTAGGAAAGCTGTCCTAAGAGGGAAATTCATAGCATTACAGTCATATCTCAGAAAACAAGAAAAAAACTCAAACAATCTAACTTCATGCTTACAGGAACTTGAAGAAGAACAACAAACAAAGCCTAAAGTGAGTAGAGAGAAGGAAATAATAAAAGATCATTGAAATAAATGAAGTAGAGTCTAAAAAATGATACAAAAGATGAATGAATCCAAGAGCTGGTTCTTTGAAAAGATAAACAGATTGACAAACCTTTACCAGACTCATCAAAAAGAAAAAAGGGGGAGGGTGTGGACCCAAATAAATAAAAGCAAATGAAAGGGAAGAAATAACGACTGACGACAAAGAAATACAAAGTATTGTAAGAAAATATTAGGAACAATTATGTGCCAAGAAACTGGCCAACCTGGATGAAATGGATAAATTCTTAGGACTATACAGTTTTCCAAAAAAAGTCAGGAAGAATCAGATATATGAATAGACAGATTACACCTAATAAAATTGAAGCAGTAATCAAAAAACTCCCAACAAACAAAAGCTCTGGAGCAGATGGATTCATAGGTGAATTTTGCCAGACATTCTGAGAAGAACTAACATCTCTCCTTCTCAAACT